>NW_027186473.1:52650993-52716061 GCF_028583685.1 Petaurus breviceps papuanus
TCTCTCTCTCTCTCTCTCTCTCTCTCTCTCTCTCTCTCATATCTGTGGGAACATGTCTCTAATTGTATAATGATAATGAATAGAAATAGAATTTTCTTTATTGATATTCATTTTACAGTCACCTTTGCTAGGATACTTCTGCTATCTTTTCATACAGGGATGGATTCCTAAGAGGTTATTTTAATCTACTCCCTTCCTCGCCTACATTCAATAGTATTTGCTTCAAGGCAGTTGGCATTGTGGTTTTGCCCATTGCCCAAATTCCCTTAGGTCTGGCTTAATTTCTTTCAGGATCTGGGCCTTTAGGTCAATGTGAATTTATATGACTACATTAGGAAAAGCACTTTGCTCTAATTCATTGCATATCCCAGAAGAAAGTTCAGTTTTTTTCTGGTTGTAGAATGTTCCCAAATGCTTTATAGCCCCTGTTCCTTAAAGATCTAAGTGCCTATTTAGAATGAAGGTCATTACATCTTTTCCAGGAGAGTCTACTACACTTCACGATTCCTATAAGTAAGATCTAGGACTAGTTAGAAAGCTTTTAACCTAATTCTTATAAAGCTCTAAGATACTCATTTCAATAGGCATTTACTAAGTGCAAAGCACTGTACCAAGCACTGGGGTAGATAAGACATAGTTCTTGCCCTCTTGCAGCTTATTGGTTACAAGCAGATTGACATTGAGGAAGATAATTGTAGTTATCCCTTCCACATTGTGACTTTCCCTGTTGTGACTTTGATATATTCTGGCATAAGAAATTAAATGAGGATTTTTGGAGAGTTTTGTGGAAGGACATACAAAAGAGGACATACAAAGGCCAGGAGACAACCCAGAGCCTATCACCAAATACTTAACTCAAGCTTTACAATAACACAATTTATTTACAAAATAAATTTTACAATTTTACAATACTGTAAATATCCATAAAAGAAAAAGAAAATAATTTAGACTTCTCTGGTATGAAGGGAAGGTCAAAATTTTTATGTGTATTTTGCAGATAGCTGTAAAGGGGGCAAGGCATCATGCCCCTAACCCCCATGATGTTTAAGGGAAAACTGTAATATGCAATAATACATAACTGCATTAGAAAGTCAAAACAGAATGTTCAGTGATATCTGGGGTGGGGGAAGTGAAAGAAGGTGATTACCCAGGTTACCAGGAAGAAGGGTCAGGGAAAATTTCAGGGAGGAAGTTGCATATAGTTTGGTATTTAAATGATGGGTAAGAGTTCAACAGGTGGAAGATGGAGAGGAAGGGAAAATGTTCTTGACATAGTGAGAACAAAGTCATGGAGGCAGGAAAGTTTGGGACATTGTGAAGCCAAGCACGAGCACCTTTCCAGAAGACTCCTGCTGTGAACAGCTTTCAAGATTCTGATTACATAGAATAGCGAACTCTCTATTTATTCAATAACAACTCGCAGCAAAACATCCACAGAAAACTAAGGTACAGCATTCACAATGTTACAACTTGTCACAGAAGATAAAAAATACAGCATTTACCATGTCACAACTCAACAACTTATCACTAAAATGGCCACATAGTTTTCACCAAAGTGGTCACAAAGTTTTCAACAAAGTACAGTCATTTAGTAACTCAATCATTCAATCATCCTTAATTCAATCAGTCTTAAGGAGAAGAGCCTCCTTAATCCTTAACTTACTCATTGTTAAGGAGGCAAGGCCTCCTCAAGGGATGAAAAGTACGATAGTCAAAGTTCTCTACCCATGGGGTGCTTTAAATTACAATATCAGTCACTACTCAGTACTCTCTTAAGAGGTAGTGGAAAATACACAGGCCATCCACCCCTAGGTCACAAGTAAGTTATGTTATCAGTCACTACTCAGTATCCACAGACAGCTTTTTTTCATCTTGTGCTCTTCCTTAAATATGGTTTAGCTCCTCCCTGTTCAGTCCTTTCCTGTTATGTCAGCAACAAGGGATCATACCTTCTGTTTCTTTAACAGAGGCTTAATTTGAAACTAGGTGCTAAGTACCTCTCAGCTTTCCAATACAAGGGGATCTTCAAATTTCATTACTATTACATTTAATGTAAAGCCACACATGAGCAGCTTTCCAGAACAGCTTTCAAGGTTCTGATTACGTCGTATAGTGAACTCTCTATTTATTCAATAACAACTCAGAGCAAAACATTCATAGAAACTCAAAGTGTAACATTCACAATGTTACAACTTATCACAGAAAATCAAAATACAGTATTCACTGTGTCACAACTCAACAACTTATCACTAAAATGACCACATAGTTTTTACCAAAGTGGTCATATAGTTTTCAATAAAGTACAATCATTTAGTATCTCAATCATTTAATCATCCTTAAGGAGATCTTAAGGGTCACAAAGTACAAAAGTCAAAGTTCTCCGCCCATGGGATGCAATTAAGTTACAACTTCAATAGTCACTACTCAGTACTCTCTTAAGGGGTAGTAGAAAATACAAAAGTCATCCAACCCTAGGTCACAAGTAAATTATAATTTCATCAGTCACTTCTCAGTATTCTATTTTATCAGTCACTACTCAATTTCATCAGTCACTACTCAGTACCCACAGAGAGGTCTTTTCCTCTTGACTCGGGGTAGGCTTTCAGCTTCCATGGTTCCTCTTCCATGGTCCCAGCTCCTGCCTGAATCTAGCCAACTGCCAGTCCATCTCTAATCCTTCACAGTCTCTGTTCCTGGGAAGACAAGGCTTAACAAAGCCACAAGAACATTCATGCACATTAACAAAGCCACAACATTTGTACAAAATACTGGCACCACAGTCATGCTTCCTCAGTCTTCAGCAGCTCCAGCTGGCCCTTGAAAGTCTTGCCACCACAAGTCTGAGTTCTTTGTCAGTTCTCAGTTCAGTCTTCAGTAGTAGCAGCCAAGCCTCCAGATACTCACTGAGAGAAATTCTCTCTCTCTCTCTCTCTCTCTCTCTCTCTCTCTCTCTCTCTCTCTCTCTCTCTCTCCACCAAGAGAAATTCTTCTTTCTCTCTCTCCAGCAGAAGCTCCTGCCTCCACTTGTGTTCTTCCTTATATACAGTATAGCTCCTCCCTGTTCTGCCCCTTCCTGTTACATCATTATATCAGCAACTTCCTCCCAAGATGTTAACTACTTCTGTGTTAATTAAATAGATTAAACAAGGTGTTAACTTCAAACAAGGTGCTAAGTACCTGCTTACTTGCCAATACAAAGGGACATGGAAGATCTTCCAATTCCATTAACATTACAGACATGTTTGGTGGATATGAGAAAGGAAAGAAATCCAGTTTGGGTGGGATTTAGAGTGTGAAGAGTGATGTCAAATAAGGCTGTCTCTCCCCCTTGCCTGAAACACTCCCTTCCCACCTTTGCTTCTATAAAGCCAATCATGAGCAGCTTTCCAGAGGACTGATACTGTGGATAGCTCTAAGGTTCTGATCACATAGTATAGTGAACTCTTTATTTATTCAGCAGTAAATTAAAGCAAAACATTCACAGAAACCAAAGTACAACATTCACAATGTTATAACATAACAACTTATCACTAAAGTGGCCACATAGTTTTCACCAAAGTGGCTGCATAGTTTTAAGCAAAAGATATCATTCAGTAAGTCCTTAACTCAATCATCCTTAAGGAGCAACCTCATTAAGTGACACAAAGTACAAAGGTCAAAGTTCTCCATCCCTAGATCACATTGTCTTAATCTCTCAGTCAAAAAGTCTTCTTTCTTCTTGATTGGAGATTTGTTTCCAATCATCCTTAACTCAATCATCCTTAAGAAGTATAAGGTATAGAGTACAAAGTTCTCCCTCCCCTAGGCCACAGTAAATCATGATTTTCTCAGTCAACTCTAAATACCTAAGGAGAGTCTTTTCATCTTGACTTGAGGCTGGCTCCCAAATTCCATGGTTCCTCTTCCACGGGTCCAGCTCCTGCCTGAATCTACCCAATCATCACTGGGATTCACAGGCAGGAAGCTCTTAGCTCCTCATCCAACTCCTTGTCTAGTTCCTCATCCAGTTCCATATTGAAGCTCACAGTGTCCAGTCTACCTCAAGTCCTTCACAATTTCTGTTTCTAGGAAGACAAAAATTAACAGAGCCACAATAACATTCATGAACATTGCCAGCACCATCATCAATTCATTATCTGCCTGTGAAATCAACACAGACCCACCAACAATGTCTGAGAACTCAACACATATCATCAGTACAGTCCCAGGACCTCTGAAACTTTCCTCCTGGACTTCTGTAAACAGAGAACAAGAAAATCCTCTTTCAGGACTTCCAGTAAGGTCCTAGGGCTTCTTAACAAAGTATCACAAACAAAAATCAACACAGCCAGAACAGACAGAGTGCTGACCTTCACAACTGTTCCCCTTCTCAGTTCCTGCTCTCTCCCAGCTTGGGCTTCTTCTTATATATGGTCATTAGCTCCTCCCTGTTCCACCCCTTCCTATTGCATCAGCAAGTTCTTCCCACTGTGGGTTTCACAAGTTCTGTTTCTTAACAAAAACTTGATATAATCAAAGGCAAGATTCAACTAAAACAAAGTGCTAACTACTTGTTTGCTAGACAACACAGCTTCTTAGAATCTTTAGGTTCATTCCAAGTACAACTCAGATGCTTCCTTTTACATGAAGACTTTCTCCATCCCTCCAGATTTTAGTACTCTTAACTCTTGATATTACTTTGGGTTTCCTTCTACATACTTTACATTTACTTAACTGAAAGTGTGCCTGGTTAATAACTAGCAATCTGAAAAAAATAATGTAAGCACATCACACTTTAAAGTTTAATCTGCACTATGAATATTTACTCCATCACTTTCTTAAATTTAAATTATCAACAAAACAACAAATCAAGCCCTGATGTATGGATTTGCTGATTTTTGAGGTATGAATGCTCATTCTGAAAACTGAATAATTAACCAGTTCAGTCTGGCTCCAGCATACCCTGGCTTACCTGTGGGTATTCCTTTGTAAATGTAAGCTTCTTGAGGGCAGGGTTTCTTTCCATTTTTCTCAGTGGACAAGAGCAGGACAGGCAATCATGAGTTTTGTGATTTGCATTGTTGCAGGGGATATTCACATCAATGAGATCTCATATTCATTGGTATTGGTGTAATCCCCAAGACCCAACATAATATCTTGCACACAATAGATGTTTAACATGTTTGTTGAAATGCATTTTATTATAGAGTGACGTTAATGTTGGGCAAAGTAGTTGACCTTTTTTTGTAGAAAATAAAACCAGAGATGTAAATTATAGTAAAATCTAGTTATTTTACAGGTGAAAGATTTGATGCTTATAGGGATTAAGTGACTTGCCCAAAGTCATACATTTAGATAGTAATATTACTTCCAATTTAAAACAGATTTTGCTTTTTGCTTACTGTTATGTAGTGGAAATATTTTTTTAAAAAGTGACTCAGATAGTCTAGTGGAAATGACTAATTTCAAACTCAGATGCCCTGATTTCACAGTCAGTGGGCCACACTCTATCTTAAGCTCTTAACACATGAACCATTCATAATAGAACAGAATTTGACTATTCAAGTGGTACTTTGTTCCCCTAATTCTTGGAGTCTGCCTAACAAATAGAATAATCCTGAATAGATATTCATGTGTATTTTGGTATAAACTCAACTTCTAGACCAACTATAACCTTAGACTCATTTTAAAGTGGCTAATAAGCTATGGAAATAACCAGATGTTCTTAGATAAGTTGGAGTTCCATGGAAAATGCATATGAATTCTTCCCTCAAATATCTTTCTTAAGTACACTTATATGAATATCAACATTTCAGAAATGAGGAATGATATGAGTTTTTTAATCTTATTAAGAACACAAATTAAATCTCTAGATTAAATTTGAATGATGAAATCAAACATCCTTAACAAGATCATTGAATCAAATGAAACCAGTGAAGCTGGTTATTACTTCATACAGAAAGGCACCTGAGAAAAAGTGTGATTCATTAATATTTCAGAAAAAGTCAGAGGCATCTAGGTGGTGCAGTAAACAGAGCACCAGCCTTAGAGTCAGGAGGACCTGAGTTCAAATCTGACTTCAGACACTTGACACACTTAGTAGTTGTGTGACTGTGGGCACTCAATTCCAATTGTCTTGCTTTTCCCCCCCCCCCCCCCAAAGTCAATGCTTTATTATTATCTCTCTAATCCTCTGAAATTGTACTATCAAATTTTGTCAGTTCATAATGACCTAAATGGGCCAGGCCAAAATCAATGAATTTTTGTTTTTGGTTTTCCTGTCATTACCCTAGTTGTCAACTTTGCAGTATTTGATTATTTTGATCAGCTCCTCTTTCATAGCCATCCTTTCATGAATTGACTTCAGAGACACCATAATATGATTCTACTCTCCAAATTCTCCTTGTGTTTTATTTTCTGGAACCTGATCCTCCTTCACACCTTCTGAAGCCACATAGAGCAAGTTTAAGGCCACTTCTCCATGGCAACCTTTCAAATGGTTCAAGAGGGCTCTCAAAGTCCTCACTAAATTTTTTCTTCTCCAAACTAAATATATACAATTCCTTAGAACAAGAAAAAAAAGAGTCAAAGATAACTCCAAGGTTACAAACATGGGAGATCAACTGAATGGTGTTGCCACAGAAATGATGTAGGGGAAAAATCATTAATTCAGTTTTAGACATGCTGAATTTGAGGTGTCAGTAAGATACCACACGCTTGGGGTTTGGCTCTGAAGAAGGTTGACCCTTTTTTCTTAGTATCCTTCAGATCAGGGACAACCCAGGGTCATCCTATTTGCTAAGCAGATTTCTAGGATTAGGGGAACAAGGTGCCCTTTGTCTTGTTGAATTCTGACCACTATGGATGATCCATATATTAAATTGAGAGAATTGTTTCTCATTTCTAGGGTTGTTACAGAGATAGACTATGAGTATAGAAAAATACAATTTATATTTTGCCTTGATTTTTAAAGTCCTGTAAGCAAACTGACTTTAGCCCTGACAATCCTTTTAAGTAATGCAGAGCATGAATTATTCCAGTCTGGGCTGGCACATTCAGTCTAGTGACAGTGGTTGGAATTTGATAGTTTTATATTTTGTCTCCAGATATAGTGAAAGGGCATAGCATAATATCCCCTAAAGACTTCTTGGTATATAAGAACCCAACATAAACAAAGGCATTGTTGGTTACCTCCTTTCTCTTTTTTGTCACAAGATATTATATAAAGAACTACATAATCGATGTTAAACATTTTATGAATAAATGTCCAAAATAGGAAAAAAAAAGTATAACTACTGCTTCATTTTGTCATGGAAGGCAGATTTAATTTGATTCGTTAGATTAAAATAATTCTCCTCAAAATGGATCTCAATAAAATCCTACTCTGTGTCTTTGTGGTTTAGATATTATGGATTCTTAATGACTATGCCAAGAAATGCAAGCATTATCATCAGTGAACATCTATTTCCAGGTACTTGTTTAGTTTAGTATGGAGAGGTCCATCACCAGCAGGCCAGCCAGTTGGTAATAAATTATTTGGTTGTGCCAACCCACAAAACAGAAAAATATAAAAGGATGTTCAATCCTATACCATCTTCTTTTACTCCTATAATGATGTGGGAGACAAAAAGTGGTGCTAAGAAATAAAAGGTTTTTTTTTGTTTTACAATTAATCAACATTAACATCTATTGGTACTTTAAATATAAGAACCTTGTCCAATGTTAAATGAGTTGGCATAATACTAAAGGAACTGAATCATATCAATCTTGGCATTCTAGCTATAGTCTAAAGAAAAATATAATGCAAAACACTAGTTCTATATAAATGAAAAGGTGGTTTATATGCTATCCTTGAATATGTAAATAGTGGAATTGAAAGAGCTTGTTTTATTGTGAGGCCAAGGTAACAGGAAATGTTATTTCATGGACCATTTGGTTATCTTGTCTTGTAGTGCACATTTCAAGCATTTGCCAAAAAAAAAAAGACCCACCATAAAAATAATTATAGCCTATGTCTAACATCTGTTATAAAAGACAAGGAAGTAGAGAAGTTCTATGTAGAACTTTCCCCTACAAATTAAATAAACTACATTTTGAAAAACTTTATTTTGAAAAAAAATTATAAATGCTTGGTTGGCATATTTGATTTACATCATAGATATTTCCTCCTCCCCATTCCCAAGAGAACTCTTACTCATAAGAAAGATAAACATTTAAATAAAACAAATATCAGTCATATCTAGCAGCATATGTGAAATCCCATATTTGCCTTCTACCATCTCTTTACTAAGAAGAGAGAAGTGTTTCATCTCTGGTGGAATCAAGATTGCATGCTACATTTCATTTAATTTCTTATGTTTTTATTTATATTATTATTGTTGTAATGGTCTCTCTTTGATCTGCTTGATTAATTTTGTATTAGTATATATGGGTTTCCCCATGTTTCTCTTAATTCCTCAAGCTCATCATTTTCATTATGATTAATATTTTGTTACATTCACAAATCATATTTTGTCCAACCATTTTCCAAACAATGAGTACCTACATATCCCCAGACTTTTTCTAATTCATATAGAGCTGTGTTGGATGCTTGGGTGTTTGGGGGGTATATGCTCAGTATTGGGATGACAGGATGAAAAAGTATAAGCAGTTTATTAACTTTTTTCACAAATTTTAAATTGCTTTCAAGAACTGTTGGAATAATTCATAGTTCCACCAACAATGTATTCGTGTGTTCAAATTTTCACAAATTCTCTAATATTGACTATATTTTTATTATCTTTTCTAATTTTATGAATATGATATGAAACCTTAAAGCTCTTTTAATTTATATTTCATTTACTATTAGTGATATGGAGAAGTTTTTCATATGATTGAGAATAGTCTGTACATCTTTATAAAACTATTCATTTCATTTTATCACTTATCTATTGGTTCTGTCACACATTTACATCAATTATCTCTATGTTTTGAATATTAGACTTTTATTTGAGATGTTTGATGGATTTCACCCCCTTAAAATCTTCCTGCTTATTTTAGATTTATTCATTTTATTCATAAAAAGATTTTTAATTTCATGTAATTGTAATAAAAGCATATCACTCATATATACACACACACACACACACACATATATAAAATGTGTGTGTGTGTGAATGCTCCATCTTTACTGAGCATGTTCACCAGCTTCTTCCATTCATGGAATGCTTCTCCTTCTTGTCAGCTCCTCATTTCCCTGGCATCCTTTAAGTCTCAGCTAAAGTCTTACCATCTACAAGAAGTCTTTCCTAGGCCTTCTTAATATCAGTTCCTTCTTTGTGAGGTTACCTATCCCATATATATCTTGTCATACATAGTTGTTTGCATGTTGTCTCTTCCTTTAAAATGTGAGCTACTTGAGGGCAGGAACCATCTTTTGCCTTTCTTTGTACATTAGTGCTTAGTGCAATGCCTGGGACATAGTAAGTGCTTAGTAAATGTATGTTTATTTGACTTGACTCAGATTCAAGGGTGGGTGGGAATTGGGGAGGACAGGAGAATATGTTTGAAAATATAATTTAGGAGAAAGAAATGAAATAAGTCAAAGGGTTTTAGACTATACAGAAACGTCACACATATCTATCATGAATAAAGTCAAAAAGAGTGTTAAGCTGTATAAGACATGGTGAGTACTAAATTACATCACATCACATAATAAAAAATGAACTTGATTATTTTCTAAAGGACCAGTTACTGAATTAGCTGTCTTTGTGCCCATGTCATTAGCCCATGTGAGTAAAAAATAATAATCAACATCAAAATATAAATTTAGGGAGCTGGAGTACAAGACCTACAAAGTCTCTTCCAACTTAAACTATTGCTCCAAAAATCTTAAAAGAAAGAATAAAGGTGAGAAGGAAACATAATGTGCAGTTGAAACAAATCCATTCTGACCTATCTTAATAAATTTACACACAGCAGAAATTTTTATAAATGTTTGTTTTATTGAATTAATGATAAAAATGGGAAATAGATAAAAGAAAACAACACACGCTGTCATCATGTCCTAAGGAAATTTAATCAATGTAAATCAATCACCTGAATGAAGAGAACAAAAGATCTCAAAAATCACTTGCACCAGAAAAGGCTTGATCTCTTTGCCAAGTGTTGACATATGACAGCCAAAGGCAATCCAGTTTACAATAAATTTAGAATATAAACACTTTGATCAAATCTCATAAAGAAGAATAGTGAGAATTTGTGAGAAGTATTCCCCTCCCCGCCCCCACCAAAATAGTGAGAAGCAGAAGGGTTTGGGAGAAGTTTACTAAAAAGTCAGAGTATCTCAAAGTAGAAACTGGAAGGAGGGTAGACTTGTTTGTAATATCTTATTATTTTCAAGTAAGGCATAAAAGGGGAAGAAACATGTTGACTGTGTTATGGATGGATTTAGTTCACAGAGAAGAATTCTTTTTTTTTTTTTTAAAGCAGTTGGGGTTAAGTAACTTGCTCAAGGTTACACAGCCAGTTATTTTGTGTGGGTGTTAAGTATCTGAGGCCGGAACCAATCCTGGGTCTCCCCACTCCAGGGCCAGCACTCTTACTCACTGCACCACCTGTCCACGCCAGAAGAATTCTTTATAGGAGCGAAAATCCTCCAGATTTTCTTGTTAGTGTATAAAATTGTGCTTTATTACATTAAGCCTCAGACTATCATGTTGTTCCTCCAATCTATCAACCATTGGTATTTATTCAGTAGATCAATCAATTAATAAGTTATTAGTGATTGAAAAATTGAGAAATATAATTTTGTTCTGAGGATTAGTAGAATTATTATTTAAAAAATCCTTGCCTTCAGGGAACTTACATTTGAATGAAGAGGGACAACCATATAAATAACTAGGTATATATATATATATATATATATATATATATATTTCATGTTGAGTATATTTTTACCTTTTAATTATTTTTACTGTTTTAAAATTATTTTTATTTTATTATTTCATTTGAGGATATCTAGACATGAGCCAAAAACCATTAATGAATGAACAAACATTTATTAAACACCAGTTGCCAGGTGCTGTGTTAGGTCTTGGGGATACAAACAGAATGAATGAAAAAAATTCCTATTCTCAAGGAGTTACCTCATACTGGTACAGACAATGTGTGTGTATGTGTATGTGTAATGTACACACATGTGTACATGTATATATGTATGTGTAGACACATATAAAATATAAGCATATGTATGTGTGTCTGTACACACACATATGCTGTGTTGTTGTTCAGTCATTCACTCATGTCCAATTCTTTGTGATTCCATAGACCATAGCATGCCAGGCCATTCTATCCTCCACTATCTTTGTCTAAGTTAATGTTCATTGTTTCCATAATACTATCTATTCCATCCTCTGCTATCCCCTACTCCTTTTTCCTTCAATATATCCCAACATCAGGGTCTATTCTAATGAGTCCTACCTTCTCATTATGTGGCCAAAGTATTTAGGTTTCAGCTTCAGTATTTGACCTTTCAGTGAATAGCCTGAATTTCTTTCTTTCCTTCTTTTTTTTTTTTTAAGCAATTGGGGTTAAGTAACTTGCTGAAGGTTACACGGCCAGTTATTTCTGGGTGTGGTGCTAAGTATCTGAGCCCGGGATTCCATCCCCAGGTCATCCTGACAATGGGGCTGGTGTTCGTACTTGCTGAGCCACCTGGCTGCCCCTAAGCAATTGGGGTTAAGTAACTTGCTCAAGGTTACATGGCCAGGTGTATGAATTAATTTCTTTAAGTATTAACTGATTTGATCTTCTTGCTACCCAAGAGGGGACTCTGAAAAGTCTTTTCTAGCACCGCAATTTGAAAGAGTCAATCCTGCAGCACTCAGCTTTCCTTATAGTCCAACTCTCTGTAATGCCAAGCACAAGCAGCTTTCCAGAGGACTGCTGCTGTGAACAGCTTTCAAGGTTCTGATTACATAGTGTAGTGAGCTCTCTACTTATTTAATAACAAATCAGAGCAAAACATTCATAGAAAATCAAAATAAAGCATTCACAATGTTACAGCTTATCACAGAAGATCAAAAATACATCCTTTACCATGTTACAACTCAAGAACTTATCACTAAAATGGCCACATAGTTTTCACCAAAGTGGTCACATAGTTTTCAACAAAGTACATTCATTTAGTCAATCATAAAATCCTTAATTCAATCAAAAAGTACAAAAGTCAAAGTTCTCCACACCTAGGTCACAGTAAATCATAATCTTCTCAGTCAGTACACAGTATCCAAGTAAAGTCTTCTTTCAGCTTGATTCAAGGATGGCTGTCAGCTTCCATGGTTCCTCTTCCATGATCCCAGCTCCAACTGTCACCTGGGTTCAAAGGTAAGCAGTTCTCAGTTCCTTGTCCAGCTCCTTGTCCAATTCTTCATCCAGTTCCCATTCCATATTGAAGTTCACAGTGTCCAGTCCACCTCAAGTCCTTCACAATTCCTCTTTCTGGGAAGACAAAGCTTGGCAGAGCCACAATAATATTCATACACATTGTTGGCACCATCATTAATTCACTATCTGCCTGTGAAATCAACTCAGATCCACCAACAAGGTCTGAGAACTCAACACAAATCATCAACATAGAAATCAACACAGACCCACAAGCAAGGTCCAAAAGGTCAGCACAAATCAGTAAAGTCCCAGGACCTCCAAAATCCTCCTCCAGAACTTCTGTAAACATACAACCAGAAAATCCTCTTTCAGGGCTCCCAGTAATTTCCCAGGCTTCTGTACAAAGTATCACAAACAAACATCAACACAGACAGAACAGACAAACAGAGTGCCAAGATACAACAAGTTTTCTCCTTCTTGACTCTTCCACCACAAGATTCTCTTCTCAGTTTTTTTTTATCTCTAGCCCTGGGGCTCTCCTTATATAGTCATTAGCTCCTCCCCTTCCTGGTGCAGGAGTTCATGAGTTCTAGGTTTCACAAGTTGTACAGTTCACATGTTGTTTCTTTTAAAAATTTTTTTATGTTTCTCTTTAGTTTACAACATTCATTTCCACAAGATTTTAAGTTACAAATTTTCTCCCCATCTTTCCCTTACCCACCACCCCAAAACAGTGATCCCATGGATACCCACTTCCGCAATCTGCTCTTTCCTATATCTTCCACCATTCCTCTTCCAACTTTCCAGTAGGGCAAGATAGATCTCTATACCCCAGTGCCTGTGTATCTTATTCACAGTGCATGTAAAAAAATTTTTTAAAAAAACATTTGATTTTAAAACTTTGAATTCCAGACTTTTTCCCTTCTTCCCTCATCACCCAACCTTACTGGGAAGATAAGCAATTCAATATAGGTTGTACATGTGTAGTTACACAAATCATTTCCATAGTGGATATGTTGTAAAAGACTATTTTTCCCTCCATCCTATTCCTTCCCCCACTTCTTTTATTTTCTACTTTGACCCTGTCCCTCTTCAAAAGTGTGTGCTTCTAACTACCATTCACCCTAATCTTCCCTCCCTTCTATCATCTCCCCTCTTGTCCCCTTCCCCCCTACTTTACTGTAGGCTAAGATAGCCAATTTAGTGTGTATGTTATTCCCTCCTTAAGCCAAATTTAATGAGAGTAAGATTGACCCATTCCCTTTTGCCTTCCTGTTCTTCCCCTTCATTGTAACAGTTTTTCCTTACCTCTTTTATATGAGATAATTTATCCTATTCTGTCTCTCCCTATCTCCTCTCATTATATTCCTCTCTTACCTCTTAATTTTATTTTTTAAAATATCATCTCTTCCTATTCAATTGATCCTGTCTTCTGTCTATGTATACCTGTACACATATGTACACATGCTCACATATATATTCATATGCCCATATACCCTTCTATATAGACATATATATGTATGTATACATATATACATTTCTATTCCCTTCTACTATCCTCATACTGAGAAAAATTTCATAAGTTACAATTATTGTTTTTCCATGGAGGAATGTAAATAGTTCAACTTTGATAAGTTCTTTATTATTTCTTTTCCTTGTTTACATTCTCATGCTTCTCTTGGTTCTTGTATCTGAATGTCATATTTTCTATTCAACTCTGTTTTTGTTTTTCATCAAGAATGCTTGAAAGTCCTCTGTCTCATTGAATGACCTTATTTCCCCCTGAAACATGATACTCAGTTTTGCTCGGTAGGTGATTCTTGGTTTTAATCTCAGTTCCTTTGACCTCCTGGATATCATATTCCAAGCCCTTTGATCCCTTAATGTAGAAGCTTCTAGATATTGTGTTTTCCTGATTGTGTTTCCACAATATTCAAATTGTTTCTTCTTGTCTGCTTATAATATTTTCTCCTTGATCTGGGAACTCTGGAAGCTGGCTATAATATTCCTAGGAGTTTTCTTTTGGGGATCTTTTTCAAGAGGTGATCAGTGAATTCTTTCAATTTCTATTTTGCCCTCTGGTTTGAAAATATCAGGGCAATTTTCCTTGAGAATTTCTTGAAGGATGATTTCTAGGTTCTTTTTTTTCGATCATGGCTTTCAGGTAATCCAATAACTTTTAAATTATCTCTCCTGGTTCTATTTTCCAGGTCAGTGGTTTTTCCAATGAGATATTTCACATTGCCTTCTATTTTTTCATTTGTTTGGATCTGTTTAATAATATCTTGATTTCTCATAAAGTCACTAGCTTCCATTTGCTCCAGTCTAATTCTGATGGAATTATTCTCTTCAGTGAGCTTTTGAAATTCTTTTTCCATCTGCTGAATTTGGCTTTTTAAGGTATTCTTGTCCTCATTGGCTTTTTGGGCCTCTTTTGCCGTTTGAGTTAGTCTATTTTTTAAGGTTTTATTTTCTTCAGTTGGGTTGTTGACTCTCTTTTCATGATTTTCTTGTATCATTCTCATTTCTGTTCCCAAATTTTCCTCTACTTCTCTTACTTGATTTTCAGAATCCTTCTTGAGCTCCTCCATGGCCTGTAACCAATTCATATTTTTCTTGGAAGTTTTTGGTGCAGGAGTTCTGACTTTGTTGTCTTCCTCCTGTTCCATGCTTTGATATATTTATCCCCCCCAAAGAATCTAAGGTTTGACTGCTGTGCTTGCTTTGCTTCCTTTGCTTGCTCATGTTGCCACTCAGTTATTTGACTTTTGAGCTTTTTGTCACAGTAGTACTCTGCTTCCAGAGAGGAGAGCTTTGTCCCAAATTGCTAGTGTTTTCACAACTGCCAGATATATTAGGAGGGTGGTGACCCCACAAGGTCTGGCTTACTGGTCACACATTCCAGGACCTCCACCCTAGACAGTGATCCAGATATAAGCAAGTTAAAGCAAGAGCAACTACACTCTGAATGTTCGCTTGGTCGCCCTAACAATCTGGAGGCCAGGAGATCTGAAGCAGCCACATGGAGGTGGCTGCAGGGCAGCCGAGCCTCCACCTGCTTCTCACCCCAGGGGACAGAGGATGGAGCTGCTCCTTAGTTCTCCCCCCACCCCAGTTCCAACAGAGTTCCACACTGACCTTGTACTTTGTCTTTGGCACTTATGGGTTGATAATTCTAGAAACCACCACTGCTGCTGGTAATTCACTCTCCAGAAGTCTGCTCCAGCCACTGCTGGTTAGGGCTAAAACCATAGGCTCAAGCAGGACTGGGCTCAGCTCCCAGAACACTGTGATGAACGCTTTCTGTCTGTCTGCTGGCTGCCTTCAGAGGGAGATTTGTTTCTCTCTGTCCCTTCGTGGGTTCTGGAGCTCCAACGTTTGTTTAGGGTCATATTTTATAGGTATTTGAGGTGGTTATGGGGGGAGTTGATGGAGTTTACCTGCTTCTACACACCCATCTTGGCTCTGTCCCCTGCAGGTTCTGTTTCTTAACAGATTTGATACAAGGCTCAAAAGAAACTTGAACTGAAACAAGGTGTTAATTCAATAGCTGAAACAAGGTGTGAACTATTTCTGTGCCTGCTGTTACACTCTCACAACCTTACATTGCTACTAGAAAACCATAACTTTGACTATATGGATTTTTGTTGGCAAGGTGATGTCTCTGATTTTTAGCATGCTGTCCACATTTGCTACAGCTTATCTTCTAGGGAGCATCTTTTAATTTCATGACTTTAATTGCTGTCTTCACTGGACTTTGAACTTAAGAATATGGGGGGAATATACATATATACATCATAACCAATAAATGAATAAATAAAAATATATACAAAGTTATTAATTAGAAAGTTGTTTGGAAGAGAGGATACTCAGATAAGGGGTGGGGCTGTCAGAAAAAGATACAAGCTTTAAGAAATTTTTTTTTTCCCAGGGGTGGAGGGTCTTAAGCTGCAGCATATGAGAAAAGGGTGCCTGGCCCCACTCTCAGACTGAATCCAGTCTGGATTGAATGCAGGAGTCCAGAGCAGATATGCCCTTTAGGAAAAGGAATGGGTGTAGTGCCCAAACCCCCTTTGAGCCTAGCAGCAGTTCTTAATGTTAGACTGAAATGCATTTCCTGTGTAATTTAGAATTTGAGTGTATCATAAAGTCTACTTCTGACTTCAAATGACCAAATGTCAGGGCCCAGCTAGATGGTAGAGCTTGGCCTGGTTAAGAACCAGGAGCAACAGGGCAATAAGTGATGCCTTTGAAGTGTCACTGGCCCTGAAAACAATCACTGTCAATATCAGTTGCCTCTGATTGCTCCCACCTCCTGGCCATCTTTCATAGGCTCTAGAGAGATGAACTTGTAGTCAGGGTGGCCTGGAATCAAATCTTGCTTCAGATACCATTTTTCTGTGCCTTGCTGTACTCATTTGTATAACAGGTCTAAGAATATCCTAGTTACCAGCCACAAGGCTGTTGGGAAGCTAAAATGAAATAATTCATCTCAATTCAAACCAATTCAATTAATATTTGTTAAGTAACCATAATGCTCAAGGGATGTTTCTATGACAAAGTTTCAGGATTATAGATTCAGTGCCAGAAGGAACCATAGGGGTCATTTAGAACAGGGCTTCTGCAGTTTTCTCCACTCATCACTCCTTTGTGAGCTTTGGCAGCATTGATTGGGGTTGTGAGGCCTGAGGGCATGTGCAGTGCAAAGTGTATGTGTTGTGTGTTCAGAGCTAAGCTAAGGCTGCAGTGAAGTTGCCTGATGCAACACAGGCAAGCACTGCCAGAAACACCTCAGATTCATTAGGCATTTGATTGTGAATTAATTTTTGACAGTCTCACATGGGGTCACACAACCCATAGTTTAAGAAGTGCTGATCTAGACCAGCGGTGTCAAACTAAAATGAAAGTAGAAACATTAAACGGCACATAAGAATCCCCTTGGATCTTGTATTAACTTAGAAAACCACATATTAAAATAATCTATGTTCTATTGTATTTTTATCCATTTTGTTAATTATTTACCACTTACATTTAAATCTGGTTCTGATTGAATTAGTCCAACTGCCTCATTTTACCAATGAGGAAGTTTAGGTTCAGAGTTGGGGAAACTTGACTCTACTGACCCTGGCAGTAGAATTTCCCTGTGACAGTGAATTACAGGTTAGATTAAAAAAAAATCTTATCTGGGAAACAGTCAAGAGTCTAGTATCACTGGATCATTATTAATGATTGAAAAATTGAGAAATATAATTATGTTCTGAGGATTAAAAGAAATATTATAAAAATAATAAAAATTAAAAATAAAATTAATTTAAAAATCCTTACCTTCAAAGAAATTACATTTGAATGAGGGTAGACATCATGTAAATAGGTATATATGTGTATATATGCATATATGTGTATATATTGATTATATTTTTTCCTATTTCATTTGGGACTTGTAGATCTATGTGTGTGTATGCATATATATGTATTTATATATTTATGTATGTATATGGATTATATTTTTACTATTTCATTTGGTGATATCTAGATGTGAGCCAAAAACCACAAATGAATTAACACCAGGTGCTAGGCACTATGGTAGGGGGGCTGGGGGCTGCAAACAGAATGAATGAAAAAATGTAGGAGGGAAGGGGAGCATAAGGTATGAGAAAACTGGAGGGGGCAGGTTATAAAAGACTTTGGATGCTCTGGAGAATGCTTTGGGTATGACAGGTAGCCACTGGAGTTTGTTTTGCAAGGAGATGACATGGCTAGATCTGCATTTTAGGAAGGTCACTGAGTGAAGCATAGCTTGGAGTAGAAAGAAATTTGTGGCACACGGACTGAACAGCAGGTTATTGCAGTAGCCCAGGAAAGAGGTGATTAGGGCTCATACCATTAGGGCAGGAATGACGTGAATGCAAGAAATATTACAAAGGTAAAACTGACAGATCTTTTCAGTGGATTGGATACAGAGGTAAGATATAATAAGGAGTTGACAATGACACCTAGCTTTGAGCTTGAATGACTGGGATGATGGTGATATCATCAAGAATAATGCAGAGGTTCAAAAGAGGAGAGGGTTTTAGGGAAAAACAATGAATTTAACTTTGGACATGTTGAGCTTGAGATGCAAAACAAAATGGTTATGTGTAAGAGACAGGACTTGACCTGAGGCATCTTCCTGACTCCAAGGTGAACCCTGTACCCATTATCTCACACTGCCTCTTAGGCACTGGGGATATAGCTACAAAATGAATAAGTCTCTTCCCTGAGGGAGCTTACATTATACTTTATATGTATATACAAAATGCTTTGCAAAGTGCAATATAAATATCAGTTATAATTGTTTTCTTTTTTGTGTGTGAATTTCCTATCCACTTCCCCCAAAATGTTTTGACTTCTCAGGTCTTCCCACTTAAGTATCTGATAATCACTTTCACTTCCTGTCTGGAAGAAGTGGTAGTAACCCTATGTGAAGTCCTCAGCTAGCTTCCCTTTTTTGTACCTCTTCTAATGTTATCCATAACAATAGCAGTCAGTCCTTAATTGTCCAAATTTCACTTATAACTCCTTGACTTGTTTTAAATACATTTTTATTTATTTCATTAGATATTTCCCAGTTACATGTAAACTTTTTTAGAAATATTTTTAAATGAGATCTGAATTCACTCTCTCCTGCTTCCTCCTCCTTCTTGAGAAGTCATACAATTCAATATTGATTATTTATGTGAAGTCATACAAAACATTTTTCCAAATTAGCCATGTCACAAAAGAAAACTGACAAAAAAGGAAAAAATAACATTAAAATGTATATTTAGTCTGCATTCAGAATTCATCAGTTCTCATCATGGGTCCTTTGGAATTGTCTTAGATCATTGTCTTGATTACAGTAATTAAGTCTTTCATGGTTGGTCATCATTATGATATTTGTTACTGTGTATAATGGTCTTCTGGCTTTTCTTACTTCCCTTTGCCTCAGTTCATATAAATCTTCTGAGATTTTTCTGAAGCCATCTTGCTCATCATTTTTCATAGCACAATAGTATTCAATCAAAATCACATAGCACAGCTGCCATTTTCCAGTGTATGGACTTTCCCTTAATTTCCAATTCTTTGCCATCACTAAAAAAAGATGCTATAATTTTTTTGTGTGTAGAAAGATCTTTTCCAGTCTCTCTCTTTTTTTTTTTGGTGTGTGTGGGGGGTGGTGGATCCTTTTGGGATACAGATCTAGTAATGGTATTGCTGGATCAAAGGGTATACAAAATTTTGTAACCCTTTTGGTGTAGTTCCAAATTATTAGCCAGAATGGTTTGACCCATTCATAACTCCACCAACAGTGCATTAGTGTTCCATTTTTTTCACATCCCTCCAGCACTTGTCATTTTCCTTTTCTGTCATGTTAGTCAATCTTATAGGTGTGAGGTACCTCAGAGCTGTTTCAATTTTGCAGTGTTCTAATCAGTAGTGATTTAGAGCATTTTTCATGTTATTATTGACAGTTTTGACTTCTGAAAATTGTCTGTTCATATCCTTTGACCATTTATCAACTGGGGAATCGTTCTTATTTTTTGAAATAATTTTGGCTCAGTTCCTAATATTTGAGAAATGAGGCCTTTATGAGAGGAACTTGCTATATAAAAATTGCCATCAGTTTCTGTTTTCCTTCTAACTTGGGTTGCTTTTGTTTTGTTGGTGCAACAGCTTTTTAATTTCATATAATCAAAATTATCCATTTTTCTTCCTGAAATATTGTTTGGTCATAAACTCCCACCTTATATATCGTGCTGGCAGGTGCATTTTTCCAAGCTTCCTTAATTTGTTTATGATATTACTCTTCAAGTCTGAATCATTTATCTCTTTTGATTTTCTTGGTATGTGGTGTGAGATGTTGACCCATGCCTAGTTTCTGCCACAATGATCTCCAGCTTGCCCAGTAATTTTTGAAAAAAGGTGAATACTTACCATATTTTATCTCATAATTAATGCAGATTTTATACCAATTTTTTTTTGCAAAAAAGTGGGGTGTGTACATCATATAAAACTTTAAAATAAAACATCGTGCTGGTATTACTTAAAAATCATTTATTACTAAACTGTTTTGCTGACAGATAAACTGTACAATTTAGCTAGCACAGGAAGATGCAAATCTTGCTATATCACATGATTTACTCACAGCAGATTCTCCTGCCCTTCTACTGTCCTTGAGTCTAAGGCTCTTCATTGGATTGAGTGACAATACAGTTAGTACTGTAGAGCTCTAAACAAACCTTGCAAGTCAGCTTTCGAAATGCAAGTTTACTGAGAATTCTAGGCTGACAGTTCAAAATGCACAAGAGATAAATGCATGCCCATAAACCACTGGTGAATACATTGCTGTTCTGTTTACCTTTTAAGCCGCATGACTAACAGAATTATACCATGCAATTATTATGCCCATTGAAGGTTACAAACCAATTTTGGACTGAAAAAAACAGGGTGAGACAATTATGCAGTGAAATATGGTATCTCCAAATCTTGGATCTTTGGGTTTATCAAACATTAGATTACTATGGTCATTTTCTATGTATTATGTACCTAATCTATTCCACTGACCCACCCCTCTATTTCTTAGCCAGTACCAGATTGTTTTGATGATTAAAAGTTTGTAATATAGTTTGAAATCTGGTACTGGTCTTTCTTCTCATTTAAAATAATGGATTCCCTTGGTATTCTTGACCTTTTGTTCTCCCAGATGAATTTTGTCATGATTTTTTTCTAGAGGTATAAAATAATTCTTTGGCAATTTGATTGGTATGGCACTGAATAAGTAAACTAAAAGAATTGCCATTTTTATTATATTGACTCAGCTTATCCACGAGCAATTAATATTTCTCCAATTGTTTAGATGTTTTTATTTGTGTAAAAAGTATTTTGTAATTGTGTTCATAAAGTCCCTAGGTATTTATTTTGTTGGCAGTTATTTTTAAATGGAAATCTTTTTTTCTTTTTCTTTTTAATTTATTCATTTATTTATTTTTAGTTTACAACATTCAATTCCACAAGTTTTTGAGTTCCAAATTTTCTCCTCCTCCATCTCTTCCCCCCTCCCCTCCATGGTAGCATGCAATCTGATATAGGCTCCAAAAATACCTTCACATTAAACATTTTAAGTTGTAAAGAAGAATTATAACCAATGAAATGAACAATGAGAAAGAAAGAACAAAACAAAAGAGTGAGAAAGCAAGTAGTTTGCTTCAATCTGCATTCAGACTCTATAAATCTTTCTTTGAATATGGATATCCCTTTCCATCATGAGCCTTTTGGAGTTGTCTTATAACCTTCCATTTTTGAGAGGAGCCCAGTTATCAAAATCAGTCATCACAGATACCACGTGTCTGTAATTGTGTACAATGCTCTCCTGGTTCTGCTCCTCTCACTCAGCATCAGTTTCTATAAGTCTCTCCAGGTTATAATGAAGTCTATCTGTTCCTTATTTCTTATCATAATAGTATTACATTAAATTCACATACCACAACTTGTGTAGCCATTCTGCAATTGATGGGCATCTCCTTGATTTCCAATTCTTTGCCACCACAAAAAGAGCTGCTATTAATATTTTTGTACATATGGGTCCTTTTCCCACTTGTGTGATCTCTTTGGGATATAGCTCTAGAAGTGGTATTGCTGGGTCAAAGGGTATGCACATTTTTATTAGCCCTTTGGGCACAGTTCCAAATTGCTCTCCAGAATGGTTGGTTTAGCTCACAACTCCACCTACAATGCATTAGTGTTCCAATTTTCCTACATCTTCTCTAGCATTTATTGTTTTCCTGTTTTTTAATATTAGCCAATCTGACCAGTGAGGTGTTTTGATTTCCATTTCTCTCATCAATAGTGATTTAGAGTATTTTTTATATGATTATATATCTAATATTTAATTTCTTCCTCTGAAAACTGCCTGTTCATATCCTTTGACCATGTATCAATTGAAGAATGACTTATATTCTTATATATTTGACGCAGTTCTCTATATATTTTCTAAAGGAAGCCTTTATCAGAGACACAGGTTGTAAAAATTCTTTCCCAATTTCCAAATTCCCTCCTAAACTTGGTTACATTGAGGTTTTTGTACAATAATTTTTCAATTTAATGTTGATGCATTATCTCTGGTTTGATCATAAATTTTTTCTTTCTCTATAAATCTGATAGGTAAACTATTCCTTGCTCTCCCAGATTGTTTACAGTATCAGCCTTTATATCTAGATCATGAACCCTTTAGACTTTATTTTGGTGTACAGTGTAAGATATTGGTCTATGTCCAGTTTCTGCCATACTATTTTCCAGTTTTCCCAGAAGTTTTTGTCAAATAGTGAGTTCTTATCCCAGAGGCTGGAGTCTTTAGGTTTATCAAATAGTAGATTATTATAATCATTGACTGTTGTGTCTTGTGCACCTAATCTATTCCACTGATCCACTACTCTATTCCTCAGTCAGTACCAAGTAGGGTTGATGACTACTCCTTTATAATACAGTTTAAAATTGGGTATGGTTATGCCACCTTACCTAGCATTTCTTTTCATTAATTCCCTTAATATTCTGGACCTTTTGTTCTTCCAGATAAATTTTGTTATTATTTTTTCTAGCTCTATAAAATAATTATTTTGGCAGATTGATTGGGAAGGCACTAAATAGATAAGCTAATATGTGTAAAATTGTCATTTTTATTATATTATCTCAACCTAACCAGGAGCAATGATGTTTTTCCAATTATTTCGATCTGACTTTGTGTGAAAAGTGTTTTGTAATTGTGTTCATATAGTTCCTAGGTTTGGTTTGGCAGGTAAGCTCCCAAATATTTTATAATGTCTACAGGAACCTTAAATGGATTTTTTCTTTCAATTTCTTGCTGTTGGACTTCATTAGAAATATATAGGAATGCCCAGGATTTATGTTGGTTTATTTTATATCCTGTAACTTTGCTAAAGTTATTTATTATTTCAAGTAGTGTTTTACTTGATTCTCTAGTGTTCTCTAAGTATATCATCACATCATCTGCAAAGAGTGATAGTTTACTCTCTTCTTTGCCTAATCTGATTCCTTCAATTTCTTTTTTCTTCTCGTATTGGTACAGCCAACATTTTTCGTACCAAATTAAATAACAGAGGTGACAATGGACATCCTTGTTTCACCCCCTTTCTTATTGGAAATGCTTCTAACTTATCCTCACTGAATATAATACTTGTTGATGGTTTTAAATATATGCTACTTGTTCTTTTAAGGAAGACTCCATTTATTCCTATGCTTTCTTATGTTTTTAATAGGCATGGGTGTTGTATTTTGTCAAAAGTTTTTTCTGCATCTACTGAGATAATCTAGTTTTGTTGTTGATATGATCGATTATACTGATAGTTTTCCTAATATTTAACCAGCCTTGCATTCCTGGAATAAATCCTACCTGATCAAAATATATGATTCCTGTGATAACTTGCTGTAATCTTTTGGCTAATATTTTATTTAAATTTTTTGCATCTATAGTCATGAGGGAAATTCGTCTATAATTTTCTTTCTCTGTTTTGGCTCTTCCCTATGTAGGTATCAATACCATATGTGTATCATAAAAATGAATTTGGTAGGACTCCTTCCTCTCCAATTTTCATAAATTGTCTATGAAATATTGGAATTAATTGTTCTTTAAATGTTTGATAGATTTTGCTTGTAAATTCATCTGGTCTTGGAGATTTTTTTCCTAGGGAGTTCATTGATGACTTGTTCCATTTCTTTTTCTGAGATGGGGTTATTTAAGTATTTTACTTTCTCTTCATTTAATCTGGGCAATTTAGTTTTTTGGTAAATATTCATTCATTTCACCAAGATTGTAAAATTTATGGGCATACACATGGGCAAAATAATTCATAATTATTGTTTAATTTCCTCTTCATTGGAGATAAATTCACCCGTTTCATTTTTGATGCTGGTAATTTTCTTTTTTCTTTCTAAAATCAAATTGACTAAAGGTTTATCAATTTTGGTCTTTTCATACCAGCTCTTAGTTTTAGTTTAATAGTTTCTTAGTTTCTATTTTATCAATCTCTCCTTTAGTTTTCAGTATTTCTAATTTAATATTTAATTGGGAATTTTCCATTTGTTCTTTTTCTAGATTTTTCAGTTACATGCCCAATTCACTGATCTCTTTTTTCTCTATTTTTATTCATGTAAGCATTCAGAGATATAAAACTTCCCCTAAGAACCACTTTCACTGCATCCCATAAGTTTTGCTATGTTATCTCATTATTCTCATTCTCTTGAATGAAGTTACTGATTGTTTCTATGATTTATTGTTTGACCCACTCATACTTTAGGATTAGATTATTAAGTTTCCGATTAGTTTTTCTTTCCATGACCTTTTATTACATATAACTTTTTTTGCATCATGATCTGAAAAGGATGCATTTCATATTTCTTCCTTTCTGTAGTGGATTGTCAGGTTTTTATGACCTAGTACATGGTCAATTTTTGTGTATGATCCATGTACCACTGAGAGGAAGGTACATTCCTTTTTATTCCCATTCAGTTTTCTCCAGAGGTCTATCATATCTACTTTCTTTAAAATTCTATTAATCTCCTTAACTTCTTTCTTGTTTATTTTGAGCTTAGACTTAAATCAAGTTCAGAAAGGGGGAGGTGGAAGTCCCCCACTAGTATACTTTTGCCTTCTAGTTCTTCCTCTAACTCCCTTACCCTCTCCTCTAAGAATCTGGATGCTGTATGACTTGGTGCATATATTTTTAGTAATGATATTGCTTCATTGTCAATGGTGCATTTTAGCAGGATATAGTTTCCTTCCTTATCTCTTTTAATTAGATCTATTTTTGCTTTTGCTTTGTCTGAGATTAGGGCTTCCATCCCTGCTTTTTTTAAACTTTAGCTGAAGCACAATATGTTATATTCTAGCCTTTTACCCTTACCCTGTGTGTATCTCCCTGTTTTAAATGTGCTTCTTGTAAACAACATATTTCAGGAATATGTTTTTTTTAATACATTCTGTTAAACACCTCGGTTTTGTGGGAGAGTTCATCCCATTCACATTCACAGTTATGGTTACTATCTGTGTCTTTCTCTCCATCCTATTCACTTCTCTGTTTATGCTTTTATTTCTCTCTTCTCCCTTCCCCTCCTTAAGAGTTTTCCTTTTGATGACTGCCTCCCTCAGTATTCCTTACCTATCAACTTCCTTCTCCTTTTCTCTCCTTTCCCCTTACTACTTCTTCCCTCCCTTCTGACACCCCCCACCACCCTTTTCTTTCCCCTTTCCCCTCCTACTACCTGTAAGCCATGTTAGATTCTTATACTTAACAAAGCATGTTATGCCCTCCTTGAACTAAATCCAATGAGAGTAAATCTCAAACAATGCTCCTCCCCCTCCCTTCTTTCCCTTTACTATAATAAATTTTTGTGTCTCTTCTCATTAGATTCATATACTTAACTGAGTATGTTGTTCCCTTCTTGAACCAAAACCAATGACAATACAGTTCTTACAATGTTCATCTCCTTCCCTTCATTCCTTCTACTATATGATTTATGCCTCTTCATGTGACATAATTTACCCTTTTCTACCTTCTACTTTCCTCTTCTCCCATTACAATCCTTTTGCACCCTTTAATGAGGTTTAATATATATATATATATATATATATATATTTACTTTTAGTTTACAACATTCAGCTCTACAATCCCTTGAGTTTCAAATTTTCTCCCCTTCCCTCTCCCCCCATTTCCCCCCGCCCCGCCCCCATGGTGGCATGCAATCAAATATAGGATCTACAAATACCTTCACATTAAACATTAGTAAAGTTGTAAAAATGATTATAACCAGTGGAGTGAACAATGAGAAAGAAGAAACAAAACAAAACAAAAAAGAAAGAGAACAAATAGTTTGTTTCAATCTCAATTCAGACTCTAGTTCTTTCTCTGGATGTGGATATCCCTTTCCATCATGAGTCTTTTAGAGTTATCTTATAACCTTGCATTACTGAGAGGAGCCCAGTGTATAATGAGGTAGTTTTTGTCATCACATTAGTTAATTTATACCCACAACCTCTATCTATATACATCCCTCTTAAATATCATGATAATTATAAAATTCTCAATATTAACAGGTATCATCCTCCCATATAGGGACATAAACAAAATTGCTCTTAGTGAATAACAAGTTGTATGTGTGTGTGCATGCGTGTGTGTGTGTGTATTTTCCCTGTTTACCTTTTTATGTTTTTCTTAAGTCTTGTATTTAGAGATCAAATTTTCCATTAAGCTCTGACCTTTTTATCAGGAAGGTCTGGAAGTACCTTATTTCATTGAATGCCATCTCCTTGCCTGAAAGATTATTCTCAGTCTTGCTGGATATTTGATCCTTGGTTGTAGTCCAAGCTCTTTTGCCTTATGAAATATCATATTCTAAACTTTCTGATTTTTTAATGTAGAAAATTCTAGGTCCTGTGTGATCCTGACTGTAGTTCTGAAATATTTGAATTGTTTCTTTCTCACTGTTTGCAGTTTGACCTGATAATTCTGGAAATTGGCTACAATATTCCTTGGACTTTTAAATTTGGGATCTCTTTCAGGAGTGTTCAGTGGACTCTTTCTATGATTATTTTGCTCTCTGGTTTCAGGATTTCAGGGCAGTTTTTCTTAACCCTTTCTTGGAATATGTTGTCCAGGCTTTTTTTTTCTTCATTACTTTCCAGTAGATGAGTAATTCTTAGATTATCTCTTCTGGATATCTTTTCCAGGTCTGTTGTTTTTCAATGAGATATTTTATATTTTCTTCTATTTTTTTCATTCTTTAAATTTTGTTTGACTGATTGTTGATGCTTCATAGAGTCATTAGCTTCAATTTGACTAATTCTAATTTTTAGTGAAATGTTTTCCTTGGTTAGTTTTTGAATCTTCTTTTCTATTTGTTCCATTTTTGCTTTTAAGAAGTTACTTTCTTCAGTTAGATTTTGAACCTCCTTTTCCATTTGATAAATTTTATTTTATTTTTTTTTGCCTTTTAGAGTGCAATTGGGGTTAAGTTACCTGCCAAAGGTTACATGACTAGTTGTTTTTCTGTGTGTGTGTGTGTGTGTGTGTTGTCTGAGGCCAGAACCAAACTCCAGGGTCAGTGCTTTACTCACTGTGCCACCTAGCCGCCCCTATTTTACTTTTTATGGAGCTGTTTTCTTTAGTGAATTTTTCTTCCACTTTGCCATTTATTTTTAAATAGTTGGTAAATTTATCTTCTACCTCTCTAATTTGACTTTTAAAATCCTTTCTGAACTGTTTTAAGAATGCTTTTTGGGCTTAAGACCAGTTCATGTTCCCTTTTGAGGTTTCAGATGTGAGTACAAGGTCAATGGAGTCTGTAATGGAAATGCAAATTTAAAGATCTTCCCTGCCCCTAGGCTAAAGTGCACCTGGAGCCTGGGGTGGGAGGCTTGTTTTTCAGTATATACTTCTTGATTGGCCAGTGAGTCAATAAAGTTGTTACATTCTCTGAGCCAGGAGAAGGCTATATAAGCCCTGATGTGTAGCTTTGTTTTGGGGGCTCACTTTGAGAAGTGTTCTGTGATCTGATCTGTATTCTGGGAAGCCGTTGTCCAGGGCCCCCCCGGCTTTGAAAAACCCAGATGTGGAAACCCAGATGTTGACTGGGTATGGATGTAATGGCTGGACAGTTTGGAAAGCTGTCTACTTGATCTGTTTCTGTCTTGATAATTCTGCCTGTATACTTTGAAGTTCGGGGTGCTGACCTTTTCCCCTGAACAAGGTAAACGATATCTGACTGATTAAAGTAAGCTTGTTAACCCATTTTGAGTTGCTTTCCTTTATCAAAGCAGATCCAAGGACCTGTGGTAGCAGCAAACCCTGAGGATGCTGGGGTGCTTGCCACTACAGCGTCCTCTTCTGAATGTGGCTCTTTGTGCTCACCATAATAGTATTCTAAAGTCTTTGTTTTTCCAAGTTGCTTTTTTTTCTCATTGTGATTACCTATTTCTTGGCTTTTAAAATGTATTTCTCCTTCTGGGGTACAAAAGGCTCTGACCCACACTTCTTATGCTGGGGGTTAGGGGTCTGGTTACTGACTTTGTGTGCTATGACCTTTGGTTTTGGCTGGTGAGTGCAGAGATTGAGGCCAGGGGCCAGGAGTTTCTTTGTTTCCTGCAAATTACATTGAAGCTCACAATGTGATCTGTGGGACAGGGTTTGGCTGCTTTATGATTCCACCTCCACTTCCCTGGACTAAAGCTCAGGTGGGCTAAGCCACTGGTGACTGGGGCCCTGCTGGTGTCTGCATATTCCCCTGGTTATTTGAACACACACCTGGGCTTCTGGTATTAGTGTTTGCTGTCTCCAACCCCCTGGGGTTCAGGATTTCCAACTGGTCAGCTGAGATGGGACTTGTTGGGATGCCTCCCATCCTGCACTTTAGCCCACAATTACAGCCACACCCTTCCTCTAAGACTCCTAAACCTGCTCTTGGTTCCACTATTTCAGGATTTTATGCTGGGGAAATATTCTCTGGGTTTTTCAGGGTTTGAGAGGGAGATGAGAGTAGCTATGGTTTACTCCACCATTGGCTTCTGGAAGTTCAGATAGGTGATTTTTAAACCTCCAGGCTATGGGCTGACAGCTCCAGCAGTAGCTGATGCCAATGCCACAAGCTCTTTGCTTGTCTCTTACCCAGCTCTGAAAGACCCCTATAATTTGGTGAGAGTTCTGGGAATCACTCCTGGGTGTGACAGCTCACCCTGGCTTGCTCCAGCTTCACTGTGATTGTGTCTGTGATGGTGCAGTTCCCATGCTCCATGCTCTGCACTCTCCCTCCTCCCACCCCCGGCCCAATAAATCCTACCCTTCTACACTTTTCTGGACTGAAAATCTACCTCACATCATCTTCCAATGGACTCTCCCACTCTAAAAACCAATCAGATTCACTTTTTAGAGGTTATTGAAGGAATTCATGGGGGAGTTCAGATGGGTTTCTGCTTTCACTCTGCCATCTTGGCTCCACTTCCTGGAATTTTTTTCTATGTTTTTCTTTGAGGTTTTGTTACTAGTATAGAGAATGCTGATGAAATATATCATTTTATTTTATATCATGCAATTTTTCTAAATTTATTAGTTGTTTTTAACTAGTTTTTAATTGATTTTCTAGGATTTGGTAAGCATACCAAAGAAAGATAGTTTTGTTTTCCTGTTGCCTATTTTTATTCCTTCAATTTCTTTTTCTTTTTTATTGCTAGAGCTATCATTTCTAGTACAATGCTGAATAATAGTGGTGATAAAGGACATCCTTGCTTTACCCCTGATCTTATTGGGAAGGCTTCACATTTATCTCCATTATAGATAATGTGGGATCTTGATTTTTAGATACTATTTGTCATTTTAAGAAAGGTTCTTTTGCTTCCTAAGATTTTCAGGGTTTTTAATCAGAATGGATAGCTCCTTTTTGTCAAAGGCCATTTCATGTATCTTTGCTAGAATCATATGATTTTTTTTGTTGTTTTATTATTGATATGGTCAATTATGCTGGTAGTTTTCCTATTACTGACCCTGCATTTTCTTGTCTAAATCTCACCTGGTCATTACAATATGATCATTCTGATATATTGCTGTAATTTCCTTGCTTAACATTTTATTTTAAAATTTTACATTGATATTCACTAGGGAAGTTTTCTTTATTTGTTCTTTTCCTGGTTTAAGTATCAAAACCATATTTGTGACATAAAAGGACCTTGATAGAACTCCTTATTTTATTTTTTTTTTGCTTTTCAGAGGGCAATTGGGGTTAACTAACTTGCCCAAGGTCACATGGCTAGTTTTTGTGTTGTGTCTGAGGCCAGATTTGACCTCAGGTCCTCCTGACTCCAGGGCTAGTGCTCTACTCACTGCACCACCTAGCTGCCCCTAGAATTCCTTATGTTTTCAACCAGCTTATATAGTATTAGGATTCATTGTCTCTTAAATATTTGGCAGAATTGACTTGTAAATCCATCTGTCCTGGGGATTTTTTTTTCTTAGGGAAATCATTGATGACTTGCTCAATAATTAACGGAAGAGGAAGAGGAGTACCCTGGTTGTAGAAGGAAGGGAAAGGTAGAATGGCTTAAATTATTTCAGAGGAAGAAGGAAGAAAATCCTATTACAATGGAGGGGAAGTTGTGAGGGTGGGTGATGGGCATCACTTGAACCTTATTCTCACCAGTATTGGAAATAATAGAGGAAAATGATAGACACAATCAGTTGAACATAGAAATCTATCTTATGCAACAAGAAAGTAGGAGGTGAGGAGATTAAAGGAGGCAGCAGGGGTTAGGGTGGGGGAACTGAGAGGGCCAACAAGGGAGACTATAAACAGAAGCAAAAACACTGTTGGGGAATAAAGGGTGAAAGGAGAGACAAGACAAACAGGAGGAAAAATGGAATGGAGGGAAATGTACAGTTAGTAAACTTAACTGTGAATATGAATACGATGGACTCTCCCACAGAAATGAATAGCAGAGTGGAACAAAAACCAGAATCCCACAAAGTATGTTGTTTACAAGAAACACACTTGAAGCAGAGAGATACACATGGAGTAAGGTAAGGAGTTGGAGCAGAATCTATTATGTTTCAGCTGAAGTAAAAACAAAAAACAAGGGTAGTGATCCTGATCTCAGACAAAGCAAAACAAAAATAGATCTAACTATAAGGAAGGAGACTACATCTTGCTAAAAGTTAACATAGACAATGAAGTTCTGAACTTATGCACCAAGTGGTATAGCATTCAGATTCTTAAAGTAGAAGTTAAATAAGTTACAGCTTCATGGCCAAATAAGAGATAGAGAGCATTATGAAATATAAAATAGATAATTTAAACTACATTAAATTAAAAAAGCCTTTGCACAAACAAAACCAATGCAACCAAGATTAGAAGGAAAGCAGAAAGCTGGGAAGCCATTTTTACAGCAAATATCTCTGATAAAGACCTCATTTCTAAAATATATGATAAATGAATCAAATTTATAAGAATGCAGGCCATTCCCCAATTGACAAGTGGTCAATGGATATGAACAGGCAGTTTTCAGATGAAGAAATCAAAGCTAACTATAGGCATATGAAGTGTTCTAAATCACTTTTGATTAGAGAAATGCAAGCTAAAACAACTCTGAGGTACCACATCACATCTATCACATTGACTAACATGACAAAAATGGAAAATGATTAATTTTGAAGAGGATGTGGGAAAATTGGGGTATTAGTTCACTGTTGGTGGAGTTGTGAACTGATCCAACCATTCTGGAAAGCAATTTGGAACTATGCCCAAAGGACTATAAAACTGTGCATACTTTTTGATCTATCAATACCACTATCAGGTGTATTTCCCAAAGAGATCACAAAAAAAGGAAAGGACCCACATGTCCAAAGATATTTATAATAACCCTTTTTGTGGTGGTAAAATATTGGAAACTGAGGGGATGCCTATCAATTGGGGAACGGCTAAACAAGCTGTGGTATTAGTATAAAATGTAATACTATTGTGCAACAAGAAATGATGAATATGCAGATTTCAGAAAAACCCAGAAAGACTTGTATGAACTGATGCAAAGTTAAAGGAGCATAATCATGAAAACATTGTATACAGTACCAACCACAGTGTGTGATGATCTACTTATGAATGACTCAGTTCTTCTCGTCAATACAATGATCTAAGATAAAAACAAAGGACTCAGGAAGGAAAAAAATGCTATCCACATTCAGATAAAGAACTGATGGGCTCTGAATGCAAATCAAAACATAGTGTTTTTATCTACTTTATTCTTTTTCATGTTTTTTTTTTTTTTGATTGGCTTCTTTCACAACTAGTTGGCAGAAAATCATGCTCTCACAAACCCCCTCTCCATAAACTTAAAATCACATAATTACAGAGAATCTATGGGAAAATTGGTCTCAAACTTAGAGTACAATAGCAGTGAGGTATACAAGTAAGAAATGCACACAATTGAGGTCTTATAGTTCCTGGAAGTTCGTTATTTCTTTGTAGAGTTCTCTTGTAGCTCTTGGTGCATATATGTTTAGTACTGATATTACTTTATTGTCTATGGTAACTTTTAACAAGATGTAGTTTCCTTCCTTATTTCTTTTAGTGAATTCTATTTTTGCTTTTGTTTTGTCTGAGATCAGGATTGCTATTCCTACTTTTTTTTTTACTTCTGCTGAAATATAATAGATTATATTCTAGCCCCTTACCTTCACTCTGTGTGTGTCTCTCTGCTTCAAGTGTGTTTCTTATAAACAACATATCTTGTAGGATTTTGGTTTTTGTTCCACTTTGCTCTTCATTTCTCTTTTAGGGGAGAGTCTATCACATTCATATTCACAGTTATGATCAAAGTAAGAACCTAGAAATCATCCTCCAAGAAATTCCCAAAGAAAACTGCCCTGAAAAGAATCCGCCAATCACCTCCTGAAAAACATCCCAAAAAGAAAACTCCTAGGAATATTATAGCCAGGTTCTGAAATTCCCAGATCAGGAAGACAATATTACAAGCAGCCAGGAAGAAACAATTTGAATATTGTGGAAACAAAATCAGATTAACACAGGATCTGGAAGCTTCTACCCTGAGGGATCGAAGGGCTTGGAATATGATATTCCAGAAGGCAAAGGAGCTGGGATTAAAACCAAGAACCACCTACCCAGAAAAACTGAGTATCATGTTTCAGGGAAAAATATGGTCATTCAGTGGAATAGAGGACTTTCAAGCATTCTTGCTGAAAAAACCAGAGTTGAATAGAAAATTTGACATTCAGATATAAGAAGCAAGAGAAGCATGAGAAGGTAAACAGGGAAAAGAAATCATAAGGAACTTATCAAAGTTGAACTATTTACATTCCTACATGGAAAAACAATAATTGTAACTGATGAAACTTTTCTCAGTATGAAAATAGTTGAAGGGAATAGAAATATACATATACTATCTATATATACATATATATAGATAGATACATATATATATATACATATATAGGAGGGTATATGGGCATATGAATACATACATGAATGTGTGTATATATGTTTACAGGTATACATAGATAGAGGGCACAGGACCAATTTAATAGGAAGGGATGATACTTATAAGGTGAAATTAAGAGGTGAGGGAGGAATATAATGAGAGGAGATGGGGAGAGACAGAATGGGGTAAACTATCTCATATAGAAGAGGCAAGGTGAAATGGATACAATGGAGGGGAAGAACAGGAAGGCAAAAAGGCAAAACCTTATTCTCATCGAATTTGTCTCAGGGAGGGAATGACATACACACCAAATAGGGTATCTCACCCTCCAGGAGAGTAGGGGAGAAGGGAATAAGAGGGGGGATGATGGAAGGGATGTCAGGCTGGGGGGGAGGAGGGAAATTGGAAGCACATACTTTTGAAAAGGGACAGGATCAAAGTAGAAAATAGAACAAGTGGGAGGTGGGATAGGGAGGGAAATATAGTCAGTCTTTTACCATATATTTATTATGGTAATGTTTTGCATAGCTACACATGTATACCCTATACTGAATTGCTTATCTTTCTAGTAAGGGTGGGTAACAAGGGAGGAAGGGAATGAATCTGGAATTCAAAGTTTTAAAATCAAATGTTTTATATATATACATATCTATATATACATATACTATTATTAATACTATTTTACATGTAGTCGGGAAATAAGATATAGAGGCACTGGGGCACAGAGATCCACCATGCCCTACTGGAAAATTCGGAAGGGGTGTGAGAAGATATGGTAGAGAGCAGATTGGAGTGGGGAATATCCTGTGGGACCGCTATTTTGAGGTGGTGTGTAGAGGAAAAACTCAAAATCTGGCAGAAATGAATGATGTAAACCAGATGATAATAAAGCAGTTGAAAAAAATCAAATAGCTAAAAGTTTATATGTTTTATTAATTTTTCCATAAAACTCATTTCTAATTTTAATAATTAGTTCAATTTTTTTTGCTTTCACATTTATTAATATTTCCTTTGATTTTCAGAATTTCCATTTTGGTGTTTAATTTGAACTTTTTAATTTGTTTTTTTTCTAGGTTTTTTTTTTTTTTGGTTTCAAGCCCAATTAATTGATCTGTACTTTCTCTCTTTTATTGATGTACACATTTAGAGATATGTTTTCCCTCAAATACTGTGTTGGCTATATTTCAAAAATTTGTACCCCCAAATTTTGTAATCTGTTAAAAATACTAAAAATACAAAGAATGATAGAATTTCAAAACTGGAAGGTATAGTAGATATCTTTTTTTCTTTTTCTTTATGTGGGAGAGGGGTTGGGGAGGCAGGAAATTTGTAATGCTAAGCCTGACTGTCAAATTTTCAGTGCAAGCATTTACACTTTAAAAATGTCCAATTCTACAGGTCTTGAATTATTATTTTATTGATTGCCTAAACTTAAGAAAGAGATGGATAAAATGTTCACAAAGCAGATTAAATCATCCAACATCTTTATTTTGACAATTGTGAGATACTAACTAGCAAACAACCTGTGGTGGGGGGAGAATTTGATTCCTTCCTCTCTCCCAGTTTAGTTGATATAATTACAGAACATATATAGACAATGAAGTTTTAATTTGTAAACAAGTTGCCCTAGGGCGGCCAGGTAGCACAGCGAGTAAGAGCACTAGCTCCAGTGTCAGGATGACCTGGGAATTGAATCCCGGGCTCAGACACTTAGCACCCACCCAGAAACACCTGGCTGTGTAACTGTAATGTAATGCCAAAAGAAGGCAACTTCCCAGGTTCAAAATACCAGCATAGGTGCTCTCTATTTTATTCAGTAACAATCCCAGAACAGAGAAGATCAAAACATGACATCATTCAAAATACAGTATTTACTAAGTATGATTAAATAATCTCCAAGTACTACCCCACCCCAGGACCTTCCAATCATTCAATCAATTACAAAGTTCCTGGTCTAAATACTTCTCCACCCCTAGGCTATACCTTAATTAAGTCCACCACAAAGCCCCTCTTCTCAAATGGAGATTAGTTTCCAAACATAAGTAAAATACATTCATTTGCTCAACCATAGAACACAAAAAGGTCAAAAGTTCCCCACCCCTGGATCACAATTGAATCTACCCCAGAGTTACATCAAGTTTAAACACAGCACTTAATACCCAAATGGAGGTCTTTTCTTCATCTTGACACGAGGCAAGTTCTCAGCAATCTTAGTTCCTGGAGAGACAAGGCTTAGCAAGGCCATAAGATACATTGCCAGTCCCTTCATGAATTTATCCTCTGTCTGTAGAACAGCCCTAGAACCCCTGAACACATTAGCAAAGCCCTCTCCCAGGATTTCTGTAAACATACAACAAGAAAATCCTTCTTCAGGGCTTCTGAACCAACAGAAAGGCTCCCAGACCCCTGCAACAACAGTACTGTCCCTCACCAGTGGACAGTATTCACTCTCTGTCTGCAGGACAGTCGCAGGCCTTCTTAGCAAACAGCCAGGTTCCAGGACTTCTTCAACAAAAGGACAGTCTTTCACCAGTGGACAAATCTGGCAAAATAACATCAAAACAGACAGACAAAGTACCAGCAAAACAGCCATGTCTCCTCAGTCCTTGGCAGCTCAGGGGGCAGGTCTCAAAAGTCCAGGGCAATTCAAAGCGGCCACCAGCAATCTCTTAGTCTCTCTCTCTCCACGAGGTGCTGCTTCCAAAAAGAACTTCCGCCTCTCTCTTGTCTCTCCAAATCTACATCACCAGCTCCTCCCAGTTCAGGACTTTCTTTTCACATCAACAAGCCCATCCCACAGGTGGGATTAACAAACTCTGGGTTTTAACACAATCAATTTGAAAACCAAGCCAATACAGGGGAATCTTTAATTGCCATTACTATCACAGTAACCTTGAGCAAGTTACTTAACCCCAATTGCTTATGAAAAAAAAACAAACAAACAAGTTGCCCTGATTTGCCTTAATAATGGATGAACTACTTTGGCTGGGTCAAGAACAACATAATTACCTTGGAAAACAAGCTAGCCATTCTTCTGTGGACATGAAATAGCTGGATGAAGTACTTGATGAACACCATTTGAGGAGTCTAAGCTCTGGAGAGTTTGATGGGGGAGAATACTTTAGGAGGAAAATGGCATCCTTCCTTTCCCCATCAATCATGTTATTACAGCTACTAGACTAGTAGGAGCCAATGTAACCAGAAGGAATAGAAGTACATATATGAAGACAAACATAGATACAGAGGGTCATTCTAGGGAAGAGAACTCTCTAAGGAGTATTACTTATGGAAAAGAAGAGTGCCAGCTATGGACTCAAGAAAAGAGCAAACCCTGGGACCACAGTTAAGTAGCTTACTCAGTAAAGACTCAAGGGGAGCTACATGAAAACTCTACAAAGAAATAAATAACTTAGAATCAGTATAAGACCTCAGTTGTGTGCATTCCTTACATGTATGCCTCACTGCTATTGTGAGCTCACTTTTCCCATAGATTCTCTGCATAATTGTGCAATTTTATGTTGAGAGGCTGCTATGAGTGGATGATTTTGTGTCAACTGTTCATACTATAATCTTTTTGTAAATAATTTTGTACATTTGCTAAAAATTAATCGAAAGTCTAATGACTTATTTTTAATGGGAAGCACAACGATGGGGGCTTTTGAACCACAGTAGTTATCATAGTCGCAATAATAACTCATGGAGTTACCCATAGGATGTTGAAGATGGCAATTGCCCCTCTGATGACCCAATCTGCAAATGAACGTGAAAGCTGGATAGCAGCTCAGAGGGGTTGTTACACTTATTTTATAAATGAGAAAACCAAGGCCCTAAGAGTTTAGGTAATTTCTCTAGGGATATTCATCTTGTGAATAGCAGAGGCAGAACTGAAATCTAGGTCTCTTAATTCCCTGTATAATTCTCTCTTATAACATGCTGTTTGGTTCAATTATTAGAAATTTTTTATACTAAATTTCAATTTTACTTCTTCTTGTTGCTAAATTTGGAACTTCAACCCTACATGCTTATAGAAATAACATTTATTTCTGATGTTTAGAAAAAAGAACTCTTAATTAAAAATGAAAGTAATGATTTACTCTCCAACTTTCTTATCCCTTCTCTAAAAAGAAAGTGTCCTTTCCATTGTCTTTCAAAATTTCTACTTTTCAAGAAGTGGCATTCTGTACTATAACAATCTCCTAAAGTTCTCAATTTAATGGTAATTTTTCTTTTCTGGTAAAATTTCTGTTCCCAGTAAAAATATTGTTTATATAGCACCTTAAGCTTTATAAAGTACTTTTCTCATGTGAATGTGGGAATCATCAAGATATTTCAATAGTATTAGTCAGTTAGAAATATGAATTAGGTATGAACAAGTCCTACCTATCTCCTTGGACTTGATCACTACACCCAAATTTAGACCTTAAACAGGTGAGAATACCATTATTTATCTTTTAAATATTATTTAATATTTTATTTTTCCAAAATACATGTAGAAACAATTTTAACATCTTTTTCCTTTCAATTTTGAGTTCCAAATTTTCTCCCTTTCTGCCCTACCCTTTAGAAAACAAGCACTTTGACATAGTTTCTATATGTGTAGTCATGCAAAACACATTTTCATGTAAGTTGTTCTGTGAAAGAAGACACAGACAAAAAAAAAAAACCACAACCAAAACAAAACAAGGAAAGTAAAGAAAAAGTTTCTTTGATCTTTATTCAGGCTCTTCCAGTTCTTTCCCTGGAGGTGGACAGCACCTTTCATCACAAGTTTTAGAGAATTGCCTTGAATCATTGAACTGCTGAGAATAGCTAAGTTATTCATACTAGATCATCATACAATACTGCTGTTATTATGCACAGTGTTCTCCTGGTTCTGCTCATTTCACGTTGTATCAATTCATGTAAGTTTTTGCATGTTTTTCTGAGAGCATCATGCTCATCATTTCTTTCTTTTGGGGGGAGGGGATTTAATTTAAGTAATTTATTTATTTTCACATTAATCACATTGTAATGAAAAATCAGAACCAATGTGAGGAACCATGAGAAAGAAGAAACAAAACTAAAGGAAAAAAAGAAAGCAAATACACTTTGAGCAGCATTTAGACTCCATAGTTCCTTTTCTGATTGTGGATAGTATTTTCTATGATGAATCTGTAGGAGTTGTCTTACATCCTTGCATTGCTGAGAAGAGCTAAATCTATTGAACTTGGTCATTTCACAGTGTTGCTGTTACAATGTACAATGTTGTCCTGGTTCTGCTCACTTCATTAAGCATCAGTTCATGTAAGTCCTTCCAGGTTTTTCTGAAGTCTATCTGCTCATCATTTCTTATAGCACAATAGTATTCCATTATATTCACATGCCACAACTTGTTCGGACATTCCCCAATTGATGTGCATCCCTTCAATTTCCAATTCTTGGCCACCATGAAAAGAGCTGCTATAAATATTTTTGTACCTATGAGTCCTTTTCCCATTTTTATGATCTCTTTGGAATACAGCCCTAGAAGTGGTGTTGCTGGGTCAAAGGGTATGTACATTTTTATAGCCCTTTGGGCATACTTACAAATTGCTCTCCAGAATGGTTGAATCAGTTAACAATTCCACGAAAAGTGCATTAGTGTTCCAATTTTCCCACATCTTCTCCAACATTTAAAATCATTTTCCTGTTTTGTCATGTTAGCCAATCTGATAGGTATGATGTGGTACCTTAGATTTGTTTTCATTTGCATTTCTCTAATCAGAAGTTATTTAGAGGCTTTCAGGGGAGGGCGCACAGAGCCAAGATAGCAGAGTAAAAGCAGGAACTTGCTTGAGTTCTCTCCCAGGTCCCTCTAAATACCTGTAAAAATGACTCTAAACAAATTCTAGAGCAACAGAAGCCACAAAATGACAGACTGAAACAAATTTCCAGCCCAAGGCAATCTGGAAGGTCAACAGGAAAGGTATATTACACTAGGCTGGGTAAGGAATGTAGTCTAGCGTGGGCTGCACTGGCAAAGATGGGGTTGGAGCAGGCCTTAGGAAACTGAATCACTGGCAGCAGCAGCAGTTTCCAGACTTCTCAACTCATAAATGCCAAAGACAAATTCGAAGGTCAGTGGAAAGGTCTCTCACCTGGGTGAGAGAGGAGTGTGGTCTGACCCCAGTCCCAGCCCCAGCCCTAGCCCTAGCCCTAGCCCCAGCCCCAGTGTTACAGCAGATGCTGCCCCAGCAGCTGCTGCTTCTGAAACTCTCAGCCTACAGATGATGAGGGAATCGAGTGGCTGATTAGATGATTAGAGGGAAATTGCAGGAATCCCCTTGCTGGCTTTGGGACAGGATTCTTTTACTTTGCCCATACTTAGATCTGGGTGACTGTCCTGGGTAGCAATCCTGTGGTGAGGAAGAGTGCTGGTGTTCTGGGGGCTTGTAGCATCAGTGGAGAGGGAATCTTCCTCACAGTTCCAAGGCAGAAAAGAGTGCTTATGGTTGCTCACAGACCACGGCACAGACCAGGAGAGGAGCAAACACTTCTCCTTTGATCATATCACCTTGGAAGAACTGAAAATTTACAGCTCCCTAGAAAGATCTCTGAAAAGAGCTGCTTGGGGTAGTACATTCTCCACTTAACAAATACCATGAAAGTCAAATAATTGCATGGGAAAATGAGCAAAGAGCTGAAAAAATTGGACTATGAAATATTACTTTCTCGGTGACGAGGTACTTACTTCCTTGGTGACAAGAAGATCAAAACATACAATCAGAAGACAACAAAGTCAAAGTTCCTACACCCAAAGCCTCTAAGAAAAATATGAATTGGTCTTAGTACATGGAAGATCTCAAAAAGGATTTTGAAAATCAAGTAAGAGAAGTAGAGAAAAAATGGGAAGAGAAATGAGAGTGATACAAGAAAATCATGAAAGATGAGACAACAGCTTATTAAAGGAGATCCCACAAAATGCTGAAGAAAATAACACCTTTAAAATAGGCTCATTCAAATGGCAAAAGAAGTTCAAAAAGCTAATGAGGAGAAGGATGCCTTAAAAAGCAGAATTTACCAAATGGAAAAAGAGGTCCAAAAGCTCACGGAAGAAAATAATTCCTTAAAAATGAGAATGGAGAAAACTGAAGCTAATGACTTTATGAGAAATCAAGAAATTATAAAACAGAAGCAAAAGAATGAAAAAAATTGACAACAATGTGAAATATCTCATTGGTAAAACAACTGACCTGGAAAATAGATCCAGGAGAGATAATTGAAAAATTATTGGACTTCCTGAAAGCCATGATCAATAAAAGGAGCCTAGACATCATCTTTCAAGAAATTATCAAGGAAAACTGCCCTGATATTCTAGAACCAGAGGGTAATACAGAAATGGAAAGAAACCACTGACCACCTCCTGAAAGAGATCCCAAAAGGAAAACTCCTAGGAATACTGTAGACAAATTCCAGAGTTCCCAAGTCAAAGAGAAAATATTGCAAGCCGCCAGAAAGACAAAATTCAAGTATTGTGAAAACACAATAAGGATAACCCAAGATTTAGTAGCTTCTACACTAAGGGATTGGAGGACTTGAAATATGATTTTCTGCAGGTCAGAGGAGGTAGGATTAAAATCAAGAATCACCTACTCAACAAAACTGAGTATAATACTTCAGGGGAAAAAATGAAATTTCAATGAAATAGAAGACTTCCAAGCATTCTTGATGAAAAGGCCAAAGCTGAATAGAAAATTTGAATTTCAAATACAAGAATCAAGAGAAGGATGAAGAAGTAAACAGGAAAGAGAAATCATAAGGGACTTATTAAAGTTGAACTGTTTACATTCCTATATGGAAAGATGATATTTTTAGCTTATGAGATCTTTCTCAGTATTAGGGTACTTGGAGGGAATACACACACACACACATAAACACATGTATATATACATATGTACACATATTTGTATATGTGTATGGATATATTTATGAATGTATATATGTACACACATATATGTGTGTATATAGATATATAGACAGAGGGCACAGTGTGAGATGAATATGAAGGGATGATATCTAAAAAATATAATTAAGAGTTGAGAGGAATGTACTGGGAGAAAGAGAGAGAGGTAGAATGGTATCAATCAACTCACGTAAAAGAGGCAAGAAGGCCTCTTTTTACACTCTTTTACAGTGGAGGGGAAGAGGTGGGGGAGGTGAAAGGGAATAAGTGAATCTTATTCTCATTGGATTTGGCTTAGGGATGGAATAACATACACACTTGATTGGGTATGGAAATCTATCTTACCCTACAGGAAAGCAAGGGGGAGGAGAATAAGAGAGGAGAGATAATAGAAGGCATGGCAGATTGGGGGAAGGGATAATCAGATAATCAAAAGCAAATACTTTTGAGTAGGGACAGGTCAAAGGAGAAAATAGAAAAAATGGAGGGTGGGACAGGATAGAAGGAAATATTTTGTTTCACAACATGACTGTTATGGAAGTGTCTTGCATGACTAACACATGTATAACATATCAAATTGTTTGCCTTCTCAATGAGAGTGGATGGGGAGGGAAGAATGGAGAGAATGTGAAACTCAAAGTTTTAATAATGAATGTTAAAAACTGTTTTTACATGTAACTGGGAAATGAAATATGCAGGCAATGGGGTATAAAAATCTACCTTGTCCTACAGGAAAATAGAAGGGAAGTGAATAAGGGGGAGGGGGTGATAGAAGGGAGAGTAGGTTGGAGGAAGGGTAGTCAGAATGAATGTTATCTTGGGGTGGGGGGAGAGGAGAGATGGGGAGAAATTTGCAATTCAAAATCTTGTGGAAGTGAATATTAAAAACTAAAAATAAATTAATAATAGGAAAAGAAGTGATTTAGAACATTTTTTTTGTATGACTTTAGATAGCTTTAATTCATTTATCTGAAAACTACTTGTTCATATCCTTTGACCATTTATTAGTTGGGGAATGACTTGTATTCTTATAAATTTGACTTAGTTCTCTATATGTCTTAGAAATGAGGCCTTTATTAGAGACACTGGCTATAAAAGTTGTTTCCCAGCTTTCTGCTTCCCTTCTAATCTTGATTGTATTTGCTTTATGTGTGCAAAAAATTTTCAATTTATTGCAATCAAAATTATTCATTTTGCATTTCATAATGTTCTCTAACTCTTGTTTGGTCATAAATTCTTCCCTTCTACATAGTTCTTATAGTTAAACTAATCCGTCCTCTCCTAATTTGCTTTTAGGATTAGCCTTTATATCTAAATTGTATATTTTGACATTATCTTGGTATAGCATGTAAGATGTTGGTCTATGCTTAATTTCTGCCATGCTATTTTCCAGTTTTACCCATGCCAGTCATTTCTTAAACACAATGTTTCCATCACAGTTATATGCTTGTTCAGCCATTCCCCAATTGATGAACATACCCTCAATTTCCAATTCTTTGCTATCACTGAAAGAACTGCTATGAATATATCTTTTTTTGGTGTTTGTGTGTTTTTGGGATATAGACTTAGTAGTGGTAATGTTTGATCAAAAGGTATTCATAGTTTTTTAGCCCTTTGGGCATAGTTCCAAATTGCTCACCAGAACCATTGAATCAGTATACAACTTAACAGATAGTACATTAGTGTTTTAATTTTCCCACAGCTCCTCCAACATTTTTCATTTTATTTTTCTGTCATATTAGTTAATCTGATATGTGTAAGGTAGTAACTCAGAGTTGTTGTAATTTGCCTTTCTCTTATTAATAGTGATTTAGAGCATTTTTGTGTGATTATAGATAGCATTGGTTACTTTATCTGAAAACTATGTGTTCATATCCTTTGACCATTTATCAATTGAGGAATAGTTCTTATTTCTATAAATTTTGACTCAGTTTTCTGTGTTTGAGAAATGAAGTCTTTATCAGAGAAACTCACTGTAAATTTTTTTTTCACAGTAATGATTATCAATTATGTATGTTTCTCCATCCTTTTTTCCTCCTATTTATTCTATTGTGTCTCTCCTTTTGTCCTGTCCATTCTCAAAAGTGTTTTGCTTCTGACTTTTATTTATTTCTGACTATGTTCCCTTCTATCAGCAACCTCCCATCTCTTAGCTCCTTCCATTTCTTCTCACTTGTATGGTAAGATAGATTTCTACACCTTTACTGGTTTTATTATTCCTCTTTGAGCCAATTCTAATGAAAGTAAGGTTCAAGTGCTCCCCTCCCTGCTTCCTCTGTTACCCCTTCCACTATAAAAATCTCTTTCAGGCCTCTTTTATGTCAGATACTTTATCTCATTCTACCTCCCTTTCCCTTTCTTCCTGTGTATTCTTTTTTCTCATCCTTTAATTTTATTTTTTTAGATAATCCTACCATCACATTCAACTTGCACCTCTGCTTTTTTTTCTATGTACACTCCTTTTAACTTCTCTAATAATGAGAAAGTGTTTAGGAGTTATAAATATCATTTCCCCATATAGGAATAGAAACAGTTTGAACTTTTTGAATATCTTATGATTTTTCTTTCCTGTTTATCTTTTTATACTTCTTTTGCACCTTGCATTTGAAAGTCAAATTTTCTATTCAGTTAGGGGCGGCTAGGTGGCATAGTGAATAGAGCACTGACCCTGGAGTCAGGAGTACCTGAGTTCAAATATGGCCTCAGACACTTAACACAAAAACTAGCCATGTGACCTTGGGCAAATCACTTAACTCCAAGTGCCCTCCAACAAGCAAAAAAAAAAATTCTATTCAGTTCTGGTATTTTTACCAGCAACGCTTGAAAATCCTCTGTGTCATTGAATATCGATTTTTCTCCCTGAAGGACTATACTCTCTTTTTTCTGGTTAGGTGATTCTTCATTGTAATACTAGTTCTTTTGCCCTCTGGAATATCATTTTCCAAGCCCTCCAATCCTTTAATGCAGAAACTGCTAAACTTGTGTTATCCTGACTGTGACTCCACAATATTGGAATTGTTTATTTTTGGCTACTTAGAATATTTTTTTGCTTTGTCTGGGAGTTCTGGAATTTGTCTATAATATTCCTGGGAGTTTTCCTTTTGGGATCTCTTTCAGGAGGTGATTGGTGGATTCTTTCAATTTTTATTTTATCCTCTGTTTCTAGAATACCAGGGAAATTTTTCCTGATAATTTCTTGAAAGTTGATGTCTAGGCTCTCTATTTTATTATGAGTTTCAAGTGGTACAATAATTCTTAATCTCCTTTCCAGGTCAGTTGTTTTTCCAGTGAGATATTTCATATTTTCTTTTATTTTTTATTCTTTTGTTTGATTGTTTCTTGATGTCTCATAACATTATTAGCTTTCACATGCCAATTCTAACTTTTAAGGAATTATTTTCTTCTCTGAGCTTTTGTGCCTCCTTTCCCATTTGGCCAATTGTACTTTTTGTGTAGTTCTTCTCTTTGGCATATTTTTGTATATCTTTTTCCAGTTGGCCAATGTGCTTTTCAAGACATTCTTCTCTTTGTTGGATTTTTGTGTCTCTTCTACCATTTGGGATATTCTTTTTGTTAAGTTATTATTTTCTTCAGGGTTTTTTTTTTGTGCCTCCTTTACCAAGCGGTTGACTATTTTTTTCAAGATTTTCTTGCATTACTCTCATTACTCTTCCCAATTTTTCCTCTACCTCTCTTGCTTGATTTTTAAAATCTTCCTGAGACCAATTCATGTTTTTCTTTGAGGCTTTGGATGCAAGAGATTTTGACTTTGTCTTCTTCAGAGTGTTTGCTTTGATCTTTCTTGTTACCATGGTAACTTTCTGTGGTCAGATTTTTTTTTCTGTTGTTTGCTCATTTTCCAGTGTATTTCTTAACATTTTATTCCATGCTAAATTTAGTGAGGTTTTGCTTTCCAAATGGAGGGGTTACTGTCCCAAGTTTCAGGTATTTTTGTCCAGCTGTTTTCAGAGGTAATTCTGAGAACCTGTAAGTTTTTGGCTCTTTCAAGGTTGCAGGATCTAGGTAGAGGCATGTTTACTATTCTTTTGTACTGTGCATTGGTTTGTGAGGACCACAAGCAGTCTTTATAACTGTGGAATTGTGACAACAGTCGCTGCTCCCCTGAGGCCAAGTACTTTGTTGTACTAGTGCTTTTCCTCACACTGGAACTAAGACCCAGGATTATGACCCAGTTCCAAGTATAGACAATGCAACAGAGTGCTGCCCCTGGTGCCAACAAAGCGACCCCTGTAAATATCCTTCTGACCTGTTGCTCGATTCCCTTACTATCTGTGGACTGAGAGGTCTGAAAATGTCCCCTACTGCCACGGATTCAGTCACCCTGAGGCCTGCTCCTGGTTAGCTGGAACCTGTTCTGCTCTGTACTGGTGTGGCCTGTGCTGGACCATGGTATTCTCTCTCCCTGGTGCAGCACATCTTTCTTGCCAACCTTCTAAGTTGTCTTGGGCTAGAAAATGTTTTTTTCTGTCTTTTTGTGGATTTTGCCACTCTAGAATTTATTTAGAGTCATTATTTAAAGGAATTTGTAGGGGTTTGCGGGAGAGCTAAGGCAAGTCCTTGCCTCTACTCCACCATTTTGGCTCCTCCTTGAGAATACCTTTATTGATTCAGCTAACCTACCAATCAATTTAGGATATTAGATAAATTTGAGAAGTGTTTTTAAGACATTGGTTGCAATGGAATGGCAGTGCATAGGAGGTATATTTGAACTGGCTAAAGATGCTCCATCATTTCTTTGAGATTTTTATAAGGGGGCAAACCAGTTCAAAGCCAACCTTCCAGTGTCTGGGAGCCTAGAGGAGACAACCATTGCAGTTGACCCCTGAGAAAGAATTGCTTGGTGGGAGAGAAGAACTGTCTTTTCTTCCTGCTCTTTTCTCATTCCTCTACCCTCCTCCAACTTTTGAGGATGAGAGAATTTGACCTTATCATTAGCATCCTAGCAGTGGCTCTGGAACAGGAGTAACTGGCATTAGTGTATACATTGCAAACCAGGGACAAACAAGGAACACACTGAGAAAAAGCAGCTTCATAACTCTACAAGGAGCTCAGCATAAAGCTATCCCAAACCTAAAGGAAATATCTTGAGGACTCCCACAAAGGGACTTCTAGGAGCTGTGAATTATGCAGTTTTTTGCAGCTCTGAAGCATGTTCTCTGGCCATTAAGCTATGCTGCTTCTCCAGTTTTATTGATGCCTCTTGTTTTTATGTTCCTGTCTTTTCAGAAAATCAGGTCTATATAAGAAAAGCATTGTGTTCTTCTTTTACTCATGGGTCTGTCTGTAATGTTCAGTTTGGACAAGAATTTTGTTCTTTGGAATATATGTATATATAATTCTATATACAATATATATGAATAATTTGATGGTATAATAAAATATATATATGCATATATCTTAAGATAGCAATGTTTTTGAAAACCATACTCATTTTAAGAATAGCTATAAAAGGTACTTGTCATTCAAAGAGAAAATTATCAAAATACCTGGCTTTCTTTGAACTTTTCAAAATATTGGTTATGCATGACTAATGTGAAAATATGTTTTATAGGAACATTTATGTAGAGCCCATATCAGATTGTATGCCATTGTCTGCAGGGGGAAGGGAGGGATGGGAAGAACATTTAAAACTTATGGAATGAATGTTGAAAACTAAAAAGAAATAAACAAAAATATTAGTTATGCTAATGAGTCTGAGTTCCTCAAGTGAAACCTCTGTCTTTAAACTGCTGGCCTCTTTCATTCTGTTCCTTTATACTACTCACTTCCAAGATTCTTCCAAAGGAACTTGAGATCTGACCCATTTCTCATGGTTAAGTTTCTCCCCATCCCTTGCATGTATAGTCACACATTCAGACACTAACATACCTGCCTGACTCCCCTACAGCCATATATTCATGTGATCAGGAATCCCTGATGGGGCAGGAGGCCAATATGGGAAATAGAACTGGAATGAGAAAGATACCAGGTGAAGGGTGAATTCAAATGGTACTGCAAAGCGGTTGGAGACAGATGACTGAAAGCTGTCCAGGACAGAAGCTCTATGGGCTCCACTGAGCTTTAATTCGAAATGAATTTAGAATTTTCCCTCAGCACATTGGTCTGGGATTCAGGGGGTCTGGGTTCTGCTCCTGGCTTTGCCACATTTGCTAGGAGTGGGACTGGGCAGGTCATATTATCTTTCTCAGACTCATTTCATCTCATCGATATAATTGGAATATTACTTGTGTTCTTTCCCTACTAGGTGGCTGTAAGGATGTAATGGCACAATCTATGTAAAGTACTTTATAAAGGTAAACTACAATATACATGTGAGTTAAAAAAGGAATTAAAAAACCAGAGATAGCCTATTTGTGCTTCAGTTTTATCATCTCAGAAATTGGGGAAGGATATGAGTATTGTATCATAAAGTTGTGAGTATTATATCATAAAGTTGTGAGTATTTACATAGACAGGTCTTCTGGAAATAGTTTGTAAAAGTCTAAAGTGCTGGACAAAATCAGTTTTCAATATTCATGAGAGGCACAGGGGATAGGGAAGTCAGGAAGATCTGAGTTTCAGTCTTACCTCTGACACATATTGGCTGTGTGACCCAGAGTGGGTCACTTACCCTCTCAGTGCCCTAGGCAGCTTTGGGCATGGCAGAGATGGTGCTAACCTTCACTGGTGATGGTTATGGTGGTGGCAGAGGGGTTGGGTTCCTCCCTGAGGGTTATCTATTAAAATGAAGTCACAGGTCCAATTACGATCCTTATTAGTCATTAAGTTTTCTAGTTGTGTCTTACCCTTTGTGACCCTTATTTGAGGTTTTCTTTCTTTTTTCTTACTTTTTTTTGGGGGGGGGAAGACAAGGCAATTGGGGTTAATTGACTTGCCCAAGATCACACAGCTAGTTAAGTGTCAAATGTCTGAGGTCAAATTTAAACTCAGGTCCTCCTGATTACAGGGCTGGTACTCTATTTACTGTGCCACCTAGTTGCCCCTATTTGAGATTTTCTTGGCAAAGATCCTGAAGTGGCTTGCCATTTCCTTCTGCAACTCATTTTACAAACGAGGAAACTGAGGCAAACAGGGTTAAGTGACTTGCCCAGGGTCACACAGCTAGTAAGTATCTGAGACCAGATTTGAACTCAGGAAAATGAGTCTTCCTGACTCCAGGAATAGCACTCTATCCACCAAGGCTCCTACTTAGCCTATCTTTATTAATAACAATAACAGTTTGAACATAAAATGTCTCCTAATTGCCTAAGATAACACACAGCATCACATATTTAAAGTTAGGAGGGACCTTAGAAGCCATTTAGTTGAACTTTTTCATTTTTCTTTTTTTTTAATTTAAAAAAATTTTTAAATTAAATTAAATTTTTTTTACTGCTTCATTTTTCTAATGAGGACCAGTAGTAGAGATGAGGTAACTTACTTCAGGTAACACAGGAAGCTGGAATTTGAATCCAGTACTGTTAACTCAAAATGCAATCCTCTTTTTGCCCTACTAAACTCTCTCCCATTTTATCGATATTAACGGAGGCATGGGTGCTCCATTAATTAGTATTAAAAGTTAGTTTTTCCCTAATATTCTGTTGAAATATTTCCTGAGTTTACAGTCCCAAGCATGATTTATAAAATAAAAATGTTCCGCTAAGCACATTCCACTTGGGCATGAAGGCCACTCATTATTCTGATCACCTGAAAATTAAGTTTTGAAATTTATGATGAAATCAACTTTTGCTGAGGATGATCTTGGCATAGGCCATGAGGGAATCAGCTGATGATTGTACCTAGGAAAAGACCTGCTGTGGCTAAAGTCTTCAGCAAGCACCAAGCACTGACAAATGAGAGAGCTTGTCAGGAACCAGTCCGTCAGGTGGAGGGCCCATAAAACAAGGCCTGAAGGGACACAGTGTTCCCAGGGACAGTAGTAAATCTATTTCAAATAAAATGAACTGTTTGTTTAAAGTTTCCTATGTTCTGTTACACCTTTGACGTGAAGAGCCCAACACACTTAAGAAATTAGCCCCAATGCAGCCGGAACCAAGGGAGAGAGACTCACACAATGTACACACTTCCCTCATCAAAATCGTATTAGGAAATGCATCTCCAATGTCATTTTTGTCATAGTGTTCTTTAGGTGTCACTGATGATAAAAAGAAACTTCCCTCCTTATACAATGGATTATACTTTCTCTTATTCAGGATGAAAAATTTGACCAGTAGTACTTATCTGGAGATATTCCCACTGATTCACCTCGCCCCCAAATAGGAAAATCTCTCTGTCCTCATATTTTTCTATTAATAATGCAGTATGATATCTATTTGACTTCCCCATAACATAGATTCTTATTAATTTGTGTTCATAGATAGTACATTTCTGTAGTATTTAAATTTTTCTTACAAGATTTTCCCCCACCTTTCCATTTCTCTAGTGAAGGTCTCCCCCTCACCTCAATAAAGCTGTCTGGTATAGAAAGAGTTGGTTGCTAGGAAGCCACTATCAGTTTAGCTAAAGGTACCAGTGAGGCAGATAGAGGTGAATCCCTGATAATAGAAGAGATCCATTTTTCATTCTCCTTGAAAATGAGCCTCCTTTCTATACAGATGACAAGTTCACCAACTTTGTAGAAAAAAAAAGACTTCAGGAAAAAAAAAAGATGGGATTTTAATGCTTTTCTCAAGATGAATAGAGAGAGAAATTGCCTAAAGGTACTATATGTGAATGGTTGGGGTGGGGCAGGACTGCCTTGTTCTTGATTTGGAGAAGATGCTTCATAGGAGACAGTTCTAGTGAAGGGTTTGGGGTCCATTAAGTTAGACATGACTCTTTCTTTCTCAGGGCCTCAATTTTTGCATCTATAAGAGGAAGGGGTTTCTCCAGCTGACCTCTAGCAATCCTTTTCAGCTTTAACATTTGGTGGTTTAATAATCTGTGAACATTGAAGGGCAGGCTAAATAAAGACACAACGGGCATACAAATAGACACCTCCATTTTTACTTCTGTCACCTTTACTAGTATTGGTGAAAAATCCACACAATAACTTATTTGGCTCAGTGTCTTTTAGGCGAGAATTCTGGATTTCATCAAAATTTTTGGATTGGGGCATGGGGAGCATCAATACCTAATCTCTCTTGTTTCTCATTAACAATTTGATTATGGCTTGGGCTCCCTGCAGCATGATCTAAAAGTTCTTTGTACGACTCTTCTTAACCCTGGAGGGTTAAGGGAAACAGATTTCTCTCCTCTCAGTAGACAGGAGAGGGGCTACAAGTGTGTGTGGAATGCTGTATATATGATGACACCGCTGGCTAGTGTTGCTTCTCCATTTTTTTTTGTGAGGAGGTAGGATTCAGTATTAGAAAGTACAGTTCTTGAGGGAAGGAACTGTTTAGGTTTTGCCTTTGTATCTTCCATGGCTTGTAGTGCTGCTGCTTTGTCTGGACCTGCAATTTTTTGTTGTAGGGAACTCTCTAGCATGGAAACTCCCTCCAAAATAATGATTATGATATTTAGTATTTAAATAGTGATTTTTTTAAGGTGTGCAAAACACTTAAAAAATTTTATTTCATTTGATCTTCCCAACAACCCTGGGAGGTAGGTGTTATTCCTATCCCCATTTTACAGATGAGGAAACTGAGGACTGAGGCAGACAGTGATTTACAGATGTGCCCAGGATCACATAACTAGTTTCTGAGGCTGGATTTTTAACTTAAATCTTCCTTACTCTAGGTTCAGCTCTCTAAGCCCAAAGCTACTGCTGAGCCCTGAAGAAGAGAGTCTGGAGATCAGTGGATCTCTCTTCTCTCCTGCTCTGGCCAGCTCCAAGGGGCCCCTCATACTAGTCAGGGCACTGATAACTGTCAATGAGAAGAAAGTCCAATACTGATGGGCTCAGGTGACACAGAATTACAGATTCCCAGGATCACAGAGTTGGAGCTGGAAGGGACTTCTGGGCTCATCTTCTCCAGCCTCTTTCCTTTTTGATCTATTGATATTCCCAAGAGAATGCTGGGAGGGCGTGGCAGAACAAGGATCTAAAACTAGTTGTTAATGCTCTCCTTCCCTGTCCCCTCCCATTATTTGTACTTCTTCTGTGTATATTTTGTAGATACAGAGGTAGCTAGATTATGGGTAGTGGATAGAATACTGGCCCTGGAGTTAGGGAGACCTGAGTTCAAATCTAGCTTTAGATCCTTACAGGGTGTCTGATATAGGCAAATCACTTGAGTTCTGTCTCAGTCTCCCCATTCATAAAATAGGGATAATGATAGCCACTAACACTCAGAGTAGTTATGAAGAGCAAATGAGATAATAAATGTAAAGTACTTTGCAAGCCATGGGGAATTATATAAGTTTTATTTATTATTAAAAACTTTTTTGTGTATGTTACACATATTCACATATTTGTGGGCATATATGTGTCTATACATACATACATACATATATATATATATATATATATATATATATATATATAGAGAGAGAGAGAGAGAGAGAGAGAGAGAGAGAGAGAAGAGAGAGAGTTGTTATTCAGTCTTTTTCACTCATGTCTGAAACTTTGTGATCCAAATCAGGGTTTTCTTGGCAGAGATATTGGAGTGGTTCATCATTTCCTTCTCCAGATCATTTAACAGATGAGGAAACTGAGGCAAATGGAGTTTAATGACTCACCCAGGATCACACAGCTAGCAAGCGTCTTAAGCCAGATTTGAATTCAGGTCATCCTGACTCCAGGACCAGCGCTCTATTAACTGTGCTATGTAGCTGTTCCCCAAGTTCCCTTTCTTCATACTACTCCCAAAGTACTGTCCAAGAAACTGTCCTTTCTCTCTCTATCTCTCTCTTCTATCATTATGTACATACATAGAGAAACATATGTGCATTATGTATGTATATATGTATATTATTTCCCCTAAGAAGATTATAGGCTCCTTGAGGACCAGCACTATTTTATTTTTATCTTTATTTCTAGTGTACAATACCTTGCATATATAATCAATAAATACTTTTCAAGTTGAACTTTGAATCCAAAGTTCTTTCAACTGCACTGTGCTGCCTCTGATTAGGCTAATATACCAAAGGCAGGATCTGATCAGTGGGACCAAGGAATAAGAAATGAAAAATTTCATTCAATACTTTGAAAAATAGAGAGTTTGAATGCCTGACTCCCACATCAAAGAAGGCCTGCCCCATTCTGGGATAATAAGTGAGTCCCCTATTTACCTTAGAAGTCACATCCTATAGTCCAGACTCTTTTTTTAGAAAACCAAAATGGAATTTTAAAAAAAGAGAGAGAAAGAAATGTTCTTGTTGGTGAGCAAGTTGTTTGACCTGAGTGAGATTTATTGAGGCAATTATTGTGTCTGGGTTTTCAAAAGTGCTGGATAATTGTATGATCACTGCTAGCATCTGTAGCCTGGGCAGTGGAGGCATAAGGGAAAGGTTATTCAAACCTCTTGCTTTGGAGCCCAAACTCCACAGGGTTGATCCCAGGCAGAGAACTCTTTTTGTCAAAGTAGTTTCTTCTGCATTTACATGATTATTCTTTTAAAGATGATTTCATCTAGGGGAGATGCTATTTTCTGAAATGGCTTGTAGCTGGCTACCTCAGGGAACAAATAAATGCCTAGATAAAGCCATGGTTAGCTGGAGTCTAAGAGACCCTCCTTTCCACTGACTTTCCTATACAGTTGCCTGGTAACCCAGTGTTTGAGTTCTACTAACTTAATGACAGTCTTTACATTTTACACTGGTTAATCTCTTATCGAAGGAGAGGCATGGGCAAACATGTAAATGACTCCAATTCTAGAGATTGTGACACTAAATATGGGACATCTGCCTCTGGGGCAGATCTGAGCCCAGAACACTGGGGGAGATAAGAGATTTATTTCAAAGACAAGGCTTGTTTCTCCAACCACTTGGTACTCATAAAACAAGGCAATCAGATAAAGGTCTGCCTTGGTTTGAAACCTGGGAAGGAAAAGGAAATGTTCCACATCTTTAAAACAAGATCAGTGGTTTTCTACCTTTTTGAGTATAGGGTCACCCTCTTAATGTTCAAAAGTTGACTAGGTCTCTCACATGATAGAACTACTATTCATATCTGTTGATTAAGAAACAAACAATTATATAATACTCCAAAGTTACTTAGTTCAGTGAAGCTTGGAAATAAATTTATTTTTTATTATTCCTAGTTATTTCACTGGGAAGTAGTATAGTGGAGAGAATGTCATCCTTCGAGTCAGGAAGTTCTGGGTTTCTGTTGCCTTTGGTACATATACGCTGTGTGACTGAGTAATTCATTGAACGCAAGCCCTGAGCCAATTAACTACAAAGGGCTTGGTCTTTTGGAGGATGTGGCCCCAAAGGGTGCATTGACCAAAGGGTGAGAAGAGGAGATACATCTCATTGTTCTTTCAGATAGCCAGTTGTGAGGACTGTCTCCTACAAAAGCATACTGCTACCTTCTGTAGCAGCAAGCACCCCATCATCTCCAGGGTGGCTGCCAACACAGGTTCTTAGATCTGCTTTTCTAAAGGAAAGCAACTCAAAATGGGTTAACAATCTTGCTTTAATGAATCAATCATATCATTTACCCAGTTCAGGGGAAAAAAGTCAGCACCCCAAACTTCAGAGTATACAGAGGTTACAAGCAGACAACAAATATAGAGAAACATATCAGCAGATGGGTCTCTAACTGTCTGACCATTACATCTATACCTAGTCAGTTACAAGAGAGGGAAGCACCAACATCTGGGTTTTCAAAGCTGGGGGGGGGGCTCGACAGCTGCCCAGAGTCTCATCTGGTCAAAGCACAGAACACTTCTCAAAGTGATCCCCAAAACATAGCCTCACATCAGGGTTTATATAGCCTTCTCCTGGCTCAGAGAATGTTATAATCCTCTTGACCCAATGCTCAATCGCAGAGCACGAAAGTGTGGGCATTCCTGAAAAGCAAGCCTCCTGCTGCAGGCTCCAGGTACCATTTACGCCTACCAAAGGGCCTAGGGGCAGGGAAGATCTTAAATTCCCATTCTCATATCACCTTCACATGGCTAACATTTTCATACCAGGTCCCTTCAAGTAGTTGTGTGACTCCCCAGCCCCTCCCATTCTGTCTTAGATTAGTGCCCTTATGGTGATGAATAGCTAACCTTGACCAGCTCCTGCACCATTCTCTCTGAATAGCTGTACAGGTACAGGTGTTCGGAAATTCAGACCTCTTCCCCTGCTCCTGCCCCTTCCCCAATAAGGCAGCATTGAAGTGGACTGGGTGGGTTGCAATGTGCATTGCAGATGTCACTATATTATCTGTCTCTTCCAAACTTATCCTTCTTTCAGACTTCCTTCTTTCTGGCTTATTCCCGGTCACCCAGGTTTACTACTTTGGTAGCCATTTTGACTCCTAATTTTCAGGATATCCACATATCCAGTCAGTTGCCCAGTCTTGTCATTTTTAGATCCATAACATCTCCCATATCTGCCTCCTTCTATCCACTCACCCCGTCACCAACCTAATTTACCAACCTCTTCACCTCTCATCTGGCCTAATTGTAATAGTATCCACATTGGTCTCTCCACGTCAAGTTTCTTTCTTCTCTAGTTCATTCTCCTCACATCTGCCTAAGTGATTTTCCTAAAGCTCAGGTCTGACCATACCATTCCCTTACTCAATATATTTCAGAGACTCCCTATTGACTCTATGATTGATGACTATTTCATTTTTAAAATTTTTAAAATTTCTATTTTGTGCACAAGCAAGCAAAGAAACCTGGGCAGCTTTGAAAGCAATGTGTAGTATTTATTATATAGGCTTTCTTGAAATGGAAATTTATTGTTTTATGTTGAATCCTCTCTTATGTTCTGCTGTGTACATGACAATATTTTTTCTCATTTTGTATTTAAGTTTAAAGTAAATTTTAAAATATTTACAAAAAATTAAAAAATATATATTTTGCATAAGTTTTATAATATACATAATAGTACAGGAGAACATATACTGGGGATAAGGATGGAGAATAGATTTGTGATTTCACAGGTGGAGAAAATTCTGTCTAATACAGTTTAGAAGGCAGGGGTGGGGAACCTGTGGTCTCTAGGTCACATGTGGTCCTTTAGGTCCTCAGGTGCAGCCTTTTGACCGAAACCAAACTCCGTAGAACAAATGGGTCAGTCAAAGGGCTGCACTTGAGGATCTAGAGGGTCACATGTGGCCTCTTGGCCTCAGGTTCGCTACCCCTGGGTTAGAGCTTCTCTGCAGTTTTTAGTCTTAGAGACTTGCCTGGGACAAAGAGAAATTAAATGACTTGTCCTGGGTCACAAAGCCAGTACATGGCAGAGTCATGATAAATTGCATTTCAATTATATACATACAGAGGCATACATACATAATACAGAAACAATCTTTTGAATGTTTATACACACATAAAAATTCACACATCTATATTTTACTGATGGAGTACACAGTCAAAAAAATTTTGAGCCAGTTGCCCTAGGCATTGCTCAAGTAATATTAAGTGGAAAGAGCACTGGGTTTGAAGTCAAAGGGCCTGTGTTCAAATCCTACCTTTACTACCCACTAGTTGTATGATCCTGGGTAAGTCACTTTTTCTTTCTGAGCCTCAGTTCTTCATCTGTAAAATAAAAGGGTTGGACTAGATGATCAGAGATACTGTTCAGTTCTAACATTTTATGATTTTAAGTTTCAAAGCAATTGTCCACCTGAATTTCTGGAGATATATATATACATAGGTTCAAAACACGAGATGATTCAATATAAAACAATAAATTTCCATTTCAAGAAAGCTTATATAATAAATACTGCACATTGTTTTCAAAGCTGCCTAGCTTTTCTTTGCTTCCTTGTGCATAAAATAGAAATTTAAAAAAATTTTTGAAGATGAAATAGTCATTGATCATAGAATCAATAGGAAGCCTCTGAAATTTATACACATATGTATATATGCATTCACACAATAGTAATACACATATGCGTGGCAGTATTTATTTAATCTATGGAAAGTATTTGCTTTGTTATGGATTGGCATGAGAATTCATAGTCATCTTGCAATAATTCTGCAGGACTTTTCAGAGCCTCTAACTCCACAGATTGGAACCACTGGACTTGACGCTTCTAAGAGTTCCTCTGATTCTAGATTCCATACTTGTCCTTCCTCAGCTTTTCAGGAAAAACTTCAAACAATCCAAGTCAGATTTTAAAAAATCAATTTAGTTTCACGAAGGACCAACAGTAACAGTCAATTCAGGGACTGTATCTACAAGACAAACCAAGGTGATTGTTTGACTGGTTTGATTAATGTAGACAATCAAGACAGTCCATCTGGTCTGTGTGTGTAGCTGTAACTTTAGGTATCTGCAAAACAAAGCACAGGGAATGTACAGGAAAACAAAATTCAAAATGGCACACTGAATAAATTTTAACCATTTGTTTTGATCTTTATCATCAAATCAGAGGTGCTAAAACTGAAATTGCTTGGTTTGAGTTCTAATCATTTTTACTCTTCCAACTGGACAGTAGAATGGAAAAGGGTCAAAGCAGTAGTAGAAAGAAAAAACATAAATGTGAATGATTTATAAATTGTTTGAATAGGAATCACCTCTTCAGCACTTTGACAAGGGGTCAGCCAGCTTCCACTTACTAGCTTCCAGTAATGTGGAACTCATTACCTTCTGAGACAATTTCCATTTTCCAAATTCCATTTTCAAGCAGATCTATATATTAAGGTTTCCCTTGTATTGTGCAAATATTCGCCTCTTTCAGAAACTCCCTGTTAGTCTTAGATGTTTTGTGGACTCATAAGACAAATGTGTTGTTAAGCAGGTCCTATAGTTCCTAGTCAATAGCATTACAAACCCTGGAGTATTTTAGGAATGACAGACTGAATGGAGGGGAATTGACTTAGATGATACCTCACAATTACCCTTATGCCTGATTAATGAGACATGAAAATGGAATGAGCTTTGCATACTGCCTATCATTTTGGCAATAAATAAAATAATAAACTGGAACCACATTATATCACTATTAGCTATAGAGTGAAATTCAGCATGTCATGTCTATGATGGACTCCACCCAAAAGAAAATTTTGTTAATGATATACCAGAAAGGCCAGGAGTAAAGAGATCTTCATTTTGCTGTAGGTTTAGTTAATCTACAAACTTTTCATTTTTTATTTTGGCTTAAGTGCCCAGAGTCACACAGCTAGTAAGTTATCATGTCTCTGAGGCTAGATTTGAATTTGGTACTCCTGACTCCAGGACCAGTTGCCCCATATGTTATGTCACCTAGCTGCCCCTAGTCTGCAAACTTTTATAAAGCACTTAGTGTGTTCCAGACACTTCTAAGTCAATGGGATACCAAAAAAGCAAAAACAAGGTGCCTGCCTTCAAAGAGCTTACATTCTAACTAACTAACTGTGTGACCGGGCACAAGTCATTTTAAATCTCAGGACCTTGCTTTTTTTCAATAAATTTTAATCTTCTGTCTATAAAATGAGAACTTTGGATTACATCTCAAAGGTCCCTAATGTATTACAATTTTATAATTCTCTGAAATGATTTGACATAAGGCAGTTTTTGCCTGAAACGAAATCTTTCTAGGCCAAGTAGCATCTTAGTATTGTTCAACATAGTAGTTAAATTAGATAAAAAATTTAAAACTAGATTTTACAAAAGTAAAAAATTTAATGTTATACAAGCTCACCATGACAGATTGGTCAAAGGGAATCAGTAAGCCTTTAGCTGTGCCTCTATCAGAAGAAATAGAATAATATCCCACAGTAGCAGAGACCTCAGAAAGATGCATATTTTTAGCTTATCAGTCATAAGAAATTAAACAACCCATTTCATAAATATTTAATATCTTCTGTGATCTTCACACACACACAAATACTTGTTGCTGGAAGTTTTTTCTTTCTTTTTCCAGCAGGCATAAACTGCAACTAATTCAACATTACTGAAGCAGAATAGTTAAAAATCTATTTGCTTTGCTCGGTATTAAAGGAAATCTATCTCAATGCATAGTGATTTATATTCAAGATTGAATCTGTGGAACATTTAAATAGTTTGAGTTGCCCATTATTTGGTATTTGATTCAACATTTTGGTTTTCCTCTCTGGTTTAAGGATTTTGTTGTATTCTCTAAATTTCTTTCATCTGCCTCATTCTCTTGATGATGAATATGTTGTGTACTTAGAAATTTTCTGTAGTATGAGTGTAGAAATGTACATGAGTCACAAAATTTGCATTTATTGACCAGCACAGAGTTCACCTTAGGTAGAAAAGATAGCCAGTATGGAATATTGGAAAAACCTCCAAAAGTGGAGTTTGAAGACCTGCATTTGAATGCCATCCCTATTATTTACTACCTCTGTGAGTTTGGGCAAATTATTTAACCTCTTTGGGGTACTTCTCTATAAAATAATGAAATTGGATAATATGACCTCTTAGATCTCTTTTAGCTCCAAATCTATAATACTACGTTAGAATGGCAACTTGTTGAAGGGAGGGAATATTCCATATCTTCTCCAGTCTCACCTAATATAACTCAACAAGCATTTATTAAGTGCTTGTTATTTATCAGTTACTCTGCTTGGTCCTGGGAATACAGTAACAAAAACAAAAACAGTTCCTAACTTCAAGGAACTTGCATTCTACTGGGGGTGGTGGTGGTAAGATCGTGTAAATACATAATTATATGCATGATTATTTGCAGCAGAGGGCACAAGTACTAACAGCTGAAGACACAATGAAAGGCTTCTTAGAGGTATGATAGCGTCAATTAAGCAGAACTATAGAGAGAAAGAAGAATGGATTTATATTGAATACTTTTCACTAAGTTGAAATTAGAGCTAATTTATTTTTGTTTGATGTTTCTGCATTGTATCTGGTGAATATACTCAGAAAAGCATGACTGTTGCTAAAAAAACTGTTATGTTCACTGACTGTTCTATTATTTGCTGTTTACAGTGTCTTTCAGTAAAATCTAAGAGTAAATTCATCTGCTTGACTAGCTACATTGACCAAATAACTGAATAATGAAATACTAAACAAGAATTTATTAAAAGTTTGCCATTTATCCATTAGGACATAACCTAAGAATTTTTAAAAATAATAAAGGTTTTTGTTTTTTTGAGAGCAAAAATGCTTTTTTTGTATTGCTAGTAAGTAAAAATTTAAAATCCTTTAAAACTATTGTTTATCTTTAACTTGTTTTTCATTATTTTTGTGTGTTTTATAATATCCGTAATATATTAGAATAAGAATAAATGTATATATTTTATAAATAAATCAATATATCTTTTTTTTTTAAAAGAGAAGATAAAATGAATTTAGTCTTTAAGGATTCCAAGAGATAGAGGTGAGGAGGGGTGCAGTTTAGGAATGGGAATCAACCTGTACAAAGACAGGGAGGTGGAAACTGTATTGCTGAGTTTGGGGAATGAAGAAGGTGTGAAGACAACGTACAAAACATCTGGAAAGATACTGTAGGTTGGCATCAGATTCTGAAGGGCTTTAAATGCTAAGATAATGCATTTCCAGTTTAGCCTAGGGGTAACATGGAACCATTGAAGTTTGTGAGAAAGGAAGAGATAAAGTCAATATTGTGCTTTAGGCAGATTATTTAAACATTTATATAGACCATGGTTGGAAAGAAAAGGAACTTAAAGTCCGGAATATAATAAAGAGGTCTTTTGTCCCCAGTGCCTAGCATAATGCCTTGTACTTAGTAGGTACTTAATGGATGTTGAATGGAATGGAATTAAGTTGGTCAGGTTGTTTTCCTGCATTAGAAAGGAACACTGATTAGCAAAAGATTCAAATCTATACCTACATTATGTTTATGAATCTCCTTTTTTCCTATCAGGAATATTCTCTGTATCCACAATCTCTGAATGAGAGAGAAAATTATAGGCAATTAATCACTCAAGAAATTCTATAATGAATAGGTGGGTGGGTGGGGGTTGTCATAGTTGGCAAGATTCTTGCCAGAGTCCTCCTTAATAGACTGATCCTTCTTCTGGAAGATTGTCATCTATCTGAGAGCCACTGTGGCTTCAGAAATGGCCAAGGAATACTCGATACAGTGCTTGCTGCCCGATAATTCCACAAACAATGCCAGGAGTAGAGCAGAAGTTTGTACACAACATTCATTGATCTAACCAAGAAATTTGGTACTATCAGTCATGAAGGCTTGTGGAAAATTATGGCAACATTTGGTGGCCTGCAGAAGTTTATTAGTATTGTACATCAGTTTCATGACAGAGTTCCTACATGGGTTCTGAATACTGGACGGTGTTCCTATGCTTTCCCAGTCACCAATAGAGTGAAGCAGGACTGTGCTCTTGAGTGGTATTTTCAGACATGTTTTTGTATGCCTTTGACAAGGATGAAAATGGCGTCAAGGTTGGCTGCCTCACTGACAGTGAATTATTTAACTTGGAAAGGTTACAAGCCAAGAGTAAAGTGGAGGGAGAATTGGTATATACTTTTTTGTTTGTAGATGATTGTGTACTCAGTGGAACCTCCGAGGCTGAGATGCAACAAAGTATGGATCAATTCTCTGCTGACTGCTAGTTTTGGCCTAACAGTTAACACCAAAAAAACAGAGGTTCTCCACCAGCTAGAGTCATACATACTATCCATACATGGAGACATCAGTTACAGCAAATGGAGAAATATTGAATGCTGTGGATAAGTTCACTTACTTTAGGAGTATACTTTTCCAGGATGCACACATAGATGATGAGGTTGATGCTTGCATTGCCAGGGTTTGGGAGGTTTCAAAAGAAAGTGCTGGAGAGAAGACTACCCAGAAAACTACAGGTCTACAGAGATATGGTGCTGATCTCATTGTCATATGCCTTTGAAACCTGGATCATCTATCAGCATCATGCCAGGAAACTGAATCACCTCCATTTGAATTATCTTAAAAAGATTCTGAAGATCCTCTGGCAAGATAAAGTACCAGATATTGAACTCATTTCTCAAGTTAAATTACCAAGCATTCAAACTCTACTGATGTGGTTGTGGTTGTGGTTTGTCTTTTGTTCTTGAAGAGGACCATGACATCCAGGAGATGATGACATGACTTGCAACTTGGCCACATTGTTTGAATGCCAAGCACACATTTGCCTAAAAGATTATTTCATGGAGAACTAACACAAGGCAAGTGCTCACATGGATATCAGAAGAAGTGATACTCTCAAGGTCTCTCTGAAGAACTTTGAAATCAATAGATACTGGCAAAGGATGTCCTAGCATGGCGTGCCTGAATCAAAGAAGTTGCTGTGCTCTATGAACAAAGCAGAATTGCAGTCACGCAAAAGAAATGTGAAATGTGCAAATTTTGAGTCATCTCCACTCCAGATGTTCATGTGGACTTTTTGTGCTTGATCAGCCACAGCTGGACACACTGTACCTTGATGACTACATAGTGATGTCATTTTGGTCCTCTTCAAGAATGAAGGATAACAACCCACCCACCCACCAACCAACCATAATGAACATAGGTACAATTTGTTTCCCCACTTTGGTTAAGTGAACCAGTAGATTGTGTCTGAAATAAAATTCCCATTTCCCAAATAAATTCATTTCTTTTCTCTAAACTAATTCCATCCTCAATTCATTCTTTGTTTCTTGAATGGTTCTCTGCCTCACATTACATATGCTGTTATTGTGTCTTTTGAGCACTTCTATGGCCTCCTCTTTGGGACCACTCCCCTAACCCGCACTGACATTTATAGGCTAGGTCTCTAGTTGTTTTTGCTCAAGATTCTGGGAGATAACTCAGAGGGGTTGGTTTTCTAATACTGTCAGTCCGAGGCCCCACCCACTATACCTTTCATTGATTATCACCTAGTAACCTCAAGTAGCTTTTAGAACTCCCTATCCCTTTCTCCAAACTAGGATTTCACTCTCCTCTTATATGAGGTCCTTGGGGGAGAGTGGGATCACACTTCAAGTACAAAGATAGTGAGGCAGCATGTAGAAAATAAGTGTAGCAATGGATTAACTCACAGTTAGGCAGCTAGGTGGTATAGTGGATAGAGCACTGGGAGGACCTGAGTTTAAATCAGATATCAAATACTTACTAGCTGTATGACCCAGGGCAAGCTACTTAACCTCTACCTCAGTTTCCTCATCTATAAAATGGTGATAACAATAACACTTAACTCATAGAGTTGCTGTGAGGATCAAATGAGACAACATTTCCAAAACACCTAGCCTGACACATAGTAAGTGCTCTATAAAAATGTTACTTATTTCTGTCATTTGCTTCTGGTTATTAGGAGCCCTTTTTTCTGTTCATAGAACCTTCCTGAAGTTTCCCATAGGTGTAGTTCTCTGCTGGACATTGAGGGTCTTTGTAGGGGCCATAGCCCCTACATGTAGGGGCCACTTCTCTCTGTGAGGTCACACTTCCTGATGCTTCTTTGCTTAGAGTGGCTAATTTGTAATTGGTGTGACGGTTACAGATCTTCAGACATTTTGAAGTTCACAAGGTCATCAGCTAGTCAGAGGGAGACAGAGGAGAAGTTCTTTTCTCCCTTCTTCATCATTTGTCTTTACAGACTTCACCACCATGCCCCCAGCAGGTACTTTCCCCCCCCACCCAGTTTAAACTTCTTTTTGTGTGTTGTTTTTCATGTTAGAATGCAAACTCCTTGTGGCCTGGAACTGTCTTTTTTTTTTCTTTTCACTTTTATTTGTATCTTCAGCATTTAGCACAGTTCCTTGCACATTGTAAGTATTTGATAAATGCTTATTTCCTGCTAATGCACACAGAGAACTGCCAACTTTAATCTCTCTGTATCTGTTTTCCCATCTGTAAAATGGGTGATAATAATATTTGTACTCTTTAACTCACAGGGTGGCTGTGAAGAAAGCCTTCTGTAAACTTCAAAGCGTTATAGAAATGCAAGTTATTATTACAGAGATTACTGTTATTTGGCCATCCAGATGCAAGAGGCTTGCACTGGAAGGGGATAAGCCTGCAAAGGATTTTCAGGTTATACCTAAAATAGCTGATTCAGATCCATCTGGAAGTTGTTCGCCATTCAAACCTTTCAACCATTGAAGGGCAATTGTTTTAGATAGAAAGCTAGCATTGTCAGTGCTGCTCTTGATGACAAAGCTAGTCTGTAGACACCCTGATTGAGTTTAGATCACAGGGGGATATTGTTATGATTAAAAAGTTAATTTATCATGAGGTTTTTTGGTGCTGTTTGGGGGCAGCTAGGTGGCACAATGAATAGACCGCTATGCCTAGAGTCGGGAAGACCTGATTTCTTATCTGGCCTCAGATCCTTACTAGCCGTGTGACCCTGGGTAAGTCACCTTACCCCATTTGCCTCATTTTCATTTCTGTAAAATGAATTGGAGAAGGAAATGACAAACCACTTCAATATCTTTGCCAAGAAAACCCCAAATGGAGCCACAAAGAAATGGACATGACTGAAATGACTGAATTTGTTTTTTTTGCCATTTGAACTTAAAAATATGATTTTTAACAGACCGTGATCTATAATGACTTCTCAGTCACTCCCTTTCTTGGAGTCCTCTTTCATTGTCTTTGTCATGGAGTCATACCTTTGCCATTGAGGGAGGCTTGGAACAATCATTGTCAAAACTATGAAAAGCAAGCTGAAGAAGAGGAGAGCTGTCAACAATATATTGCCTATGACTGTGTCAGAGGAAAACCCATTGCCTACTATGGGAGTAAATAGTCCAGACCAGTAGAACAGAGAGTGGATTTGGAGTTAGAAGGTCTGGGTTTGAATCCTGACTCTGCAATTTACTGCATCTATGACTTTGGATGAATCTTTTTTCCCACAGTTTTCTCATTTGTACAATAATAGCGTCAGACTAGATGACATGGTCATAGGATCATAGATTTCAAACTGGAAGGGGCCTTAGGATAACTCTAGTCCAACTTTTTCATTTACTAAATGAGGTATCCAAACCCAGACCCTCTCACTCAAAATGCAGTGCCTTTCCCACTATATCACACAATTTACTCCAGTGTTCTTCCTAGTAATTTCCAAACCATGCTGTCTCCATGCCAGCCATTGTCTTCATGCCTCTCCTAGGAAACAGACTCTGTCCCTGTGATGCTGGGATTTGATAGGTGAACTTTCACTAGATTTTGCCCTGAATTAGACTTCCACATCCTGGACATTTCTGGTTTTGTTTTTCCTTTTGGAGAGGGGAAGGCAGGGCAATTGGGGTTAAGTGCCTTGCCCAAGGTCACATGGCTCCTGTTAAGTGTCTGAGGTGAGGATTGAACTCAGGTCTTCTTCACTCCAGGGCCAGTGCTCTATTGACTGTGTCACCTAGCACCTGTGGACATTTCTAAATCATGCTGCCAAATGTGCTCCCCCCAGGCACCTTTCTCTCTTCTGTCTCTCTTCCATATGTCTTTCCCCCATTAGAATGTAAACTCCTTTCTGGCAAGGACTTTATTGCTTGCTTGTATATGCATCCCTAGAGCTTATCGTAGTGCTTGGCATACAGTAAGTGCTGAATAAATGCTTTAATGCTTTATTCTCCTTCTTATCAATCATGTGTTTTCCTTTAACACTGTCACAGTAAATGTGTTCTGTAATATCTTCTAATTAGGACTCTGCTCTCTCCTTCAAATTACTTGGCATAATCTTGTATATTTTGTAAATATTTGCATATAGTAAGCACTTAATAAATGTCCTATCTTCATCCATCCATCTATCTATCTATCTATCTATCTATCTATCTATCTATCTATCTAT
>NW_027186473.1:52716071-52716627 GCF_028583685.1 Petaurus breviceps papuanus
ATCTATCTATCTATCTATCTATCTATCTATCTATCTATCTATCTATCTCTTTAGGTAGAATGTAAACTTTCTGAGGGCAGGGACTGATTTACTTGTGTTCATTTCCCAAGTGATTACCATAGGGCTTTACACAGAGTAGTTGCTTAATTAATGTACACTGAATTGAATTGGATTTTGTTTTCTTTATATTTCATTATTTTGTGTCTTCCTACTTCTTTATCTTTCTGATCTTTGTCATTGTATTACATTATTCTTTCATTGACATACCACATTTTCTTCAAATTTTCCCCAGTTATTAGTCATTTAGATTGCTTCCATTTTTTTTGTCATTTTAAATAAAGTGTTATGAATCTTTGAATAGCATTCTCTCTCTGTCTCTCTGCTTTTTTTCTTTTTTCTCCTCTCTCCCTCTCTTTTCCTCCTTTCTCTTCTTTGGTCCTCTTCTCTCTCTTCCTCTTTCCCTCTCTCCTCTCCCTCCTTTCTTTCTTTCTTCCCCCCTTACCCTCTGTTCTTCTCTTCTCTTCTCTTCTCTTCTCTTCTCTTCTCTTCTCTTCTC
>NW_027186473.1:52716637-52720223 GCF_028583685.1 Petaurus breviceps papuanus
TCTTCTCTTCTCTTCTCTTCTCTTCTCTTCTCTTCTCTTCTCTTCTCTTCCTCTTTTCTTCTCTTCTTCCTCTCATCATCTAAAAATGTTCTTAGAGATAGTCCCAATAAAAAGATGTGCCTTGAACTTAATAGACACTTAATAAATGTCAAGTTGAGACAGTTTGATTATTTTTATGATTCTTACAGCATAGAGTCAGAGTTTAATGATTTATTTTTTTTTAACATACCATAGTCACGGAATATACTACTCTCAACTTCCTCTAGTGATTTAATCTTTCTCAGTGATAGGATTTTCTGATACCCCACCCTTATGGTCCTCAGTCAGTGTTGTGGATAACCCTATTTCCAGTGGATTTTATCCTATATTTAGCTTTTATACACATAGTTCATATAGCTATAGATTTGGGAGGGGCTGTAGCTAAAGGATGTCCAGTTGGGATAAGTTTCAGGGTTTAGAATGCATAAAGCTGATAGAATCAGGAAGTCCTGCCTCTGACAAAAACTAGCTTGGGCCAGTCACTTAGCACCACAGTGCCCCAGTAAAACCCTAACACTATATAGGTTAAAACAGTGTCAGTGGAGGGAGTTTCCAAAACAAGAATTTTAGTCCTGTACATGATGAAATCATAGGTCAAGGACAAACCAAACCAAAGAAAAAACCCTGAACAAATCAGATAACTTTTCTCCTTGCCTCACTTTTCTCACCTATGGTGCTTACATTGTAGAGTGATTATAAATATGAAGTGTTCTCTAAGTTTTAACGTGCTATATTAGTGTTAGCTATTACCACACACTTCCTTGACAAATTCATCAAACATTTATTGGTCTTAGTTGCATTATAAAATTTGTGCTGGGGTTACAAGGAAGAATCAGTAAACCTGACCAACATTAGCAGTTTTAAGGGCAGTCATTCCTCCACCCGTGAAAAATGATAAAGCATTATTTTCCAGTTTGTGACATGGTTTTAATTTTGTGTTCTTTTCCATTTTCTTCCTCTGGCTTGACCCTTTTTTGAGGATACCAGTTGCATTGAGCTTTTTGGTCAAGAGAAAAATAGTCCTGCATAATTGTTAAGAAAAATAACTACTCTGTTGTAACGATACCATAGTCTTTCAAAATGAGAACTATTTGCTTCACTTAGACTTTGTCAAATATTTTATTTGTTCATTTGCTGTAAGTACCTATTTGAGTAGCTTTTCTTGGTAGAAGAGATGCAATGGAAAATAGACTTTGATTGCAACTTAAAGGTTATAGATGAGCTAAAATCTTGAAATCTTATTCTTATAATCATTAAATTTTGACCTGTTATTTAAAAAAATGGTGGGGAGCACCTGGGTGTAGAAACTGTTTGCAATAATGCAGGTTGACAGCTCATTTGTAATTTATCATCCTAGAGAATTAGAAGGGGAATTGAGAGGAAGGAAGGAAGAGAAGAAAGGAAGGAGTGGGTAAGGTGGAAGAATAAAGGAAAGGAGAGAAAGAAAGGAAGAAAAAAGAAAGGATGAAGAAAGGAAAGAAGGAAGAGAGAGGGAGGGAGAAAGGGAAGAAGGAAGGAAAGGAAGGAGAAAGGAAAGGAAGAAAGCAAAGAAGGAAGGGAGAGAAGAAGGAAAGAAGGGAAGGAAATAAGTGTTTATTAATCACTATGTGCCAAATACTATATTATATTTGTAAAGTGGGTAAATGACTTAATTAGGGTCACACAGCCTGTATGTGTCAGAAGTGAGGCTTGAACCCAGGTGTTCCTGGCTCCTAGACTAATTAATTGTACATAATGCCACACTCATCTAGTAATTTTATTTCAAGAAACTTATTTATTTTTTCATGTATCTTAAACACACAACAAAAATTCTGAAATTTTTACAATTTGAATATTATCTTTTCTATTATGTAGATGAGGCTTTGGAACTCTAAGAGGTCAAAGTGACTTGTCATTTTGTAACCTCATTATCTAGTTACTTAGTTAAACTAGTTGCCTAGTTAAGCAGATATCACTATAGAAATTTATATGTGACTCCATATACAAATATATGTCCTGCCTAGTCAATATAAGCCTTAATTGAGCACTTTTGATGTACCAGCCACTCTGCTAAGCACTTTACAAAATACAGCACAGTGAAAGAGAATCAAAAAACAATTCCTGTCCTTAGTTTTCAATTTAATGAGAGATTATTTTTTCAATACTTTCATTTGAATGTTGCCAGAAATGCTCAAGTGTAAAATCATACAATATTAGACGTAGAAAGGAAATATTATATAACTATTTTATTATGCAAATGAGGAAACTGAGTTTCAGCTCGATGAATGTTTTACCCATGCTCACATGGTAAATAAGCGACCAGTGCAGGCCTCAAACTTAAGTCTACTGACTCCCATGATCAGTGAGATAGTCTTTTGGCTAAACTTTTATAATGTGAGAAAAGACTGAAGTAGAATTTGAGATTCTTTAAATAAAGTAACTATTAGAGATCTGTAAAGTTTGTAGTCTAAGAATATGGCGCTGGTGATTATTAATTATAATCTCTTTATCTTTTAGTTATTTGGAATTTAGTTGGCACAATGTTCCTGTTTACCCCCTTGCCCCAGGAGTAGTAGTAGTGGTAATATAGTAGCAATTGTGGTAGTAATAGTAATAATAGTAGAAGCAGTAGTAGTAGCTGTAGTAACAGTAGCAATTGTAATAGTAATAGTAACAGTAGCAATTGTAGTAGTAATAAAAGAAGAAGTATAAATCATCCTCATTTTATAGATAGAAATGTTATAGTCCAAGTCCTCTATATTAAGGGTGAAGAAACATGTTCGTATTCTGCCATTAGTCCCTTCCCCCTCAACATATCACAATAAACTGGGCAGGCAAAGATACAATTTTTACAGAAACCTTAACACTAAACCTGGTTCATCTAAGCACAGAGCTTGAGATTTTGGGTTAGTGGATACATATATGATCGCATATGTATAGCATACATACATACATACATGTCTCTTTTAATATAATATATACATGTATATCTATTTACATATATATGTGCATGTACATGGGCAGTGAGGTGGCACAGTAGAAAATGTGCTGGGTCTAGAGTCAGGAAGACTTCTCTTCCTGAGTTCAAATCTGGCCTCAGGCACTTACTAGCTCTGTAACCCTGGGAAAGTCACTTAACCCTGTTTATCTCAGTTTCCTCATTTGTAAAATGAACTGGAGAAGGAAATGATATACCACTCCAGTATCTCTGCCAAAAATAAAACCTGAATTGTATCATGAAGAGTCAGACATGACTGAAATTACCAAACAACAGCAATGCATGTACATATACATACGTGTTTCTGTGTGCCTGAGCACATGCACACACATACACACACCCACTTCAAATTTACTTATGTACACGTTGCATCCTGCTGTGGAAATATAAGTTCCATGAGGGATGGGGATTTTTTTCCTTTGTAACCCTAGTACCTAGCACAGTGACTGAAACATGGTAGATGCTTAATAAATACTAAGGTGAATTCAATAATAATGATGATAACTAACACATATATGTGTGGAGAGTGAGAGAGAGAGAGAGAGAGAGAAAGAGAGAGAGAGAGAGAGA
>NW_027186473.1:52720323-52817861 GCF_028583685.1 Petaurus breviceps papuanus
AGAGAGAGAGAGAGAGAGAGAGAGAGAGAGAGCAAGCTACGTTCCAGGCACTGTGCTTTACAATTATTTAATTTGATCCCCACAACAACCCTAGGAGGTAGGTGCTATTATTTCTCCCATTTTATAAATGAAGCAATGAATACATAACATAGTTACTTTAAGGAGTGTTTTTTCTTTTAAATATAAATATAATCCTGACAAATCGATGCTCAGAAATCATGTTATATAAATTTTTAAATATTCTACTAGCAATCACAAATTTGAGCAATCCATCTATGCTCTCTCAGACATATAGTCTGTAAAAATGTAACAAGCATTTGAAAAAGCGCTAAGGGATTGGGCCAAGTGAATGCAATTCATTGACCCAGAAAAACATATGCAACAGATATAGGAAATAAAGGGAGAATTTATAATTCTGAATCCTAAATGCTAATAGTACATGGCTGGATACTTGTGGTCTAATTCCCATGTCATCTGATGATGAAATAATTTCCCCAAAGAAATAAGCAAGCTAAGCTGACCAAAACCAGTTCTTTTAGATCTCTGAAAACCTGCAGGGAGATGGTATATATTTCTAAGTCTGGACGAAGTGGGAAATGAAATCTAGATTAGATCCAAATTGGAAAGGAAGCATGGTATAATGTAACAAGAGTTGGACTTTGAGTCAGTAGAGGCTTGGGTTCAAATTTTTCTTCTTATTAACAAGTCATCACCGATTTTCACATCTAGTAATACCAATAGCACTTACCTTATATAGTTCTTTTGATGAGTAAATGACATAAAATTATATATAATATTCTGCAACCCTTAAAACTACATAAAGGTCAGCTTTTATTATGATTAATCTTGCACTGGATTTTGGATGGTTTCTTCAGGAATGAAAGAAAGCTACTTAGTTTGTAACAGAATTGCAGAATGATATAGTCAGATTGGTCCTTTCCAACTGTCTCCTCTAATCTCCTCACTTTATAGATACTTGGTCACAATTTTTAAAGCACAGTTTGTATCACGGGGTTAAATTCAGACATGGATATGTGTTACATTTGGATAGTAATTTCATCATGCCAGATAAGTGGAAACATAGAACTTGAAAAAATATTTTTTTAATCAACAGGCATTTATTTTCTCTTCCTCCCACTTCCCTCTCCTGTCCTTTAAAAAAGGAAAAAAGAAAAAGAAAAACAACCCTTGTAACAAATAGAAACATATCTGATATTGCAACTTGCTTGGGTGCTAATTGTAATGTCTTGACAGCAAAGAAATTAGAGAAGAAGGAAATTGTAATGTTTTATTCCAATGAAACAAATCGTTATTCTTCTCCAAAAATCAAATCTTTTTGCTAGCCTAGACATATATTGTTCTAGTGGGCCCTGTGAGAGTCTTTTTCAGCACTTGGGGAAGCAATGTAGGGCAGCAGGAACAATGGTGGATGGAGTTTTATCCCTTTGAATGGTATGAGCTTGGGATTCAGTCTAGGCTTTATTTTCCTGCTATGCAGATTGAGAAGTGGACTCCATGACCTCCCAGATCTTTTCCAGCTCTAAAACCATGACTTCAAGGAAAGAGGAGAGGAAGAAACTGGGAGTGCTGACAAGTAAAGCAGCTAACTGCTCTTGACCCTTTCAAGTCTTCTTAGATACCAAAAAAAAAAACAAAAAAAAAAAAAAACCAAACGAACAACTTCAACAAAGGCTAAATGCTTCTTAATCCATAGCTCCTTAGAATCGTTAACATTTCAGGGTTGGAAATGACATTATCTTTGCTGGTTGTTTTTTTATTCATTGTGCTTAGACTAAAGAAATCATCGGGAAGCTTTGGCCAGTAGCTCCTGCTAATTGACTAGCTGTAAACCAGCTTCCTGTTGTGTTGCTATTATTTGGGGGGAGCAGATGTTTGTCACTCGCCCAATAATGGTTATTCTTGTTTTGTGCTTCCAGAAAATCCAAACTTTTCAGCTGCAAGAAAAATGCAGCAGTGTTCGTTTGGTGAATATGAATGCCCTGTCAGGCTCCCCAGAGCCTTTTTCTTTCTGAGGTAGATGGAGAAAGAGGTAAAGACATTAAAGAAAAGCTATTGAAAGGTCCCTGGAGGAAAAATGTTCTAGGTCATTTGAGGTTAGTGGGAGGCATAACCTTGGCTCCTTTACGATGGGACTATTTCAGAGAGACCCACTGGTGAGACACGTGCACCAATTACACTTTCATTAGTTACTGCGGGAAGATTCAACTTCATGTGGATTTCATTTATGAAACCTGAACCGATTTCCTCTTCTGTGGCTCAATTAAGAGCCCTGCCAGTTTGCAGAGGTTCGAACAATGCATTAAGAGACAGATTAGGATGTGGAATGCATGCTGAGAGCATAGTGAAGGGGCTGTTGACTCAGGAAGATCTCAAATTTCAGCCTGTTGTTGAAATTGCAGTGTCTATGGAAACTGCAGCCAGAGATGCAGGGATGATTTTCTACCATAAGGCTCAAAGATAGAAGGGACATGTAAAGAAATGATAGCACTTGGAGAGGAGGTGGCTAGAGGTTGGGCAAGCAGAAACACAATGCTTGGGGGAGTGTGGTGGTGGTGGATATTACTGAATGTGGCATTTAAATTGCTTTGGGTAGAAGGCATAACTGACCATTGCCATTTTTTCAGAAGTTCAAAGGAAAGCATTTTTTTTAAGCAATTGGGGTTAAGTAACTTGCTCAAGGTTACATGGCCAGTTATTTCTGGGTGTGATGCTAAGTATCTGAGCCCAGATTCGATCCCAGGTCATCCCGACACTGGGGCCGGTGCTCTTACTCGCTGTGCTACCTGGCCACCCCCAAAGGAAAGCATTTTCAATGGGGGAGATGAGGAGGGAGGGAGGAAAGGAGAGAGACAGAGAGAGAGAGAGACAGAGAGCGAGAGAGAGAGAGACAGAGAGAGAGAGAGACAGAGAGAGAGAGAGAGAGAGAGAGAGAGAGAGACAGAGAGAGAGAGAGAGAGAGACAGAGAGAGACAGAGAGAGACAGAGACAGAGAGAGACAGAGGCAGAGAGAGACAGAGAGAGAGATGGGGAGAGAGAGAGGGAGAGAGTGAGGGAGAAGGAGACTGAGAGACAGAGGGAGACAGAGACAGAAGAGACACACAGAGAGAGACAGAGAGAGACATAAAGAAGCAATAAAGAAATGCACATTGTAGAGACAGAAAAATGAGGACTGTTTTGAGAAGGGCAAGAGATCAGCCATATTAAGCTAATCCTATTAAGAAATGCAGACACAAGTTGGAATTGGATCAAATGTCCCAGAGAACCTACACATGCAATAACAGATTCCAGACAATTAAAATTCATTCTAGTTCACTTTATTTCATAGAAATATAAAAATATTTATTGAGCTCCTACTATATGGAGAGCCAGGTGATAAAAACTTTTAAATGTTAAATTGAGAAGTTTTGTCTTTGAGGCAAGAATGAGCCACTGAAAATTCTTGCTTTATGTGGTCTTCTCCTACAAATTACTTTGCATAATTTGCATATGTTGCTTATACTCAGTAGTTTCTCAGTAGACTATAGACTCCTTGAGGGAAGGAATGGTTTTATTTATATCTTTGTACACCCAAGAACTAGCACAGCACTTGGTTCTTAGTAGGCACTTAGTAAAGGCTCAATTGGTTGAGTGTTTGGAGGAAGGGAACATCTTCTTGGAACAGAGAACATATGTAAAACATCTAACCTGGTAAAGAAGGCACTGGGGAAGACAGAAAATTTAGAAAAATCATCATCCTAACCCTCATGAAGGTGCTCCAGGCATATGAAATCACCAGTAGGTGCTCCAAATTATGGAATTGGTGGATGGAGATGTAAGTAGTAGTAATATTGAGCTTTTATCTTGGGAAAACATTCTTCTTCTAGTGATCAATGTGTTACATTACACTGAACAGTTAGTATGGTTTTCCCTTTGCAAACCCTAAAGTGCTATATGGCTGGCAAGATTTCCATGAAGGAAATGATAAAATAAAATGTTTTGGCTCTTGAAAGTGTATATTTCAATTAGCTATAAAATTCAGTTGGGGGAAAAGCTTATTCCTAGATAATGTCAGACAAGAGAGGTGTCGCTGTACTTTGGGTTTAAGACAGAGCTTGTGCAGCTAAAGTCTGATGATTCTGCCAATGACTCATTACATTGGGGAGGATTTAGACTCCCCTCCCCACCATTCTTTAAGGTAATGCCATATGAGTGAAATCATAGGTGGGTGGTATTAACTTTTCTTTGAGAAGACCTGAGTTCAGATCCTGGCTGACTAATACCTGTGTGACGTGGGGAGGTAGCATCTAGGGCAAGTGGAAAAAATACATGATTTGGAGTTGAAGAACCTGGGTTCAAATCCTGGCTCTATTAAATAGCACTGTGGGGGGAAGGGAGTGAGTTTTTAGTAAATACTTACTATGTGCCTAGCACTGTGCTAGGCTTTCCAAATATTATCTCACATGCTCATTTACCTACTATGGGGGGGGAATGAAAATGTATCAAAAATTCAAATCCAAAGAACTGAGAAATAAGAATTTCATGAGTCATTTGTTGTAGATGATATCTTTCAGAATAGACCCCAACTACTAAATCTTTTTCTAGTGGATAGTTACCACATTTGGAACTATAAGGGACTATAGAGTCTAACACTCTTCTCAAAACTGAAGCAGCTCACAACTCATAAATGTTCAACATAGGATTTGAACCTAGCTCCTTTGACTCCAACTCCAGTTTCCTGTCCACTGTCTTTCATCTTTGTCAAATATACAATTAAATTCACAACAATGTCCTAAAATAACCACCTTTTTATACTGCCTAATTTTCTGTTAGATTATGATGTCTTCTGGCCTTGACAAAAATGAGCCAGCAAGATCAGTGTTACATTAGAAATGAGTTGGCAACACAATATAGAAAAACAATCAGAGGAGAGGGAGTCAGGAGACTCTGGGAGTGATCCTGGAGCTCTTACCAGCTAGCACCATGACTTCATACGAATCTCTGAATGCTTTTGGATCTCAGCTGAAAACATATACAAAATGAAGGTAACAATAACAATGCCTCTCCCAATATTGGTTATTATTAGGATTTGATGTTGTTTGAATAAATGATGTGCATTCATGTGAATAATGTAAAAGGAATATGCATAGTATATGTTGGTAGTAGCAAAGCCAGTCAATATGACAAGCATTTTTTAAATAGCTTTTGTATTTGACACATTGTACTAAGAGCTGAGAAAAGAAAGATAAACCAAAAACATAGTTTATATTGCACCAGGGTGCTACAGCTTGTAAACAGCTGAGGAGAAATAGGATTATACAAAATACATAGGGATCAAGCCCAAGAAACTAAAGGAATCAGCAAAGGATTTGTGTAGGAGATGGAACATGAATGGTTCCTTGGTTGGAATGGAGAATGTATGGAAGGAAGTCATTTGAAATAAACCTGGAAAAGTAGTCTGGAGCCAGATTGTGAAAGACTTTAGATGCTAGGCACAGAATTTTGGATTTGATTCCAGAGGTATTATGAAGTGTCTGTGGCTTTTTTCTAACATCTATACTCACTTGTGCACACGCACACACACACAAAACCATAAGTGAAAGGAGGAATGGAATTACATACTTGATTGGGAATATTCTTAAACTCTGGGCCACCGTCTTCCAACAGACTGCTTTATAATGTAAATAAGACTGGTTGTTTGCACAATATCTTGAACATAGTAGGAACTCAACCTATATTGAACTGAACTGGAATTTAACTGCAAATTAAAACACTTCCTTTGAAAATAGACTACTTTTAACTCAGTGTTCTAATAGTTTGAAACTTGAACATTACAAATGTAAATTCTGACATATTAGAATTAAAATAAAATTGCAGTGCTTAGTGCCAATGAGAACTTTTTTGTAATCGATTTTTTGGTTAGCATTTTTCTTTTATTGAAAAGACAAGAAAAAAGAATTGAATTTTTTTGAACATTCAATATTAACATAATATATAGCTTCTGGCATGGACTGCACTGTAAACAGCCAACCTTTTCACCAAACTAAACATAGGTTAGTTCATATTATTTCAACCAAGTTCATGTAATTAAGAAAGTGTTTTCAAATGAAATAGAATTATCTCGTTTACTCTGCTATATTTACATATGTCTTTCATGGAGAGCTATTTGGCAGGAAATCTAACTGTTCTTTAAATAAGCACACCAAAATACTCCTGTAGAGTCTAAAGTTCTGCTAAAAGGGAAAATCCACACCAATTTGCCTCTGAAAAGGCATTATCATTGCTCTTTTGTCAGCTTAGAGACAAAGTGGAGATTGGAATCCTACCAAAAGATAGTTATAGATTTTCTTCCCAAAAGCTTTTCCTATAGTTTATCATGACCTAATAAAAATTAATGAATGGTAGGGAAAGAAATATATTAGCCACCAAATATTTGTGGACTAATGGAACCAAAATTATGTAGTTAAGTGGGAGTCCCAGGTATATTCCTCGTAGACTGAAATACAGCTAAAAGATTTAGTCATATTTAATGATGCTTATCATACTACAATATAGCCCTTTCAACTATAAAACAAGATAGGCCCTTGTTTGGCTTCTTAAAGATGAGTAATTTATGTTCATTCTGCAGCTTAGGTTTGGGTGATTCTCATGTCTTTGCTTTTCCTATTTTTTATTTGTAAATTTGCTTACAATTTGAAGCATTTCCATTGGTATTGATCAGAAAATGGAATAGATTTTCTTGAAATTCACTAACCTTTAAGCACCAGAGTTTTAGAACTTTGTTCCTATTTTGCTAACTGACAATGCTGTCATAGTTTGCCATAGACTGCCAATCACCTTGTAGATGTTTAGAATAGAGACAAAATAATGTTCTTTTTCTTAGCCTCAAGTGAAAGATCTTAGAAGAGGAGAGAAGCAGTGGGTCATGTGATTGGATTGAGATATTAGCTTTTTTATGTTTAAGAGAGTTGGATCTTCTTGATTCAAAATTGATTCATCTGTTAGAAAAGGATGGTATACCTAATGACCATCAGATCTGATGTACACCTTAGAATGCAAAAGGTGGGACTTTTATCTTCGACTCCATAGTGATGCTGAGGAATAGGCTATTAGAAAAGAGAGTAGCAACTTAACATGATGTAAGGAGACCAGAAATAGTGCAAATAATATAGGGAAGATGCATAGAAGACAGATTTTATTTCATTGTGTAGATAGATCAGTGGTCCAATTTGAGATCTTGCCCCTGGAGACAAGACTGTCTCTGTCTCTCTGTCTCTCTGTCTCTCTCTCTCCTCTATTTTTGTGATCTCATATTGAGTAAGGCCAGTGGAGCCTTAAGGGATGTTCAGATTTGTGATTTAATTCACTTTTCTTAGCACTAATGCTCGTATGTCCGCGTCTTTATATGTTAAAAGTATTGTTAAAATGATATCAATTTCTAGAAGTATTTTTTATTGAATTTAAATGTTTGTATTGAACTAGAGATTTCTACTCTAACTCACATTCTTGTTAAATACCTTCCCCCTTGTCTCATATCTGTTTTATTCATTGAGATGTCCAGGAGTTGCTATATAAGAAGGAAATTCCTCCTAGTATGAATTCCACTTTTTAAAATACATAAGCATATGTATATTAATGACTTTCTCATCACTATCCTTTTATCAACCTGTTAAATGATGAGGCACTAGGAGGAAAGAGAGGAGGAATATTGCAAATGAATAGAATTTCTATGACTAATATTCTAGTTGTTACTGGGGGATTAATGAGGGATCAAATTATTGGTAGAAACACTTAAAAGTGGCACCCTTTCTCTTGCCTGGGGGTACTATGGTAAGTGGGAGAGGCTTTTCTCTAATCACAGCTATACTATATTTAATTCTATCTTGGAACTTTGTGGGAAGAGGAGGTCTGTGCATTTCTACCCCAGCATACAGGTCTGTTCTCAGGCACTGTTAACATTCATTTCTAAACCAATTAATTTTTTTTACCCCAAGCTTGTAAAGCACACATGCCTTACTGGAGGCCTACAAATGCCAAGTTTGAAATAAAAAAAAATCAAATTACATGTATTTTTTTTGCACAAAAATTCTGGCAAAATTCTTCATTGGAAAAAACACTTATTGCTTTCTGGAATGCTGCTATATCACCAAATGATTAAACAGATTTCTGTCAACTTTCTAAATTCACTTTTATGAAGACAGTATGAAAAACGAAAAATTTCTTTCTCTAGGGTCATATTGGGAGAATCTTGGAAATGGTTGAGCCCAGAAACAAGAGTAAGTTTTCCTTCTCATCCAAACTGGTTATGTTGTTTTCTCCTCAAGTTTCCAAACTCCCACTAAAGTCATGAGAGCTTTTCTGGGGGTAGAAATGGGCTTCAGATTCCCCACGGTTTATGATTGTACCTAGGAGAGGCCTATCAGAGAACCAAATATTCTATACAATCATTAGCAGCCCAAACAAGGAAAACTTAATGCTTGTTGAATTGATAGCATTTTTACATTAAATCTTTCCTGATGCAGCTCTACCCCTCAAACTATTAGCACTCTTCCTCCCAAACTACCTTGTGCTTAACTATTTTATGTATATTAGTATTTGTTTACATTATATTTATGCTATATACATATGTGTATATAGATACATGTCATATATGTGTACATACATATACATATGCACATGAATATATACACACACACACATATACCTATGTATAATACTTTTTGTTTCCCCCGTTAGAAAGTATGCTCACTCAGAATAGGGATTCTTTCATGCCCATGTAACCTCCATTTGATGATTTCCAGTGACTTGAAGCTCACCACCTACTGGAACAGCAAGGTAGCGGTTGGAGAGGTGAAGTGAAGCTTGAAGTGAGGGGGTAAAATCTGTCAGAACTCTTATTCCTCTAGTGTGTCTTCACTGAAGAATCAGAGCAGGATTCTTTTGGGTGGGCGGCCTTCCTAAGTCTATACTTTGCATCTCATCCTATGGCCAAAATATATTCCAGACATGGTCTGTCTGGAGCATAATACAGGTCTATCACTTTCCTCATTCTGGACATCCTAGAGATTTGGTCTTGGAGTCAGGAGAATCTGAGTTCAAATCCCTCCTCAGTCACTTACTAGTTATGTGACCCTGGGCAAGTCACCTAATCTCTCTGTGTTTCCTTTTCCTCATCTGTAAATGAGGATGTTGGACTTAATGACTTCAAAGGTCCCTTCCAGGCTGAAATATATAATACTATTACTTGTTGGTCCTTCTAATACCATAGCTCAAGACTGCATTGTTTTTTTTTTTAAATTTTTATTTTTTGTTCCCATTTCATTTTGTCAACTCATGCTGATTTTGTACAACTCTAGAACTCCCAGGTTTTAAAATATGTACTGTTGTCTAGCAATCTCCCTTTTATTTTTCAGGGCTGTACCCCATAGGAGCGTACTTCCAGGGAGTGATTTAAATCCAGCCACCATCTAGGGCATCAGCTCTTGGTGGGAGGGGTTATCAGGATGCAGAAAGATGCAAAGGATTTGGTAATATTTGGAATAGACTTATTTGGGATCATCCTGGGCAACAGAACAACTGAACTGAGATAATGGCCAAAGTCCTGGTTTGCTGTAATGGAATTGTAGTGTGGCCCTGAAAATCTCAGACTTAATTTGAACTCTCTAAAGTAGACTTAAGGATCCAGATTGCTCAAGGAAAAAAAAAACTGGTCCCATGGGTCCCCCAGTTTGGAGCAAGGCCTCAAATACTCCCACAAATTTAACATGTTCTTTCTTTATTGTTTTGGGGAACAAAAGAGGTCCCTCATAAAAAGTAAGCATAAGACTGGACTTAACCTTATGCTGGCTACCCTTAGACATCCACAAAGAGGACACTGTCCAGGAAACAGCAGGCTTATTAATAATGACCTCAGACTAAGATTGGTGCTAGCAGCTGTCCCTCCCTGATCATTCTTGTCATACTGTTTAGGTTTTTGATAAATGTTTGGCAAGTTTAACTGAGTTGAAAATGGAATTGAATAGGTTAGGATGTTCGCAGAAGAGGGGTCTTGCCATTATTATTCACGCTATAAGAAATTCTCCCTATCATTGACTGATTTGCAAAATTGTTTTGATGTATATGAGACTGATCTGCAAGATCTATTATTGGCAGTACTTTATGGATCTTTAGAAAGCTCCTTTAGGCTACTCCAGCTGTTTTCTGGTATCACATATCTAACAAAGATAGAATTGCTCATTGGCAAATTAACTCAGAATCACTTCTGTTTTCAAATCGATTTCAGAAACAATTATTGGAGAACCTCCATAAGAATATATGTGCTATTGTTGATCCTGAAGAGCAGCAAATGTATTGATTCCTCTCTTTCTCTTCTCTTTTCCCTCATTTCGCCCTTCATCTGATGTCAATTGTTTTTGCTATAGAAGAACATGGGCTTCTAAGACCCTCTGTTGAAAGGACAGACCACTGGAAACATAGAACCCAGAAAAGAGATTTGTTATTGCTGGATACCCTAGCATGAATTTAGTCTCCTTTGATCTTGTAAATTGCCTTGGACATATGCTGCAGCAATCATTCAATTAACTATCCTTTATTAAGCACCTATTATATTCCAGACCCTATGCAAGCTAGTGCTGGAGATACAAAGAAAGGAAAAAAAAATTTCTGCTATCAAAGAGTTCATAGTCTAATGGAGTAGTCAACATGCAAACATTTCTGCACAAACAAAATATACATAGGATGAATTGGGATTAGTCTCAGAGGGAAGATACTGAGATTAAGGAAGAGAGAGGAAAGCTTCTGTCAGAAGGTGGGATTTCAGCTGAAATGTAAAGGAAGCTAGGAGGCAGAGATGAAGAGGGAGAGAGGCCCAGGTTTGTGGGAAGCAAGGGAAAATACTCAGAGTTTAAAGATGGAAGGCACCCCCCCCACTGGTTATTTGGACATACAGCTTTTATAAGGGGAATATTCATATGTTAACATTCACCCCAATTGCCAAATCTCTTATGGAATAAAAAGTTTCTTGGAATTTGCTTTATTAAGGTTAAATATTGAAAGGAAACTATATCTAATTAGGGGAACACTGACAAAAAGTGAAGACCAATTTTGCTTTTAGTCTTAGTACTGAAACCCTAGTTAGATGAACTCTGGGGACAACTGGTCCTTATCCCATTGACTTGACTTTAAAAAAATCTGCATATAATTTACATATTCATATTATTAAATTATTAAGCATGATTTTATTTGAAAATGAGAGACAATGTGGTCTAGTGAATAGAGAGCTGACCTTGGAGTCAGGAAGATCTGGGGTCAAAGCTTGCCTCTGACAGTAATTGGCTGTTAAGTCCTTCAACCTTTCAGTGCTGGAAGCAAGTCTTCAAGACTTTGTCATCGAGAAAGTGCCAACTTTAATTGATAGAGGAAATTCCTCTTTGGGAGCTCCTTACACGTATGAAATTGCAGGTATGGTAGAAAATAAAAATGAAAATGTAATTATTGCATATGAACCTATAGACTATATGCCTGTTCTTCAAAGACCCAGTTAAATTCAGAAATTTGATTGTGGGATGGGGAGAAAAACTCATGAAAATCATCTAATAAGTATAAGAGAGATTGTGGTGTGAAGAGTGGAGGGAGAAGCCTTAACTAGGAAATCACAGATCTTTCAAGTATTATTGAATTTTAAATGACTGTCATGTTGATTTTCTTTTTATTGAACCCAACTAATATTTAAAGTAATGCAAAGACCATGGTCCTTATCAATCAGTCAACCAACTAATATTTTAATTGCTTGCTATGTGCTATGAATAATGTTAGGTGATAGGGATAGGAAAGCAAGATTAGATTATTTTGAGGGAAACAATATGGATAGTTGTAGGCATGTATAAAATATGTACGATATTGATAGCTACCATTTGTATAATGCTTTAAGGTTTGCAAAGCACTTTAGAAAATATCTCATTTGATCTTTACAACAGCCCTGGGAGGGAAGTGCCACTGTTATCTCCATTTTGCAGCTGAGGAATCTGAAACACAGAACAATTATGTGACTTTATTGTGACTTTCCCAAGGTCATATAGCCAATGAATATCTGAAGCTAGATTTAAGTCTTGCTGGCTCCAGGTCCAAAATTCTATCCACTGCACCACTAGTCACCTCAAAAATGAATGCAAACTAAATATAATTTAATGTATTGTCCAGATTTCCTCTGGAAAGGAAGTAAGGCCCAGCTTTCTCTATAGGAAGTAAACAGGAACTCTTTATGACAGCTAAGAACTAGAAATAAAGCTGATGCCCACTAATTGATGAATTGCCAAAGAAATTGTGATATATGAATGTATTCAAATATTATAGTGCAGTAAGAAATGAAGAATATGAAAATCCAGGGAAACTCAGGAAGATGTATATGAACTGGTACAGTTTTGAGTAGAACCAGGAAAATAATTTTCATAATGACCATATATATGTAAATGACAGTTACACTACAGCCCCCAGGGCTCTGATCAAGCAGTGACCAATAGAGAAACATGGCTCCCTCCACTCAGCAGAAAGATGGTGCACTATACACAGGAGTGTGCTGCAGTCAGCTTAAAGAGGGTTTAGAGAACTGATTGTTAAATTTTTCATGATAGTATTTACATTGCAAGAATTGGTAAGCACTACAAATCAGGACTTGATTTATTGTTTTGTTGATTGTCTAGATTTAAAATGATGAAGAAAGTATCAATAAATTAAGCTTAAACATGTATTTTGTTCACATTTTTTGGGGGGGGAGAGGGCTGATTATTAAAAAATTTACTTCATTAAATTTTTCCCAATTATGTGGAAAAGATTAACATTATGTTTTTAATGTTTTGAGTTCCAAATTTGCTCCCTCCCTCATACTCCTTTCCCCTTTTTAAGAATGCAAGATATTTGATATGAAAAAGAAAACAGATATAAAGGGGAAAAAAAAAGAAAAAGAGAGAAAATCATTTGAATCTACATTTAGAGTTCATCAGTCTTCTCAGGAGGTGGATAGCATTTTTCATCATAACACCTTTGGAATCTTAAGATTCTTGGAGTTTTGGATCATTCCCTTGATCAGAGTAGCTAAGTCTTTCTCAGTTGATCATCTTTCCAATATTACTGTTACTAGGTACATGTTCTGTTGTTTTACTCACTTCACTTTGCATTAGTTCATATAAGTCTTCCCAGGCTTTTCTGAAACCATCCTGCTCCTTATTTCTTATGGCATAATAGTTTTCCATCAAAATTATATACCTCAACTTGCAAAAGAGCTACTATTAATATTTTTGTATGTATAGGTTGTTTTCCTTTTTTATTAATCTCTTTGGGATACAGACTCAATGGTGGTATTGCTGGGTCAAAAGGTAGCAAGAGTATAGCCCTTTAAATATACACTCAAATTGTTCTTCAGAAGGGTTGGATCAGTTAACAACTCTATATAAATAGTGCATTGGTGTCCCAATTTTTGCACATCTGTAATGGGAATGTAAATTTTTAAGATCTTCCCTGCCCCTAGGCTAAAGTGCACCTGGAGCCTGGGGTGGGAGGCTTGTTTTTCAGTAGATACTTTTTGATTGGCCAGTGAGTCAATAAGGTTGTTACATTCTCTGAGCCAGGAGAAGGCTATATAAGCCTTGATGTGTAGCTTTGTTTTGGGGCTCACTTTGAGAAATGTTCTGTGATTTGATCAGATGAAACTCTGGGAAGCTGTTGTCCAGGGCCCCCAGGCTTTGAAACCCAGATGTTGTTTGGTATGGATGTAATGGTTGGACAGTTTAGAAATCTGTATACTTAATCTGTTTCTGTCTTGATAATTCTGTCTGTATATTCTGAAGTTCAGGATGCTGACCTTTTTCCCCTGAACTAGGTGAATGATACACCTATGACTGATTAAAGTAAGCTTGTTAACCCATTTTGAGTTGCTTTCCTTTATCAAAGCAGATCCAAGAACCTGTGGCGGCAGCGACCCTGGGGACCCTGGGGTGCTTGCTGCTACAACATCTCCAACATTTGTCATTTTCCTTTTTTTATCTTGTTAACCAGTTTGATAGGTGAGAGGAAGTACCTCAGATTTGTTGAAATTTGCATTTTTCTAATTAGTAGTAATTTTAGAGTATTTTTTCATATTGACTATAGTTTTGATTTCTTCTTCTGAAAACTGCCTATTCATATCCTATGACTATTTATCAGCTAGGGGAATGGCTCTTATTTTATAAATTTTTCTCAGTTCCCTACAAATTGGAGAAATGAGATCTTTATTGGAGAAACTTGCTGTCAATTTTTCTCCCCAGTTTCCTGTTTTCCTTCTAATTTTGGCTTCATTAGTTTTATTTGTGCAAAAGTTTTTTTTAATTTCATGTAATCAAAGGTATCCATATTATTCCCACGATATTCTCTCTCTCTGTCTGTCTCTCTCTCTTTATCATAAACTCTTTCCTTATCCATTGATCTGACAGGTAAATATTTCCATACTCCTCTAATTTACTTGTGATATCACCCTTGATATGGTTTGATATATTAGTCTATGCCTAATTTCTGCCAAACTGTCTGTTGCTGCTCTGCAGTTTTCCTAGCAATTTTTGTCAAATGGGTAGTTCTTACTCTAAAAGCTTGGGGTTTATTTAAAAACTAATTAATATGATCATTTACTTCTGTGTATTATGTACGAATCTATTCCACTGATTTATCAATCTGTTTCTTAGTACCAGATTGTTTTGATGATTACCTTTTTGTGATAAAGTTTGAATCTGGTACTGCTGGGCAGCTTTCCACTGAAGTTCTACAGAGCCATTGTGCTGACCTCATTGTTGTATGCCTGTGAAACCTGGACAGTATACTAACTCCATGCCAGGAAACTGAACCACTTCCATTTGAATTGTCTTAGGAAGATTCTGAAGATCACCTGGCAGGATAAGGTACCAGTCACAGGTCCTTTCTCAAACTAAACTGTTGAGTATTCAAATTCTACTGAAGAGAGTGTAATTACAATGGACTGGCCACATTGTTCAAATGCAAAATGCATGCTTGCCAAAAAGACTATTTTATGGAGAATGCATGCAAGCATTCACATGGTGGTCAGAAGAATCTATACAAGGACACTTTCAAGGCTCTCTTAAGAACATTGGAATTGATTGTGTGAAATGGAAGACACTAGCACAGGATTGCTCAGTCAGAGAAGGTGCTGTGCTCTCTGAGCAGAGTGCAGTAGCTCAAAAGAAACAAAAGATGGGTGAATTTAGAGAATCCACCTCAAATGTTCACATTTGTGCCTAACCTGTGGTAGAACATTCTGAGCTCCTATTGGTTTGATCAGCTACAGTCAAACACACTATAACTTGACTCTAGCATAGTGATATCATTTTGGTCCTCTTTGAGAATGAAGGATAACAATCAAGACCAACCTTCATGTTTTTTTTTCCTTTTATTCCCTTGATATTCTTGACCTCTTACTTTCTGGAAGAATTTTGCTATTATTTTTCTAGCTCTATAAAATAATTTTTGGTAGTTTGGTATGGCACTTAATAAGTAAATTAACTTATGTAGTACTATTATTTTTGTTATATTGGCTTGGTCAATATAACATGAATGATTAGCATTTCATAGATATATCCTTATTTGTATGAAAAGTGTTTTATAATTGTGTTCACATACAGGTCCTGGGTTTTTCTTGGCAGGTAGACTCCCAAGTGTCATATGTTGTCTGTAGTTATTTTAGATAAAATTTCTCTTTTTGTCTTTTGCTGCTAGGTTGTGTTAGTAGTATATAGAACTGTCAAAGATTTACATGGGTTTACTTTCTATCCTTTTTATCATGTTGTCTCATTGTCAAAGATGTTGATTCAATTACTTTTTTAGTTAATTCCCTAGGGTTCTCTAAGTATACCATCATATGATATGCAAAGAATGGTAGTCATGTTTCCTTGGTGCCTATTCTAATTCCTTCAATTTCTTTTTTAAAAAATATTATTGCTATAGCTAGAATTTCTAGTATTATGTTGAATAATAGTGTTGATAATGGACATACTAGCTTCACTTTACTGGGAAGGTTTCATATTTTTTCCATTACAGATAATGCTTGATCTTAGTTTTAGACAGATATTACTTATTATTTTAAGAAAGATTTCATTGATCCTTATGATTTCCAGATTTTTTTAATAGAAATGGATATTGTATTTTATCAAAGGATTTTTCTGCATCTATTGCTATATCAATATGATTTTTGTTTTTGTTATTGATATGGTCAATTATGCTAAAAGTTTTTCTAATATTAAACCAGCACTGCATTCCTGGTATAAAACTCACTTAGTCATAGTGTATGATCTTAGTGATATATTGCTATAATCTGTTTCCTAGTATTTTATTTAAAATTTTTGCTTTGATATTCATTAGGGAAATTGGTCTATAGTTATCTTTCTTTATTTTTCTTACTGGTTTGAATAGCAAAACCATATTTGTGTCATAAAAGGAATTTGATAGGATTCCTTCTTTACCATCTTTTTAAAATAGTTTATGTACTATTAGGATTAATTATTCCTTAAATGTTTGGTAGAATTTGCTTGTAAATCCATCAGATCCTGGGGATTTTTTTCTTGTGGAAAATTCATAGATATAATAACCAGAAATTTGTTCAGTAGCTCCTGAAGTACTGACACCAGGTGATCCTTGTATCTCTTGACATATGTAGTTTTGGGCAAAAACTAATCAAAACAAAACAAATTTTATTCAGTATTTTGTCATGTGGGACTAGGTCCATTACCCTGCAAAGTTATCTAATATGAAAATATGAATAAGTTCAATCAGTTGTTGGGAAAATTCAAGGTAATAGCTATTTAATTATATCAAGGAGAGTTGACATGTTAACACTGTATACTAAAAGTTTCTGATTGATGTTTCAGAGGGCAAGCCCCATATTCTCTCATGATATAGCTGTCTCTTGGTATCATTGTCAGAAACAAGTAGATGCTGAGCCAGCCAGAACACTGGTTTGATTCATTATAGCATTTCTTATGAGCTTTCATTCTTATAACCAAAGTATATGACAGACTAGGAAGACTAGGAATGAGGATGCTTTGGTTCATCCCATCATTGGTTATTTGTGACATTGAAAACATTGTCTAAAATCTTGGAGCCTCAGTTTCCTCATTTGTGAAATGAGGATAATTGTAATAATTACATGCGTCCTTTCACAAGGCTATTGTGGAAAAATTGCTTTGTAGATTGTAAAATATTATACAGATAAGATACATTATTATAATAAAATAAAATGATTAACAATTTGTATTTCTGAGCACAGATGGATTATGATCTTTTTTGGAAGAAAAGTAAACAGGAAAAATTATTTAGAACAGTTTTTAAGCTGGGGTCAATGAACTTAATAAAATATAATTGTATTTTAACATAATTTATTTCCTTTGTAATCTAGCATATTTTATTTATGCATTTAATTTTATACATTATTCTTAGAAGGGGTCCTTGGACTTTACCAGAGTGCCAAATAGGTCCATGGCACACAAAAGTTTAAGAACCCTTTATTTAAATCCATTCTCTCAAATCAAATACATGCCTGTAGCCTGTTCTTATTTAATTCAGAACAAAGCCACATCGAGATAGGATTATGATATAGCACTTTAGGTTTGCAGGTGCTTTACATGCATTTTCTGAATGGACCCTCCCAGCCACCCTATGTAGAGGGTGCTATTATTACTCCCATTTTATGGATAAGGAGACTGAGGTTTGAAAATGTTAAATGATTTTTTCCCTAGGATCATCCAACTGGTAAGTTCTGGAGGCAAGATTCAAACACAAATCTTCTTCACTCCAAGTCCAGGTCATCCCTTGATGATTCCTTAGGAGGCTGTTATATTGTGTTTAGGCCATATCCGGGAGATATAATAATCAAGAAGTTTTATGTGGTACTCTAAAGTTTGCAAAGTAGTTTATGTCCTTTATCCCTGTTGAGCCTCACAATAATCTTGTGAAATAGGTAAATGTATCAGCAATGCCATATTCACAATGCCTATAGAGATTACAAATATGCTGATATAATTATCCATCACAAAATACGTCAGGTTTGCCATTTGGGGAAATAAACTAGAAAATTTATTAAGATACCAAAAGACTGAGTCCCAAAACCAGAAAGTGAAAGCCATCAGAGTAGTTATGATATTGGCACAGGTAGATAAAGTAGAAAGCACCCACATTTTCAAGCCTTTAAAACAGAACAGGCTACCTCAGGCAAAGGTCCTCCTCTCCCCACTCACAGCAACCACCCAGTGTCCTGGAAGAGCGCTCCCAGCAGCTCCAGCCCCTGGCAGTGCTCAGCCAGAGTCCTAACTCAAAAAAAAAAAAAGGCAACCGCCACCAACTGCCAACCGCAGGACCATTAGCTCGGCTTTTCACTTTCTCTTGCTCTGCTATGTCAGCACGTCCATGGGGCATGGGAGATCTTTAAATCCCATAACCCTTACAGTAATAGAAGCAAAATTATTCCCATTTTACAGATGAGGAAATTTAGGCTCAGAGAGATTAAGTGACTTACCTAGGGTTATATAGGTATGGAGTGAATAAAGCACTGATTTGAAAGTAGGTCTTCTTGATTCCAGGTCTAGCACTTAACCCTTTACAACCCATAATTAAGCCACAAATTTATACTGCCTCTAATATTCCTTAAAACTATGTTTTCCAAAAAAAGAAAGCCCCAACAAAATACAGCTAAAAATTCTGTCTCTATAGAGTATTAATTAATGTTGGGTATTAATTTCTCCCAATACTATTTGGAATATAGCTCCCAGTTGGTCAAGATGGCGGAGTAGGAACACGACCTCGGAGCAGCTCCAGCTTCCACCTTCCCCAATCAATGTGAAAAGGGGACTGTGAACAAACTTTGGAGCTGCAGAACCCACAAAATGACACAGAAAAGCTAACCCCCCACTGAGGACAGCCTGATAGGCCTGCAGGAATCAGCCAGTGCAGTGTTCTGGGAGCTGAGCCCAGGTCTTCCTGAGTCAGATGTTTTAGCCCCAGGGTGGGTCTGACCAGCCACCTGCAGGAGGGACTCCAGATCATCAGCAGCTGTGCCCGTTTCCAGAATTATAAACACATAGATGTGAAGGACAAAGTGAGAGGTCAGTGCAGTCTGGACTTTGGGACCCAGTAATTGAGAGTACATGGCAAGAAGCTGCTGAGACTCCAGCACAGCAAGCCAGCCCCATGTGGCAGCTTCAGCTTCTGGCCTGCAGAGTGTAGGGTGACCAAGCACCAGTCTGAGGGATAATTGCTCTTGCTTTAACCTTCTTGGATCTGGACTGAAGTCTAGGGAGGAGGTCCTGGGGTGTGTGTCCAGCTTGCCAGAGCATGTGGAGGCTTCAGAGAGGGCACCCAACTAATACCTCCGGCAGCTGAGAAAACGCCAGCATTTGGGACGAAACCTCCCCTGTTTGGTGGCAGTTCTACTGTGGCAAAAAGCCCAGGGGTCAAGTGACTGAGGGGCAACATGACCAGGCAAAGGAAACAAAGCAGACAGAAGATTCCAACATTAGACTCCTATTTTGGGGACAAAAAGGAGCACAGCATGGAACAGGAGGAAGACAGGGAAGTCAGAACTCCTGCACCAAAAGCTTCAAAGGAAAATACGAGCTGGTTATAGGGCATAGAGGACCTTAAGAAGCAGATAAGAGAAGTGGAGGAAAAATTGGGAAGAGAAATGAAGACGATGCAAGAAAATTACAAAATCAGAGTCAATAGCCTGACTGAGGAAAATACCACCTTAAAAAACAGACTGACTCAAATGGCAAAGGAGACTCAAAAAGGCAATGAGGAGAAGAATGCCTTAAAAAGCCAAATTTGCCAGATGGAAAGAGAATCTCTAAAGCTCACTGAGGAGAATCATTGCTTCAGAATTAGATTGAAACAAATGGAAGCTAATGACTTTATGAGAAATCAAGATGCTGTTAAACAGATCCAAACAAATGTGAATATCTCATGGGAAAAACAAATGTGAAATATCTCATGGAGAAAACCACTGACCTGGAAAATAGATCCAGGAGAGATAATTTAAAAATTATTGGACTACCTGAAAGCCATGGTCAAAGTAAGAACCTAGAAATCATCCTCCAGGAAGTTCTCACTGCCCTGATGTTTTAGAACCAGAGGGCAAAATAGAGGTTGAAAGTATCCACCAATCACCTCCTGAAAAAGATCCCAAAAAGAAAACTCCTAGGAATATTATAGCCAGGAATCTGCAATTCCCAGATTAAGGAGAGAATATTATAAGCAGCCAGGAAGAAACAATTTGATAATGTGGAAACACCATCAGGATAACCCAGGATCTGGCAGCTTCTATGAGGGATCAAAGGGCTTGGAATATGATATTCTGGAGGTCAAAGGAGCTGGGATTAAAACCAAGGATCACCTACCCAGCAAAACTGAGTATCATGTTTCAGGTGAAAATATGGTCATTCAGTGGAATAGGGGACTTTCAAGCATTCTTGCTGAAAAAACCAGAGTTGAATAGAAAATTTGACATTCAGATACAAGAAGCAAGAGAAGCATAAGAAGGTCAGGTATCCATCTGGAGCTTATCTTGGAATAATAAGGAGCGTGGATTCAATCTGAAGCTGAAATAGTATTTTTTCTTTGTGTGACTCTGCATAATTTTACTAATGATCTACAGAGTTTTGTTCTAGAGTCCCTCAAGGACGAGAAATATTTGATTTTCCTCCATGCTGGAGTCCCTTCCTCTCCAACCCATCTTCCACACAATTGTCTAATTGATATTCCTAAATCCTGGTTTTGACCATGTCACTCTTTTACTTAAGAAGTACTGAAGCCTTCCTCTTGTGTCGAGGACAGGATTTCTTGAACTTTTGGTGTGCCATGTACCCTTCCAGCAATCTGGTGAAGCCTATGGAACCCTTCTCACAATGTTTTGTTGCCTACATTTCTAAATGAAAAAAAAAAAAAAGCTAAATTTTAAGCAAGAGGTTAATAAAAATAAATCTGTATATTTTTTTCATCCAAAAAAAAATATAGCTCCCAGTCTTTGTTTAGTCAATACACTAGTGTCTTCTTTGGTTATAAAGTCATCCAAGAAAACCCCATTAAGCTGTTTTCTTTCTGGGCTTCTATAGTCTTTTAGTCTGGGTAAACAGGATTATGGGTTGTCACTTTTTTTTTCCTGCAAGAAATACACAAAAGCTAGAAATGTTTTCTAAATTTTTTTATGCTTGAATGACATTTCTCATTGGTCCAATATCTTTGTCTAATTGATTCTCTAAATAAGTTAAATAAGTCTTCAGCCAACCTCCAGAGCAGCTGTTAATGGAATAACAGAGATTGGCATCCTACAAAGTAACTGTGGCTTTTGCAAGCCTGTGTTTGCTTTCCATCACACTCAAAATTGCCTTCTCTGAAAGAGTCACTTTGGTGACCAAGTATATACTGTTTTCTTGTGCTTTGCAACAGTCACATACATTCACACATACATGCACCACACTATTTTAAGCTGGGCCTTGCTAATATAAATCAGCTCCACTAGAGGTTTTTTTTTTTTTCTTTTTGCTTTTTGGAGGGCAATTGGGGTTAAGTGACTGGCCCAAAGTCACATGGCTAGTAAGCGTGTCAAGTGTCTGAGGCTGGATCCAAACTCAGGTCCTCCTGACTCCAAGGCCGATGCTCTATTCACTGTGCCACCTAGCCGCTCCACCACTAGAAGTTTTAATACACTGGTCCCTCTGCTGTGGCAGATTTTTCTGAGTTACACCTAGATGTCAGGTTGGAATTAATTTATTTCTTTCCAACCCCATCCAACCAATGGGACTTCTCAAACCATGCTGTTTTGATATTCAATCCCTAGTATTCTCCCCTCAAACTCAGAGTTAAAAGGGTCTTTGTGAAATTTAATGCCAAAGATAAAGTCTTAGCAAGTGCATCCTACCATTTGTTGATTTTGTAAAATCTCTTACACTTTGGGGGAGAAATTAAAATATCATTTAGTAAATTATTACTCTAATATCTGGGGAATCCAAGAAGACCACTGTAACAAAAGAAAAGACCTTTTTAACAATTCTCCTTCTATGGGGAAGGAGGCAAGGTGTAATTCCCATTTTTGAATCTGAGGAACACCTGTGAAAATTGTATTTTCCTTGAATGCATTTGGAATGGGTTGAGTGAGACTGAAAGGCAGTAGCATGAACTTTTTGGAAATTATGAAAAATAGATTAGACCAGTTTGGGGAAATTGCATGACAAGAAGGCATAGTGTTGGGTAAATCATTGTTTTCTCAACCAACTTGTCTGGAAACATTGGTTTCTGCTCAGAAACTTGGGTGTGTCATGATGTGCTGAGTTTCTTCTGCTTTGGTAACTCTCTACTGGCTTCATGGCTAGCTAACAGTCAAGAATATTAACCGTTTGCAGTTTCTAAGGAAGTTGTCGAAGTTTTACAGATGAAGAGAAGAAATTGTACAGGAATGGTGAGGAAAGGATTTGCAGGGTAGGGGATAGGAGTGTATGTGGGGGTGAGGGTTGTTTCTTAGAATTTAGGTGCTAACAGTCTCAGAGCAGACCCCAGATCAAGGTGGATTCCCCTATGTTTGCTGGAAATTCAGCTTCTTTTCTGGGGAAACCGAGAAATGTCTTGTGTTTGAGTTCCCTTGCTTAAACATTATGGTTATCAGATGCTGGTGGGATCAGAATTATTCAGGCCTAGAGTGGTCACCTACATAATAGAATGCTTAATTATGATATTCTTTTTCCTCAGTATCATGAGTTTGGAGTTGATTTAGAGCAAGAGTCCTTGACCTTATGTCTAAGGATCCCCAAGGGGTCTGTGGATAGGAAAAAAATTTGCATATTTATTTTATACTAAACTCTAACTGAAATTCAGCATTTTCTTTAATTGTGAATGTAGTCAATGAACGACAGTAGTGTTCTATAGTAGCAATGAACTATAGTAGTTCCTGTGACTTTGTCACCATAGAAATCACAAATATTTTAATATTATACTGTGGTTATTATATCTTGAAATATACTTAGGCTCATCACTAATTTGAAATGACTAATTATTAAGTCTGTTGCTAGATATATTAAAACATATTTGAAATGTATTTTTATAATTTTTAATATAATATATTTTAATCTTGTATATTTCATGCATTTAAAAATATTACTCATAGGGTCAATAGTTTTCTTCATACTGCCAAATGGATCTTTTAAAACGAAACAGAAAAGGGAACCCCTGATTTAGAGTATGAGAGAGCTACTTTTTTCAGGTCAAGAATACAAGTTAATATTAAATGACCTCCACAAAGCAAATGGGGCATATTCTCATGATGCTGGGTCAGTGGGTAAATTTCCATGGGTGGCAAACCACATCTGCTTTTTTCCTTTCTAGTTTTCCCTTTGTTCTCTCCAACTTAGAAAACCTCAGATGACCTCTTCAGCTACTGTAACAAAAATAAATCACATTTCTATAGCACTTCAAGGCTTTAAAATGTTTTCCTCTTAACCCTGTGAGATAGGGAATGCAAGTTATGCTCATTCTCTAGATAAGGAAACTGAAGCACCGAAAAGTTAAGGGATCTTTGGGAGAAGCTTTACGTGCCCAGGGTCACATAGTGAATGAATAGAGGAAGCTAGAATTCAAAAGTAGGTCACCTGACCCCAAGTCTAGATCACAATAGTTCCTATGTGCTTCTGAAGGTAGTCCAAAAGTAATGTTATGGTGAGTTTAGGAAGAATAAAGACAATTAAATTGTAGGCTGTTTTTCAAACTTTCTAAGCACTAAAGTAAGCCCAATATAAGTGCAACTCTATTGTATAGAAATGCCTGAAAAAGAAAACTATCGCTTGATATACATCGATTTCACATTTAATATTGTGAAAAGCACATCTATAAAACAACCTGTTTATTTTTCCTTTTAATTTTAGGCAACATTTCCCACAGTTGTATCCCAAAGTCATGGCTATGTTTGTGCCCCTGATGGTACCTCTCCTGGGGTAAGAAGCATGAAATGTGCTCTTAAGTCAACTTTCAAAGCAAGGACATTCAAATGCCCTTAGGAAGGCTTGTTGCCAAAGGCCAGGAGAACAGTTAGGGAGAAGTTCACCTGGGAGGTGGAGGGTGTTGGGGAGAGAACTTGATTGTCTGGTAGCCTCCTATTGGAATGAATTACTCTGAAAACTAGGTGGAAAGCTGTGTTTTTTTCTGGATAGATGAGAGATTACAAGTGCTGAGAACCCCTGCTAATCTCAGCGTTCTGAATTAAAGTTCTTGTCACCCTACTCTTTTTGGTTCTGCAGGACACAAGAAATCTGAAAGTCTGAAACATCGGATCCTTTATAGGCTCGTTTGGAGGGACTGATTTCAAGGACCCCTGTCTTGTGTAGAGATCTGGGAGAGGGTTAGCGGCTATGCTGTGAAACAAGTAACTTTTATATGAACTTGGAATTTAATGAGCTTGTTCACTTCGGCAACCGACTTTACTGGAAAGAAGTGCTGATCTTGGTGGAAGGGCTTTGGAAAAGAGAAGTATCATCTGAGTGCAGTAACACCTCATTAGGTACAATTGCTATGTCCGTAGGGAATAGAAATGAATGGTACCTGTGCATTTTATAGCTTCTACTTTGTTCATACAGCAGTATTAAAGTGCTTCCTTCTTGAAAATGGGGTAAGGGACTGAAAACACTTAACTCAAAGAACCGGTGGTAGTGCCTTGGTGTGGGTAATGTAACCACCACAGGGCTGTGGTCTCTAACCTTCCTGTGGAGTGAGCCACTTTAAAAGTTCAAAATTGGTGGCAACCCACATGGAAACATTGCCAGTTCTGAAGTCGTGAGTCAGGCTGGATGGTGAACTCTCCCAGATGGAGATTGAGGACAGCCAGAGCAAATGGTGTTAGGGGTAGTCAGTGGGAGAATATATAAAGGATTTATCCTAGGACCACCAAATATATCATTGCTAAATGATTTGTTTTCCCTTCAGTGATTTCTATAATGGTAGGAAAAAGAGAATGTGGTAGGGAGATCTTCTAGGAAGATAGGAGATCTTCTGAGAATTCTATATGGTTGGCATTCAGTAACACAGTTGAAAGAATAGAGATTGGTACCACATAGGGTGACCAGCTCATAGCAACCTACAATACTTTTTTGTTTGTTTGTTTAGAGAGAGAGGCCATTGAACTCACCACTAGGAATGCTGAGTAATTTTGTCCTAGACTAAAGAAAAGTTTTTCTTTTCCATTTATGTTGCTTTCCAATGTTCTCTCTCTGATAGCATTAGATAGTTATAGAGTGATAGAAAGATCAAGCATTAAATAGTAAGGATGTTCTAGACACTGTGTTAAGTGCTATAGATATGAATACAAGCAAGCCAGATAGTCCTTGCCCTCATGAAGCTTACATTATAATATGAAAAAGACAACCTATAAAAGGGAGGTATCAGGAGAGAGGTAGCAGGGAATAATGTGGAAATGGCCGAGATATACAATGGAGGCCTGAATGAGGACAAGATAAGGCCAAAGTTAGCCTATCAGAGTCCAAAGTGGTACCAAGAAAAGAGTTCATTTTTTTTTTCCATTGGGGAAGAGATGGAGATGATGACCCAAGTGGAGATGGTCTGTATTCCTACACAACAAAACCAACTGACATTTTGGCTACATTTATCCTCAAATGATTTATTCTGCACCTGTAGTCTACTACCACTTTGCTAAGAGAAGGGAGGCAAGCTTCACAGTCAGTTCATGAAAATCAAGATTAGTTACATATTTATCTGAGTTATAAAATTATTATGAATACTTTCTTCATGCTCCCCCATTGCCTCCCAAACCCCAAAACAAAACCTCTGATGGCCAAATCCCTGCTATGAGGCTCTGTAAACTTACCTAGGGTAGTGTTAAGTTGGAAGATATATAGTCCATCCATAGAGTCCCTTAAAGTTTCTTCACTTTGACAAATATAACTTGGCCTTAAACTCTACCAGTATGCTAAGAAACAACCCAGGGTCAACTTCATGGTAAAATTTCATCAATAGAGTCAGGAACATAATAATCACATAATCAATACTTGTTCCCTTTCCCTACATCCTTTCAGGCAGAATAACCAAGATAAATGAATAGATGGATGGATGGATGGAGTATTTATTAAGCATTTAATATGCGCAAAGTGATGATGATACTAACCGAAAAGTGAGACGGCCCTTTGTTCTTAAGGAACTCACATTCTAATGGAGGAAACCATACTTATAGGTCAGTCAGTGAATATATAAGAATTTATTATCATTGCTTACTATGTGCCAGACAGTATGTTAAGCTTTGGGGATACAAAAGACAGGCAAAATTCCAAACAAACAAGCAAAAAAACAAAAAAAAACAGTTCTTGCTCTCAAGGAATTTGCATTTAATGGTCCCATGGTCCTTAGGGTACAAGGACAAAGCAGATGAAAATATCTTTTTAAAATATAATTTATATTTATAAAAATGTCCATGTCTCATGTTGGATCCCTGGAGAGTTTGGTGGTGAGAATCTTCTTTTCCTGATTGGCACCCATACATGCTATTGCAAGGCTATATTTCCAGACATATGTGAACTCCTGCTTGTGAATCTTTGGAGTATCTATCCTACCCATAACTGCCTGACTGAGTGAAATATGATGATATTATGAACTTCAAAGAGCCATAGTGGACTCTGCTAGATGCCCTTCCCAGATGGCAGGCTCATAGATTTAGAGCATAACGGATCCTTAGATCTCTTATAATCCAAATATCTCATTTTTCAGAAGAGAAACTGAGGCTCAAGAGTTGAAATGACTTACCAAGGTTATAAGGTAGTAGATCTAGGATTCAAACCAAGGTCCTCTGATTCTAAACCAGGCACTTTTCTAACTAAATCACACTTCTCTTCTTTACTGTCCCTTATATCAGTGATAACAAATTCAAATAGAAATGAGGGCCAGTAAATTGTACATTAAATACTTCACACCTTTGCCATAGATCATTCCAGGTCCATCTAATTTATTTGAAATTTTGAAATAGCTTTTGTTGGGGTGGGGTATGGAGATTACATAAATTAAAAAAAATAATGTTGTTCTAACTGCTCTAAGATTCAAATTTTCCACAGAGGAGTTAGTATCTAATCTCGTTTAAATGAAGGAATATTCCCCATTCCTATCCTCTAAAAGGCCTATCTCACACCAGCCCTAAAATAGTTACATTTTTTTAAAGGCTGAATCATAATATTTTCCCCAGTCCAACTCTTTCCCAATAAACTGGAAATGCAGCCAGACCTCTTTTTAAAAAATTAAGTCATTTTAAGCACTTAGAAAATGTATCAGAACTCATTCCATCCTTCATTTAAGAAGGTCTCTGCCAGGAAAGCATCATCATTCTGGATTTAGATGATGGGCCATTCAAATAAACCCGTGGGCACATTTACATAGATAACCACCAAATTAGATTGAAGGATAGGACCATTTGTATTGGAATATCCAGGGGGTAACCAGAGATAATAAAATGAGCTTGCATTGCTCTGATAAAAAGAGACCTTGTGCAAGATCTCTGGCTGAAATCTCAGCATCCTGGACCAGGACAGCTGGCTTTCCTTTCTGATGAGTTTGTCTTCTGGGTTGAATTCTGGCCTAGGCTCAGCACTGCCATGCATGAAACAGATCGGTGTGTCGGTCTCCATTTGTCTTCAGAGGGGGCTTCGTATTCAGATTAGCTGTGCTCCAACTGAACCAGATGACAAATTGGTCCAGGGGGTGGGGAGTCAATTATCCATGGCCCATAAACCGTACCCTGATAAGCCTGGATTGATAAGCAATCTAGGAAGGTAAATTATTTCACCACACCCTGGAGCAATCTTCTAGAACCTACTATTTGAACCTGGGAACATTCCAAGAAGTCCATCAATTCTATTCCATTTTTTCCACCACCTTTCCTTCCCTCTCTTTGTTTTCAAAAATGCCTTATGGGTAGGTGTCATTGGTGCTCTGCTAGTGCCCGAACTGGGTTAGACAGATATTTTTTTCTGTTATTATGAGAAATTCTCTTTGCCTTAGATTCAAGAACACGGGTGATGGGAGAGACATAAGAAGGGAGCCCGCCCTCCCATGAACAATATCAAAGTTGTCATCTTCTTTTCTTTTTGTAATTGGCCCTGGAAGAGTAATTTGCTTGCCTAAAGTCAACACCATGTGGATACAGCAAATTGTAGGGCAGGTATCGATTTCAGATTCTTTAGGATTCCAAGATCATCATTCTCCTACACCCACCCCAAGTCCATTCAGAAGAGAAGCATTGAGAGAGTTTTTTTTTCCAGGTTTGTTTGAAACATTCTTTTTTTGTGGTGTTGAGGACAGTGGTTACCTTAATTTCTTCTTTAATTCTTCTAAGGGCTTTGGTACTGTGGGTCTATTTTAAGTTATGAAGGGAAGACTACATCTCCTACTACTCATATGTCCTATATTTAAGGAACACTTCATAGGTTTTCAAAGTATTTTCCTACTGCTATGGTATCATTTGATCCTCATAACAGTCCTTGGAGGTAAGTAGAATTGGTATTAAGCCTATTTGATAGATGAGAAAACAGGGAGTTGTAGAGGTTAAATGATTTGCCCAAGGTCCCATAGCTAGTTAGTAGGAGATATAGGAATGGAACCCAGATCTCCTATCTCCTAGAATGATTTTCTTTCCATTGCTTTATGTTGAACCCCCCTCCCCACTCCCATTCACTATCCAGGACTCACTTAGATAAGGAAAACTAATTAGATGGCAAAGTTGGAACAATTGGTCCAATAGTTCACTTCTGAACCTATGTTACTTATTTTGTTCCTATGATTATGGAACCAAAACAGGTATTCTTAATTTTTTTGTATGTGTGTCATAGACTCCCCCTCCCCCTTGACAATTGGTGAAACCTATTAATTCTTTTTTAGAATAACATTTTTAAATAACTGAAAGAAATGTTAAATTTTAGTTAGAGATGGAGGAAAATAAAGTTGTAATTTTTTTCCCAAGTTCACAGACACTCTGAATTCTATCCATGGCCCTTGGCCCCTGGACTCTGAGTTAAAGTGACTTTGTTAAACATAGAACATGTTTGAATATCTTCATTCATTTATTTTAAATAAACTTGATTTATACAGAAAAGTAAACATGCAGCTTTCTTATTTTTGAAATGTCAGTGTAATACCGAGTATAGAAAGGAAAGTACCTTGAGTACTTTCATGGTTCTCCTATTTCTTTGATGACTAAAAATATTTGTGCATTATAGAAAATGATCATAGTCCTACAGTGGGGTCAAAACTGGGAGCTATGGGTGGAAGTTTCAAAGGGACAAATTTAACCTTGATGTTAGGAAAAACTTCATAATAATTAGTTATCATTCATACTCTATAATTTGTTCAATCATGGAATACTCTTGTGCTCTAAGAAATGGAGAAAAAGACAGCTTCAGAGAAACCTGAGAAGACTTGTACAAATTGATGCAGAATGTAGTTGGCATAACCAAGAGAACAATTTATGCTATAATATCAATATCATAAAAAAATTTGAAAGACTTAAGAAATCTGATCAACATAGTGGTTGTTGATTCTAGAGAACTGATAATGAAGAATGCTCATCACTCTCCTAACAGAAACGGTAATTTCTAACATGCAGAATGAGAAACACATTTTTGAATATAGGCAACATGGGAATTTGCCTTGTTTGACAAAGTTTATATGATATGCGGATTTTGTACATTTTTCTCCTGGTGTGTGTGTGTGTGTGTGTGTGTGTGTGTGTGTGTGTGTGAAGGTGGCAGGGAGAAAAAAAGTTTTATGATTGAAAAATTATTTAAAAAAAGAAAAATTAAATTAAATTAAAAAATAGAATTATCCACAAATGGATTGGGTTACCTCGGGAGATGATAGATTACCTTTCCCTAGAAGTCATCAGACAAAGGCTGGATGACCGCTTGCTGGTTGTGTTGTAGGGGGGATTCTATGGTTTGATTTAGATGCCCACTGAGGTCCCTTCTGAGTCTGGAATTCTGTGATTCCGTGTGCTACTCCTGTCAGAGATCAAGACTGGTGTATATTTGGGTAGCCTGGAGAAGCTGATTAATTCCTATTTCCCTGTATCCCTTGTGTATACATTTAACACTGGTAATCTGAATGTCATCAGCAAACCTAGTAGTTAGCAATAGAATGTGGAGATGGATTTCTGTTTCTTTGAAATACAGAACTGGAATAATTTAAGGATTATTTAAGTTTGTGTGAAGTAATTCATGCCAATGTTGCATTGAGGCTATCAATTTATCACTTCTTGGAAAGAGATAAATGGCAGAGACTTTAAAGAACTTATGTAGAATAAGGGTATAGCTTTTCTTGGTTATTTATGCAAAATCATTTTGCAGGAATGATACATTTGCAGGTTAATAAATATGTATGAGTATTATATAATAATATATAATATAATAATGATGGCTACCATTTAATATGATACTTTAAGGTTTGCAAAGCATTTTACATTTATATATATATATATATTAAAGGGTAGCTATTATTATTATATTTACTTACCATTGAGACTATGTATACCTATGATATCCATCTGTCTGTCTATATAAAAACTCATTTGGTCCTTCCTAAAATTCTATGAGGTAGGTTCTATTATTATCCTAATTTTATAAATGAGGAAACTGAGATAGACCAGAGTTAAGTGGCTTACCAAGGGTTACACAGCTTATGAGTGTCTGAAATCAAATCTGAACTCAGTTCTTTCTGACTCCACATCTAGCTAGCACTCTGTCCACCATGCCACAATATTTGTCCTAAAGGGACCACTTGAATTTGCATCTTAATATAATAGTTTCCCCAACAGTTTTTGCAAGTTAAAAAAAATTGTCAGGTCCTCTCATTTTAACAACTAAATCTTTTTGGATACTTAGTTGCCTTTATTGGGCCACAGTGCTTATGAAGTATAGAGATAAAACTATAAATAATATCTCTGGAGACACGTCCATATGACTTCTAAAGAGGAAACAAATTCCACATGTCCCTAGTACAGAAAGGACAGCATCTCATGGACTGCATTGAGTCACACTCAGACCTGCTGAGGAATACCCTTTTCATAGGCAGTTCTGAATATGAAGGATGGTGTTGATTATGTGAACAGTAGGAGAAAATAGTCAAAGAGAAACAGCCCTTTTAATTTCAAAAAGGGGGCAAAAACCAAGGCAAAATTAAGACTCAGTTGTTTATCCTGAATGTGTTGGACATGTCTTAGACAGCTACACTGGCCAAAACAGAATGTTTTTTTTTTATCTTCTTGTCCTCTTAATGATGTTAACATCATTAAATATTTTTAAGATACCTAGTACATGTGAGGGACTGTGCTGAGTGCTTGGGAAACACAGGCAAGAGTGAAATAGTTCTTGCCTCCACGGAGCTCCCATTCTACTGGAGGATAGAACAGGTACACTGAAAAATAAAATCAAGACTAATCAATAAGGGAGAGGCCTCCTGGAGTAAGTGGATAGAGGGTTGGTCCTGTTATCTGGATGACCTAGCTTCAAGTCTCCTCACTGACACATACTAGCTAAGTGATTTATTCTCTCAGTTTTTTAGACAATTTGATCACCTATTGACTTAGAAAACCACAAATTAATGTTATCTTTGTTGTACCGTATTTGTATTTATCTTATTAAACATTTTCCAATAATATTTTAAGCTGGGCTTCACTCAGGAGTTTTGTGGGCTAAGTCCTATGAGATTCAGGATTGATACCTCTGCCTAAACCAAGGAAATCATAAACCTAGACAAAGTGTTTTAAAAAGGGTGGTGGAGTGGGAATACAAAGTGATTTCAAGAGAGAGAATGCAGTGGCAATTGGGCAGATCCTGCAAAGCCTCATAGAGCCTGAAATGTGCTTTAAAGGAAATTAGGGATGCTGTGAGGCTGAGATGAGGTGGATATATGTTCTAGATATGGGGAGCTACTAGCAAAAATGTAGGAGATTGAATCTTGAGCATGCAGAGAGCTAGCAGGCCAGTTGAACTGAAACACAGACTGCATGAGGGGGAGGAATATGAAATGATTGGAAAGGTAAATGGTTCCCAGGTTTTGGAGAGCTTTAAATGCCAGGTTGAGGATTTAGAATTCTATGCTAGAGGCATTAGGGAGCTGCAGAAGGTTTCTGAGTGTGCAAGTGACATGGTTAGATCTATGTTTTAGGAATATGAATATTGTACCTTTATTTTAAGGTACACCCAAGATAACCCTTTTTGCTTTAGATGAGCAGATTGAGTCAATGGGGATAACAATGCCTATATTAATATACACAACTTTGAAGTTTACAAAGTATTACCTTCTTAGGTAGATAGTGTAAGTAGAATTGTAGGATTATGGAAATTTGAGTTTAAAGGGACTGGAGATTATGAAGTCTGGCATTCTCAATCTACTGATGAAATTCCTGAGACCCAAATGGATTGTGATTTTTTCAGGGTCACATTGCTAGGAAGTATTAGAGTTGAGATTAGAACCTGGGCCTTTAAATTCCAGATGCAGAGCACTTTGCACTCAGAGTAGTATAAAGTGATTTCCCCAACATTACATGACTCTGAAAGGTGGCTCTAGAACTTGAATCTGCTGACCCAAAGTTCAGCGCTATTCATATTAGAGCAGCTGCCATATGAACATAGAGAGGGAAGACAATTATTCTTCAGAGACAATTTGACCATTCTCTCTCTATGTCTTTGTAAATTATTTTATAAATACCCTTGCTTCATCAATCATTTACTGAATCATCTATCAGTTATTGAGTATTAACTAAGACTTCTCAGCATAGATAGCATTAAATGATCTAATTCTATGAATTGCGATGGGAGACCCTATAAATGGATCCTAGCCTAACATATTAATAGAATTGACACCAAGAAATTATTTGTTGAGATGAATTGAACTACACATTGAAAAATGGGTATTCATTCAACTTTTATCAAGTCCATATATATATATATACACACACACACACACACACACACACACACACATTTTTATACATACCTCTGTGCTAGGTGCTGAAAAGATTTGGTTCCAATAAGAAATAATGCCAGGGGTGGCTAGGTGGTGTAGTGAATAGAGCACTGGCCCTGGAGTTAGGACGACCTGAGTTCAAATCCAGCCTCAGACACTTAACACAAAAACTAGCTGTGTGACCTTGGGCATGTCACTTAACCCCAATTGCCCTCCAAAAAGCAAAAAAAAATTAGGGGTGGCCAGGTGGCTCACCAGTAAGAGCACCAGCTCCAGTGTTGGGATGACCTGGGGATCGAATCTGGGCTCAGATACTTAGCACCACACCCAGAAATAACTGGCTGTGTAACCTTGAGCAAGTTACTTAACCCCAATTGCTTAAAAAAGAAAGAAAGAAAGAAAGAATGCCTGCCCTCATTGAGTTTACAATCTAGTAGGGAGAGAACCATAATACATACACTAAAAAGTCAGGAAATGTGACTTGGGACATATGGGTTCAAAACTGGGCTTTGACTCTCTAGCTCTGTGACTCTGGGCAAGTCTTATAACCTCTCAGTCTCATATTCCTTATCTGTATCTAATTTGTGGGTCAGTACTCTAACCTCTGGGCAAATATTGGGGTGAATCTTGGGAGTGTCTCCCTATCACCAAGAATCATGAATCTGGCTATTTTTGCTCCTGCACAGTATTGCCTCAGGAAAATCTCAGACTATAGCTTTCATGGTGAAAAGAATGAGTTTTTAATGAGGATTCCCTGTTATAGACCCAGCATAAAGTCATAACTCTGTCCTATAACAGTCTGTAGAGTTGAGGCTGGTTAAAATGGGTCTATTTGTATCCTACAATGGAAGATGTGAAGTCCTAAACAGAGGTTCACCATCTGGAACTGATCAGGTTGATCACTATATGCCTCTAAAGCTTGTCAGAAAAGTACTTCCCAAATGTGGATTCTTACTGTCACTATTATATAACTTGATAGGTACATTGGAGAGCCATCTGAGGAAGAAGCATCAGGAATGGCTTCATGGAGACAGGGACATTTGAATTGGTCTTTAATGGATGAGTTTGAATCCAAAGGGTAAAGACACAGTATTCCAGGGAGAGGGAACAATTTGACCAAAAGGAAGAACATGGAGGAGTTAATGTCCCACTTGGGGGACTCAAAAATTGTCCATTATGGCTGGAGCACACAGATTACACCTGGAAGTATAAGGTGGCCCCATCAGATACACAAGGCCTTTCCTGATCACCCCAGTCGTTAGCAAATTTTTCTTCCCAAAACTGACGATCCATTTTGTATGAAAGGCACGGTTAATAAAAATTAAGCCAATAATCTATAGTATTCTGTCTATACTTATTATGTGTGACAAATCCTGGCTATGTGACTTTGGGCAAATAATCTCTCAGGGCTCTAGGTAACTCTGAGAGTATAAATTGTAGCAAGAAAACCTGTGATACTAGAGGGAGTTTTTTGATCTGGGAGTTCCCTATATGATGGAATTCACCAGTCCAATTTCTGTCCCTTTATCTGCTCATAGGTGTATGTGCTGTTTCCTCCAGTAGAAAGTAAGGTCCTTGATATCAGAGACCATTTTTGATTTTGTCTTAATATCCCAAATACCTAGCAGAGCATCTGGAAAGTGCTTCATAAATTATTAAGGAAGGAAAGAAATAAGCATTCATTAAGTACCCACTGTCTTCCAGGCACAGTGCTAACATTTATAAATAATTAATAATAAATAACACTTCATAAATATTGTCCTATTTGATTCTCACAACAACATTGGGAAATAGGTGCTATTATTATCACTGTTTTACATTTGAGAAAACAAAGTCCAAAAGAGGGTAAATGACTTGCTTAGGTCAAATTTGAACTCAGGTTTTCCTGATGCCAGATGCAGCATTCTATCCATTGTACCACCTAACTGCCTCCAAATACACTACAAATGTTTTCAGGCATTCTTATAGGGACCCACTTTCCAGGATATTGTATTGAGTTTCTGACAAAGAAGATTGTGTGTGTGTGTGTGTGTGTGTTTATATATGTGAAGAGAAGTTTAAGAGTGAAGAGAGTGATCTTAGGCTTTAGGAGGAGGTCCAGTACTATGTAGCATGAAGCTCTAAGTGAGACAGCCTTAGCACTTTTCATACACGACTGTGTATGGACTGAAGGGGAATATGGGTTCTTAATGGAGGACTAGTACCTTTGGTGTGAGTGTTTGCCAAGCCCTTTTCAGGGATCCTCATTCACTTTGTGTCCTCCAGTTACCAAAGTGTCAGCTGTTACTCCAAGAAGCTGAAGCATATGCAGTGGCCAACCACTGCTGAACCATCTAGGCAGATGGACTAAATCAGTTTGAGGGTAACCAGGAGGCTTCAGTGTAACCAGGAGAACCATCAGTGAGTCAGGGGGATGTCTTTCCCAAGCATGTAAAGACTCCCCCAGTGTAATGGGTGGATGAGAACAATTTGTTCCAATGGACATGAAGGCAGCTGAAGCAGGTATTAGGGAGTGCTTAGAGCTTGGTCAGACATTAAAGATGGCAAGGTCATCTACTACATCCTGGGTCATTGCTAGCTGTTTTGACCATTGTCTTGCTACTGGACTTGGATGACTCTTGAAGAGAGAGTGAAGCTGACAACTTTGTGCAACTCTACCTCACTTGAATCCAATTCAATGGCAAGTCAAGATCCTGTGATGTCACTAACCCTCTTGGAAAACAAAGGGCAAACAACAACAGATGGACTGATGTAAATAAAGTGATTCTGGGATCTTCACGCCCACATCCTGGGTATTCTAAGGCACTATTTCCCTTCATGTAAATAAATAAAAAAATAACACTAGGATTCATTATGTATTTATGAAGAACAGAATTACCTATTCATAAAAACCAAAGGCAATCTGTCTTGCTTATACCAAAATGTAAAATTAATACAACTTTTTCCCCTGATACTATTTCATTTGTACTGGCATGATGTTGAATATCAGAACAAAATGTCAGGAAGAGTTATAAACTAGAATAAGTGATCATATTCTAATGGCAAATTGTTCTCCCTATGGGTTTATAGGGATTCATTATTTATCATTCATGGCAATGTTAGCAGGCCAAATTTATACAGTGCTGTTTCATGTTTACTCTTTGATTCACCTGCAAAATATGCCCCGCCTGCAAACATCTCAGTCCATCTTTACTGTTTCTGGTGGTATTTTAGTGTAGTGCTCCTAGACATAGTGAAGAATTTAATCTGATTTTGATTAAAACCAGTCTTTCAATTCTTTATGACAATATTTAATTGAAATGTCCTTTTGGATGTTAGAAACACTCTAATCTTGTTCTCCTCTCTATAACCTCCCTGACCCTTTTCTTTTAAAAGTTACTAGATAATCTTTAAGGGTCCATGATGGTCAGATAAGCTTAATATGCTTAGAAAGAATACAGAAAGGAAAATAAAAGCAGGAAGAAGGATTAATTTCCACATTGAACTAATTCAACACATATTTATTAAGCCCCTACTAACTGCAAGACACTGTGTTAGGTATTGGGGATACAGTGACTTAAAGGAAACTGTTTCTGTCCTGATGGGTGACATCCTACATTCTACTGGGCAATACAATGCTATTATATATATATATATATGTATATATATGTATATATATATGTGTGTATGTATACACCCATACACACACATACATAAAGGAATACAAGGTGATTTCAAGAGGAAGAGTGCTAAGAATTTTCAGTCAATTAGCATTTATTAAGGACCTACTATGTGCCAGTCACTGTGCTAAACACTGGTGAAGTTCATAAAAGGTCCGTGGTAGGAAGCTGGCGCCTGAGCTTTTCCTTGAAGGGAGTTCAGGTTTCTCAGAGTCTGAGGCAAGGATGGTGGGTATTCCAGATCCAAAAGGATTATCCAGTCCCTGAGTTTGTGTTAGTTCCCAAGGCAGTTAATTAGTACCAACCTATGACAGCTTGTGTCAAGATCCAGAGTCTTGTTCAACAGAAATAGTCATTAGCTGCTAATGACTCTAAATCACTGTTAACAGGGCAGAGATTGACCCTGTGACCTTAATGCACAAGGGGATGATTAGAAACTGTGTCTACTCCAGTAGTGGAAACAGCTGGGAATTTGAAGTGAATTTCAAGTTAGGAGAATTTGGGGCTATTTTTCACTTTTTTTAAGATATAATTTTCTTCAGGAAGTTATAACCTTTTAGGACCTCAGTTTACTCATGTGCAAATAGTTATTATTATTGTCCTTGTCTCACTGTTTTTTAGCTAAAAATATTTGGCAAATATGTTGTACTATAATTTATTTTAAGCTCCATAGGCAAAGGTACATCATTCATTTATTCATCCATACATCCATCTATTCATTTGGTCAACATTTATTAAGTACTTACTATGTTAGAGGATAATTATTAATTTATTAAATGTTTAATAAATGTTAGATGACTGATTTTGTCATATGACTGGCCACCTTCTTTGTAAATCAAGCAGTTCCTTGATGAGTTACTTTCCTGCATGTAGATGATTGTTGGAAACATGCAATGGTGCTTACTTGTGCTCACCATTCCTATCTCCATTTCTCATGGTCACCCACAACTTTGTGGTGAATGGCAGACTGTATGTTTAATGTTATACAATTGATGAAAAGGGTTAGAGATCTTGTGGTTTGTTGTTGTTTTTCATTACAAACAACAACAATAAAAGTTTTTAACTTAGCAGAGAAAAATAAGATCTTCTAGGTCTCTTCCAATATGGCATCTCTCATGCCTATATGTGATAAGATACTACAGGATTACCTGATTGGTACAAGTGCAGAGTTAACTGTTGAGTGACCTTCTGATTATTAACTTCAAGCAAAATAAACTAGGTGTAAGCTTCTTCTAAGGGTGTTTACAAACTTCATACAAGATATCTTTTTTTTTCTTTTTGTAGGGGGGAAGGCAGGGCAATCGGGGTTAAGTGACTTGCCCAAGGTCACACGGCTGGTAAGTGTTAAGTGTCTGAGGCCAGATTTGAACTCAGGTTCTCCTGACTCCAGGGCCGGTGCTCTATTCTCTGCACCACCTAGCTGCCCCTTATGCAGGATATCTTGTGCAATGTACAAATGGTGGAGCCCTCCTGACAGGCTTGAACATTGGGCAGAATCTAATATGCTGAAATTCAATAGGGAAAAATTAAATGATTGCTGAAATTCTCAAATTCTGTGATTATGTGACTTGTTTGTGGTTACAATTCAGTCTGTGTCAGGGCCAGATCTTAAGGATGACCACAGTATAATGGTTGGAGGCCTGAAAAAGTCAGGAAGAGCTACATTCAAGTCTTGCCTTTGATAAGACTATACAAACAATGCATAGAAAGCTGATTTTTATGTATTATGAATGACGTTAGTTGAGCATGTTTTAATAAGCAATAGAAGCAGAGGAAAAATAAAAGGGCTCTCAATGCCTAAAAAAGAATATTTAGAAAATATAGAATTCTGTTTCTATCTCTACATACATATGCATGTGCATATAAGCCTCTCAAAAGCAAAATGTACTGGAAAGGAAGTCTGATTTTTTTTTTTTAGAAAAGTACACCAAAATATACATGTCACATTCCATAAAAATTATACAGCCTTCCCAAATGGATCACTACCAACTTTCTTATAGCAGCACTGGATGTTTTTTAACAGTTCTAGAGCTTGTAAACTTGAAAAAAATCTTGGCATATGCTAGATATTCAATGCCACTAGGAGTGTGATTAAAGCTGCAGGCTGGAATCAAGGCTCCTGGGTTCCCTCTTCTTGTTTGCTACTAACCAGTTGTATAACATCAAGCAAAGTTACCTAAGTCACCCAGAAGCCCTGCACAGTTGTATTATTATTCCCACTTTCCAGATGGTAAACTGGGGCATATATCAGTTATTGAGCTAACATCTGTCATCTACAACTGAAAGGTGTATGTAAACAGCAAGTGCCAGCAGATCTCTTCCAAAACAGGATTTTATTTTTAGGTCTACCTAGTTGTGACTTTCCTTGACTAACATTCTCTTAGAAATGTGTTGTTCTTTTATTAGGAGAGTATCCTACATAGAACTGGTTTAATGGGGAAGAGCACCTTAAGTGGACCAACAAGTATGGACTTGGACAGTCTCCCAGCCTCTCTTGGAATGGGAGTTTAGTGGAAATTTAAAATAGAGATTCTGGAAAATCTCATGATTTTCTGAACTGGACCCAATAGCTAGGAGTCTTTTGATGAGGTGGAGGGTTATGTTTTCTTAAGAGTTCATGGGGTGTGTTTGTTCCTGGTCTGAAACCTTTTATTCCCCATGTGTCTGCACAAGATAGACTTTCTGTTCATTAACTGAGTAGCTCCAGCTCATCATTGTAGGACCCTTAATATATGTCTGTAATGATAGGACTTATCAAACCTGCAAAATTGTAGAGTTGGTCTCCAGTTTTCTTTTCTCCTTATGTTATTACCTCCATGACCCCACGTTTGAGCTCTGGGAAAATTTTTGCTTTCTTTCTCTCATTAGAACTTGTATGGGGCGGCTAGGTGGTGCAGTGAGTAAAGCGCCAGCCCTGGAGTCAGGAGGACCTGAGTACAGTTCTGGCCTCAGACACTTCACACACAGACACACACACACACACACACACAGACACACACACACACACACACACACACACACCTAGCCATGTAACCTTGGGCAAGTTACTTAACCCCAATTGCCCTCCAAAAGGAAAAAAAAAAAGAATTTGATAATCAAATGGATCTGTGACCTTCTCAATTCCTTTAAACAATGTAGATACGGGGTGGAGTCAAGAGGGTGGAGTAGAAATAGGACTTCTGTGGGGCTCTGGCTTCCACCTCCTCCAATTCATGTAAAAGGTGACTCTGAACAAACTTTGGAGGTACAGAACTCACAAAATGACACAGAGAAGCTAACCTCCTGCTGAGGACAGACCAGCAGGCTGGCAGAAAGCAGCTAGCACAGTCCTCTGGGAACTGACCCCAGCCCCCAAGCCTGAGGTTTTAGCCTCAGGGCGGGCCTGACCAGCCCCTGGCTGGAAGGACTTCAGATCACTAGCAGCTGTGGCAGTTTCCAGAATTATCAACATATAGATGCTAAGGACAAAGTGAGAGGTCAGTGCAGTGTGGACTTTGGGATCCAGTAGTTCGGGAGTGGTCAGCCTTTGCCTCCAGAGCAAGAAGTAGCTGAGGCACAGCGGCTGTGCAACCAGCACCACATGGCAGCTTCAGCTCCTGGCCTGCAGATTGTAGGGCGAGCAAGTGACCAGTCTGAGGGGTAATCACTCTTGCTTTAACCTGCTTGGATCTAGATTGCGGTATAGGGTGGAGGTCCTGGGGTGTGTGACCAGCTTGCCAGAGCATATGGACACCTCAGAGAGGGCACCCAACTAATACCTTTGGAAGCTGAGAAAACCCCAACAATTTGGGACAAAGCTCCCCTATCTGGTGGCAGAGTCCTACTGTGGCAAAAAGCCCAAAAGTCAAGTAATTGAGGGGAAACATGAGCAGGCAAAGCAAGCAAAACAAACAGAGTAATTCAACTTTACACTCCTATTTTGGGGACAAAATGTATCAAAGCATGGAACAAGAGGAAGACAGTGAAGTCAGAACTCCTGCACCAACAGCTTCCAAGAAAAATATGAGTTGGTTACAGGCCAAAGAGGATGTTAAGAAGGATTTTGAAAATCAAATAAAAGAACTGGAGGAAAAATTGGGAAGATAAATGGGAACGATGCAAGAAAATTATGAAATAAGAATCAACAACCTGACTGAAGAAAATAATACCTTAAAAACAGACTGACTCAAATGGCAAAAGATGCTCAAAAAAGGCAATGAGGAGAAGAATGCCTTAAAAAGACGAATTTTCCAGATGGAAAAAGAATCCCAAAAGCTCACTGAAGAGAATCATTCCTTCAGAATTAGATTGGAGCAAATGGAAGTGAGTGACTTTATGAGAAATCAAGATATTAAACAGATCCAAACAAATGAAAAAGTAGAAGACAATGTGAAACAATGTAGATAGCAACCTATGTAAGACTGCCTGTTCTTTGTGACTATCATCTATGTCTTTCCAAGTTTATGCCATTGAAAATAATAAGTTCAAAGATAATGGACTCAAATTATTCTTGAACCTCAAAGGGTGATTTTTAAATTTGATACTTAGAATGTTAGAATTTTGGAGCTGAAAGAGTAATATGGATTTCCCTAAATTGTATATGGGTCAATCACTAATAATAATAGTAATAACTGATGTTGATATAGAGCTTTTATGTTGCTGAAGCACTATGCATACATTATTTTCTTTTACCCTCATGGCTGCCCTTCAATATATGTATTGTGAATTTTATTATATATATTTTTTTATTTTAGCAGAAGTGGACACTGAGATATTAAGTGATCCACCCATGATAATACAAGTAGTACCATATTTCACTTATAATCATCACCACTGCAAAATTATCACACCTTACTGTATCACCAAGGCAATATTCATAGCACTGATGGCAACTAGGAATATGCTAGCATAATTCAGAAGTACAAATTATAACATACTTTCCCTATAGAAGACAGAAGTAAAACAACTATTCAGACATCAGAAAGGTGAATCTTAACACCAGAAAACCAAATCCCAATACCAGAAAACCCAATCCATAATAGCAACAAAGAAGTTAACACACATTATCACTGTAGAGACAGGATTTGGCCCTAGGTCTTCAGTCCAGTACTCTGTCCATTACAGCATAGTATGGGTCATTTATATCTGTCCTCTCCCATGGGTTGAAGAGTACAGATATGAATGCCCTACTTTGCTACAGGGATTCATTGTGTCATCCTCATGGGTCCTCTTTTCATTACTGTAGATGATAAACCTTCTACAGCTATTACCTTGAGGTTCAGCTATTAATACTCATCTGGCATTGAAAACCCTTCACAAACTGACCTTTCTGGTCTTATTACCCATGGATTCCCTTTGTGCACTGGATGGTCTTGTTAAACTGGCCTTTGTTGTTCCTCAGATATAACTAGTCATCTTTTATCTGTGTACCCTTTCACTGGTTTTCTCACATTCCTGGCAGGAACTTCTTCCTCATTTCTACTTCTCAGAATCCTTAGGGTCCTTTAAGGCTCAGATCAAGAGCCACCCCCTGATTCTTCTACCTCCTAGAGCCTTCTGCCAAGAAGATTACTTTGTATTAATTGTAATTTACATTTCTATTTTTTTTATTTCTACATCTGTATGTGTTTTCTCCTCTGATAGGATGTAAGCTCGTTGAGAGCAGGGACTGTTTCAATTCTGTTTTCCTATACACACAGGGCCTGTCACAGAGCTTTGCACATAGCAAGTACATAATAAATGTTTATTGATGTGAGACAGTGCAATGGAAAGCATATTCTATTCACAGTGAGAGAACCCTGCTTTAAATTCTGTCCTTTTTACTTAGTAACTGTGTGACCTTAGTCAAGTCCCTAATTCTCTAGGCTCCATTTTCTTGCTTGTAAAATGAAGAGTTTGGACTAGATGGCCTTTAGAATATCTCTTCCAACTTTATATCTACTATTTTATGGTTGATTGGTAGATGGGTTTAAGGAGCCTTTGTGGTAATAAAAAAAAATAGTAACAATCCTACTGCCACTCATGACCTAGGCTTATCCTCCAAAGTCTGCCATGTAAAATGTAACTTGGCCTATACTAAAAATATTTTCTAACTTGGTCTTTCCCTTCCAAACTTATATCCCATTCACCTAGTCTTTGAGAATTAAGGGTCGTCTCTCCCATAACAAGATATTGGAGAAGGATTTTGATGAAAGTTAAACATCCTTGTGAGATAATAATCAGACCATTCATTTACCACAGATATTTCCAGACCCAGTAATAGGCATTTCATACTGTAACAGTAATGGAATATAAAGATCCCCCTGTATTGGCTTGGTTTTTGGTGTTAAAACCCAGAGCTTGTTAATCCCACTTGTGGGATGGACTTGTTGATGTGAAAAGAGAGTGCTGAACTGGGAGGAGCTGGTGACATAAATTTGGAGAGACACAAGAGAGAGGCAGAGGAAGAACTTTTTGGAAGCAGCACCTTTGGAGGCAGAGAGAGACTGAGAGGATTGCTGAGGGCCACCTTGAATTGCCCAGGACTTTTGAGAGCTGCCACCTAGAGCTGTCAAGGACTGAGGAGACATGGCTGTTATGCTGGTACTTGTCTGTCTGTTTTGATGTTGTTTTGCCAGATTTGTCCACTGGTGAAAGATAGTCCTGTTGTTGCAGAATTTTGGGAACCTTTCTGTTGGTTCAGAGCTACTGAGACTGTTCTGCAGACAGAGAGTGAATACTGTCCACTGGTGAAGGACAGTGCTGTTGTTGCAGAATTCTTTGAACCTTGCTGTTGGTTCAGAAGGCCCGAAGAAGGATTTTCTTGTTGTATGTTTACAGAAATCCTGGAAGGGGGTTTTGCTAATGTTTTCAGGGGTCCTAGGCCTGTTCTGCAGACAGAGGATGAATTAATGAAGAGACTGGCAATGTATCTTGTGGCCTTGCTAAGCTTTGTCTCCCCAGGGACAAAGATTGCTGAGAACTTGCCTTGTGTCAAGATGAAGAAAAGGCTTCCATTTGGGTATTAAGTGCTGTGCTTAAACTTGTTGTAACTCTGGGGTAGATTCAATTGTGATCCAGGGGTGGGGAACTTTTGACCTTTTTGTGTTCTATGATTGAACAAATGAATGTACTTTACTTATGATTGGAAACTAATCTCCATTTGAGAAGAGGGGCTTTGTGATGGACTAAATGAAGGTACAGCCTAGGGGTGGAGTAGTATTTAGAACAGAGACTTTGTAATTGATTAAATGAATGTAATGTCCTGGGGGGAGGTAGTACTTGATTAAATCACACTTAGTGAATGCTGTATTTTGAATGATGTCATATTTTGATCTTCTCTGTTCTTAATTTTTCACTGAATAAAATGGAGAGCACCTATGCTGGTATTTTGAACCTTGGGAAGTTGCCTTTCCTTGGCATTACATTACACATACTTCCAACCAGGATGTGTGTTTATGTGTGTGTGTGTGTGTGTGTGTGTGTGTATACACACATGTGTTCATGTGGGAACATATCTATGCACTGGGTAGGTGGGGAGAAATAAAGAACCAAAGGATGCAAAAGACCAATTTGATTTGCACCTAGACCATGTCACCCTGGCAAAGTAGAATCAGGATGCCTGCTGTTCTGTAACTCTTTTGTGGATAAAACCCAAGGCTGCCACCTCGATGGCTGCCAGTCTGGCACCTCTCTCTGGCATTAAAGTCACACAAGAAAAATAAATTCAACACCCAAGCAAAGCTATCAGAATAAATGAAAACCAGTGACTAAGAAGAGAAAAAGAAAAAGAAATTTCATCTCTAGACCTGTCAGGGTCAAGTCAGGGTAAGAAACTGGTCAGAGGTGAGTATAATAAAAAGCAAAATGAATAACTAGATGGTGGACAAAACTGGCTCCTAAAAGATAGTTGTTATAAGGACAATTTACATTTCTGCTTTAAGATTCTCAAAATTATTCCCCTACAGCAACCCTGTGAGAAAGGTGTTCTAAGTATTATTATCCCCATATGAGAAAAATGAGGTTCAGAGAGGTTGGGGCTTGCAAAAAAGTGTCAAATGTGGGACTTAAACCTAGCATTCTCCTGAATCCAAATCTGGTGGTCTGTCCAGTACACTGTCAGGGCTGCCATCTATTGGGATGGCAGAAGGTTCTAGGAGGTGGAAGAATCAGGGGTGTCTCTTGAGCTAAGCTTTAAAGGATTAAAATCTAGGGATTATGAGAGGTAGAAATGAGTGAGAAGTCCTTTCCAGGCATGGGAGATAGCCAGTGAAAGGGCAGAGATGACTCTTAATGCATCACATATTTTTTTACTTGATCCTCGTAAGAATTCTATGAGGTCGAAACTATCCCCATTTTACAGATGGGGATAATGAGGTTGAGAAAAATTGAATTGTTCAGAATTATACAACTGGCAAGCCAGTGTCTGAGACAGAATTTGTACCCGGTCTATCACTGTTCAAGTCTAGCACTCTATCCAATTGTACCATGTTGCCTCTCTTTCTGATCTTCTATTTCTATGGGGATGGCGTAGTGTATAGAGCACCAGGCCTAGAGTTAGGAAGAGCTGAATTCAATTCTGGCCTCCAGCACTTACTAGATATGTGACCCTTGGCAAATTACTTAACCTTATTTGCCTCAGTTTCCTTATTTTTAAAATGAGCTAGAGAAGGAAATGGCAAAATGTAATGGCAAGCAAAGTAGTATTTTGCTCCTTGTTTCAGCTAATCAAGTGTCTTTGAGCCTCAACTTTGATTGTGTCAAGTCCTTGTTGGAAACAGTATGCATTGTGTTGCCCATAATAGGCCTAAGGGACATTGGAGACCTTCCCTGCCCTTAATAGGCCTCAGATTATCACATGGAGCCCATTGTTGGAGAAGCTTTCCAAAAGAGCAGAACAGGAGGGGTGGAAAGAAGAAGAGCAGATAAAAGCTCCAGCATGAGCTGGGACCAAGCTAAGAGAGAGAATGTTTGTGATGTTGGCACTCTGTCTTTTACTCTGTATGTTGTTCTGTGTTGGTGTTTCTTTGTCAGACAGAATCACTCTGTTGAATTGTGTTAATTTGTCAGACAGAAGCATTCTGTCTGTTGATTTGTGTTGATTTCTTAGACAGAAAATGAATTGAGATAATAGTGCCAGCGATGTGTGTAAATATTGTTGTAGCCCTGTTGAGCTTTTTTTTTTTTCCTAGAAAGGGAGTTTGGGGTAGAGCAGTCCCTGTGAGCTGCTATATGGAGCAGGAATGGAGAGCTGCCTACCACTGAATCCAGGTAATAGTTGCTGCCTACTTGCAGATCCAGGCAACAGTCAGGTGAATCCAGGCAAGAGTTGGGAGCATGGAAGAGCAACCATGGGATTTGGAAGTCACCTTGAGTAATGAAGAAAGAGAATTTTACTTGGATACTCAGTAGTGTCTGATGATATTGTAACTTACTGTGACCTAGGGGTGGATGACCTTTGTACTTTCCACTACCCCTTAAGGATGATTAGCTTAAGGATGATTACCCATTAAGAATGATTATCTTCAGGATGATTGGAATCCAACCTCCAATCAAGATGAAAGACTTTAGATGGGTACTTTGTGTTGATTGGGGAGATTGTGACTTACTTAATGATATGTTTTGTTTAAGACTATGTGGCCACCTTAATAATAAGTTGTTATGTTATATTGTTGTGAATGTTGTGTTTTAGTTTCTTGAATGTTTTGTTTCAGTTTATTGCTGAATAGAGAGTTCACTAATCTTTGTGATCCTTCTGACTGCACCATAAATGTAAAATCAATCACGAGCAGCTCCCCTGAAGACTGCTACTATGAATATCTTTTAGAATCTAATCACATTTTTTGTGGTTTTTCTGGACTGGCATTATCTTTTAAATCCACATCAAAGTAATGAGGGCAGGGGGTGGGCTTGCTTCAAAAGTCAAAGCTAACCTTTAGTTTTAGGTAAGGAAATTTAATAATGTCCAGAAGTATTTGGGACAGGATGTAGCATAAAGAATATTGAAGATTCATTATTGTTAGGAAGAAAACATTAGGGGTATTATAAAAAGTTGACATGATTATAAATTTAGAGCTGGAAGACTCCTCAGAGTTCATCTAATCCAATTCACTCATTTTATAAATGAAGAAATTGAGAGCCCCAGAAATTAAGATTTGCAGGTTATAAACAACAGGTAAAATTTGATAATGGGATCATAGATATATAGATAGAAAGGTATTCAGAGGCTATATATTCTAGCCCCATTGTTTTACAGATCTGGTAAATTGAGGCTCTGGTATATCAAATGACTTACTCAGGATTACTTAGGTAGGAGGCATGGGAGGGAGGATTTGAACCCAGGTTCTGTACTTCCAGGAGCAGTGCTCTCTCCACTGTAGTACATTTTTTCCATCCTATTCAATTTAATGTACTACTTAAGTCCTCTAAAGGACTTCATGGAGAGCCCCTTCTTAAATGGTTCTGATTATTCTACTATGCATTTTTGGGTCTTCCACCAAGGCCACACTGTATTCTATTTTCATATTCCATTTCTCTTTGAGATGAATTATGCATTTCCAAAAATCTGGGAAGACTTACATGATCTGAAGCAAAGTGAAATGAGCAGAACTAGGAAAATACTGTACACAGTAACAGGAATATTGTAGAATGATTAACTGTGAATGACTTAGTGAATTTCAGAAATACATTGGGGGTGGAGAACCTGTGGGCTTGTGGCCATATGTGGCCATCTAGGTCCTTGGATTTGGCCTTTTATCTGAGTCCAAGTTTTACAGAACAAATCCTTTAATTAAGGGGATTTGTTCTGTGAAGTTTGGTTTCAGTCAAAGGACCTCACTTGAAGACCCAGAGGGCCACATGTGGTCCTGAGGTCACAGGATCCCTACTCCTGTTAAGACAGTTACAGAAGACTTTATTCTGAAAAATGTTATATGCCTCTAGAGAAAGAACCAATAGCATCTGAATGCAGATGGAAGCACACTACTTTTACATTATTATTATTATCATTATTTTGGTCTGTCCATTTTCTAATATGGAAATATATTTTGCATGATTGCACATGTATAACCTATATCAAATTACTTGCCGTCCCAGGGAGAGGAAAGGGAAAAAGAGGTGGGGGAGAGAATATGCAACTTAACAGTTTCCAAAATTAATCTTAACAATTTTGTTAACATGTAATTGAGAAAAGTGAAAGAAAAAAGAAAAAATGTATACATCTCCATTTTCCCCAGGTGCCTCCCTTTGGCCCTTGAGAAATGAAATGGGTTGGTGTGTGTTATTCTAGTACAAGTTTAGAAAAATGGCGCCATACTTACGTATGTCACATCATGATTGGCATTTGTTCATTGCCATCTTCCATAACTTCCTTTCAATGGTTCTACCCTCAGTGCAGCAGATGTGGGGGTGGGGAGAAGAGATGAGAGCCCCTAGAGAGAAACTCTTGATGGAAATCCCACCCGATGTGTTGCTTATTAGCCCATGTCCTTAACATCCTTCAGTATTGTTCCATATTCTCTCTCTGTCTCTGTCTCTGTCTCTGTCTCTGTCTCTGTCTCTGTCTGTCTCTCTCTCTCTCTGTCTCTGTCTGTCTCTGTCTGTCTGTCTGTCTGTCTCTCTCTTGTTTCCTAACAGTTCATTACTAAACAGTTTTTGTTTTTCTGTATATCACAACCAACATTTTCCTCCCTGTATATGTATACATCTTGAAAAAAGAAGTGCCAGTCATTCAGAGTGGAGATGGCCTCCATTTTTACTGCTATTTTGTTCATCTTCTGTTAAAATATCAGTACGGTAGGAGACCATGAAATGGTGGGATCCAGGATATCTGAAGTTTTGTGATAAGCCTAATGAGCTCTCATGATCATTTCAGTGACACCTCATTACAACTCCCCATAGTATAATTAAACTCAATGACTCTACTTTTAGTTGGGGGGAAGGAGATAAACTGTCACTTTGACAGCTTGACTCTCTGAAAATGTTAAAACAGTCCATCTAGCCAAATATACTAAACAGCTCCAGATTAGGAGTATGTAAACTGATCTTTTAAAATAGATGTCTGAAATAGATCAGCCTTGCGCTTATGCCTGGAAACAGGGTGAAAAAGGCAATCTTGGTTTATGAACATTGGGCATAGAAACCACCAATATTTAAAACAGCTGATCTACTTTACATATATGCACAGACCTGTGCACACCGACACATACACACACACACACATGCACATCTATATTACACCCACTGTACTCCACTGATGATTGAAACATCCACTAAGACACCTTGCTTATTCTTTCTGCACAGTAATGATGACCTCGATCTCCTCCAATGTCTCATAGAGTTTTGCCTCTTTTGCTGACACTGCTCTTTTTTTCCCTGTCCCAACTACTAAACTATTCTCTTCAGTGTCCAGTCCCCTTCTGCCTCCTCTGGGGCCTTGGTTCACCACTTGTCACCTCCCTCTTTCATCTTTAGTACATCTGTAGTCTAATGGTTTTTTTCCTTCTTGTCCTGAAACATACTTATGTTTGTCTTTGGCTTGGCACTACCTGGAGTCATATAACCTCCTCTTCCCAAACATTGTCTAACCTGTGGTCTGCTGCCATTCCACTCTTTAAAATGGGGCTTTCAGAAACTGTGTCTAGAAACACCTAAGTCACTCTACTGGGCTCTCCTTGGGACTAAAAAGCCTCCTTTTTTTCCTAGACCATTTTTCTCCCAACTGCCATGCACATACACAACCCATTCACCTCCAGCTTTCTAGCTCTTGCTCTGGGAATTGTAATCAAATTAACACTATCATTTCCTCTGGAAAGGACTTGTTAATTGATTGCCTGTTCTCTAACAATTTTTGTGAGTTCTCTGATCATAATTTCCTTCACAGGCCATCACTCTTCTATATGAGTTGTGTCTACCATGAGAATGTAAATTTGCAGGGATTATCTCACTTCTGTTTTAGTATCCCAAACTTGGTACAGGGATTGGTACATAATGAACACTTAATAAATTAACTTCATTTCATTCATTCATTCCCTTAAAGCAGGGATTAAAAAAAAAACATTTTGAAGTATGTGTTGTGGACCTCTTTGGTAGGCTAGTGAAGAGCATAGACCTCATCTAAGAATAATTTTTTAAAAAATACATAATTGAAGGAAATGCTAGAAGTTAGTGAAAATAAAGATGTGACATTTTTTTCCTATTCAGGTTCACAGATCTCCTGAAGTTTGTTCATGGATCTTTACGGATATCACGAATCCCTGACCTCAGCTAAAAAAACCCTTCTCTCAATCTTTTTCTCTTCTCTAAGCTACCATTCTATTTTTTTCTTCCCTTTAACTTTCAAAGATCTAGACAGATTAACTACCAGACTGACTCCTCTTCCTCACCATTCACTCAGGCTCAACTCTTTGAAATATGATTTATATCCCTACCATGCTATTAATCTAGGCCTTTCAAAAGTCACTGATCATTTTCTAATCACCCACTCTAGCTTATTCTTAGTTATTTCCATTGTTGATCCCTACTATAGCTGTTGATAATATAGAACATGCCCTCCTATTTGAAATATTTTCTTCCCTTGACTTCGATGACATTGCATCATCCCTTGATTTTTGGTTCTCCTCTTACATTTCTGACTATTCCATCTTTATTTTCTTCTTGAACTCTTCTTCCTTTCTCCTTCCAAATTTAGATGTTTTCTAATGTTTGGTCTAAGATCCTCTTCTCTTCTTTTAGTAATCTCATTAATTCCCACAGTTTCAACTGTCACCTCTCTCTTGACATGGTTCCTAAATCTTTGTCTCTAGCCTGAACATTTCTCTGGAGCTCCAAGTTGTTATTTTCATCTTTCTGATGGATAATTTCTTGTATTTCCCACTAGCACTTTTATCTCAAAACATTTCCAACCTAATTCATCTTTTCCTCAATCTTGCCCTTCCTCCTTACTTTCTTCTTTCTGTTAATAGTGTCACCATTTTCCCAGTTCTTCTAGCTCGAGTCCATGGAATTGGGGGAAGACATGGCCAGGCAAGAGTTCCTATGAAAAAATCTGGGCATTTTAGAGAACCACAACCTCAGTATAAGTGTGATATGGCTGGCAAATAAGAGAATGCTACCCTTAGATGTATTGTGGGATGTGATGCCCACATCATAGGATCACATACTTAGAACTCTAAGGAATATTAGATGCTACCTAGTCTGAACTCCTTTCCCCATTTTATAGATGAAGAAACTGAAGCTTAGAGAGATTAGGCAATAGCTATTAGTTCAAGATTATATAATTTCTAACAAGGACTTTTGCTGTTACATCCTGACTGTTCTTCAAATCTCAAATCCCTTTTTATTTAAATCCCTACTAAATCAAACAAGTAATAAATATTTATTATGCACCTGTTATGTACCAGACACTTTGCTAAGTACTGGAGATACAAAAACAGGCAAAAGACAGTCCCTACCCTTAAGGACCTTACAATTTAATGGGTAAGACTTAAACAATTATGCAATGACAAATATAATACATATAAATACACAAATGTATACAAAGCAAATACACACACACACACACACACACACACACACACACATATATATATATATATATATATAAAGACTGAGGTTTACATAGGTTAAGTGACTTCTCTGGGGTCACATAGTTATTGAGCAAGGCAGGATTGAATTCAGGGCTTCATATTTCCAAGTCTATCACTCTATCTACTATGCCCACTAATTTCTCATTCAGTGTTTCTCATATTCTGACACTGGGTAGAGTGACATGCTCTACATTGCAGCCAAAGTGGATGACTATCCATTCCCTGAACTCATCCCATAATGAACTCATTCACTTTTCAGAAATGTTCTCTCCTCTGCATCTTCAAATACATTTGAGTCCTAGAATGTCAGCAAAAAGTGAACATTCTCTCTTCAGAATTTTCAAATCCTTTGCTCCAATGTTCATGCAAGACCATATTCCAATGTGTATTACAGTGTTTTGTGTACCTATTATCTTTCCTACTAGATGATACATTCTTTAAGGGTAATGCCCATTGTTATTTATCTTTGCATCTCCTTTCCTGGCCACCACAGTATCCTGTGTGTGTTGTACTAAGCACTCCACATTTATTTACTGAATTAAATCCTTGAACACAAGCTATTTCTAAGTAGTGGGTAAACAGCCACAGGATATAACTTGTAATTACACTGATGTTGTTCTGATGATACTACAAAAAGAAATAATTGGTTTGGCTTGCCACCAGAATCTGAAGGTGGAATTTTGTGGCAAAATAGATTTCATTGAAAAAAAATTGCAGAATATATGTATGTATATTATAGTACATATTTTGGAAAATTCATTATAGGATTCTTGAATGACATAATACTTGGTGTAGAGCCTAAATGGATAGAAAAACCCAAATATTTTTCCTGAAACATGCCCTACATATGGTTTAAAATTGATGATATTATGCCATGCCTTCCTCTCTGAGCAAGCTTGACTCACCAAACCTAAGGTAACCACAACAGGACTTGAGACTGTTTGACCCCCATCAAGTCCTGAATATTATTCAAGGTCAAATACAAATAGTTTTCTCAGCTCCCAAGGGATGATCACAGAGGCCATGAATACAGAGGTGCAGTTTTTTGGGGGAAGGCTATTTTAGAGGACTGGCACGAGGAATGGATTCCCCAAACATTTATAATTACTACATAGTGCTTTAGAGTTTGTAAATTGCTTTGCCTACATTATCTCATTCAGGTCTTACAATTATGCTATGAGGGAGACAATGCAGAGATTATCATCCTCATTTTACAGATGAGAAAATTGACATTGTTAATGTGTTAAATGACTTGTCTGTGTTCAAGCAATAGAGCTATGCTGGGTCATTAGCCTCACTATCTCTTTCTGAGTCATTGAGGCCCAGTGGAAAGCCATAGGTCAGGATGACTGATGATGGCCCTAGATGCAGTGGGAGACCTTGGCCTTTTTAAGACAAGATTAAGATCTTTCTCAGGTCTCAGTTTGTCTGAGGCAACAGCACCCTTTCAGTAGTTAAAGGTTAGGTAAGCACTGAGGCTAAAAATGGGCCTAGTTTGCCTTCATTAAAGAATGAGTCTGGGAAGGGAAGACCCTTTGAACTTCTGGACAGAACCAAAACTTGTTATTTTAAGTAATTATTATTTGCACTTGCCACTAGCCAACAAAACTAAACAAAAATGAGCAAGTGAAGCTTGGGTTGGGACCTGCTATTGGCCAGTAAGAGTCAGATTTCGGTTTAAAGGCATAGTCAAATAGTTCCATTTGAATTCCAATGGGTTATTGGGAGATTTATTTCAAGAACTCATAAATGAAAACTGCATGAAGCAAAAGAGTTAGTTGTCCCAATTTTATGAAAACCAAACAAAACAATGATAGAATAAATAAGTAGGGAAGAAAATTTAGCCCCCCTATCCCAAGATACCTTGCAAAGTGTAAGCAATCAAAATTTATATTCCTATGGACAAAGTGCCCACATGTAAGGGTATGTATGACTCCCTATGTGGAGAAGAAGAAGAAGGAGGAGGAGGAAATAGCAGCATTGCCTAACTGGACCCAGCCATTTGGGTGCCCAGGGGGACAGCTACTACTATTCACAGATTGTTGTTTGTCCTTCATTCTTGAAGAGCACCAATGACTTTAATCTACTTCACTTGCAGGTCACACAGATAAGTAAATGTCAAAAGCAGGATTTGGAGTGGAATTTTCAAAGCTTTAAAGCTGTGTTTGCCCATTTTGAAGAGGACTATAACGTCAGGAAAATGATGACATGACTTGCAGTTGACTTTGATATAAGTGAGGGAGAGCTGTGCAAGGTTACCAGCCTGACTTTCTCCTCCAGAGCCATATGGATCCAGTGGTCAGATAGTCATCAGGATGACTGGAGATTGCCCAGGATGAAATGGGAGACCCTGATCCTTTTAGGTTAAGACCTTTTCAGGGCCTCATTTTCAGTAAGGTAAGGCCCATTCAGAGAATAGGTATCTTTAAGAAGCCAAAGGATTGCCCCTTTAATGGAAAAAAGCAAAAACAAAAACAAAACAAAACCCTCAAAGTGGAGGGGGAAGATCTTCAGGGTTGCTGTTCAAAAGAGAAACAGTTGCTACTGACCTTCACTGTGAGCCAGGAAGCCCCAAAATACAGCCATTAAGTGGTACTTGGGCAGTGACCTATTGTGGTTCAATCTGTGTGCTCCAGATTGAGGTATGTTCAAGGTTTGGTCCATGAGAAAGAAAGAAGGAAGAAAGAAAGCAAGAGAAAGAGAGAGAGAGAGAGAGAGAGAGAGAGAGAGAGAGAGAAACACAGATTGAGTGGACAAGCTTCCAGCCATCAAAATTTACCTTTTTTTGAAGAGAATAAGGAACAAGAGGGAGAGGATGAGCTGAGTTACCCAACTGGTTCGGTTCCCATTCAGGAAGCTTCAAATAAATATTTACAGGTTGTTCATTCTCGAAGAGGACCATGACATCAGGGAGATGATGACATGACTTACAGTTGACTTTGATTTGAGTGAGGGAGGGCTGTGCCAGGTCACCAGCCTCACTTTCTTCTCCCATTAAACTCTAAGACCACCTCTCTGGTCATTATACTATTCTACCTCTTATTTTTGCAGCCCTGTTTGTTGAGCTGCCCAGAGGTTGCTAGGTGCCACTGTGGATAGAATGCTGGGCCTGGTGTCAGGAAGACCTGAGTTCAAATGCAGCCTCAGACCCTTACAGCTGTATGACCCTGGACAAATCACTTAACCTGTCTGCCACAGTTTTCTCACCTAATAATTAGGGCTAATGATATCTCTCAGGGTTGTTGTGAGGATCAAATGAAGTAATATTTGTAAAAGCATTTGGTGCGATGCTTAGCACATAGTAGGTGCTTAATAAACTTCTTAAGCTTGCCATAACTAAAAGTGTTCTCTCCCTCCTCAAATTCCTGTAGGTGTCTCTCATGTATACTTACCACATAATATCTTAGTTATTTGTGTACATGCTTACTATCACTCCCCTCACCCCATTAGATTATAAGCTCTATGAGAGGAAAGCTGTTTCCACTCTTCATCTCTCCAGCACTTCACATACTGTCTGGTACATCATAGGTCCTCAGGATGTTTCTTGAATTGAATAATCACTCATACAACAAATTGCTTTGCCATCTGGGTTAGCCAATGAAATGCAAGTTCAGGAAATCCAACAGAATGGTTCAACCCTTAGAAGCAGTCTATAAAGTTAGCAAAAGAAGCTGAAGAGCAGCCCTGTGTTTAGGTGGCACTAGGCTGGGAAATTGGGCATCGCCTGAATATATGTTCCATTGGTATAAAAGTAGATGCTGAGGGCAGCTAAGTGGTGCAGTGAATAGAGCACCAGACCTGGAGTCAGGAGGGACCTGAGTTCAAATTAGACTTCAGACACTTGCCACACTTACTAGCTGTGTGACCTGGGTAAGTCACTTAACCCCAATTACCTTGCCTTCTCCACTTAAAAAAAGTGGATCCTGGTCACGAATTAAACTAGACTAGCTATGTTTGTAATCATTCAATTGATCAGCATTTATTAAGTGATCACTGTGGACCAGGTATGTTGCTAAGTGTTAGGGACACAATGAAAACTCAAAAATTGTCCCAACCCTTAAGGAGCTTACATTCTAATTGGGGAGACAAAATATTATAGAAATTGGAACAGTAAGAACTCTTTCCCCTCTGACGAGAGGGCAGAGTAATGAACTCTACCCAATGCCTTCCTTTAGAGAGGGCAAAAACAGGACTCCATTTTGTATCTTTTACCCTGGCTGGTTGAAATTCCACTGAACAAGAGGCTCTCAGGCTGGGGGCCCCTTGGTGTCACCCTTCCGCCATTTCCTGCCTCCTTTTGTGTTTTGTCTCCCCTCTTTAGACTGTAAATTCCTTGAGGGTAGAGGCTGTCCTTTTATCAATTGTGTCCTCAGTGCTTAAGACAGTGCCTAGCACATGGTAGGTGATTAATAAATGTTTAGTAGAGAACATGCAGGATATATCGAAAGTGATAAAAAGTAACCTTAGAAGGGAAGGACATGGTAGCAACTGGGAGTCCCAGGAAAGGCTCCTAAATCATGGCACTTGAGTTGAGGAAGACAAGGATTCTACAAGTTGCAAGGTACAAGGGAGACCATTCTAGGGAGGGGTAACAAACAGTGGATAGGCACAGGGGCATAGATGTATTGGAAGATAGCCATCAGTGCCATAAAGAAAACCCTAGTTTAACATGACCTCAAGGGCTGAACATCAAAGCTTGTTTCCCTGAGCAGCTGAAGTGAAATTTTCAAGTCTTATTCCCAACACCTATTTAAAAAAAGGAAAGAGATTTAAGGTCTTGATTCTTCCTTGTTTTACCTTTTTATCCCCAATTTCCAACAGTGGGTTTAAGTATGCCTCTGAGTGTCACTGACATGTTTGTCTAAGGCATAAGAAATAAAGTGGGAGGAGACAGCACCAAGACTGTGGAGTTGAGGCAGCAACCTGTGGAACTCTCTGAACATTTCCCTCCAAACTACTTTGAAATAATGCCTCAAATTGATTTCTGGAGTTGCAGACCCAACAAAAGGTCAGGATGAGACATATTTCCAGTCTAAGACAGCTTAAGAGCTTGGCAAGGGTTGGCAACACCAACAATGGGCCTTGGAGAGGCTGCAACAGTGGCAGCAGCAACTTCAGGAGCTCTTAGCCCAAAGACAGTAAGGGGATTGGACAACTGGTCAGAAAGAGATTACAGGGGACCTTGACCTGATTCTGAGTATGGGATTGGGAGCTGTTTGGCAACTCTATTATCTATATAAAGTTTTGGGTCACAATTTCAGGGCAGAGAGGAGCATTAATATTAGTTGATTAAGGGAAGCAGGGACCCTTCCTGGGTCAATACCAGAGTTCAGACCAGGAGAACAGTGACGACACCTCTCCCCAAATCTTGCCACCTTGGAAGCATTAAAAACTTATAGATCCCCAGAACTAGCTTTGGGAATGGCAGCATGAAAAAGCCTAAACCTTAGGATAGTGCTTCCTCACTCCTCTTGTTGGTATATGATTGTAATGAAATACTAGTGTGCTATAAGAAATGATGAGCAAGGTGGTTTCAGAAAAACCTGGGAAGTCATATTTGAACTGATATAGAGTGAAATGAGCAGAACCAGGAAATCATTGTATCAGCAATATTAAGATGATGATCAACTCTGAAAGACTTGGCTACTCTTATTAATACAATGATTCAAGACAATTCTGAAGGACTTATGATAAAAAAATGCTATACACCTCTAGAGAGAGAACTAATGAACTCTGAGTGTTGATTAAAGTATAATTTTTTCACTTTATTTTTATTGCTTTTTTGTGTGTGACATGGCTAATAAGGAGATATGTTTTGCATAACTTCACATATGTAAGTGATGTATTGCTTGTCTTCTCAATGAATGGAGGAGGGGCTGGAGGGAGGTAAAGAATTTAGAACCCAAAATTTTTTAAATGTTAAAAAATAAATAATTTTTTTCCTAATATGAAACTGTGTTTATTTTTTTGTTTTTTTTCAAATGCTTTATTAACTTCTGATTTACATTGTTCATTTCCGCCAGATTTTGAGTTACACATTTTCTCCCTGTTTTTCCCCTACCTACCGCCCCAAAATAGCAGTCCCACAGGATATCACCTCCTCCAATCTGCTCTCTCCCATATTTTCTCCCATACCCTTTTTGACTTTTCCAGTAGGGCATGGTGGATCTCTATGCCCCAGTGCCTGGATATCTTATTTCCCAACTACATGTAAAATAGTATTAATAATAGTATACATATATATTTAAACACTGGATTTTAAAACTGAATTCCAGATTCATTCCCTTCCTCCCTTTTCACCCACTGTTACTGGAAAGATAAGCAGTTCAGTATATTTTGTACATGTGTGGCTAATGCAAAACAATAACAAAGTAGATATATTGTAAAAGACTGACAATATTTCCCTCCCTCCTATCCCACCTCCCACTTGTTCTAGTCTCTACTTTGATCCCGTCCCTATTCCAAGAGTGGGTGCTTCCAACTTCCCTCCCTCCCCCCCCAGCCTGCCTTCCCTCTTATCCCCTTCACCCCTACTCTCCTGGAGGGTGAGATACCCTATTTAGTGTGTATTTCATTTCCTCCCCAAGCCAAATTCAATGGGAATAAGGTTGACCCATTGTGTTTTGCCTTCCTATTCTTCCCCTCCATTGTAACTATTTTCCCTTGCATCTTCGATATGAGATAGTTTACCCCATTCTGTCTCTCCCCATCTCCTCTCATTATATTCCTCTCTCACGTATGTAAACATATATACACACGTTCACATATGTATTCATATGTCCATATACCCTCATATATAGACATATATATGTATATATATATATATATATATATATATTTCTATTCTCTTCAACTATTTTCATACTGAGAAAAGTTTCGTCAGTTGCAATTATCGCTTTTCCATGTAGGAATGTTAATAGTTCAACTTTGATAAGTTCCTTATGATTTCTTTTCCCTGTTTACTTTCTCATACTTCTCTTGTTTCTCATATCTGAATGTGAAATTTTCTATTCAACTCTGTTTTTTTCATAAAGAATGGCTGAAAGTTCTCTATTCCACTGAATGACCATATTTTCCCCTGAAACATGATACTCAGTTTTGCTGGGTAGGTGATTCTTGGTTTTAATCCCAGCTCCTTTGACCTCCGGAATATTATATTCCAAGCCCTTTGATCCCTCAGTGTAGAAGCTGCCAGATCCTGGGTTATCCTGATTGTGTTTCCACAATATTGAAATTGTTTCTTCCTGGCTGCTTATAATATTCTCTCCTTAATCTGGAAATTCCGGAACCTGGCTATAATATTTGTAGGAGTTTTCTTTTTGTGATCTTTTTCAGGAGGTGATCAGTGGATACTTTCAACCTCTATTTTGCCCTTTGGTTCTAAAACATCAGGGCAGTTTTCTTTGAGAACTTCCTGGAGGATGATTTCTAGGTTCTTACTTTGGTCATGGCTTTCAGGTAGTCCAATAATTTTTAAATTATCTGTCCTGGATCTATTTTCCAGGTCAGTGGTTTTTCCCATGAGATATTTCACATTGCCTTCTGTTCTTTCATTCGTTTGGATCTGTTTAACAGCATCTTGATTTCTCATAAAGTCATTAGCTTCCATTTGCTCCAATCTAATTCTGAAGCAATGATTCTCCTTATTGCGCTTTTGAGATTCTTTTTCCATCTGGCAAATTCGGCTTTTTAAGGCATTCTTCTCCTCATTGCCTTTTTGAGCCTCTTTTGCCATTTGAGTTAGTCTGTTTTTTAAGGTGTTATTTTCCTCAGTAAGGTTGTTGACTCTCATTTTGTAATTTTCTTGCATTGTTCTCATTTCTCTTCCCAATTTTTCCTCCACTTCTCTTATCTGCTTAAGGTCCTCCATGGCCTGTAACCAACTCGTATTTTCCTTTGAAGCTTTTGGTGCAGGAGTTCTGACTTCACTGTCTTCCTCCTGTTCCATGCTGTGCTCCATTTTGTCCCCAAAATAGGAGTCTAATGTTGGATTCTTCTGTTTGCTTTGTTTCCTTTGCCTGGTCATATTGCCCCTCAGTCACTTGACCCCTGGGCTTTTTGCCACAGTAGGACTCTGCCACCAGACAGAGGAGCTTTCATCCCAAACGCTGGGGTTTTTCAGCTGCTGGAGGTATTAGATGTGTGGTGCCCTCTCTGATGTCTCCACATGCTCTGGTAAGCTGGACACATACCCCAGGACCTCAGCCTTAGACTGCAATCCAGATCCAAGCAGGTTAAAACAAGAGCAATTATACCTCAGTCTGGTGCTTGGTCCCCTTACACTCTGCAGACCAGGAGCTGCAGCTGCCACATGGGGCAGACTGGCTGGGCCGGTGTCTCAGTGGCTTCTTGCTCTAGGGGCAAAAGCCACGCAGTCCCAACTACTGGGTCCCAAAATCCCGACTGTACTGATCTCTCACTTTGTCCTTCATGTCTGTGTGTTAATAATTCTGGAATCGGCCACAGCTGCTGCTGATCTGGAGTCCCCCCTGCAGGTGGCTGGTCAGACCTGCCCTGGGGCTAAAACCTCTGGCTCAAACAGACCTGGGCTTGGCTCCCAGAGTGTTGTGCTGGCCCATTCCTGCTGGGCTACTGGGCTGTCCTCAGCGGGAGGTTAGCTTCTCTGTGTCATTTTTTCAGTTCTGCAGCTCCACAGTTTGTTCAGAGTCTCCTATTTACATTGATTGAGGAAGGAGGAACCCGGAGCAGCTTGGAGGTTGTGCTTCTACTCCTCCATCTTGACTGCACCCAATATATTTTTTTTTAAGAGAAAAAAATACAGTAGGAATCCAACAATCTAGGATGCATCATGCTGGGTCCTGGAGATTAAGAAACAAAATAAAAAATGAGCCCTCTCCTTAAGAAGCTTACATTCTACTTGTTGTGGGGGGTAGTGCATAACATTTATACTTGATTATGTAAAGAGGAGAGAACGAGACTACTTGGGAGGAGGTGTCAGGAAAAGTGCCATAGGAAATGGCACATGTGGTGTTTGTGAATTAAAAGAAGCTAGGGATTTTAAGAAGAAGTAGAGTGCAAAAAAGTTCAAATAAAAAATGAAGAAAGAAAGTGCAAAAGAAAGAATCAGAGAAGGAAAGAAAAATGACTGGTTGGGGGTGATAGAATGATTTCATTACCAGTTCATCAATTGGTTTTCATTTATGACATGGTTTTTGATTTAAGGACTTGGGTTCCAACTCAGTCTCTGACCATTACCACCTATTTAAACCTGGGCAAATCACAGCCATCCTGATCCTTACTTTCCTCTTCTGTAAAAAGAGATGATGAAACCTGATGGCTTCTGAAATTCTTTCTAGTTGCTGATTTATGATTCTAAGTTGTTTTCATGGCTACAGAGAGAGTAAGCTCATTGAGGGAAGTTGGTCAGTCAGTCAATAAATACCAACTATCAGTCAGGCACTATACTAAGTGCTGGAGATACAAAGAATGGCAAATTACATTTTGTGGTCTCAGGTAGGTCACAGTCTAATGAGGGAGATGATGTGCAAACAACTATTTACAAATGAGATATATCTGGGATACACTGGAGATAATTTCAGAAGGAAAGCACTAGCATTAAGGGAGATTGGGAAAAGCTTCTTGTTGAAGGTGAGACTTAGCTGGGACTTGAAGGAAGCCAGGGAATGCAGGAGTTAGAGATGTGAGAGGAGAGAGTTCCAGACATGGGGGACAGCCAGTGAAAATGCCTAGAGTTGGGCGGGGATTATTTCATTTATACCCTGTATCTTCAGTATCTAGCACAGAACAAAGAATGTTTAAATCATTGTTGATCAATTCTACTGTCATTGTAACCTTTGACTCAAATCTACCTCCCTTTTCCTACTTCCTACCTCCCTATTAATAGGTGGGCCTCTGATGTCATTTTTCTGATATAATTATATATATGTCCAAAGCAGATTTAAGAACCCAATTGCAGTCATCTGTGAGATGTGGTTGTCCTGTACAGGCTCGTGAATTTTAGAGCTGTTAGGAAATGCAGAGTTCATTATTAAGTCCAACCTCCTAATTTTATAAATCAGGAAACTGAGGCCCAGAGAGATTATGAGAATTGCCAGTGGTCACACAGATAGATCCAGAGCAGAGCTGGGTTTTGAACACAGAACCTATGATTCCAAATCCAGTGTTCTTTTCTATCCCTAATGATAAATTAATAACAATGACATTGGATAAATTCTGTAAAGTTGGCACACCTAGGATGTTAGTGTACATTTAACATTTAGGAGCCAAGGATAAAGCACCTAATACATCCAAATTCACAGATTCAGAGTTTTAAGTTTATTTGAATCATCTGGCATCTGAGCTTGTTTACACTTGGCAAAACATTGTTTCATGTTTTATTTTTTGAAAAAGGACTTAAAGAGACAGAAAAAAGTCCTCCAAAGCTTTTTGAATAGCAAATAGCTCTTACAAAATAATTTCTTAAAAATAATGTAGATGAATTAAAAAACATATGGATGGGTTTTTTCATAAAGCCAAATGATATGTAAACTATATATATGCATAACTATACCCTTTTTAATCAAATTTTCCATAATTCGGAGGTAAATTGAAATATACAGAGGTCTCTCACCTTCATCCATTTTCCCACCTATAAGATGATAATAGGATTCAAGAAGATTTGGGTTCAAGTCATGCCTTTGATATATATGGGTTAAGTGACTTTGGGCAAATCACTTAATCTATTTGTGCCCCAGATAATTCAATCAACTTACAAATTGCAGAGAAAGTGCCAAACTACATTAGTTAAAGATATTCCTCAATGCAACCTCTCTACACCAATGACATCACAGATTATATCTTGTAATAACAATAAATGAAAAAGAGATTGAACATGATTCAAAAGACAAGTGGAATAACATTTAATTTGTATATTCATGCATGACATTTAAAAGTGAGTTCAATTGGCTTCTAGTTGATTAGGATTCTGAGTGCATTGAGAAAATATCAGACCACATGTACAAGTCCAGGGAAATACTTTGTTAAATGATCAGTGCTGTTGAACTTCAGAAAATTGACCTTTATTGCTTATGGAAGCTTATGGAAGCATAATATACATGCTCCCCTTTGGGCCACCATATGTATGTGATGATCCAAGCATATGGGCATTTCTGGCAGTGTTGTTTGTCTGAGCTTGTGGGCAGTCAGGGCAGCTGGCACCATTAGGAAATGCTGAAATGATCAGTGCTCCAGATAGGGAGCAGTTGGGATGGAGAAAGCCAAAGCCAAGCAATGTAAACATATCCTTGCCCATGGGAGCAGGAAACCCTTATTTTCTTACCCAGACTTTCATGTTAAGAGAAAGGAAAGATTACTTTTGATTCTGGGTGTCACAATTTAGGAAGTGCATTGATAGGCTGATGAATGTTTAGTGGTAGGCAGCAAAAGAGATGAGTGGCTGTGAGATAATGACATATGAGGATCATTTGGAAGAAATGCAAATGTTTATCCTGGGAGACAAGGAGAAGGGAGTATGTAGGGTGGGGTAAGGGATAATAGCTGCTTCAAGTATCTGAAATTTGATGGCATGGAAGAGAGATTTGACTTGTTAGGTTTGGTCCCAGAGGGTAGAGACAAAAATAATGGGTGAAAGCTGCAAAGTGCTTAATGTCAGGGAAAATTTCATAACAATTCGAAGTGACCAAATGTGCTGACTTGGGCATTAGTAGACTTTTCCCTGCTCTTGTCTCATATGTTAGCATATTTAATATTTTAGCCTTGATACTTTTATTTAGAAAGAACAAGATTCAGTCATTCAAACAATCATACATTTGACTAAACACAAAAAGTTTTTTCAATTGGGATGGCATTGCATAAGAATTTGCATAGGTTGAGATTATGTGGTCCCACCCTAGGGTTCATCTGTATTACCAAGATGAGTAAGAACTTGATTCATTCAAGAAGTTAAGACAAACATGGGGTTAAGCTAAACTCCTTGAGAAGGAAATCCTTGGGGAGTAGGGCAGGAATGGGGATGAGGTAGATGAGGAGGAGAAGCCTTGGTTTTGCCTTTGACCTAGCTCTCTTTGCCCTCATTCCTTCTTGACCAGAGGAGGACCTTGAAAACCTCCAAGGATCAGAAGAATACTCTCATCTTGCCTTAGGTTATAGTATCCCTGAATCTCTGATGACAGTGTTTTCATTAGGATACAAGGTCAAATTAGATATAAATTTTTGGTTCCACAAGGAAACCATGCTAAGCTTATGGGGAGCTTCCTGAGTACCCCAAGAATGGGGAAAAAGACTTTTATCAATCAGGAGCTTTGAATTACCTCTTTGCCACATTGCTCTCTAAGTTTATACCTACTTCCTCTTGAAGTCTGTATATATGCAAGAAATAGTGCATTCTTGACATTGGGGGGAAATTTTGTATAAACTATTTTTATTTTACCACCTTATTAAATATACTTTTCCAAAAGCTATTTAAGACTAGCTAACTAAACTGATCCTCAGCAAAAAATCTTGGAGTGGAGAAATACACTGGTGGGGGCTCAAGTTGATAGCACTATAGGTCTCCCAAACTCTTCGGGAGAACCCCTAAGTTCTAAGTTGAGCCTGCTTCAAGCTCTTGGTAATTTAGGTTCAATATGGAAAAAATGAGATGTTTGTGTGTCACTCAATAGTTAGCAAAAAGATACTTATTTAGCCATAGCAGGAGAAAGATGTGCATCAAGAATAGTCTTTGAGGACACTCCCAAGTGTATTTAGCTGAGCAAAATTCTCTTACCTGAATTACCCATTATTATACACCAGCATCAGAGCATCCATCTGTTTCTTCATGGCTGCTTTGGAGGCAGGTGTTGAGGATATCAACATTCTGAAACTTTAGTCCACTGAGTCAGTCAGCTCTCAAGGAAAGTCTCAATACCTCTTATGGGAAAACTGGTCAAACTTGCATGGGAGGACAGGTTGGGATATTGTTCTCTAGTGCCCTAGAAGTCCAAGAAAAGAGGCAGCCTTGTTCCATGACTCAAGATTCGTTGGTGAGAGTTGTGCTAAAGATCATTAGAGGTTATAGAGCTATAGTTTTATGGGGGATTCCTTTGGTGTATGGCTTGGATTAGATCTCCTTTGATGCTTTTTCCAACTCCAAGATTCTGAGGCTCTTTAAAAATCATAATGAGACAAATTCAATCCGATTCAACAAACAAGCATTTATTCATTTCTTACTACATCCAGAGTGCTAGGAATACAAATACAAACCAAAAAAAGTTCTGGCCTTCTAGGAACTTCTAATTTGCTGAAAACTGTTCCCCAAAGGCTTGCAAAGAACAATGGGAGTCAATTGATTATTCATGTTAGATACATACAATATTGTGGGGCTAAATTCCTACTCTTTTCATGAGCAAGGGATGGAAAAAAAATCTGAGGAAAATTTGGTTCTACATGTTAGTATGTTAGGTATTTTTTTCTTCCCCCAAATAGCCAACTACTTTTTCTCTCCCTCTCTCTTGTAAGTTTGTTCCTTGATCTTTCACTAAATTACTTTGTTCACTATTGTTTGGCTTGAGTGTCAAACTTATTTTGCCAGGAATCTTCTCATTTAGAGGTATTTTCTGACAGATGAGTCCCTAAAGGATACACTCCTCTGATTGTAGAGCATTCTTAGGTCTTTCAAAATCATCATAATAGTCAGCATTTCTTTCAAGAAGAGGAAAATCTTCCTCTTGAGTCTTCTTTGTTAAAGTCCTAATTATCTTATTAGAAATTGTGACAATCAATTATAATATATATTAATTATATGCTATATTATAGTAGTATTATATATCATGTTTCATAAGATTATATACACTAATATATAAAGTAATTATTACTACAAGTATATATAATACTAACATGTATATATAACATGCATCTATAATACATACACAAAATATTTGTAATATACATCATATATCATGTATATTATATACTATAAGACATCTGTGATATATAACATATGCTATGTTATATATAAATTATAATGCAAAATAGAATCTTCTTTGTTCCCATCCTGGCTACTGAAGCACAAGCTGAGTTTGGACAGGTGGGCTATGTTGCATATCTCATTTGAGGACCAACCTGAGATAAGAGAGATGCATCAGTAGCTTGCCCAAGTCTTGTTTTATTTGACTTGGTCATTGTAATCCTCAAACACATCTAGTAATTTCAACCTTTGACAATGAAGAAAAAAGCACCTCTCTCCCCCTAACAATGAAATTAGAGATCTTCTGAGATATTCGAAGTCAAGAAGAGATGAGTGGTTGGATCACAACAGGATAAACTTAAAAAAAACTTAAACTTAAAAAAATCCTTTTTAACTGTTTCAAAGTTTATATAGAATCGCTGATTTAGAAGAGGCCATCAGGTCTGACCTCCTAATTTTTTACAGATGAAGGCATCTTAACCCTGGAGGTCAAGGTCAAGGTTACACAGATTGTGTAGCAGAAATAGGATTCAATCCCAGGTCTCCTAACTCCACATTCAATGTTCTTTTTACTACCTTGTGCTGGCTGATATAACTAGGTCCCCAATTAGTGCCAATAATAAATTCCCTAAAGTGGTGGTTTGTATTTTAATTCACATTATTAGAAATTATATTTATACAACATATGTTCATTGGTTCCAGTTCAAAGGAAACATGCAGTGCTAATTAGAATAGTGATACCATGTTAGGGGACTCATTATTGGCACTAATTGGGACCAAGCTATACTGAGTCTGCAACTTCCTTAAAAATAAAATGAAACTTTCTTCAGATGATGAAAGTGAGCTAATGTTTTTAAGAAATAATTTTAGTATATTCTTCTATGAAGATTAGATAGTGCCATTCAAATCACGTTTTGATGCCAAGCCAGTTGAGTCAAAAAAGGGAAAAAAAAGGAGTGTTCTTACATTGGAGATAGTGATCACTGCTTCAAATTGTTGAACCTATAAACTCTAAGAGGGCAAGGACCACGTTTTATATGAACTTCATAGCTACTCCATCACTTAGCCCATAGAATGCCACTAATGAATAACTGTCAGCAACAGTCTACATCAGACCTTAAGAATCTTAGTACTAGACTATAATAACAGGGGAAGGGGAGGTGAAACCTCTATTCTCCTCCCAAACATCTCTTTAGGGTGCTATATTAATTATTACTATATTAGTATTAGATGGCTATTAAGGCATAGAGATTTCTATTAGCTAAAATCATTAAGGAATACACTGTCAAGAAAAGATAAATTTCTTTAGGATCTTACACTCATAGGGGGATGGAAGCCCTGTGGTCATAAAAGCAACAAAACAATCTAATTTAGCCCTAAAATTTAGAAGAGAAATTAATTTGGAGCTGTCAAAATGAGCAGAGAAACTTTCTCCAATTTACTCATTTGAATAAAATAACATTTTTCTACATAATATTTGCATTGATTGATGTATAGTCTGATAGTACTTGTTTAATATTTTCTTAATGATCAAACATTTATAGAATAAGAACACATTTTATATATGTGAATTTCTGTCACACAAAAATATCTAAAGCCATATATATTATGACCCTTTTCTCCTTATCCCACCTTTAGTTCATATACAAAGGTAGTCTTACTTTTGCCTTAGTGACTTTCTGGTATTTAGACAGGCATTTTTATTCTTTTAGCCAATGAAGATATCATTTGCAATCATTTACAATCAATTATCCATTAATTGATTCATGGATCATTGGATAAAGGTGATCACTATAAAAGGGTGGGTTACTGTCCTCTACTACTTGAACTCTTGAGTTAGTTGCTATACAGGAATAGAGCTTAGACAGAGGGGGACAAAGAGGAATGTATCTGAAAATATCTTTCTGAATTTTCTTACAAAATGAAACATAAGCTGGTTTTGGATAATTGGCTGTTTTGAATAATTTTAAAGTTCTTCAGAGAAAGAACCAGAAAGATAACTTGTGAATAGCTTAATGGTAACAACCCTATTTCCTTATCTTCCCCTTTCTTTAGTAGGAGAGTTTTTGTTTGTTTGTTTTGCTTTTTGTCTAAACCTGTGAAATCATTGCTATAGGCCTCTCCCAGGGAGAGGATTCCTTCTTCCAAGGGATATAGAAAATTTGTTTGGGTAGAGTGGAGTGAAAGATTTACAGATGGTGACTGAACCATTGAGACTGTAAGTCACTTAACTAACTAAGGCCACAGAGAATTTTGTGTGATGACTGTGCCTAAACCACTCATCTATGATTTCCAAAGGAGTGAATGAAAAAATGACAGAAAAAAGGATTCATTTAATGCTTACTATATACCAAAGGATTACAGATATGAAAGGGAGACAATCTATGCCTTTAGGTTATTTCCATTCTAATAGGGGTAGAGGAGTAGTAACCAGGAAAAGGTGTTTTGGTTTGGAAAGTCACAGGGTTGATAAGTAGAACCATAGAGAAGTTGACTGACGTGCCTTTTATAATAGCAATGGTAGCATTCATTTGCTTATGGTTCCAAATCTGGAAATGGAAGGGAGTAGTGGATTGGGAGAAGGGGAGAGTTTGAATGTATGACAGATTAATGTTAAGAAAAAGAGGGCCTGGGTAGAATGTGAAGCATAGTCTGAACCAGCTAGATATAGTGGATCATATGATAAATTATCCATTCTAGTTAGCTTAGGCTCTAGAGTTAAAAGGAATGAATTACCCAGGGCATGGTTCTCTGAAGATTCAGTAATCTGGAGAGGTATAACACCAATGCGATATTCACAGCACCCATGGCAGCTATGAATATGCTGTTGTAATTGTGAATCACAAAATGTAACAGGTTCTCCACATGGAGGACAGAACCAAAGCATTTATTTAAATACCAGAAAACCAGATCCCCAAACCAGAAAACCAAATTCATTACAGTAACCACAAAGTTGGTACACAAAACCAATGCAGTGAACGCCAACATTCCCAAGCCTCCCCTCTTTCACATCTTCAAAACAAAACAGGCTCCCTTAAGCAATAATGCCCCTTTCTCACTCACACCAGCTGCTCAGCCTCCATGCTGCTTGCTCCCAGCAGTCCTGGCTCTCTCTCAGCTTGTGCTCAACTTTTTTTCTGGTCATTAGCTCCTCCCTGTTCTGCCCCTTCTTGATGCATCAGCAATTTCCTCGCACAAGTTCTGTTTCTTGACTAAGATTTGATATAATCAAGCCCAACTGAAACAAAGAGCTAAAAATACTCCTTTGCTAGACATTACAAGGGGCCAGGAAGATCTTCAAATCCCTATTACCATTCCAAGAAGGTAGGAATGAGGTGGTGATAAAGGATGGCCAATTTTTGCTCTACTAAATTGTAGACTATGGGTTGGTGGTCTGTACTTCAGGAGGGTTTTCCTCATATGGGATAGGGAAAAAAGTTTTTCCCTTTCTATGTGGGCAGCTTTGTTCATCTGAGTTTTGATTACCTCCTTCGCCTCCTCCTCCTCCTCCCCCCACAAAAAAGATGTGTTTAATTTGCAAAGTGTAATCCATTGATAGGTGAGAATGAAGGGAGGAACAATCAAGGTAGTCTGTTAATCCCTGGGAAGTTAGGGTGTGAGTCTTTGGACAGGGACACTCCATCTTCATCTCAGGAAAAGCTACCTAGGGCTGAGGTGAGCTACAGGCCACCCTGTATAAATGGGAATGACCTACAGTTAATGATAGATTTGTGCGCTAGAAGAGAGAGGTGTCACTTTTAAAAGTGATACCAATGCCTTGCCTCTCAGATTTTTCCTATGCATCTAAGGTGTCATTGACTCAGGTCCTTCAGAAGGGCCTCTCCCTAAATCTAGCATTCCATGAACTCTCAAACATACTTTGCTGAAACAGTTTATATTGGTTGGATCAGGAAATATTTTCTAGTTTTCTTTCTTACTTATGAAAAAACTCAGAAAAATTGGAGAGAGTGATAGACCTCCAGAAGGTATGGAGAAGGGATTGGGAAGAAGATGTGGTACTACCAATTGGAGGAGCAGATCACATGGGAATAATCCAGGTCCATACAGAATGAGTGGTCTGTTTTTCATCTCCCCTCCCCTGAATAAATTAAAACAAACAAAAAACAAAAAACCCAAACTCCAACAACTTCAGCCAGAAGAACCTGTGACAGAAACCTGACAAGCCAGATAAAGTGATTCATACACGGGGAGGTAAATCTAACTGGATTGAAACTTAGAATCATCTACCATTTTTTAAATGAAATTTTTATTTCTATCTTTTTACACATCACTTTCCTTTCTGAACTTATCCTTCTACCCTCCATTTACCAGCAACCTAACTGTTTGAAAAAAAAATTAAAAGGAGAAAAAAAAGATACGGTATAGTAAAACTTATTAGCATATTATTTGATTGCAATGGTATGTGGAATGTTCCACACTCATAGTACCTCATATGCACAAAGAAGAAAGGGTGGTGGTGGTGAATTTTCAAATGTCTTTAATAAGCTTTATAGCCCTTTGGGCATAGTCCCAAATTTTTCTCCAGAATGGTTTGATCAGTTCACAACTCCACCAACTATCCAGTAGTGCACCTATTTTCCCACATCTTCTTTTATATTTTATCATTTTCCTCTTTTTGTCAGATTAGCCAATTGGATAGGTGTGATGTGGTACCTCAGAGTTGTTTTAATGAGCATTTCCCTAATCAAAAGTGATTTTGAGCATTTTTTTCATATGACTATAGATAGTTTTGATTTCCTCATCTGAAAACTGCCTGTTCATGTCCTTTAACTGCTTATCAATTGGGAAATGGCCTGTATTCTTATTAATTTGGCTCAGTTCTCTATATGTTTGAGAAATGAGGCCTTTATCAGAGACACTTGCTGTAAAGATTGTTTCCCAGCTTTCTGCTTTCCTTCTAATTTTGGTTGCATTGGTCTTGTTTGTGCAAAGTTTTTTTTTAATTTAATGTAATCAAAATGATCTATTTTCCCTTTTTTTTAATGCTCCCTATGTCTTGTTTGGTCATGAATTCTTTTCTTCTCCATAGATCTGACAGGTAGACTATTTGCTATTTATGTCTAAATCATGTAACCATTTTGATCTTATCTTGGTATATGGTGTGAGATGTTGGTCTATACCTAGTTTCTACCCTATTTCCCCCCCAGTTTTCCCAGCAATTTTAATAGTGAGTTCTTATCCTAAAGACTGAGATCTTTAGGTTTATGAAACACCAGGTTACTATGATTATTCACTGCAGTGTCTTTTGTACCTAATTCCTTCCACTGATCCACCACTAATTTCTTAGTGAATACCAGGTAGGTTTTTTTTTGTTTGTTTTTGGAGAGGGGAAGGCAGGGCAATTGGGGTTAAGTGACTTGCCCAAGGTCACATGGCTAGTTAAGTGTTAAGTTTCTGAGGTCGGATTTGAACTCAGGTCCTCCTAATTCCAGGACCAGTGCACCGCCTACCTGTGCATTCACTGCACCACCTACCTGTCCCCACCAGATAGTTTTGATGACTAAAATTTTATAATATAGTTTGAGACCTCGTATTGCTAAGGCACCTTCTTTTGTTTTTCATTAATTCCCTTGATATTCTTGACCTTTCATTCTTCCAGATAAATTTTGTTATTTTTTTCTAGTTCTATAAAATAATTTTGGTAGTTTGATTGGTATGCCACTCAGTAAGTAAATTAGCTAAGGAAGAATTGTCATTTTTATTATATTGACTTGGCCTTCCTATGAACAATGGATATTTTTCCAATTGTTTAGATCTGACTTGTATGAGAAGTATTTTGTAATTATGTTCACATAGTTCCTGCGCTTGTCTTGACAGGTAGACTCCCAAGTAGTTTGTATTTATATTGTTCAAATTATTTCAAATGAAAATTCTCTTTCATTCTCTTGCTGCTGAGATTTGTTGGTTATATATGGAAGTGCTGGTGATTTATATGGGTTTATCTTATATCCTGCAACTTTGCTAAAGTAGTTAATGATTTCAAGTAATTTTTTAGTTGATTCTCTAGGGTTTTATAAGTATACTGCCATATCAACTGCAAAGAGTGATAATTTTGTTTCTCCATTGCCTTTTCTAATTCCTTTGATTTCTTTTTTATTGCTATAGCTAACATTTCTAGAACTGTATTGAATAATAATGGTGATAATGTTTATCCTTGCTGCATGCCTATCTTATTGGGAAGGTTTCTAGCTTATCCATGTTACAGATAATGCCTGCTGATCATTTTAGATGGATACTGCTTATCATTTTAAGGACATTTCCCTTTTTTCCTATGCTCTCTAGGGTTGTTAATAGGAATGGATACTGTATTTTGTCAAGTCTTTTCAGCATCTATTGATAAACATGAGACAATTATGAGACTGATAATAGATAATAAAGAGATAATTAATAATAATGAGATAACATGACCTCTGTTGGTTTTGTTATTGATATGGCCAATTGCATTGATAGTTTTCCTAATATTGAACAAACCCTGAATTTCTGGTATAAATACCACCTGGGTCCTAGTAGATAATCCTTTGAATATATTTCTGTAATCACTTTGCTAGTATTTTGTTCAAAATTTTTGCATCAATATTCATTAGAGAAATAGCTTTATAATTTACTCTCTCTGTTTTAGCTCCTCATGGTTTAGGTAATAAAAGAAGTTTGGTAGGACTCCTTCTTCACCTATTTTTTTCCAAATAGTTTATATAGTATTGGAACTAATTGTTATTTAAATGTTTGGTAGAATTCATTTGTGAACCCTTCTGGCACTGGGGATTTTTTCTTAGGGAATTCATTAATGGTTTGTTCAGTTTCATCATATAAAACGGGATTATTGAGGCATTGTATTTCCTGTTCTGTTAATGTAGGTAATTCATATTTTTGTAATCATTTATCAGTTTCACTCAGATTATCAAATTTAATTGTATATAATTGGGCAAAATATTTCTTAATGATTACTTTAATTTCTTCTTCACTGTTGGTGATTTCATCCTTTTAATTTTTTTTAAAGCAATCAGGGTTAAGTAACTTGCTCAAGGTTACAGGGCCAGTTATTTCTGGGTGTGGTGCTAAGTATCTGAGCCCAGATTTGATCCCCAGGTAATCCCGACACTGGAGCTGGTGCTCTTACTTGCTGTGCTACCTGGCTGCCCCCATCCTTTTTATTTGTTGATACTGGATATTCGGTTTCCTTGTTTCTTTAAAAAAATCAAATTAACCAATGGTTTATTTTATTATTTTTTTCCCATAAAAACAATTCCTACTTTGTTTTTTGTAACTTTCAATTTTTACAAATTCACCTTTGATTTCAGGATTTCAAATCTGGTGTTCAGTTGGGGATTTTTAATTTGTTCTTTTTCTAGTTATTTTAGGTGTACAACCAATTCATTGATCTGCTCTTTCTCTGTTTTGCTGATTTAAGAATTTTAAGAAATAAATTTTCCCCTAAGTACTACTATAACTGCATCCCATACATTTTGGGGTGTTGCCTCATTGTTGTCATTCTCTTTAATGAAATTATGGATTGTTTCTATGATTTTTTTCTTTGACCCACTTACTCTTTTTTTTTTTCCAAATGCTTTATTAACTTCTGATTTACATCATTCATTTCCGCCAGATTTTAAGTTACAAATATTCTCCCCATTTTTCCCCTACCCACCACCTGAAAATAGCAGTCCCAAAGGATATCCCCTCCTACAATCTGCCCTCTCCCATATTTTCTTCCATACCTCTTTCAACTTTTCCAGTGGATCTCTATGCCCCAGTGCCTGTATATCTTATTTTCCAATTACATGTAAAATAGTATTAATAATAGTACATATATATATATATATATATATTTGAGTATTTGATTTTAAAACTTTAAATTATAGATTCATTTCCTTCCTCCCTTGTCACCCACCCTTACTAGGAAGATAAGCAGTTAAGTATAGGTTGTACATGTGTGGCTAATGCAAAACAATAACATAGTAGATATATTGTAAAAGATTGACTATATTTCCCTCCCTCCTATCCCACCTCCCACTTGTTCTGTTCTCTACTTTGATCCTGTCCCTTTTCAAAAGTGGGTGCTTCCAACTTCCCTCCCCCTCAGCCTGCCCTCCCTTCCATCATCCCCCCTCTCATCTCCTTCACCCCATACTCTCCTGGAGGGTGAGATACCCTATTTTGTGTGTATTTCATTCCCTCCTCAAGCCAAATTCAATGGGAATAAGGTTGACCCATTCCCTTTTGCCTTCCTATTCTTCCCCTCCATTGTAACCATTTTGCCTTGCCTCTTCTGTATGAGATAGTTTACCCCATTCTGTCTCTCCCCATCTCCTCTCATTATATTCCTCTCTCACCTCTTAATTTCACCTTTTAAGTATCATCCCTTTCTGTTAAATTGGTCCTGTGCCCTCTATGTATGTATACCTGTAAACATATATACACACACATTCACATATGTATTCATAAGCCTTATACCCTCCGATATAGACATATATAATTTCTATTCCCTTCAACTACTGAGAAAAGTTTCATAAGTTACAATTATTGCTTTTCCATGTAGGAATGTAAATAGTTCAATTTGATAAGTTCCTTATGATTTCTTTACCCTGTTTACCTTCTCATGCTTCTCTTGCTTCTTATATCTGAATGTCAAATTTTCTATTCAAATCTGTTTTTTTCATCAAGAATGCTTGAAAGTCCTCTATTCCACTGAATGACCATATTTTCCCCTGAAACATGATACTTAGTTTTGCTGGGTAGTTGACTCTTGGTTTTAATCCCAGCTCCTTTGACCTCCAGAATATCATATTCTAAGCCCTTCGATCCCTCAGTGTAGAAGCTGCCAGATCCTGGGTTGTCCTGATTGTGTTTCCACAATATTGATATTGTTTCTTCCTGGCTGCTTATAATATTCTCTCCTTAATTTGGGAATTCTGGAACCTGGCTATAATATTCCTAGGAGTTTTCTTTTTTACAATCTTTTTCAGCAGGTGATTGGTGGATTCTTTCAACCTCTATTTTGCCCTCTGGTTCTAAAACATCAGAGCAGTTTTCTTTGAGAACTTCCTGGAGGATGATTTCTAGGTTCTTACTTTGATCATGGCTTTCAGGTAGTCCAATAATTTTTAAATTATCTGTCCTGGATCTATTTTCCAGGTCAGTGGTTTTTCCCATGAGATATTTCACATTGCCTTCTATTCTTTCATTTGTTTGGATCTGTTTAACAGCATCTTGATTCCTCATAAAGTCATTAGTTTCCATTTGCTCCAATCTAATTCTGAAGCAATGGTTCTCCTCGTTGAGCTTTTGAGATTCTTTTTCCATCTGGCAAATTAGGCTTTTTAAGGTATTCTTCTCCTCATTTCCTTTTTGAGCCTCTTTTCCCATTTGAGTTAGTCTACTTTTTAAGGTTTGATTTTCCTCAGTCTTTCTGTTGACTTTCATTTTGCAATATTCTTCCATCTTTCTCATTTCTTTTCCCAATTTTTCCTCCACTTCTCTTATCTGCTTCTTAAGGTCCTCTACGGCCTGTAACCAACTCATATTTTCCTTTGAAGCTTTTGGTGCAGGAGTTCTGACTTCACTGTCTTCCTCCTGTTCCATGCTTTTCTCCTTTTTGTCCCCCAAAATAGGAGTCTATTCTTGGAATATTCTGTTTGCTTTGTTTCCTTTTCCTGGTCATGTTGCCCCTCAGTCACTTGACCCCTGGGCTTTTTGCCACAGTAGGACTCTGCTACCAGACAGGGGAGCTTTCATCCCAAATGCTGGGGTTTTCTCAGCTGCTGGAGGTATTAGATGGGTGCCCTCTCTGAGGTCTCCACACGCTCTGGCAAGCTGGACACACACCCCAGGACCTCCACCCTAGACTCCAGTCCATATCCAAAATGGTTAAAGCAAGAGTGATTACCCCTCAGACTGGTACCCCTCAGACTGGTGCTTGGTCCCCCTATACTCTGCAGGCCAGGAGCTAAAGCTGCCAAGTGGTGCTGGCTGGCTGTGCCCACATCTCCGCGGCTTCTCCCCCTGGGGGCAAAAGCCATGCACTCCCACTTACTGGGTCCCAAATTCCAGACTGCACTGACCTCTCACTTTGTCCTTTGCATCTATGTGTTGATAAATCTGGAAATGGTCACAGCTGCTACTTATTGGGAGTCCCTCCTGAAGGTGGCTGGTCAGACCCGCCTTGGGGCTAAAGCCTAGGTGTGGGGCTGGGCTCGCCTCTGAGAGCACTGCGCTGGCTGATTCCTTCCAGCCCGCTGGGCTGTCCTCAGCAGGAGGTTAGCTTCTCTGTGTCATTTTGTCAGTTCTGCAGCTCCAAAGTTTGTTTAGAGTCCCCTTTTTACATGGATTGGGGAAGATGGAAGCCAGAGCAGATGGGAAGTCCTGATTCTACTCTGCCATCTTGACTCTGCCCCCCAACCCACTTATTCTTTACTATTAGATTAGTTTCCAATTAATTTATCTTTCTACTGCCCTCTGTCACATGAATTTTTATTGCATTATGATCTCAAAAGTATACATTTAATATTTTTATCTTTCTGATTTGATTTTGAGGTTTTTATGCCCTTATAAATGATCAGTTTTTCTGTAGGTACCTTGTGCTACTAAAAAAGTTAAATTCCTTTTTGTTTCCATTCAGTCTTCTCCAAAGATCTGTCATATCTAACTTTTCTAATATTCTATTTACCTCTTAGCTTCTTTCTTGTTTATTTGTTGGTTAATTTTCTAGTTCTGAGAGGGGACAGTTGACATTCCTCACTAGCTGTCTACTTCTTCCTGTAACTCACTTAACTTTTCCTTTAAGAATTTGGAAACTATACCATTTGGTGCATATATGTTTAGTTTGATATTATCTAATAATCTATGGTACCTTTTAATAAGCTATAATTTCCTTCCTTATCTCTTTTAATGAGATCTATTTTTGCTTTTGTTTTGTCTGAGATCAGGATTGTTACTCATGGTTTTTTGTTGTTGTTGTTCCTTTTTACTTCCTCTGATGCATAGCAGATTCTTCTCCAGCCCTATACCTTTACTCTGTGTGTCTCCCTGCTTCAAGGGCATTTCTAATAAACAACACATTTTTTTATTGATCCACTCTGCTATTTGCTTCCATTTTATGGGAGAATTCATCCCATTCATGTTCACAGTTATGATTACTAACTGTGTATTTCCTCTATCCTATTTTTCTGCCTGTTTGTCATCTCTATCTCCTTTCATCCTTTCCCTTCTCAATAGTGTTTTGTTTCTGTCTACTGCTTCACCTCTCTTCTGTCAGCCCCACCCCACTCCCTCTTTACTTAATCTCCACTTCTCCTACTTTTCTGTTGGGTAAGATAGATCTCTACATTTAACTGGTGATGTATATCATTCCCTCTTTGAAACAATACTGATGGGACTAACTTTCAAACCGTGCCCATTGCCCACCTTCCCATCTTTCCCTCCACTGTAATAGGTTTTTTGCACCTCTTCCTGTGAAATAATTTACCTCATTCTACCTCTCCCTTCCTTCTGCACCCAGTGTACTGCTCTTTCTCATCCCTTAATTTTTTTTTGTCATTCCCTCAAGTTAATCTTATACATGTACCTTCTGCTATGTATATTCCTTCTAGCTGTACAATTAGTACAAATATCATATTCCTATATAGGAATATAAAGAGTTCAACTCCACTGAATCTCTTACATTTGCTTTTTTCTCTTTTGACATTTTTAGGCTTCTGTTGGATCTTGGTATTGGATATCAAATTTTTTTGTTAAGTTCCATCTTCTTATGAAAGCTTGAAAGCTTTCTATTTCATTGAATGACTATTTTTCCTCCTTGAAGCATTATGCTTAATTTAGCCAGGTAGGTGATTCTTGGTTATAGTCCTAGTTCCTTTGCCTTCTGGAATATTATGTTTCATGACCTCCATTACTTTAATGTTGCAGCTGCCAAGTGCTGTGTTATCTTAATTGTTGTTCCCCAATATTTGAATTGTTTCTTTCTGGCCTCTTGTAATATGTTTTCCTTGACCTGATGGTCAAGGAAATTTGGCTATAGAGTTTCTTGGAGTGTTTATTTTGGAATTTCTTTCCTGAGGTGATCAGTGGCTTCTTTCAATGCCTATTTTACCCTCTGGTTCTAGGATATCAGGATTGTTTTCCCTGACATTTTCTTGAAAGCTACTGTCCAGATCCTCCTTTTCATTATGGCTTTCAGAAAGTCCAATAATTCTGATATTGTCTCTCCTGGATCCATTTTTGCATCAGTTATATTTTCCAATGAGATATTTTAATTTTTCTTCTATTTTCTATTCTTTTTAATTTGTTTGATTGATTCATGATGTCTCATAGTGTCATCAGCTTCCACTTGCCCAATTGTAACTTTTAAGGAGTTGTTTTCCTCAGTTAACTTTTGTACTTCCTTTTCCATTTGGACAATTGTACTTTTTAAGCAGTTATTTTCTTTTTCCAAACTGTTGGTTTTTTTTTTTTCCTTTTTGGAGGGGGGTAGGTAGGCAATTGGGGCTAAGTAAATTGCCTGTGGTCATATGGCTAGTTTTTGTGTTAAGTGTCTGAGGCTGGATTTGAACTCAGGTTCTCCTGACTCCAGGGGTGGCGCTCTATTCACTGCATCACCTAGCCACCCCTGAACTGTTGATTCTTTTATCATAATTTTCTTGCATCAGTCTAATTTTTTTCCCAATTTTTCTTTCACCTCTCTTATATGATTTTTAAGCTCCCTTTTGAGTTCTTCTATGAGTTCTTTTGGGGCTTGAGACCACTTCCCATTTTTCTTTGGGGTTTTGCTCATAGGTATTTTAGCATTATTGTCCTCTTCTGAATTTGTGTCTTGGTATTCTCTGTCACCATAATAACTTTCTGTGACCAGATTCGTTTGTTGTTTTTGCTCATCTTTTTTGGCCTTTTCTCTTTCTTTGAAATTTAATCTCTGCTCCTGTAGTGGAGGAGGTACTGCCTCAGGTTTCTTGTGCTAGTGGCTGCCATAGGCCCTACTGTTTACACTGATGTTTTCCTGAGGTCCAGGGGGGATCCTTGTGTCTGGTGCTGTGCTGCAGGGGTGTGGTAAATGGTAACTAGCACTGCTTGAAGCTGTAGGGATCTAGCAGTCTGTATGGTGCTGACCCAGGGTCCTAGTGCTGGTGTCTGGCACATGCTGAGGACATTGGGGTGTTTCTGCAGTTCTCTGTGGCTATGCTTAAGCACGTGGAAGTCTGTCTGCGGCAGGCTGCTGTAGTCTGCCATTCCCTTGGCTATGCTGAAGCATGTGGGTGTCCTAGTGTTAGCATTTGCCTGCTCCACTGCACTGGGGCTCAAGATTTCCTACCAGTTTGTTGTGGTAAGGCTCTCTGGGACACTTTCTGTCCTGGACTGTGTTCCCTTTTTATCTAAATGAGACAGACCATTCCTTCTGATCTTCCAAGTTTCTTGGGCCAAAAGATTTTTTCATCCCATTTTTTTTGCTGGTTCTGCTATTCCAGGATTTGTTTGGGGGCTCTATTTCATGGTTGTTTTGAGGTAAATATGGGAGAGTTATGGTGATTTTCTGCTTACTTCACCATCTTGGCTCCTGGAAGTCTATCCATTGTTTCTCACAACAGAGTAGCATTCCATTATATTCATGTACTATTTATTTCATTCATTCCCAGATTGATGGACTCCTACTTTGTTTCTAGTTCTTCACTTCTTTAAAATGTGCTCTTATGAATATTTTGGCATCTATGGGCCCTTTCTTTGTGTGTTCTATTTCCTTGGTGTATAGGCTTAGCAGCAGGCTCCCTAGAATAAAAAGCTGCATTTTAGTTACTTTTGTAACATAATTCCAGATTTCTTTCCAGAATGGTTAGAATAATTCACAGTTCCATCAACAGGGTATTTATGTGCCTGTATTCCCACAAGTCACTTTGCTGTCATCTTTGCCAGTTTTCTGGGTGTGAGGTAAAACCTCAGGTTGTTTTGATTTGCATTTCTCTTATAATTAATGATGCATAGAATTTTTCATGTGGTTATTAATAGTTTGTAATTCTTTTTCTGAGAACTGTTTTTTAAATCCTTATCCTTTATTGAATGATTCTTATTCTCATATAAATGACTTCTAGTTGAAAACAAATTTATGAAAAAACCTATAAAGCAAATAAATAAATAAAAACAACAACAAAAAAAACCCTCCCTAAGCAACCCAAAAAACAAAAAGACAAAACCCAGGCAAAAAAAAAATTCCCGACATTCTTGTAATTGCAGATATCAGTCAATGTTAGCTATTTATTGTTACAGAAAGTTTCTTTGGAATAGATAGTGGGTTGGGTGCTTGCAGCTGGGTAGTGTGCCATATCTAGAAGGTCATGTTGCTCAGGTTTATGGGTGGGAGGGGTCAAATGAAGAGAATTCAAGGCAATGCTCCCCTTTCCTCTCAATAGGGAACCCAAATCTTTTTGATACAGGTGCCTCTGATACAGAGGATATGCAAGTTGTTGCATTCTATTCTTTCATAAGTAGCTAACCTTATATAATACTGCAGTTCTCCTTTAAGGACAAAACCTTTGGTTTAGTTTCTAAAATAAACACTGCACATTACACCCTATGAGAGCACTGATGTCATGCCATCAAAGCTATTGCAGAGATAAGAATTAATTCCTATGTGTTTACTTTATAATTTTAAAAGTGCTTAGTCTCATTCAATATCAAACATTTAATATGATTAAATCTCTTCTGACTCTGGCAACGAATAGGTGCTTTGACAAATTGGTCAAATGCTCAGGCATAGAAATGAAAAAAAGGATTTACTTTAAAAAATACTGTTTGTAATATAGTAGTGACTGAAGAGGTCTACAGTAGTACATGCCAAGCAGGTCCTTCACCATTATAAATATATGGCAAATGGTGGACAAAATGAACTGACTCGGAAGCTTGGAAATAAAGATAAACCTTTCTGCTTCCTTTTATTGTCCTGGAATGATTTTGTTTTCATGAGTAGATTAACTGTCAGCAAGACAGTGAGAAGAATGGAAGGATTTAAATATTTGGCTGAAACCAACCACTGAATAATGTTTATGGTTCTCTTCTAAAGTATAGGCAGGGGCCAAGGATAGTCCCTACTGGCACAGTGGGGCATTTAAAATGGCAGCCCAGAAGAACCACAAACTCCCTTTACCAAGTTTGTTTACCCTGTATTTATTATTGGTTGATTAGAATCGTTATATCAAGTGGCATTAGTTTGCCATCAGTTTATCAATTGTGTGTTGCCCTAGGAAAACTTGGCACATTTGACATTCATAAAAGCCATATGTATTACACTTTATGGATAGTTTAGTGCACATCTATAAAGACCAGATGGGTGCTATTTCAAAGCTGTATTGTGGCCATCTATGACTTTACTCCAAAGATTAATGCCAGAAGGTTTCCCAATTTACAAAAACATGTCTTCATTGCCTAGCTTCCTTGCAAAAGTTCACTTGTATGGTCTTTTGGAACTAAGACTTTCCATTCAGGTCTGTAGACATTCTATAGACATTCTTGATCTGAAAAAGAACTGCTTCAGAACATAAAAAGATCATATTTTTTTTTCTAGAAGATAGATCCCCAGGCCCAACCACTGACCAATTTAGTGAATAGTCAAATTCCTCTCCACTTATTTCCCTATGTCCCTGATGCTTCTCCACTAGTCATAGAAGGGAAGGGACAGGAAAGGAGGAAGGGATACTTCTTAACTAAATACAGGGAAGAGGAGATTACTAAAGTTAAAATAGACAATTTCAATTGTATGAAATGAAAAACTTTTTCATAGCCAAAATCAAAATGTATTGGAACAAAACTGTCAGTTCAGAAAGCAAGCTTTTGTATTAAATATCTCCAATAAAGATGTGATATCTAAGATAGATTTATCCAATATGTATAGAGAACTAACTCAAATATGTAAGACCAAGTGTCATTATCTAATAGATTAGTGTCTGAAGGATATAAACAAGTAGGTCTCAAAAGAAGAGCTTCAAACTATTACCAATCCTTTTGGAAAATTGCTTTAAATCAGTAAGAAGATAAATGTAAATTATAACAATTTCCAGGTTTCATCTGACACCTAATAAATTAGCAAAGGTGACAAAAGCAGTTGGAAATAGCCAGTGTTAGAAGGACTATAGGAAGACAAAAGTACTAATACTGTTGGTAAAGCTATGAATTTGTCTAATGATTCTGGGAAACAACTTAAAAGAAAAATTGCATATTTTTGATTCAGACATTCCATACATTGTTATCTACCAAAAGGAGGTCAAGGACAAAAAGAAATCATATGTGTGTACATAATATGTGTGTATACACAACATATACATTTATGCACACATTTGTATGCATATATGTATATGTAAGGAATAGAAATACATATACACAGATATATGTAAATATATGTACATACATACGTGTAAATATATGTACAAACATACATAGATATGCCCTCCCCCTAAAGAGTCATAGTATCACTTTTTGTGGTAGCAAACATCCTTAAACACAGTAGATCCCCATCATTTGAGCAATGGCTAAACAAATTGTGGCACATGTATATTATGGGATATTATTGTACTGTGAGAAATTAGGAATAAGAAAATTTCAGAGAAAATGGGAAGATGTGAAGTGATGAAGAATGAAGGGAGTAGACCCATGGAAAAAAATATATGACTCAAACAATGTAAAAGAAAAGACTAATAAAACATCAGTTAACACTGTAATTTAATGACCAATCACAGCTCTGGAAAAGGGAAGAAATACACCTCTCCTTTTGTTGGAGATGGAGGCTGTTTTTGGATATAGTCTATTATTGTACATGCTGTTAAATGCAATCAATGTTTCTTGTTATTATTGCTTTAGTGTTCTTTGTTACAGAGGAAAGCTTTGGACAGGATAAGGGATGGTTATATTCAGAAGACTGTGATCAATGATACTTAAAGAAAAATCACATTGGTCATTTTATATCATATAAACACATTAAAAACCTTTTCAGTAGTAAAATTAATATTACTACTACTAATAATAATGAGAAATACTATAGGGTAGAGGAATGGATTTAGGGTCAAGATGACCTGGGATCAAGTCTTCTCTCTGACATATACTGGCTGTTTGACTATATAACAGTCAGTTAACTTCTCAGTAGCCCTAGGCAACCCTGTAAGTCTGTAAGCTACTACTGATAAGTGTCAAATATGCATTGACAAAAGGAGTTCCCACACTGGGAGTTCTCCATTCCAATGAGTGGCAATGAATTCTCACTTCCCCACCAAATACATAAAAAAGGAGTCCACAATAATAGTGCACTATAGGTTTGGCACATGTCCAGGCCATTTAAGATGGCCCACATGAAAGATGTTAGGGGTCTACTCTCTGGAGGCTGTATAACTGGAGAATGCATGAACATTCTGCACTGATCGACTAAGGAGTTGGAAGCTTCTATGTAGCCAGAACTGTTGACATCTTTGAAACCTGCCTTACTCAGCAATGGCCTTGGTTTTTGCTGCATTTGAGACTAAAGGTGAGGGTGATGGCCTCACTCATGCCTGTGGTAAAAGGGGAAGGCTCTGCTATGGCCCAGGAGCTGCAGCCACATGAATTTGGCAGTTCAGGAGCTGACAATGGACAACGAAGTCATCTGTGTTGACACCTGAGGAGCCAAGATCACAGGACTCCATCCTCAGCAGGTAACACATCTGGATTTGTACATGAACTTGGTAAAACTAATCCAATGTAACAAGTCAGCTAAACTGTGAGTCTAATCTCCCCCCAACCCTTTCAAAGAGGCGCTGTGGTCTAGGAATGATTGTGCATCTGAAGTATTGGAGGCAATGCATATTTGTTCTTATTGTGTCTTTGAGGTAAATATCCCTTTGTAAAAGCTAATATAATGATAAGAGATTAAATGGAACTGAGGTGCTGGTCAATGGGCACCTCAAACAATGGGGAACATAGCTAGGAGGGAGGCTTAAGCAGATCAAGGAGACTCCCAAACGCCTCCAGGTATCAGAGAATGTCATGGGAGGTAAAATGTAACAGCCCAGTTCTGAGAGAATGTGGCCAGAGTCAACCGTGGTACAAGAATACTTTACTTTTCCATAACTTGAAGGTTTGCAAAGTCCCTTTCCTCAGAATAACTTGTGAGCTATATTGTGGTTTTGTTCAAATCAAATGGACACAGGCTGCATGCCGAATTAGTTGGAGAAATGGAATTGACAGCTCAAAGCAAACATTATATTTGAAAGCAAGTTTTTGCTGTTTCAAAAATGGCTTTTCCCCAATTGATAAATGGCCAAAGGATATGAACAGGCAGTTTTCAGAGGAAGAAATTAAAGATATCTATATGCATATGAAAAAAATGCTCTAAATCACTATAGATTAGAGAAATGCAAATCAAAACAACCCTGAGGTACCACATCTCACCAGTCAGATTGGCTAAGATGACAAAACAGGAAAATGACAAATGCTGGAGAGGATGTGGAAAAATTGGAACACTAATGCATTACTGGTGGAGTTGTGAACTGATCCAACCATTCTGGAGAGCAATTTGGAATTATGCCCAAAGGGCTACAAATAATTTCATACCCTTTGACTCAGCAATACTACTTCTAGGGTTGAATTCCAAAGAGATCGTAGAAATGGGAGGAAGACCCATATGTACAAAAATATTTATAGCAGCTTTTTGTGGTAGCAAAGAATTGGAAATTAAGGGGGTGCCCATCAATTGGGGAATGGCTGAACAAGTTGTGGTATATGAATATAATGGAATACTATTGTTCTATAAGAAATGAGGAGCAGATGGACTTCATATTTACCTGGAGAGGCTTATATGAACTGATGCTGAGTGAGAAGAGTAGAACTAGGAGAAATTTGTACACAATTACAGACACAGCATATGTTTGATGATCAACTTTGACAGAAAGGACTCTTCTCAGCAATACAGGGTTATTAGTCAACCCCCAAAGCCTCATAATGGAGAGAGATGTCTACATCCAGAGAAAGAACTAGAAAGAACTGAGTTTAAATCCAGATTGAAACAAACTATGGGATCTTTTTCTTTTTCTTGTTTGGTTTTGTTTCCTCTTTCCCATTGTTCATTCCATCTGCTACAATCCTTCTTTATAACCTGACTAATGTCTAATATGAAAGTATTTGCAGGTCCTATACTTGATTGTATGCCATCATGAGGGGGGGGAGTGTGAAGGGAGGGAGGGGGAGAAAATTTGAAACTTAAGGGATTGTGGAACTGAATCCTGTAAACTAAAAGTAAACAAACAAATTAATAAAGACCAAAAAATTAAAAATGGCTTTTAGTTTATGGAAAAAAGAAATCTGAAAACAAAAGCTATATCCTTAAACCTGGTGCTGAATTAACATGGAATATACAGTAAACTTGTGCTCAGTAAGAATCCCACAAATCCCATCTATGGATGGAACCTGGCTGAGCTGACATTTTAATTGCCAAGTGTGTCATTATGCTTGTGACTTGTTCTCGTGGTGGACTCATAGATGGAATTACTTTCTTTGTCTGACTTGTTGGTTTCATTAGCAGTCTGTCTTAAAGATATGATTCTGCAAAAGTCTAATATGAGAACTAATACAGCTGTAGTGGAAAGAATATAATCTGTCATAGATGATGAACCAGAGGATTGGTTGTTCTGAACACCCTGTCATCCCTCCTCCCCCATAATGGGCATCTCACCGATAGCAACCCAATTGAAAGGCTCAAGTCTTAGTTGAAGTAAAAAGTAACCCTTTTAGAAAATATCTGAGCACTCCACATCTAGAAAGTGTATAACACCAATGCTGGAGATGCCAGTTACTCTGTGCCATCATCACAGAAGAGACACCACCTGGATTCAAGGACATATCTAGCAATTTTCATGCCTGGGGCAAATTCAAGTAGGCTCGCCTACAGTGCAACCCAGGGAGAGGATGCGCATCCTACATCAAGCTATCATTGATGGGTCAGCAGGGGAGAAGGTTCATCATTGTTTAATACTAGAACATTCTTTAAATTTCTTGCTTTTGGAAAAGCCCTGAGGGTCTTGCCCTAGTTACTTCTACCTAAATTGTTTGGTGAGTATGACTCAGACGTCACCGAGCCATTTGTAGCAAAGGAACTAATGCCCTCAACATCATTCTGTTTCTCATTGCAGCAACCCTAAAAACAATTATTCTAACCTGTGTCCTGATAGTCAGATCCAGGTTGAATGTCAAGGTTGACAACTATTAAAGAATAGTAATCCCTAATGTTTATAGAATGTTTTATGAACCATAGTACCTTCATGCACATTATCTCATTTGTCACCATACTGAAGTTGGGAGGGCAGATATTATTCTCACTTAAATGATGAGGAAACAATTTCAGATAGATGAAGCATTCATAAATAATTCTGGTTTTGGAGTCTGAGGACTTTGGTCCAAATCCTTGGAATGCTGCTTGCTACCTATGGGAACTTGGACAAATTAACAGCAGTTCAATCCTCAGTCGTGTCTGACTCTTCATGAACCCATTTGGGATTTCCTTGGCAAAGATACTGAGGTGGTTTTCCATTTCCTTCTCTTGCTTATTTTACAGATGAGGAAACAGAGGCAAACAGGGTTAAGTGACTTGCCAAAGGTTACACAACTAGTGAGTGTCTGGGGCTGGATTTGAACTCAGGAAGATGACTTTCTGATTCTAAGCCAAGTGTCACACTGTTATCTTACTGGATCTCAATATTCTCATTTATAAAATGAGAGCATTGTATGGGTTAATGTAATGCCAAGGAAAGGCAACTTCCCAAGGTTCAGAATACCAGCATAGGTGCTCTCCATTTTATTCAGTGACCAACCAAGAACAGAGAAGATTAAAACATGACATCATTCCAAATACAGCATTTACTAAGTGTGATTAAATAATCTCCAAGCACTACCCCACCCCAGGACCTTCCAATCATTCAATCAATTACAAAGTCTCTGTTCTAAATACTTCTTCATCCCTAGGCTATACCTTAATTAAGTCCACCACAAAGCCCCTCTTCTCAAATGGAGATTAGTTTCCAAACATAAGGTCAAAAGTTCCCCACCCCTGGATCACAATTGAATCTACCCCAGAGTTACATCAAGTTTAAACACAGCACTTAACACCCAAATGGAGGTCTTTTCTTCATCTGGACACGAGGCAAGTTCTCAGCAATCTTAGTTCCTGGGGAGACAAGGCTTAGCAAAGCCACAAGATACATTGCCAGTCCCTTCATGAATTTATCCTCTGTCTGTAGAACAGTCCTAGAACCCCTGAACACATTAGCAAAGCCCTCTCCCAGGATTTCTGTAAACATACAACAAGAAAATCCTTCTTCAGGGCTTCTGAACCAACAGAAAGGCTCCCAGACCCCTGCAACAACAGCACTGTCCTTCACCAGTGGACAGTATTCACTCTGTCTGCAGGACAGTCTCCAGACCCCTGCAACAATAGCACTGTCCCTCACCAGTGGACAGTATTCACTCTCTGTCTGCAGGACAGTCTCAGGGCTTCTTAACCAAATGCCAGGTTCCAGGACTTCTTCAACAAAAGGACTGTCTTTCACCAGTGGACAAATGTGGCAAAACAACATCAAAACAGACAGACAAAGTACCAGCAAAGCAGCCATGTCTCCTCAGTCCTTGGCAGCTCAGGGGGCAGGTCTCAAAAATCCAGGGCAATTCAAAGCGGCCACCAGCAATTCTCTTAGTCTCTCTCTCTCCACGAGGTGCTGCTTCCAAAAAAATCTTCCGCCTCTCTCTTGTCTCTCCAAATCTACATCACCAGCTCCTCCCAGTTCAGGACTTTCTTTTCACATCAAAAAGTCCATCCCACAGGTGGGATTAACAAGCTCTGGGTTTTAACATAATCAATTTGAAAACCAAGCCAATACAGGGGAATCTTTAATTGCCATTACTATCACAATAGCTAAGAGATATCTGTTCTGATTCTTAAGCTTAGGTCTTCTCTTTCCAACTTTCAACCAACAAAACCATCAGCCAGATTTATTTAGCTCTATATTTCTAGGTGGTCCAGTGGATAGAGCAGTGGGCTTGAAATCTGGAAAATTCATATTCATTAGTTCAAATCCAGCCCCAGACATTTGCTGTGTGACCCTGGGCAAGTCACTCAACCCTGTTTGCTCACTTTCTTCATTTGCAAAATGAGCTGGAAAAGGAAATGGCAAACCAGTCCAGTATCTCTGCCAAAAAATAAAAACCCAAATGGGGTTGCAAAGAGTCAGCCATGACTGAATGATTCAGTAAATGTTTCATTTGATCTGTGCTTAAATAACCTCTTGGTGCTTTACTCTTCTGTTGGTAAGTGGTATAGCATATAGAGCAGGAGCCAGGAAGACCTGAATTCAAATTTGACCTCAGACAGTTACTAGTTGTATGTCCTTAGGCAAGTTGTTTAACCTCTGTCTGCCTCAGTTTTCTTATCTGTAAAATGGGGATAATAATAGTGCCTACAAATTATAGAAAGATGCCAATATGTGTTGAGGGGAGTTTTCTCATCTGCAAATACCCTACATCTATGAAATCATAAGTGTGGTCTCTCTATCACTTTCCCTGTCTCTGTTATGAGTCAGGCACTCTGCCAGGCACTGGGGAGACATACCAAACAGTCAAACACTTCTGGCCCTTAAGGAGTTTATACTCTATTGCCTGTGTAGTGTAGTGTTTATACCCAGTAAAGAAACGGGTGAAGGGAAGACAGGGTTCCACTCATGTTACAGATAGCTATATCCTAAGAAATCAGTCTTATCAACTTACCAAGCATTTATTTTTTTAATTTAATATTATTTTATTTTTTCCAGTTACATGTAAAGACAATTTTCAATATTTGTTTTTTGAAAGATTTTGAGTTCCAAATTTTTTTCCTTCCCTCTTTCTCCTACCCCCTCTCCAAGATGGCAAACAATCTGATACAGATTATTCATGTGCTACCATGCGAAACATTTCCACATTAGTCATGTTGTAAAAGAAGAAACAGAACAAAAGAAAAAAAAATACCATGACTCCTCCCCCCCCACTTGAAAATAGTAATACTTTGATCTGCATTCAGATTCCATCAATTCTTTCTTTTCCATCATGAATCTTTTGGAATTATATTAGATCATTGTATTGCTGAAAAGAGCTAAGTCAATCATAGTCAATCATTGCACAATGTTACTGTTACTGTGTACAATATTCTCCTGATTCTACTCACTTCACTCAGCACCAGTTCATGTAAATCTTTCCAGGTTTTTCTGAAACCTGCCTGCTCATCATTTCTTATAGCACAGTAGTATTCCATTGCTTTCATATACCACAGCTCGTTCAGCCATTCCCCAACTGATAGGTATCCCCTCAATTTCCCATTCTTTGCCGCCACAAAAAGAGCTGCTATAAATATTTTTGTGCACGTAGGTCTTTTCCCCTTTTTAATGATCTCTGTGTGACATAGACTTAGGAGTGGTATTGCTGGATCAAAGGGGATGCATAGTTTTAAAGCTTTTTGGGCATAGTTCCAAATTGCTCTCCAGAAATCACCAATCATTTATTAAGAGCCTATTTTATCAGACTCTGTGCTAAGTGTTGAGATAACAAAGAAAGGCAAAAAAAGCTCCTTAAGGATCTCACAGTTCAATGTAGAAGACAAATCTAAAAGGTTACTGGGATAGAATGTCTGAGGGAAGTGTCAGTTAGGGGATATAGTGGGCAGGCTTGGAATCAGGAAGAGCTGAGCTCAAAGCTGGCCTCAAATACTTATTATCTGTGTGTCCCCAGATAAGTCACTTCACACTGTTTGCCTCAGTTTCCTCATCTATAAAATGAGTTGGAGAAGGAAATGGCAAACTGCTCCAGTATCCTTGCCAAGAACACATCAAATGAGGTCACAAAGTGTCAAATATGACTTAAATGACAGAACAACAAATCGCAGAAGGAAGACACTCAGTTTAAGGAGGAACAGGAAAGGATTCCTTTAGAAGTTGAGCCTTCAGCAGAGACTTGAAGGAAAGCAGTACCAATGCTTCAACAGTCTCTTCAAAATAACATCTCTAGTCACAGACAAAGCCCTCGAGAGTAAAGCACTTGCTGAAATGCAATAACCATGGATCTCCCTTGAGTTTTAGGAGATGGTCAAAAGCATGAGGAATATCCCTAACAGTGTACCTTTTGGAACTTTCTCATAGAGATGATGGACCTAGGTTGGGTTGTCACCAGTCAATTGCCATGCCGCATATTTTTATTAGGAATGATTATCTGGTGAATTAAATTGTGATCCCTGATTATTACACACCATAGGATTCATAGACTGCTCTCATCTGATTTAACACTAGTTCTTAAGAGATTATTAATTTTACCACTTGATACATTTGGATGTCATTCATCTTGAGCACCCTCAATGCCTATCCTTCATACAATAGGATCTCTATGTGATTTTACATATTCTCTCCTCTCTCACTTTGCTCTAGACGACAAGATGTTTTTTTTTCCCTTAAGGATAACTACTCTATTCCCTTAATCCCATCCCTTCCTTTCTCCTTCACACTGCTGGCCTCAGGATTGGTCCTTGTTTTTTAATCCCTTAGCTACACCTTTCTTTGTTGCTCAATTGTTTTTCAGTTGTGCCTGACTCTTGGTTATCCCTTTTGGGGTTTTCCTGGTAAAGATAGTGGAGTGGTTTGCCATTTCCTTCTCTAGATCAATTTACAAGTAAGGAAATTGAGGCAAACAAGGTAAAGTCACTTGCCCAGGGTCACACAACTAGTAAGTGTTTGAGGCCAGATTTGAACTCAGGAAGGGAAGACCTAGTACTCTATCCACTGGGACACCTAGTTGCACCTAAATCTTTTCGTGTGTGTGTGTGTGTGTGTGTGTGTGTGTGTGTGTGTGTGTGTGTTTTATAACTGCCCAAAACAAAGAATCTGATGAAATTGGGAAAGAAAGGTAAGAACAACAAAAATATATTTTTTCTTAGCTATATTAGGAATAAGAGGTCACCACGAACTGAAGAGAAATGACTAACACTGACTATAATAATTTTATCCAGAAGTGTAACCATTGTAAATTAATTGCCCCAACAAGGAGATCAAAGGAGCCCAGAAACACCTGAGTCAGCCAGCATCTGACTTACTTGCCAAATAGAAAGAGATGCCTGCCAAAGGCAACAGTGGATTAGAATATAAACTCATTGGTAAAATCTTATGAAGAAGGATGATAGATAATTATGTGCAGTATGGTCTTACACAACAGAGAGGAAGCAGTAAAATGAATTTAAGAGACGGTTAGAAAGATATCTAACTAAAAATATCATACTAAGGGCATTTAAGATTGAAAGTTGAGTAACTATAAACAAAAGAAAAATGGAAAAGATTTGCAAAAAAACCAAAAACAAAAAAAAACAACAAAACAAAACATTGTTTTCATCATGAAGGACAGCAGACCTTGGTTCCTAAAATCACAGTCCTGAATGTGCTTATAGGAAGTCAGAATGGTACTGAAGAAAATTAGAGCCAGATATGGAAAGGAGAACTATTCTGGAAAAGAGATGATTGTGAGGGCTTTGAGGTAGAGCAACTGACACATCTAAAAGAGAGAAAGATATTGGGCATGGGGTAAAAAATCTCAGATCTTATTAACTGAAAAAAAATGAGAGAACATCAATAACAACTGACTTACCTATTTGTATGCAATATTTATATAATAATCAAGGATAATTTTCAGCCAAGGTATTAGTAGAGAAAAATTTGACTTTTGCAAGAAATATTAGACAATGGACCACACCTTTTCTAATCAACAGTTAATAAAAAGTGAAGACTAAATAAATTAATAAAATGTGAAGAGTAGAAGACCCCCCTGTGCTTATTATTTATTGGTTAAAGAAAAAAAAAACCATTTAGTCTGGTCATATAGAAAGCCTCCTATCATACATCAAAATACAATAAAATTTCCTTTGTAAATGTAAAATCCTAAATAACCTCATTCACCAAATTTCTGACTATAGAATCAGGCATGATATAAATCAGGGAAATGTATGCTAAGGCACTTCTCAAAGCATTTATTAAGTACCTCCAATGGGCCAGGCACTGTTCTAAGTCCTGGAGATACAAAAAAAAGGCAAAAACAGTTCCTGTTTCACAGTTGGATGGGAGAGACAAAATACAAACAATTATCTATAAATAACATATAAAAATGATAAATTGGAGATTATCTCAAAGGGAAGGGATTAGAAAGAAGGGGATCAGGAAAGACTTCTTGTAAATGGTATAATTTTATCTGGAACTTGAAGAAAATAGGGAAGTCAAGAGTCAGAGATCAGAGGGGAAAGAGTTTCAGACCAAAGACTTCCTGTCCCCAAGGAACTTACAATCTAATGGAGGAGATAAAAACAAACAAGTAATATGTAGGATGAACAGGATATAATTAACAGAAGGTAGTTGCTAGAAATAAGAGAGGTTGGGAAAGATAGGATTTTAGTTGGGATTTAAAGGAAACCATGGGAGTCTGTAGGAGGAGTTGAGAAGGGGTAACATTTCAGTCATGGGGGACAGCCAGGGAAAACTATCTGAGTGGAGAGATAGAACCGCTTGTCAACAGCCAGCAGTCTGGTGTCACTGGATTGAAGTTTGTGGAGGGGAGTAAGGCATAAGCTTGGCAAAGTAAAACAGGACTCATGTGTGAAGGACTTTGAATGCCAAATAGAGCATTTTGTATTTGATCCTGGAGGTAATAGGGAAACACTGGAGTTAATTGTGTGGGAGGTGGAGGTGAAGTGATTAGACCTGCACTTTAGGAAAATGGCTCTGGTGGCTGCATGGAGGGTGGATTGGAATGGGGAGAGACTTGATAGAAGGTTGAAGGTCATTTTGATTGTTTAACATTTTTGTTTGAAGGTACTTTTTATTCCAGCTTTTCTTTTTTTTTGGGGGGGGAGTGAGTGGATGTGGAGGAGACTGGAAAGAACCAATGAGAAACAATTCTCTGGAATTTTGTCAAATCTTGCTTAACTTCATGCTTGATTTTCTGTCATGTTAGGCACAAAAGTGTCCATGCAAATTAACCAGATTTTTATCAGCTCTTCTTAGAATGTTCCAACTGGGAAGGGACCTTAGATATTTATAATGCATTTTTTTTAAATGAATAAGGAAATTGAAGCCTTTTGCTATTGGTCAACCTGTAAGTAAATAACAGGGTAGAGTGACCAGGTTCTCTGACTCCAAACCTAGTGCTCTTTCCACTGAATAATGTGTTTGAGTCTAAACGAAACACCCAAAGTCCTGGATATGAAATCAGAGGTCTTATGTTGGTATCTTGACTCAAGCCACTGCCTCTCCCACTTCTATTCTACGAGCCTCAGTTTCCTTATTTGTAAAATGAAGGAGTTGGACCAGATGATCTTTAAGGTCTCATATTTCTGAAACTAGATAATTCTTGCCCTGTGATTCTAAGGAATTGTGGCTAGTTTGATTTCAAGGCTGCCACAGATGGGGATAATAGATAGCAACATGCAAGGAATGTTTTGGTTTATTCATTAAAAGGTTTATGGCCTTCACCAGGGGACTGATTCTGAAATTCAAACTAAGGCAGTGAACTGTGAATCCTTCTCTATTTGGAAAGAAAGGACTTGCTATGTAAATTTCCTTAAGATTGAGGTGGGGGTAAAAGTTTTCTGGCTAAAAAAAAATACTCCAGCATAGTTAGTGAAATTGAAGATTCTGTTAAATTTTGCATACTCAAAGATAAACTTGCTGAAGCATTAACTGGAGAAAATGAGATGACTGGGGCAGGCATTCTGGAGTTAAACACAGTCTCTGATTTCTGAACTTCAGCCACAGTTTCTGTCTCTTATCACCACCATAAGCCTCTTCTATCTCCCACGTTCCAGTTTTCCCTTTTCCCACCATCATAGAAAGGAGAAACTGCTATGGAAAATGGACCTTTGCCAACACCAACACCAACACCAATCACTAACCAATGACCATTGATGGACAGGGAAGCCCAAGGATCCTGGGAACAACAGCATTCTTCAGACTCCTACCATTCTTTCCAGCTCATACCCCAGAGCCATTAACTAGAATCTACTCTCTTAAGCAGAGAGCTCCACTTCTTACCTCTTCAGCATCCTCAGCTACTGAAGACCCAGAAGACAAAGTTTTAGGCACTAAAGTTCTTGGCACTCTCAAATGACTCAACATCAGAAGTGTATGTAGTTTTATTAATGGAAATTACATTAAAGAAGATGCATTGCCATATTAATAGCCATGGATCCTTCTGTATGTATTGTAGCTGAAACATCCAACGTGATCTCCTTCAGAGAAGGGGTTATCTTTCCTTTTCATTTGTGTCTCCTATGCTTAGAAAAATACTTTTCACTTAGTGCTTGATAAATGCTTTTTAATTAATTAATTAACTAATCAAATGCCAGAAAAACATACATTTGTGATCACCTATGACTAATGAATTCCAGGTCATGTTGTTATTTGTGTTGACTGGCTGAGTGTGGCAGATCATTTTCTGTATACACATGTATTGGACCAACCATTTTCTATCCTGGATTGTTGAAGTTTGTTTCAAAGAAATCATTGCAGTATATTGTAGCCTTCTGCGGGACATTTATTAAACAAATGTTACAAGGCAGGAATTTGTGCAACAAAAGCTGAGCAACCATCCTAATAGCCCAGCCTTCCCATTCTGAGTTATGAAGTTTCTCACTAAATAGAGGTCTTCACCCAGAAATGCCCAGCTCTGTGCAGACTAAGGGGTCCTAGTGACCTGGGGCCAAAGAATCAGTACTTAAAAAACAAAAATAAACAAATAAAGCCATATGTGTATGCATGTGTTTGTATTTATGTATGGGGGTATATGTATATGCGTGTGTATAGCAGTGCAAACCCAACAGAACTCTGGTAACCATTGCAGAATGATTCAACAGTCTCTCCCTAATGACACTGCCCTCAGACAATGGTTCATCCATAATGGGGAACATCCTTAGCTTGTTTGTTTATAAAACAAACAAATTAACAAACAATATCCACTGGTCTGGGTCAGGGGTCACTGAGGAGTCTATCAGTAAAAGTAGGTCACAGTAGTAGCACTTAAATAAATACCTTTAAGTAAAGTCAAGTAAGTCTGAGGGATTGTGGGAAAGTGGCAGAATAAGGCTGGTTCCTCCCCCAAACAACTTAAAAATAAATTTTAGAGCAACAGAAATAGTAAAAAGTTGGGTTAAAGTAACAACCCAGGCTAAGATAAGTTGGGAGGACATTAGGAAAGATCTAACCTTCCTGGGTGGTGGTCTGGCTTGATTGTAATGCAAATACCTCAGAAAGATACTTCCAAATCAACAAACAGCAGCCCCTGGGGCAGCTGTGTGGGAGCAGAGGAGGCTTCTGGAACTTTGCCCCAATGATTGTGTGTAGGTCCAGGGAAGACTGTATGTGTGTGTATAGGGGGATCTTCCTGGCACACCAGGCCTATGTACGTTGATTAGATGTGGTCCCAGGCTATGATGGTAAGGAGAAATGAGCACACGCACACACTGGTAAGTGCATGGGTCCAAAAAATTTTGTTGGTTGTAGTCACTCTCAGGAGAGCTGAAGCCCTGGTTTGGGTTTGGGTTTCAGTTCTGGGGCAGAGGGGAGTAATGGTATTGGAATCTGAAGATCTTCCGTACCCCTTGTATTGGCAGGCTGGCAGGTACTTAGCACTTAATTTTGGGTTCATAATTGTGTCAGGTGTTGAGACCCAGAATTTGTAAATTCCCCAGTGGGATGAACTTGCTGACATGGCAGGAGGGGGTGGGGCAGGGAGGAGCCAGAGCCAAGTAGGGGCCAGACTGGAGCCAGCATGGCAACCAGAAGTGGCTGAGTAGCAGCAGGAGGCAGCAGTGATACAAGTGGCAGCAGTGGCAGAGCTTCTTTGGAGAGCCAGCCAGAACTTATGCCAAGGACTTCTGCTGAAAAATTCTGCTGAGTACTGCTGGGACAGGAAATGATGGGGGCTGGAGCTGTTGGGAGTGATTTGCGTGGAGGCTGGAGACTGAGCAGTTACCATGAGTGAGGAGAGGACCATCTTTGCCTGAGGGAGCCTGTTTTGTTTTGAAGGCTTGGGCATGTGGGTGTTCACTGCATTAACTATGTGTACCAATTTCGTGGCTAATGTAATGGCTTTGACTTAATGGTTTGGGAACTCAGCCTTCTGGTATTTGAATAAATGCTTTGCCCTCCATGTGGAGAGCCTGTTACATTTTGTGATTCACAACCATACCAGCATATTTATAGTCAGCATGGGCATTGTGAATATTGCCTTGTTGTTACAAGGGGTGAGCTGATGCTTTTAATGGCATGAGGAGCAACAGTGACAGAGTTCATTTGTGGTGGAGGTGGTGCTAGAGGCCCTGGATGAAGCTCAGGGTAGAGAGGAGTACCTGAGGTCACTGATAGACCAAGGTATGAGCCAGAGGAGCAGTGACCACACCTGGCCTTGGATCATAGAATAATGGAAGAACCAAAGAGTCAAAGACCCCCAGGTAGAGCTCAGAAAGCAACAGCATAAAAAAAAAAAACAGAAGTCTTAGAAATTATTCCCCATGTCACAGGAATAAAATTCAACCCTAACCTAAAGTTAAGAACTGAGAGATACCATTAAACAAAAAGAAAGGGTAGACAACAGAGAAAGAAGCTGAACCTAGATACTTGTGTAATAGAGAAGATAGGATTCAAATTCATAAGAAGTCAAAATAGCTACTTGTAAAAATTCAAAGAAAAATGTAATAATTACAAACCTCAAAAGACTTCTTGGAAGAGCTTAAAAAGGACATTAAAAATCAAATAAGAGAGATTGAGGGAAAATTCGGAAAAAAATAAGAGCAATACAAGAAAATAAGGAAAATCATGAAAGGAAAATCTACCAACTAGAAAAAAAAGGTTAAAAAACTTATTGATGAAAATAGCTCCTTAAAAATTAGAATTGGGCAAAGGGAAGCTAATAACTTCATAAGGAATCAAGAAATAATAAAATAAAATGAAAAAATGGAAGAGAATGTGAAATATCTCATTAGAGAAACAACTGACAAGGAAAACAGATTGAGGAGAGATATTATAATAATTATTGGACTACATGAAAGTCATAATCAGAAAAAAGGATATAGACCCTATACTTAAAGAAATTAAGGGAAATTGTCCTGAAGTTTTAGAACTAGAGAGTAAAATAGAAATTACAAAAATCTACTGATCACTACCTGAAAGAGATCCCAAAATGAAAACTCACAGGAATATTATAGCTAAGTTTCAAAGCTCCCAGTTCAAGGAAATAATATTACAAGCCATTAGAAAAACCAATTTAAATATTATGGAACTACAGTCAGATAACATAGGATTTAGTAGTTTCTACATTAAAATATTGAAGGGAATGGAATATAATATTCCAAAGAGCGAAGGAGCTGGGTTTGCAACCAAGAATAACCTATGTAGCAAAGCTGAGTATAATCCTGCAAGAGGGAAAAATCGATAATTATTTAATTAAAGGACTTTCAGGCATTCTTGAGAAAAAGATCAGAACTGAATAGAAAATTTGACTTACAAATACAGTAATCAGGAAAGAAAGTAAACATGGAAGACTAATCATAAAGGGATTTAATGAAGTTAAACTGTTTACTTCTTATATGGGAAAATGTTAGTTGTAACTCTTTTTTTAAATTTTTTTTTAAAGCAATTGGGGGTTAAGTAACTTGCTCAAGGTTACAGGGCCAGTTATTATTTCTGGGTGTGGTGCTGAGTATCTGAGCCCGGATTTGATCCAGGTCATCCCGACACTGGAGCCGGTGCTCTTACTCGCTGAGCCACCTGGCCGCCCCTTAGTTGTAACTCTTAAGAATGTTATAATTACTAGGATAGTTTGAAGAGTACACGTAGGTAGAGGGCTTGGGGTCGAGTTGCTTATGATGGGATGATCCTAAAAAATAAAATTAGGTAGGGAGAGGTAAAATGGGGCAAATAAAAAAAAGGCATGAATGGAAGAACTGACCTTAGTGAATGGGAAGATAGGGTGGAGGATGAGCAGTATAGAAACCTCATTCTCATCAGAATTGGGTTAAAAGTGAATAATACATACGTCTATGTGGGTATAAAAATCTTCTTAAGTTACAGAGAAATAGGAGGCCAAAGAGATAGGTTAAGGGAGGTTCTCTTAGAAGCGTGGGCGGATTAGGAAAACAGTTGCCAGACTTTTGAATAAGGATGTGAGAGAGAGAGAGACAGAGAGAGAGAGAGAGAGAGAGAGAGAGAGAGAGAGAGAGAGAGAGAGAGAGAGAGAGAGAGAGAGAGAGAGAGAGAGAGAGAGAGAGAGAGACAGAGAGAGAGACAGAGAGAGAGAGACAGAGACAGAGAGAGAGACAGAGAGAGAGAGAGACAGAGA
>NW_027186473.1:52818261-52834307 GCF_028583685.1 Petaurus breviceps papuanus
CAAATTTATAAAGGAAAAGATAAATGAATTACAGGTAAAAATAGATAACAAAACTATAATATTGGGCAATTTCAACCTTCCCCTCTCAGAACTAGATAAATTTAACAAAAAAAAAAAGAAATCAAGGAGATGAACAACCTCTTAGCTAAATTAGATATGATAGATATTTGGAGAGACAGAATAAAATTTTATAATAATATACCATTTTCTTAGTAATACATTGCACTTTTATAAAAATTGACTATATATTATGGCATAAAAACTTTATAGCTAAATGCAGAAATAGCAAATACATCGTTTTCAGGTCACAATGAAATAAAATTACATTTAATAAACGATCATGGAAACAGATTAAAAATTAATTGGAGATTAAATAATCTAACCTTGAAGAATGAGTGAGCCAAAGAACAAGTCATAGAAATAGTAAATAATTTTATTAAAGAAGATGATAGGGGCAGCTATGTGGCACAGTGAATACAACACTGGCCCTGGACTCAGGAGGACCTGAGTTCAAATCCAGCCCCAGACACTTAACACACACACACACACACACACAAACTAGCCATATGACCTTGGGCAAGTCACTTAACCTCAATTGCCCTACCTCCCCTCTCCAAAACAAACAAACAAAAGAGGATGGTAATAGGGAGACAAGATACCAAAGCTGAAGGGATGTAGCAAATGCTATAATCTGAGGAAAAGTTTTAACTCTAAATGTTTATATCAATAAAGTAGAGAAAGAGCAGCGATGAATTGTATATACAATTTTAAAATTAGGAAAAAACATTAAAAATCTCCCATTAAACATCAAATTGGAAATCTTGAAAATTAAAGGTGAAATTAACAAAACTGAAGATAAGAAACCATTGAATTAATAAATAAACCTGGGGTTTGTTTCATTGGAAAAAACCCAAATGATATATAAAAAACATTGGTTAATATAATTTTTAAAAAGGATAAACAAAAATCACATCACTAGTATCCAGAATGAGAAAGGTGAATTTACCACGAAAAAATATGATATTAATTTGGAGTTCTATTAACCAATTATATGCCAATACACTTTGTAATTCATTCATTCATTCATTTGCTTTTTGGAGAGGGGCAGGCAGGGCATTTGAGGCTAAGTGTCTTGCCCAAGGTGACAGGGTAGTTTTGTGTTAAGTGTCTGAGGCTGGATTTGAACTCAGGTCTTCCTGACTCCAGGGCCAGTTGTCTATTCACTGTGTCTCTGAGATGCCCCAATTTTGCAATTTAAGTGAAATGGAAGAATATTTGTAAAAATATAAACTGTCCAGATTAACAGATGAGGAAATAGGATAGCTAAATACACCTGTTTTAGTGGAAAAAAATTTTTTTGAAGAGGCCATATATGAGCTTCCTAAGAAAAATAGCTTTAAGATCAGATGGATTTACAAGTGAATTCTACCAAACACTTAAAGATTGACTAATTCAAATATTAAATAAATTATTTGGAATAATAGACAAAGAAGGGGTTCTATCAAACTTCTTTTATGAAACTAATATGGTGATACCTTAGCCAGGAGGAGTAAAAGCAAAGAAAGAAAATTATAGACCAATTTCACTAATGAATAGTGATGCAAAAGTTCCAAATAATATGTTTGTTACAATAATATATTACAAGGATTATACATTATGACCAAGTAAGATTTATACAAGGAATGTAGGGTTGATTCAATATAAGGAAAACTATTAAGATAATTGTGTCAACAACAAAAGTAACCAAAAACACATCGATTATATCAATAGATACAAGAAAAGCTTTTAACAAAATACAACACTCATTCTTATAAAAAAAAACACTTGAAAACAAAGGTATAAATGGATTTTTCCTTAAAATGATAACAAGTATCTACAAACATCATCTATAGTAGGAATAAAGCTAGACGCCTTCCCAATAAGATCAGGAACGAAAAAAAAAGATGCCCATTATTGTTAACATTATACAATATTTTACTAGAAATGTTAGCAATAGCAATAAGAAAAGAAAAAGAAATTGAAGGAATCAGAATGGGCAGTGAAGAATTAAAACTATCTCTTTTTTGCCGATAATATGATGGCATTCTTGAAAAATTCTAGAGATTCAACTTAAATTAGTTGAAACATTAATTTTAGCTAAGTAAAAGGATATGAAATAAAGCCACATAAATCATTAGTATTTTTGTGTATCACAAAGACCTCCAAGAAGAGATATCAAGAGAAGATTTATTTAAAATAACCATAGACAATACAAAATACCTAGGAGTAAACCTGCCAAAACAAACTCAGTAATTACATGAACATAATTATAAAACACTTTTTATACAAATAAAGTCACATTTAAATAATTGTAAAATATTAATTTTTCAAGGGTGAGCTGAGCCAATATAACAAAAATGACAATTCTACTTAAACTAATCTGCTTATTCAGTACCATACCAAAGAATTATTTTATTATGCTACAAAAAATAATAAAAGTACTTGCTTGGAAGAAGAAAAGGTCAAGAATATGAAGGAATTAATGAAAAAAAATATAAAGGAAAGAGTTCTGGAGTATCAGATTTTAACCAGTATTATAAGGAGGTAATTATCAAAGCTATCTGATACTGGATAAGAAATAGAATGGCTGATCAATGGAGTAAAGTAGTTATATAATATATAATAATAAATTATTACAGTAGCCTTTTGTTTGATAAAGGTAAATATCTAACATTTGGAATACTTGCTCCCTATTTGGTAAAAATAGTTGAGAAAACTGGAAAGCAGTCTATCAGAAACTAAGTATACACCAATATCTTATACCATTTACCAAGATGAGGTCAAATTGATATATCACTTAGATAGAAAGGGAGATATCATTTATAGATTAGAAGAACATGGAACATCTTTTCTATCTTATTTATGGATAGGAGGAGAATTTATGAATAAACAGAACATTGTGGAATGTAAAATGGATAATTTTGATTATGTTAAATTAAAAAAGTTTTGAACAAATAAAACCTAATGTAGCCAACATTAAGAGGAAAGCAGAAAATTGGGGGAAATTTTTTATAGATAATTTCTCAGATAAAGGCCTCATATCTCAAATATATAGAGAACTGAGTCGAATTTATAAGAATATGGGTCATTCCCCATTTGATAAATGGTCAAATGATTATGAACAGGCAATTTTGGCAAGAAGAAATCAATACTACATATAGTCTTGTAAAAATGCTCTAAATCAATATTGACTAGAGAAATACAAATTAAAACAGCTTTGAGGTACCATCTCATACCTATCAGCTTGGCTAAAACGATAGAAGGAAAAAATAGCAAATGTTGTGGGTGGGATGTGGAAAAAAAAATGGGATACTACTACACTATTTGTAGAACTGTGAACTGATCCAACCATTTTGGAGAGCAGTCTGGAATTATATCCAAAGAGTTACCAAACTGTATACCTTTTCACCTAGCAATACCACTATTAAGTCTATTTTCTAAGGTGATCAGGTAAAAGGGCAAAGAATATATGTTCTAAAATATTTACAGCAACTTTCTTTGTAGTGACAAAGAACTAGAAATGAATAAGATGCTCATCATTTGGGGAATGGCTGAATAAGTTGTTGTATATCATTGTAATGGAATACTACCATGCTGTAAGAAAAGATGAGTAGATTTGTACGAAATTATGAAGTGAAATGAACAGAACCAAGAGAATGTTGTATACAGTAACAGCAATATTGTTTGAAAGTAAATGTGAATGGCTAAGTTTTCTGAGCAATAGAATATTAAAATCAACTACAAAGGACCTATGAAGGAAGATGCTATCCACCTCCAGAGCAAGAACTGATATATGAAAGTATGTATTGTATGGTTTCACACACACACACACACACACACACACATACACACACTTATGTATCTGTGTCAAATGTTGACCTCTAGTATGGCATTGGGAGGGAGGGAGGGAGACAGCTCAGTCCTAAAAATGTAATAAACAAACAAACAAAAAAAAACCCAACCAAATAAATAAATGGAAAGGTCAAACCAAAGAGATAGGCTATTGATTTCTAGTTCCAGGAACCTTTTCATGTGAAACCCTAGGCTAATGTAACTTATAAAAGACATTTTACTTTACTCCATGACACCAGAGATATTGAAGAAGAAAAGGAAATGGATCTCTTTTCTATTCATGTCTCCAAGAAGACCCATAGATATTGACTATGGAGTGCCAACCAAATGCCTGGCACCCAAGATGGCAAATTGCTGTCAGCATCCCTCTCTAACCATTCTACTCACTGGAGATGGCCCAGTTAATCTCCATCATATATGAAAAAGGATGAGTCCTGCCCAGGGGTGAATTCCTGGATTTCCCAACCAAGACTTTTCCGGGGGTTCCCAGTTTTCAACAAGTTCCCAACTCTCATCTGATTCAAGTTAGTGCCCTTGGGCACTACTTATTCCCTTTGAGCAAGTGCTTTAGCAAACAGTGTGTACAGACAGGGAGATCTCATACAAGTCATCACAAGCTTTTTTTTTTGAAGGCTTTCTGGTTCCAAGCCAGACTTCTGTCAGGCACATTCCTCCCCACATCATTCTCTACACTTTATTCTTTGCTGCAGCCTGAAAACCAACTTACAGATTATTAGTTGTAGCTTCACTGGAACTTTGTGTGACCTCAAACTCTTGCAAATGATAGGAAAGAATGCAGTTGATATGAACACCAAAACAAGGAGGGGCTGGGAGATATAGAAACAGTGAGGGCAAAAATTTAGAAAGGGAAAAATAAAGGGAGCTTCTTCTGTAGAAGAGGGAGACACTTGTTATAAACACATGATAAAATTTGCCTGTGAATCATTGTGTATGCTCCATTTCTCTGACAATATACAAGGAGCCCATAGTTGGGTAAGAATTTCACATTTGGAAATCATTATAGGAGGATAAATGTACATATATTTGCAACAAAACAAACAGAAGTGGTCTGGATGTACACAACTATCTCACTATTGGTTAAATTCAGTTTTCCAGTTCTCAAGGATACTACATTCTATTGGTGGAACACAATATATCCACAGACAATTTGAGGGTAAAAAGTGGAGAATCATCCAAGTTAATGTGGAAGAGTCACTCAGGAAACTACACATGGTATAACCTCTCTTGAGGATAAATTGACATACCTTAACAAACCTCCTGGTCTCCTAGTTTACAGGATAGGACCATGGATTTAAAATTTATTGAGACACAGGTTTGGCTCTATGGGCTGGATTGATGTATTTTTTCCAAGTTGCACTAAGGTTAGTGAAAAGGACTTATGAGCATTACCTCATGCCAGCCTTGGAAGGTAGTGAGTTCCTTCTTTCTAGAGGCTTTCAAATTAAGTTGGGATTTTTTTTTTGCTTTTTGGAGGGGGAAAGGCAGAGCAGTTGGGGTAAAGTGACTTGCCCAAGGTCATACGGTTAGTAAGTGTTAAGTGTCTGAGGCTGGATTTGAGCTCAGGTCCTCCTGACTCCAGGGCCAGTGCTGTATTCACTATGCCACTTAGCCACCCTGTTAGGTTGGAATTTTGACTATTACAAATGCCCAAATTAACTACAAAGGACCTATGAAGGGAGACTTTATTTGTATCCAGAGAAGGAACTGATAAATAAAAATATAGAATGATTTATACACACACATATATATTATATATATTACATGTATATAATTGATTTGGTTGGCACTCGATATACATATATATAATATTATATGTATATAACAAGTATATATTGTATACATACAATATCATATGTATATACACGTATGTATAGATACATACATGTACATGTGATATACATATAATGAGTATATATTATATGCTCATATAATATATACTCATATACTTATATATTATATACTCATATACACATATATATTATATACTCACACACATATTTGTATCTAATGGTAGCTATATCTAAGAGGGAGGGAAGGAAAAGAAAAAAGTTACATGATAACTTTATTCTATATTTAAAAGGAATAGCAAGTTATACATAAATAGAATTGCAGTTTTGTGTGCAATCATCCTTTTTTTCTATTCTACTGTGTTATGGAAATGCATGTTTTATTTCTTAAGTTCAGAATAAAATAAATAAAATTTTTTAAAAAGGAAAAGTTAACAAGTTGTGATTACTACTTATTGAACATAGAGTAGGAAGTTAGTAAATGAATTGAATCAAATTAAAAGTTGTAGAAGAGATTCTTATTTAGTTAATGACTAGAGACATTTCACGTTCCTTCAAAAGTCACTTCCAATTTTGGGGTCTTAGTTTCTTCATGTAATATGAAGAGGTTGTACTAAGTTATCTATAACGTCTTTTTCTAGATTTAAATTTATGATCCCATGATCTTTTCTTTTCTGCGATTCTGAGACCTTTGTATTAGAAAATCTCTTTGTGGATTGTGCTGACGTGTCATATCCTCTGGAAATAATTTTAAGAATTATTCCTGGTATGATGCAGTGGAAAATTTCCCCACTTTTTGAATGAAAGAGAAGCAAATGGTCACAAAGAGAGGCTAGGATATTTCCAGCTTCTGAAATTGGCAGCAAGACCAGCCATACACTCCCACTTGAACGTGCTTGGAAGCCTCTATTAGTAACAGAGTCATTGGACAGCCAGAACACAGTTATGAACCAGTGGGGGCAATTCCCATATTCTTAGGTTTCATTTTTATCATTCTAACTCATAAGTCTAGAATGAATCAGTCTTAATTAGCCCATAGATATTCAAGGCTTACCTGATGGATTGTGGGTTGCTTGCTGTCAATATACTTTCTCTTTAAGAGTGAGGGATATTAATTCCAATGAGAAAAAGTATGCAAGTCTGACAGCTGCTGACACTCCCCTCCCTGACCCTGGTCATCTTTTCACTTGAGTAAAGTGAAAAGTAGATCATTAAAAAAAAAGGTATTGGGAGTCTGCCAGTGTTAAGTAGTAATAAGTTAAGTCTTGAGTAGGTTCAGTTGATATAAACTTCAGAGCTTTATAATCTTCAATCATTTATTTCTGGAACAGAGCCATTGGGGCCAATGTTCTTTTTTGAGCTCAGAAATTCTTCAAAACTTTTTTAGGGAGTTAGGGAAGAGGGGAGAGGTGATTTAAAGAGAAGGTTTAAGTTAGTAGGTGATTATTAGACACCTACTATGTGCCTAATACTATCCTTGGAAGAATGACTCCTATTTTGTTTTTAAAATGATGCAAGAAAGTAACCACAATAGAGCATGTTAGTGTCCTCTATTTCACAAATGGGAGAATATTTAGTGTACCATCAGGACCCTGGCAGTGCCCTCTTGAGGTCTGGCTTTGTTTTCTGTTTTATCACTAGTATATAACAGCCCAGAGGGAAATCAAGTGGCTCTTCTCTTGGCTTATAGGGTGGAGAAAGGGGAAAAAACTTGGATATTATTTTGTCTCTTTAGAAGAGGAGTTTTCTAACATGGGGCCCATGGACTTTTAAAAAAAATGTTTTGATAGCTGTATTTCAAAATAGTTGGTTTCCTTTGTAATCGTATGTATTTTGTTTTATGCATTTAATTATTTTGAGGAGTCCAAAGGCTTTGTTTGTGTTGATTTTAATTGTTTTCTGTTGTGACCAACTCTTTGTGACCTCATTTTGGATTTTCTTAGCAAAGATACTAGAGTGGTTTGCCATTACTTTCTCCAGCTCATCATTTTGCAGATGAGGAAACTGAGGCAAACAGGATTAAGTGATAAGTGTCTGAGATTCTCTTTGAAGTTAGATCTTCTTGACTCCCAGGCAAGTTTGTACAACACAGCCTATGGGCCACTCAGACCCTGCCAAAGGGTGCGGGGCAGCCCTTGAAAAATGTAGAAGATGGAAAAGGTCAAGATGTAAGGAATGCTTTGGGCCTTGTTTAACCCTCCTTCCATTAAGTCACTGTTGTGCCCATCATGTAACTTGGCAGGTGGGTTGCCACTGTGCACTCCCTCTCTTGTTTGGCACTGATAACTAACCACCATCAGTCTGTCTCTAGTCTGTGAAGACTGAGAGTCCTATTTTTTCCCTGTGGTTTTGGTTATTATGGGTGTTGAAGAGGGACAAAGAGGGTGCAGCCATGCGCCAATACCTCTGATGGCTGTTATTCGATGAGTGGCAACAATGCAAAGGCTTCTTCCCCTCCCTTGCTGAGCGGTCTGTGTGGCAGCCCTCCAAGTCACGTGACTATCTGGCGCTTTCTCCAAGGTCATATACTCAGTTCAGTGGTTTTTTTTTTTTAATTGCATGAGCAGTTGCTGTGGAGATTTTTTGGTTCCAACATTGAAGTTTTTGGGGTGATGTTGTAAAATGGGTGATAAAAAGAAACAGAAGATTCAATCAGAACATAATGTGTTTAATGCAAAGTGGATAAATAGATACTTGTTTAGAAAGACAAATTATTGTGCCTTGTTTGCGGAGAAGTAATAGCATTCCCAAGGAATACAATCTCCATCGCAATTTTGAATCAAAAGATCTTGACTTAAGTAAATTGGACTACAATGGAAAACAAATTAAAAGCGTCCAAATTGTTAAAAATTCTCAGTGGGGAACAATTTTTTTTTTTAGAAAATAGACTCAGAAAATGAGGCGGCTACTAAGGTTAGTTTTCAAATGCCTAAAGAAATTGATTTTAGAATTATTCTGGAGTATGATAAACTGATTGCTGACAAGAAGTGTAATAGGTCCCATTAACTTAATGTAAACAATAAGAATACCTGGAAATATATTAAAACTTGAACCACTTAGCAAAGCAATTTTTTAAAATTAATGGAAATTTATGATAAAAAAATCTTAATAAGTACAATTAATTGATATTGACATTTCCCCTTTTAATGTGGTTTATTTGCAAAATAGTTTCATTGCTAGTCATATCTTTACTTGGAATGTGAGACGCCAAAAAACCTATCTGTGGCCCAGAGAAGTTTATCCTATTTTAATTGTGCCCCCTACCTGCTACCAAGTTGTACACGTCAACCTTAGGGTCTCTTTCTACTGCACCACCTAACTGCTGCCCACAGGCTTCACCTGACTGCTAATGGGGTCCTTGACATGCACACAAAAGATTAAGGACCCCTTCTCTTAAAGGTAGAGAAGTAGCTGCAATGGCCTGCTCACCCTGGAAACATTTCTGAGTGTTCTGGCACATTGGAAAGAGCATGAACAGTAAGTCAGGATATCCTGAGCGTTTATGATCCTCTGACACATAATTGCGGCAAGATAACAGGCTGATTACTGAGCCTCAATTTCCTCAAATGTGAATGAGGAGTTATAGCAACATGATACAGTGAAAAGAATATCTCATTTTGGGGTCAGCTAGATGGCACAGTGAATATAGCATTGGTCCTGGAGTCAGGAGGACCTGAGTTCAAATCTGGCCCTGGACACTTAACACATACTAGCCATGTGACTTTGGGCAAGTCACTTAAACCCAATTGCCCTCCAAAAAGCAAAAAAAAAAAAAAAAGAATATCTCATTTGGAACTAGAACATGTGGCTTCAAAATTCATTTCTATCACTTATTTGTGTGACCTTGGGCAAGTCATTTAATCTCTCTGTGCCTCGGTTTCTTCTTATGCAAAACAATGGGAATTCATTCAATGTCCTTGGAGGTCCCTTCTGGGCCTACATGTATGATCTTGGTAACTCCCTCATAGGAGTGTTGTAAGGATCAAATATGTAATGTTTGCTACTCACATTACAAACTTTAAAGTGCATATTAACATAAGATATGCTGATGATTAGCAATAGTATGAAAAGGAATCCCCCAGAATGCTTTATGTATGTGTTCTGATGCTCTTTGTGTGAATGTTATCATTATATCCAATATAAACATAGGATGATGAACTTTTCTATGGATATAAGACCTGGAATTCTATTTACATGAAATAAGGATAAATCTAAGAAGCAGACAAAGATAAAAATTTTACTTTTTAGTGTGTTTGTTTCAATTATCAGGCACTTATCTTTTGTCTCTCCCACTTCCCTCCACCTACTGAAGATAAAGACAGAAATAAATAAATATAAAATTCTTATATCATATAAACACAGTCAAGCAAAAGAAATTCCCATGTTGGCCACTTCAAAAGATGTATTTCTCAATCAGCATATTATTCCATTATGGAAATCATTGACTGTCATTGATCCTCTAGAATCATGGGTTGATCATTGCATTGATCAGAATTCTTAAGTCTTTCAGAATTGTTCATCCTTATAACATTAATATAACATCATATTAATATAATACCATAGTATAAATTGCTTTGTTTCTTCTCATTTCAGTCTCCATTAGTACATACAGATCTCCCAAGTCTCTCTGAAATCATCTCTTCATTTCTTACAGCATAGTAGTATTCCATTATATTCATTTACCATAATTTGTTTATTTATTCCATGATGGATGGTATCCCCCTTGCTTTCCTGTTCTTTGCCTCATTATTTCTTGGCATCATCCTCTTATAAAGGTCTAGGTGACAGCATATAGTATGATCATGCCTGTAGGTTTATGCTTTTGAACCAAAGCCATATTAACATTGCCATCATGGCATACCAGAGAGAGAACTGATTTTGGAGGCTGGAAGTCCTAAATTCCTACTTCAGATACACTGGCTTTGTGACCCTGGGCCAATTCTTCAAACTCTCTGTTCTCAAGGCAACTGCCTAAATCAGTATAAATGGCTGAGGAGTTGCTGATCCACTTTGGTAGGACTCCCCTCTTTTAGGGGTTCTCCATATCAGTGATATCATAGGCCCAGTCTCCTTCCCAGCATAAAAATATTTATAAAGTACTCTTCGAATATTCTACCCAGCAAGAGTCAACAAATTATTGACTTGGCAGTTTCTCATTGCCAGCGAGATAAGAATGGTTTTACGTTTGTAAATAAAGTTTTATCATATTTTAAAATGTAAAAATCATGCTTAGCTAAAGGACTGTACAGGAAGTGGGCTTGATATTTATCATTAGATAATTTTTTTTTAAAATTTTTCTGTTGCTAAGTCTTTCAAGGAATCTTGAATGATTTTTGATAGGGTTGGGAGGTACCTTGTTTTTTAAAAAAACAAACGCCTATAAGGTAGAATCTACCCCATAGTTATAGCTAAAAGAAGTAAATATGAACACATTAGACCTACTCACTAGGAAATAATACTTGAACCAGACATCAAAGTAGCTAGAATAGAATAGGCATTGAAATGGCGATTCCAGTACCAGATTGAATTCAGTTCAGTTCAATTCAACTCAAAGAAATGAATGATCACATTTAGGATTTTGAGCTGGAAAGGACCTGATCTCTCTAGCTATTGCTTTTCCCTCTTTCCTGAAATTACCTTTTATATAAGGCCTTATATGCACATAGAGCAAGGAGAAGGAATGAGAGGCAAATGATATCCATGTTACCCCGAAGCCTCACACCCCCACATTGTGAACACTTTATTCAAGAAAAGAATTGTGAAGTGTTGGACATTGAGAGCACCAAGTAACATTGTAAGAAACAAAATCAATTTTATCTTAACTGCCAGGAAAAGTTTTTCTTTTTTTGGATGTGGTGTTCTATAGGATTAGACTGTTTATCTTCTTCTTTACCACAGAGCCTAAAAGAGAATTTGACAAACAGTAGGCACTGAAGACTGTTGGTGAAGAACTAGTTTCAAATCAATTCAATTTAGCAAATATTTATGAAATATCGAGTATCCCTCCATTTATTTAGAAAGCACCTACTATATGAAGTAGAGATGAGAAAATATAGCATTCCAGTCTTAGGGAGTAGTTCACGTGAAGGCGCAGAGATGAGGTAGGGAATATTCTGTATAGAGAACATAGGCCAATTTGGTGGGAAAGGGAGTCATTGTAGAGACTCCTACCCTCAAGAGACTTATCATTTCATGTAGAAGATATAATATATCCACACACACATATGCATAACTGTAATCATTCTTAGAGCCTAAGGGAGCTATAGACAAAGTTCTATGTGAGGTATTAAGGAAGAAAGTATTATTATTATCATGTGATGAGGCCATGTGATGATAATGAAAATAATTTACATTTATATGGCATCTTATGATTTACAATATGTTTTCTCTCCAAAAACTTTGTGAGGTAGGATCAGGGAAAGCAATCATAGAGAAGAGAACATTTGGGAATTAATGGATGATGAAAATTTTGGCAGACTGGGGGCAGGGAAGAATTTTAGGTGTAAGGAATAACATGAGTAAATGCTTGAAGGTAGTAAAGCAGGGAATGTGTATAGATGCCAATAAATAGTCCGGTTTTCCTAGAGCATAAATCTTTCACTATTCCTAACTTTAGGCTAACCATATAACTTCATTAAATCTCAATTTCTTCATCAATAAGATCAAGGGGGTGGAATGGATGATTTTTAAGGCCTGTGTATTTGGACAGGGTCAGGTACAGATAAAATCTACAGAAATTCTAATTAAAAAGTGCATTTTAAACACTGACACCTCATTCCAACTGAGCTCAATGCTCAGTTTGACTAGATCTTTTCAGAGAAGCGTACATAATTTTTCTTGATTATTGTCAGTTACTAATTTATGTTCAAAATTTGAGTAGAAAATGAAATAGCTTGTTCATAAGCATTCCAAATTAAAAATCATCTGCACATTTCATTTTTCCTATCAACGATGCTGAAAACTAATTGTAATGTATGTACAAGAAAATGCTTAAAATTATGATTTTACATATTCAGTGAAAGCTCTGTAGAATTTCATATCATTATGACAAAAAAAAATCATTGTAAAATATGCCCAAACTGATTAGGAGATATTGTAGACTAAATTATTGAAAAAGTTTTGGAATTAAATTGTACAAAATGGTCATAATATGTTAATAACTGCTGAGTCATTCACTGTTTTATTTTCTGTTAGAATTACTGACTATTCTTATTGAGTTTATTGTATAATGGAATACAATATAATTCAACTAAATCCAACATTATTTTTTAAATGCTGCTATGTGCTAGGTCCTATGATGACTTCTATGATACAAAGAGAAACAAGAAATAGTTCTTGACCTCAAGGAGTCTTTGCCATGTACACTTTTAAGTATAGTACAAGGAAAACTGAGTAGGGAGAGATGGCCAACCCCTGAGGGTGAAAGGATAGGCTTCATAGAAGAAGTAACACCTGGATTAGACCTTAAAGGGAGATTCAGAGGCAGAAATGGGGAGGAAGAGCATCCCAGGCATGGAGATGAATTGGGCAATTGCCTGGAAGGGAGAAAAGGAAGGTCAACTTTAGGATTACCTAAGTTGGTTTGTAGGTCAATGGAAGCCATATGGGAGAAGCCTTAGAAACGAGTCTGAAGCCTCTTTTTGTATTTTAATCTTAGAAGCAATAAGGGGTCACTAAAAAAATTTTAAGCAGGTGAGTGATTATGATCAGACCTGTGACTTAGGAAGGTTATTTTGGTATATTAGGAAGGTTACCTCCTGAGTAGAGGGTGGATAGGAGAGGAGAGAGATTGGAAATAGGAAGAACAACCAACAAATTATAGTAATATTCCAAGAGATATAGGAAAAAGAACAATGGAGGTGTCTTTGTGAGTGGAGAGAAGGAGATAGACACAAGGATAATTGTAGAAATATATTTCTGAAGACTTAACAACCAAATAGATGTCATGGATGAGGGATGGGGAAGAGTCAAGGATTAGTCTGAGGTTACAAAGTTGGTTGATGACATTCTTAAAGGAAATGGAGGAAGATTAGAAGAGGGGCTGTTTAAGAGAATGCCCTTGGCAATGTTGAGTTTGAAATTCTGGTAGAATAACTATGAAGAGATAGATATTTAGCAGGTAGTTGATGCATGATTAGAATTCAAGAGATCGATGGGGTAGATGTGAGCTAGGCATATAGATTTAAGAATCATCCATATAGAGATGAATGGTCTCGTGAAAAATGAATTTGTAGGGGCGGCCAGGTGGCTCAGCGAGTAAGAGCACCAGCCCCAGTGTCAGGATGACCTGGGGATCGAATCCAGGCTCAGACACTCAGCACCACACCCAGAAATAATTGGCTGTGTAACCTTGAGCAAGTTACTTAACCCCGATTGCTTAAAAAAAAAGAGAGAGAAAAAAAAGAAAAATGAATTTGTAGAAAAAAGTAGCTAACTATAGTGGAATTCCTCATACTATTATTTGCACACTTTACCCCCACCCCCAAAAAAATCCTCATTGCTGAATACTCACTGACTATAGCTTTAGACCCAAATCTGGCTTTCAGTGATTGGCCAGTAATAGGTCCCCGCCCAAGCCTTACTTGCTCATTGTTTGGGTTTTGATAGCTCAGAGTGACTGTAAATAGAAATTGTTTCTGTTCTGACCAGAAATTCTGAGGGTCTTTCCCTCCCAGATTTATTCTTTTATGAAGGCAAACAAGGCCATTTTTTGCCTCAATTCTTATGTAGCCTTGGGCATTGTCTCAGACAAATTGAGGAAGACCTTAGGTTAAAAGCTCCCACTGCCTCTGGGGCTATCATCAGTCTTCCTTACCTACGTCTTGTTGCTGGACCCCAGTGACTCTGGAGGAGAGAGTGAGGCTGATGACTTTGCACAGCTCTGTTGCACTGAAGTCCACTTCATTTGCAAGTCAAGACACCACCCTCCAGATGTGGTTGGTCCTCTTCAGGAATGAAGGACAAACAAGAACAGTACTGGAAATATCTTCTCTTTTTCTCTTCAAGCCACTTTGTGCCCATGAAGAACCTGTCATCTTAGCAACTTTCAGATCAAATCAATTATCTCTGCATTTTTTGTAAAAATCACCTCTAAGTTCGACTGTTGTAAAAAAAAAAAATGGCACCTTGGCATTTTGTAGTGTGCCTCTTGTATCATATAGATTGTGTTGTTGTTGTTTTAATTTAATCCGAAAAACAAGGGAAATGTCAGATTATGTGTCACTTATTTACATGAAAAATGGACCATGGGTGTCAGATGGTTCCTTTCTTGGCTCTCATTTTTCTGAGGTCATAAAATCCCTAAATCCTAGGAGCAAGAACTAGAGCTATTAACAACAGACATTCCCTTACTCACTCCAGTTTTGTTCATTACTCTCCCTCATTTATTTGCTAACCCTGATTTAGACTATTCACTTACAAATCACTCTTCCTCTGTTTAATATCATGGAACAAATTAATAAAAAAAATTACTTAGGCTCCTGTCTCTAACAAAGGGCTCCACTGACCCTTGGGTTGGTTAAGTAATGGAAGTGAAGGAAAAGGGAAAATGACATGACTTGGCTGCTATGGCAGTTGGGGAAATAAGGACATGTATATGCTATGCTCTACTTCTGAAAAAAAAAAGTATTAGGATGTGTCAGGCCCTCCTGAAGAGAAGTGGAATAACCTCGTGTCTCAGCCTGCCTTACTCGCAGCTCTGCTTCCCTTGTGATACATTTTTAAAAAGTTTTATTGATGTTCTTTTTAATATCAGAACCACTTTGCATTGGTTTTCCCCTTCCTACAATGGAAGCTTACCTTATAACAAATAAGTATTATTTTAAAAAAGTACATCAGTGCATTAGTCATATCTCAGTATGTATGCCTCATTTTCCACATATATTTTGACACCCCTCTGCCAAGAGATGGGAAGTATATTTTACCATCATTCCTCTGAAATGATAACTGGTCCATGAATTCAGAGTTCTGAATTTTTTTCAAATGCTTTATTAACTTCTGATTTACATCATTCATTTCCACCAAATTTTGAGTTACAATTTTTCTCCCCGTTTTTCCCCTACCCACCGCCCCAAAATAGCAGTCCCACAAGATATCCCCTCCTCCACTCTGCTCTCTCCCATATTTTCTCCCCTACCCCTTTAGACTTTTCCCTTACTGGGAAGACAAGCAGTTCAGTATAGGTTGTACATGTGTGGCTAATGAAAAACATTAACATAGTAGATATATTGTAAAAGAATGACTATATTTCCCTCCCTCCTCTCCCACCTCCCACTTGTTCTATTCTCTACTTTGATCCCGTCCCTTTTCAAAAGTGGGTGCTTCCAACTTCCCTCCCCCCCCCCCCCC
>NW_027186473.1:52834707-52846274 GCF_028583685.1 Petaurus breviceps papuanus
AAGTGGGTGCTTCCAACTTCCCCCCCCCCCCCCAGCCTGCCCTCCCTGCCACCATCCCCCCTCTCATCCCCTTCCCTCCCTAGTCTCCTGGAGGGTGAGATACCCTATTTAGTGTGTATATCATTCCCTCCTCAAGCCAAATTCAATGGGAATAAGGTTGACCCCATTCCCTTTTGCCTTCCTATTTTTCCCATTGTAACAATTTTCCCTTGCTTCTTCTATATGAGATAGTTTACCCCATTCTGTCTCTCCCCATCTCCTCTCATTATATTCCTCTCTCACCTCTTAATTTCACCTTTTAGGTATCATCTCTTCCTGTTAAATTGGTCCTGTGACCTCTATATATGTATACCTGTAAACATGTATACACACATTCACATATGTATTGAAGGGAATATTTCTATTCCCTTCAACTACTGAGAAAAGTTTCATAAGTTACAGTTATTGTTTTTCCATGTAGGATTGTTAATAGTTCAACTTTGATAAGTTCTTTATGATTTCTTTTCCTTCTTTACCTTTTCATGCCTCTCTTGCTTCTTGTATCTGAATGTCAAATTTTCTATTCAACTCTGGATTTTTCAGCAAGAATGCTTGAAAGTCCTCTATTCCACTGAATGACCATATTTTCCCCTGAAACATGATACTCAGTTTTGCTGGGTAGGTGACTCTTGGTTTTAATCCCAGCTCCTTTGACCTCCGGAATATCATATTCCAAGCCCTTCGATCCCTCAGTGTAGATGCTGCCAGATCCTGGGTTATCCTGATTGTGTTTCCACAATATTGAGATTGTTTCTTCCTGGCTGCTTTTAATATTCTCTCCTTAATCTGGGAATTCCAGAACCTGGCTATAATATTCTTAGGAGTTTTCTTTGTGGGATCTTTTTCAGGAGGTGATTGGTGGATTCTTTCAACCTCTATTTTGCCCTCTGGTTCTAAAACATCAGGACAGTTTTCTTTGAGAACTTCCTGGAGGAGGATTTCTAGGTCCTTACTTTGATCATGAATTTCAGGCAGTCCAATATTTCTTAAATTATCTCTCCTGGATCTATTTTCCAGGTCAGTGGTTTTTCCCACGAGATATTTCACATTACCTTCTATTCTTTCATTTGTTTGGATCTGTTTAACAGCATCTTGATTTCTCATAAAGTCATTAGCTTCCATTTGCTCCAATCTAATTCCGAGGCAATAATTCTCCTCAGTGAGCTTTTGAGATTCTTTTTCCATCTGGCAAATTCAGCTTTTTAAGGCATTATTCTCCTCATTGCCTTTTTGAGCCTCTTTTGCCATTTGAGTTAGTCTTGTTTTTTAAGGTTTGAGTTTCCTCAGTCAGGCTGTTGACTCTTGTTTCATAATTTTCTTGCATTGTTCTCATTTATCTTCCCAATTTTTCCTCCAATTCTCTTATCTGCTTCTTAAGGTCTTCTATGGCCTGTAACCAGCTCGTATTTTCCTTTGAAGCTTTTGGTACAGGAGTTCTGACTTCACTGTCTTCCTCCTGTTCCATGCTTTGCTCCTTTTTGTCCCCAAAATAGGAGTCTATTCTTGTAATCTTCTGTCTGCTTTGTTTCATTTGCCTGGTCATGTCGCCCCCTGTGACTTGACCCCTGGGCTTTTTGCCACAGTAGGACTCTGCCACCAGACAGGGGAGATTTCGTCCCAAACGCTGGGGTTTTCTCATCTGCCGGAGGTATTAGATGGGTGCCCTCTCCGAGGTCTCCACAAGCTCTGGCAACCTGGACACACACCCCAGGGCCTCCACCCTAGACTGCAATCCAGATCCAGGCAGGTTAAAGCAAGAGCGATTACCCTTCATACTGGTGCTTGGTCCCCCTACACTCTGCAGGCCAGGAGATGAAGCTGCCATATGGCGCTGGCTGGCTGTGCTGGAGTCTCAGCAGCTTCTTGCCCCGGGGGCAAAAGCCATGCACTCCCACTTACTGGGTCCCAGAGTTCAGACTGTACTGATCTCTCACTTTGTTCCTGGATTCTACTTCTTCAAAAGGAAAGGGAACTTATTTATATTGTGCCAATGTTTAAGAGAGCAACCCCTGGGGAAACAGGATCCTGCCATCCCCATCATCACCAACATCAAACATAAAGAATCTTGGGGATACAACCCTTCTATCTCCTCAGTAGACAGGCCCTGCCTCTAAGATAGCCCTCAAAGCCAACATCCAGAGGAGCAACCAATTGTGGAATCATGAAATCCTGTCAATTAGGCACAGCTACTGATAACATAGAAAAGAAAATTCTTGTCATGAAAGTCTTTGATAACGTGAAAGGTTTCAGCTTCAAGAAGAGATACGACTTTAATACTGGAAATGACACTAAAAGAGATATTAATACTAGCTTTACCATTTCACCTTGAGGATTATTGAAACTTTCTTTCCACTTGGCAGTGGAACCCTCCTGTATGTGTATTAGACTGACAAGTCCTTGAAAGCAGAGACTGTTTCTCTTTTCTATTTGTATTTCCAGAGCTTAAAGCCATGCTTTCCATGTACAGTGGTGTATGAACTAGTTGGGATAAGCAGTCATTTTCATATGGTTTCATTTTGTGAACAGCAGTGGTCAGGCTATATGTGCTTCTATTGACACTAGACTGACTTGGAATATTAAACTTTCCTTGGCCAGCTGAAACCACACTGAGCTAGTTAGTTTTGTCAGCTGAGTGCTAGATTTCGTGTCATACAAATGTGTTTCATTTCTTTCTTGTGTTTTTAATTCTAGGCTATTTAAGAATGGCTATTACTCCAAGGAATATAAAAAATTGCAGTTTTCAAAGAACATGCTTCAATGACTTAAGACATTTCAATGATTGTTGGTGTGGGGAAGTCAAGAGTTTCAAGGATCAGGCTGTTCATCAATAAACATTGATTGAGAGCTGCTACATTGCAGGCATTATGCTAAGCTCTGGAGATACAAAGAAAGGTAAAAGAAATGTCCTGCTCTCAAGGAATTCACAGTCTAATGGGTAAGTGACTTATCTAAGGTCCTACATGCAATAAGTGGTGAAGCCAACGTTACAGCACAGGGTCCCATACTTAAAATCCAGTGTACTTTCCACTACCCCCCATTGCCTTTTGGACTGCCGCTTCTCACATTAGTAACATCAGTGAATGCTAAGTGTTGCCCACTTGTGAATTTCACAAACAAGCCTGCCTTCTTCTTTTGGTTTAATATTCTTATTAAATATAATGAGGACTCAGTTTCCTCATCTGTCAAAATAGCAAGTTGAACCAGAGCTCCAAATTTCTTTCTACTTTTAAATATATGAGCATACATGCCTCTGATCCTGTGATCATATGATCATTTTATTGACTTAGTTCATTTCCCCATAATCATTACAAAGGCATTTTACTGGCAGTCCTAAATTTCTGAATCTAAGAATATGTGTATGCAGCGTGGCTTTGTTATATACAAAGTGCCACTCTTCTGTTCCTTTTCAACCTGCTTCTCCTTCCCCACTGGAGAGTACTCTTGTTTTAGTTCAGTCTTCTCAAGTTTTTTTTCCAGCTAAGATAGAACCATAGTCATTTACTTAAGACTATCAGTTCTTTTAAATTACTTTCTATATTTTTTCACCCTGGTCTCATTTGCATGCATAAGTTGCAAAATTAAATTATTGAGTCATTGAATGTCACAGCAGGAAGGGAACTTGGAGATCATCTAATTCAATCCCTTCATTTGACAGATGAGGAAACTAGTAGTTAATGATTTTTAAAGTGTAGAAATTGGCTTTTTTCTGGGGGAAGGGGTGGATTGTGATGTGTGTGAGGGTGTGTATGTACACGCACATGTGTGTGTGTGTGTGTGTGTGTAATGCAGAATTAAAATAGAACTAGAAAGAACCCCAGAAGCCATTTAACTAATTATACTGTACCTAGGTAGGGACTGCATTTAATCTATTCCAGAAAAATTATCAAATTTATTTTTAAAAAAATCTCTGAAGAGATTGTACAAATGTATTTGATAATACATTTCAGTGATATGCAAATAAACCAATTGTTAAACACCCCAAATAGTAACATTGTAAAAAAAAAAGGCTGTGGCAAGATATTTGGGCCTGAAGGATCATTCTTTTCAATATTATATAGAGAAATGAGCAAGTAATAAGTCCATAAATTTTTCATGCTCTGGAAAATAATTTTGTATGAGAAGTACTGCTTCTCTTTATATGAAAGTGGCAAACCCACCAGGCTTCAATGACAAGAGGATATGTTTACTTAATGACTTATCACAGCTAGTGCCAGGCCCAGTTTATGAGCATGGCCAGGGCTGTTGCTGTCGGTGATGAATTGCAATAATAGGTCCAAGGATATCAGATCCCAGCTGCAAAGTGAATTAGAGCCTGTCGACTCCACAGTGTAAAAATTACCAATATTCTGGTCAAAGTCATGTTGCATAAATGTTGATGAACAGAAGTGTGGGACCTCAATGAGTCTGTCCTTCAATTACACAGTCCATTCTTTTCCTATCAAATTTACTTTCTTATCTATGTCCTCTCATTCGTCAACAGTATTATATGTGTTCATGCTATAGTCTCAGGTTTCTTTCATTTTAGTCTTCAAGGGAACATGTTTAATGACTTTAACGATGTTTTATTGATGCTTTTTGATTTTCCACAGCACTCATTTCCTATACACCTGCCTCCTCCTCTACCTTTGAGCCCTCCCTTGTAATCAAGAACAAAGACACTTAAACAAAAGGGACTGACTCAAAGACCACATCTCACAGTACAAGTCACATTCTATGATTGCAGAACCCTATTTTCAGGATCCAGATTGGTCATTGCATTTAATTTGACTTCAACTTACTTTTAGACCTCTTCTCATTTATATTAGCATCATATAATCAGAGACTTAGATCAGGAAGAGGCCTTAGCAATTGTAAGCTTCAACTTTCTCATTTTCAGATAAGAAGACTGAGGGCCAGAGAGACAAATTGACTTGCTTAAATAACATCATTGAGGTAGCAAATCACAGAGCAAGGTCTCAAATTCAGTTCTTCAGACTCCAGATCCAGCATTCTTTCTAATATTCATTGTGCATATTTATTTCTTGATTCTACATATTTTACTATGTGCCTGTTCATATTTGTTCTTATGTTTCTGTGAGTTCCTTGTATTTGTTGCTTCTTTTGGCTCAATGATACATCTTATATTCATGCATCACAATTTCTTCAGCTATCCTCCAATCAATGGGTGTCTACTTTGATCCCTGTTCTTGTTTGTTTGCTTGTTTCCACCAAATGTGCAGCTGTGAATATGTTGGTATATATGAGGACTTTCTTTCTTTCTTCCTTTGACTTTCTTTGGATATATGCCTAGCAGCAGGACCATTGGATCAAAGAGTATGAATATTTTAGTAACTTTTATTGCTTAGTTCCAAATTTCCAGGAAGGCTGCACCGATCCACAGCTCCACCAAGACTGTGTTAATGTGCATGTTTTCCCACAGATTAATATATTTTCTTAAAAGGTAGTTGATAAAGATGTTAAATGACATATGTTCAATGCTGGTTAGCCTATTCCTCCTCTATTTTAGACCCTACCCCACCCCCAACTGACATACTTGTATTCTAAGTTGGAAACTTTGTAGCCAAGTTTCAGCTAGAATTAATTTTTATGGCTTAGTTATAAACCTATGAAAAATACGGCCTTATAATAGAAATGCTGATATAACCTTTATACATGCCCTGACATAATTCAAGATGCTATAAAATACTATATTCAAAAAGACAAGTAGAATGGTGTACAAAGTTAATGTTTTCTGGGAGAAGAAAAGAAAGCCACCCAGTTAAACACTTTCACCTGAGGTCTTAACTTGTCATGAACTCCAATCAATCAATTCGATCTATGACAAGAACTTATTAAGTGCTTGTTGTATGCCAGGCACTGTCCTGAGCATAGGAGGATATGAAGACATGTCTTTAGATGAGATGGAAAGTTGGACTTACTCTTGGGAAAGGGTGAAATTCATAGACATGTGTTTTCTATAGGTAAAGATAAGAGTGTTTAAGCCAGAAACGTACAACTTCCAATGAAAAAATCAAACTATTTGGACACTATTTTGGAGTCCTTTGCAAAGACAGTATCATTTTAATTTGGGATTTCAATTTAGATTTGATTGGAAATGGAACATGCATTTTATTTATCCCCTGGCTATCACATTGGGCAGAAAAAAAAAAGCCTGGGGACTCAGACATACCATCACGTCAGCAAGACGCACATTATGCTTTACACTCTGTGTCATATGATCCTGGATTCCCCATCAGGTCATTTCAGGATACCTCATCGTACTGCCGAAGCAGCTTAGCCACTCTCACTGGGTGAAATGCTTAAAAGATTCCAGGGTTTGGCTGGCATTCCAAAGTTTATTTGAGCTAATCTTCCTTCTCATTGGTCTGTCTGTACAGCTCAGTAAAAACTGGTTCTTCTGTGAATACTTTCCATGCTTCCTGATCTTGCTGGTATCAGAAATCCAACAAGAATTGTTTCTTAAGAGACGTAGTTTTAAAAGTTTTCCCTCCCCCAGGTAAGGAAACACTTTCTATCCAAGGACACAAAGAGCATCTGTTTGTTATTTATTTGGGACTCATGGTAACTACTGGAGATGGTATTTACCAAAGCCAGTCTAATTGGGGGTAGTTATTACTTCTTCCTGGGGATTATTTGGTATTTACACTTTCTCCAGTAGGTCTCAAAGCACCTTGGCTGATTGATTAATGGAGGCCAAAGTTACCAAAGGCTAAATTCTGTCCTGGAACTGTAATGCAAATTGGTGGAAATTTTAGTTGTATTTTTGTACTTGGTAAACAGTGATTGAATGCCAAGAACGTTTTAGGCTGGGGAGAAAACAAGGAGTTTGACATGGCCTGTGCTGAGACTACGCAGGCATGGCTCTACGAAGAGGAAAGATGGGTGATGAGAAGTTTAAGGGAAGAAGAAACCAGGGATTGTTTTCTGAAAATTGAATTTGATCAAAAAGGCATTTATTAAATGCATACTATGAGTAAGGTTCAGGACGGGGTACTAGGGAAACAGAAATAGGGAAATAGACCTTGCTCTCATGGAGCTTACATTGCATATTCCATTACAGAAGAGGATTTTTGTCCATTCAGACCATCTATCCCTTTCATGTTATTGGTGAGGATAAAGTCAGATATTTTAGAAAATAAGAAGACAGTTTGATCTGATCTTCAATAATAGTAGCTCATATTTATAGGGCACTTTAAGGTTTTATGAAGTATTATAGATAAATAATTTCATCCTTCTTGACCTCTTCCTAGTGCTGGGCACTGTTTGGCCACCCAAGAGTTTTGTATATTCTTTCATCCCCAGGGTGATACTGTTCTTTCTTGGTTCTACTCTTTCCTCTCTGACTGATCCTTTGAAATCTCCTTGATAGCATCATTATCCTTCCTTCCTTCCTTCCTTCCTTCCTTCCTTCCTTCCTTCCTTCCTTCCTTCCTTCCTTCCTATTCTTCCCTCTGTCCCTCTCTCCTTCTCCTTCTTCTTCTGCTTCTTCTCCTTTTTCTTCTTCTTCTCCTTCTCCAACTCCTCCTCTTCCTCCTCCTTCTCATTCTATTCCTCTTATTCCTCCTCTTCTTTTTCCTCCTCCTTCTCTTCCTCCTCCTCTACCTTCTCTTTATGTCTCTTGAGCTCCAGTCCCACATCACCAACTCACTAATTGTTTACTGGACATTTCCAATTGGATGTCCCACAGTTAACCCTAATTTTACATTTATAAAATGAAACTGGTCTTCTTTCCTAAACTCATCCTTCCTTCTAATCTTCCAATTTCTGTTGAGGATGTCACCATTCTTCCAATCAGTCAGATTCACATTCCAGGAGTACTCCACATTTTTGACTCTTCACTCTTATTTACTCACCATATCTATCCATTTGACAAGTCCGGTAAGTTCTTTAGATATGGCATCACTCCCATCTCCTTCTTTCGTTCACAATTCACTACACTCCTTTGGATACCTATTACTCCTCAAATAGACTACTGTAATAGCCTCCTAATTGTCTCTCAGAATTCAATCTATTCCATTTCTAATCCATATTCTACATAGCTGTCTAATTGATATTGTTAAATTGCAGGTCTGTGCATGTTTAAGAAACTCCAATGACTCACTATTGTGTGGTTGTGGTTTGTCCTTCATGCTCAAAGAGGAACATGACATCAGGCAGATGATGACATGACTTGCAATTGACTTTGATTTGAGTGAGAGAAGGCTATGCAAGGTCACTGGCCTCACTTTCTCCTCCATAGTCCTCTGGGCCCAGTGACCAGATACAGATCAGGATGACTGGAGATGGTCCAGGATGCAGTGGGAGACCCTCTCCCTTTTAAGCTAAGATCTTTCCCGGTTCTGTCTTTGAGTAAGGCAACACCTATTTAGTGAATAGGCCTCTTTAAGAAGTGAGTCAAGGGGTGGCCAGGTAGCACAGCGAGTAAGAGCACCGGCTCCAGTGTCGGGATGACCTGGAGATCAAATCTGGGCTCAGATACTTAGCACCACACCCAGAAATACTTAACCCTGATTGCTTAAAAAAAAAAAAAAGTGAGTCAAGGGGCTGCCACTGCTCACCCGCCTGGTCCAGCGCTTTGGACCGTCCCCCCCAGAGCATTTGCTCATCACTGCCCCCATAGGTGGGCAGCGTCTGCCCCTGCCCTGAGGATGACTAAGGCACCATGGGCCACACACTGTGTGTCTGTTCCCGAGGGACCCTCAATAAAGACAACAAGAGATACCTCTTCACACAGAAACTGGGAGAGGGTGGATTCAGCTAAGTGGATCTGGTGGAGGGACTGCAGGATGGGCACTTTCATGCCCTGAAGAGAATCCTGTGACATGAGCAGCAGGACCAGGAAGAGGCCCAGCGGAAGGCTGACAAACACTGCCTCTTCCAGCACCCCAATATTCTTTGCCTCGAAGACTATTGCTTGACAAAATGGGGCTCCAATCAGGAGGCCTGGGTGCTGCTACCCTTCTTCAAGAAGGGTACACTATGGAATAGAGTGGAAGGGCTAAAAGACAAAGACAACTTCCTGTGGGAAGATCAAATCCTGCTGCTGCTGTTAGGCATTTGCAGAGGTCTGGAGGCCATTCATGCCAAGAGTTATGCCCACAGGGACCTGAAACCAATCAATATTTTGCTTGGAGATGATGGGCAGCCAGTGTTAATGGACTTGGGTTCCATGAATCAGGCAAGAATCCACGTGGAAGGCTCCCGACAGGCACTAGCCCTGCAGGACTGGGCAGCCCAGCGCTGTACCATCTCCTATCGTGCCCCTGAGCTCTTCTGTGTACAGAGCCATTGTGTCATTGATGAACGAACTGAATTTGGTCCCTAGGTTGTGTGCTATGTGCTATGATGTTTGGGGAAGGCCCCTATGACATGGTGTTCCAGAAAGGAGACAGTGTGGCCTTGTCAGTACAGAACCAGCTCAACATTCCCCAGAGCCTGAGGCATTCCCCAGCATTACTGCAGCTATTGGCCTCCATGATGACTGTGGACCCCCAGTGCCGGCCATGTGCCAGCCACATACTTCTTTCCTCCTCAGTCAGTAGGAAAATTTGCAGCCCACAGCTCCAGACCAACATACCACACACATCTGAGATTGCATGCAATTTGGGAACATAGAACTGTCTATAAAAGGAAAATAGGTTATCCTCAATGGGACTTTGAGGATAGTAGACTCCCATCCACAATCCCAAGAATATATAGGTGCTTCTGAGCTCTTACCCATGAAGGACAAAGAGTGGGACCTTGAGAAGGGTCCTGGCTGACCTAGAAGTAGAGAAATGGTTACATATGGTACAGTTGTGCCTACTGGGCCCATATCATTGGTTTGCCCCTAAATGTGGGGGTGGGGAAGAGCATTTTCATAATATGTAGATACAGAAGCAACCCTAAAAAAAATAAAATAAAAGAAGTGAGCCAAGGGATGGCCCCTTTAATAAAAAAACAAAACAAAAAATCTAACTGGGAGGGGGAAGACCCTCAGGGTTTCTGGGCAAAAGAGAAACAGCTACTATTTACATTTACTCTGAGCCAGGAAGGTCCCAAAAAAACAACCATTAAATGGTGCCTGGGCAGGGACCTTTTGTTGTCCAATCCTAGACATGCAGAGTGAATTGGGTCTGAGGCTTGGTCGTTGAGAAAGAAATCTAGCCAGTAAACCCCAAGTTAACTAGGCAGCTTTTGGCCAGCAGAATGTGCCTTCCTTTGGGGAGAGCACCCTCAGGTAAGGGGAAGAGAGGGAAGGATAGGAGGAGCTAATATAAATGCATATTTTGTTCCCCTTCTGTTCCCTCTATTTTGCATTTAAAGTCCTTCATAATCTGGCTCCTTCCTCCCTTTTTCGGGCTTATTACACATTATTCTGTGTTCTGTATTCAGTTCAAATTGACTTCATTCCCATATATGATATCCCACATTTAGAGAGCAAGTTATCTCCTGTACCTGTCAATATCTCTCAGCTCAGTGGTTCCTTTAAGACACTCTAGCAAGCTTCCAGGGAAGGCTTAAGTGTCCCCCCAAGAGATATTACCCATTTCCCAAAGCTGTTAGTAGCCCTCCACTCTGAAATCACTTAAAATACACAAATCTTGTATTTTCCTATCTATTACTATATTTTATCCTCCACCCTTCCCCTATGATAGAAAAGAAACTACTTAAAACCAAAAACTTTCTTGCTATTTCTTTTTATCCCTAGTACTTAGCTCAGTTTTGAAATGTATTATAAATACATATGTATCAATTATTTCATTTGGTCCTAAGAACACAACTGTGAAATAGGGCCTACAAATATTACCTCCATTTTACAGGTGGGAAAACTGAAGTTTAGAGAAGTTAAAACTTCCCCAGAGTCACACAGGAAAGATCGTAGCTTTAGAACTGGAAGGGACTCTAACACCTTCCAGTTAGAGATGAGCACTGAAGCACAGGGTAGTTTGACTAGTTCAAGGTTATTTATTTAAGTTGTAGAGTTGGTTATGGATTTTGATTCTCTGATTCCAAATTTCTTAACTTGGGAGCTTGAATTTTAAAAAGTTACTTTGAGACTATACTTTGGTATATTTGGTTTACTTTTTAATCCCATTTATTTTATTTTATGCATTTATAAGCCTTATTCTGAGAAAGGTCCATAGGTTCCACCAAGCTTCCAAAAGCATCCATAGCATGGAAAAGGTTAAGAAGTCAATCTCTAAAACCACATTGCCCCCACCACTCCCTCTTCAAGAATTTCATCACTGGCTCTACATGTGAGTCCAGCAGCAGCTCTGGGTAGCTTGGAACATATCCTCCTTTAGGATCTTCAGACCATAGGACTGTGTCCCCAGTCACCAAAGGACATACTGTCATAGCCATGCTTTGCCTGCTGCTATGCTCTCCACAGCTACCCTTTTCGAAGCAAGGAGGGACTGCTAGGGAGTTCAGATTTGTGGAGCCAAGAAAACAGGGAGTCAGATGTCCCAGCAGCTTTCAGTGAGCCCTGCTTCTCACCACCCCCAGAGCAACCATGAAAGTAGGAGGGACCAGATGAAGACATT
>NW_027186473.1:52846284-52879431 GCF_028583685.1 Petaurus breviceps papuanus
AACAAAAACATAAATACAAAGCAAAAACTGGAGTCAAAAGGGAATATATATATGTGTGTGTTTATATATGTTTTTATTTTGTATATGTTTGTGTGTATGCATGTATTTGCACATGTATGTGTAAATAATTTTATTTTATATATGTTTATGTGTGTGCATGTTTTATTTTGCATGTTTGTGTATATATGTATATTTGTATGTATATGTATATATTTTATTATATGTGTATGTATATTTGAATTGTTTATGTTTGTGTGTATATGTATATATTTTAAGTTTATGTGTATATATGTATATTTGCATGCATGAGTGTATGTTTTTATATATTTGTGTATATATATATACATATTTTTTCATTTTTAATTTAGCACATGATCCTGTTGAAAACTCATATATTTGAAACTATATATTTAATAGCTGTAATGGCCAGATCCTGCTCTTACCTTTAGAATTGTAACTGGGAGTGAAATCTGTGACTGTCCATTTCAACAGGGCATGGGCAGAATTTGGGGGTTTCCCTTCTGAGAAAGCCTGGAATGAGAAAGCTTGGAGTCAGGAGGGCTTGAGTTCAAATCATGCCTTGGATAATTAATTAGCTGTATGATCCTGTATTAGGCACTTAGTGTCCTTGATCTTTATTTTCCTTAGAAAATAATGATTAGTAAATTTCTTAGTAAAATGAAGAAAATAATACCTTTATCAATTACCTCTCTAGGTTGTTCTCAGACTTGAGTATGTTAAAAAATGTATAAAGTTTAAGACATTATATAAATATCTTATCCTTATCTCATATACCTACACATATGTACATGTATCTATAGGTATATATGCATATCTATCTATGGAGAGAGAAATATATGTGTATGTATATACACATGTGTGTATATATACATATATATACACACACACATATATGTGGTTAAGATCCAAAAAAAAAATATGACAACACACACACACAGGCCCACACTTGGAATTGAGAGTCACCTTCTGGGAAATGAATGAAATAGAACTGGGGAGGTTTCTCTGAGATTGTTCCAAGGATAGCAACACATAGGGCCATATATTCAGAACTAAAAGACATGCCAGAGATCACATAATCTAAGCCTCTTTGTTTTATATATAGGGAAACTGAGTCTCACAGATTAAGTAACTTGGAAAAGTCACAGAGTGGGAATCCATGTCCTCTGACTTTGACTCCAGCATTCTTTCCACTGTACTGTGCATTGTGTTTGCTGTAGCAAGCAAGTCATTTATGTAACAGTTTGAAAAGGTTACCTGTCTACGTCCCAATCTGTGTTTTATATGGGCATGGAATGAACATTCTCATGAGCCAGCCCATGTGACATGGATAAAATAAGCTTCCTCTTTAGCCACATGCGTATGATCTAAAAAGAAAAAAGAAATCCGGGGACTCAGAAATCACCTTGTGGGAATTCACCATCTCCCAAGATCTTTGGTAATCTTGGGAATTGGTTCCGAGCATCCATCCAACTTTGTCATGAGGTGCATGTTGAGTGGGCATGGTTGAGAGAGCAGCAGATTAAGCTTCTTTTAATTCCTCTTCTTTACATCACAGGAGCCCCTGAGCTCCTGCTCAGAAGAATGAAAAGAAAGAGAAAGCTACAAATAAACATTTTGAGAATGACAACCCACTTGAGTAAGCTGTCTGAAATTATATCCTGCTTTTGTGTCTGCCTAACCTAACACATGAGGTGTGGCCATGAAGCCATGTGACTTCCTTCTGACAGTAATCATACGACTGAAAGAAGGTTGTTGCCCTACAAAGTGGTCACCAAGGAAGGCTAGATTCTTCAGCTATGGTGACTTTGCCCCATGAAAATCTGGAACTCCTCCTTTGGAACGACCTTCAGAGAAACCCTTGATCTGCTCTTTTGGAAAGTCTGTGTTGGCAGCAAATAAAGGCAGCTGGGTGCCATAGTGGATAGAGTGCCCACCCTGCAATCAGGCCGATTCATTTCCTGAGTTTAAATCTGGCCTTAGGCACATAATAGCTGTGTGACCCTGGCCAAGTCATTTAACTCTGCCTCAATTTCCTCAACTGTAAACTGAGATGGAGAAGGAAATGGAAGACCCAAATGGGGACATGACTGAAAACAATTGAACAACAACACAAGTGTTTAATAAATGCTTTTCAAATAATTGACTGATTTGAGAGAGAATGAGAGAGAAAGAGACAGAGACAGAGACAGAAAGGGAGAGAGGGACACAGAGAGAGAGACAGAAAGACAGAGACAGAGAGAGAGAGACAGAGAAAGTTTGTGAGTTGGTTATATCTGAGTTTTAGGGATATCATTTTGACAGCTATGTGGAAGAGACTGGAAGCAGAGGGACCAATTAAGAGGATTTTGCAATAGTGCGAGTAAGACATGATGAGGGCCTGAAATATGTCCTTATGTTTTTTAAGTATAGAATTACTTGAATTCTTTAAGTATATTTGATTTTGTCAGTGTGTATACTCTCTCTGCTGATACAGATAGCAGCTCCTCCGACCCCTTCAGAGTTTTAGAGGCCCAAATTATTCATCATCCTTGCGGTGAGTGTCTTCAAGCTGAGCCAGGCTGGTCCTTAGATGACAGGCTCAATCTTTTCCCAGGCCTACACTTGAATCTTTTTCAGCTTGGTAGGACTTGCAAATGTTTGTCACCATCATGTCATTGTAATAATTACAATGACTGACATTGACATAGGTTTGGAAGTTTGCAAAATGCTTCCCCTCCATTACTTAACTGGAATCTCACAACCCTCTGAGGTCTGTGGTTTATTCTTGGTCACATAGCAAGCAAGTATCATAGATGGGATTTGAATTCAGGTCTTCCTTACTTGGTGTCAAATGCTCTAGATGCTAGGTCTTTCTGCCTGTGTATTTTAATAGAGGAATAGAAGACATAAGAAATTTCTTTCTCTAATTTCTCTTAGATTAATATGTGCATTTGAGCAGTCTGCTCTTACAGTGATTTAACTCTCCTAGAAATACAAATGTAGTTAGTGTCTGGTCTGTATGCTTCCCCACAATTTCTTTATTGAAAAATAGATAGTTCCATATATAAAGATCATGCTATTGACTCCCCACACATAGGACTTTGAGTGTTTTTTCCAATAATAGTGATGGATTATGCTGAATCCATTATATGTTGATTGCCTGTTCCTTAATGTGATCAATAGCATATGTTGCATCAGATAGACTTATGCTTTAGAGCTGTAGTCTCTGGCCATCAACTTTTTTTTAATCACTAAAATGAGGAGGTTGGAGTAGATGGCTCCCAAATTCCTTCTAGCTCTAAATATCTAAGACTCTGAATGTGGAGGTTTGAATCCTGGCTCCGTTGCTGAGGAAGTCACAGTCACTGTAGTAAACCGATCATCTTTTTATATCATTAGTCCTGACTATAAATGTCTCCTAAAGGTTTAGGTAAAATCAATTCATGGATAAAAGAAATACACAGAAACTTGATTTGACTGTGTCCTTTACCTGTTCCTCTGGAAACTTCTCCTGAAAAAAACAACAGCAGATAAATCGTGTCTTTTGGGAATCCTTTGTTCTCGTTGTTGGGTAAGGTTTTAGTTGTGTCTGATCCCATTTAGGGCTTTCTTGGCAAAGATACTAGAGTGGCTTGCCATTTCTAACTCCAGATCATTTTACAGATGAGGAAATTAAGGCAAACAGTGTTAAGTGACTTGCCCAGGATAGCACAGCTAGTAAGTATCTGAGGCCAGATGTAAACTCCTTGGACTCCAGACCCAGCACTCTATCCCCTGTACCGCCTAGCTGCCCTTTGGGTATCTTAGGTTATTGTGAATATAAGGGATATCTGAGGAATAAATCCTACAGTCTCTTATTCCAAACTCTTCTCTCTAAAGCTTATTGCTAAGGCTGTTCCAATCCTCTTCAAAGGTACTTGGCAGCAAACTTCAGTGACATAAGCAGCTTTTATATTACTGTGTATCTTACAGGTAAATTAAGGCTTGAACAAGATTACCTTGAGATGTGGTTAATTGGATTCATCCTATTTTCAGTGGCAGGTTTGAATTATAGGATCTTAGGCTTTTGAGCTGGAAAGAGCAATCTTGTAATAATCTAACTTCTTCCTTTTATAGATGAGGAAAATGAGGGTGACTAGAATGACTTGTCCAAGGTGACTATGTTTTATTTTTTGTTTTACTTAGTATAGGGGCCTGAGGGATTTTCAGTTTTGTCTTAAGTGAGACCACTCTGCCCTTCCAGAGTTAGGACTGAATTTGATACCATGCATTGTGTGACTTCTAGTTACTTGGTCAGTGAGTAACAAGTCCCCCCTAAAAGATTCTTGGGATCATATATTAAAGAAGAGAGTCAGAACTCACTATGTGATAGGGTCTGTAGGATTATAGGAAGAAAGCTATAGATCTGGAAGTGACCTTGGAGGTCATCTACTCCAACTCCCTCATTTTATACTTGAGGAATCTGAGGCCTAGACTGGAATGGCTACTTACTACCGTGACTGTGACTTGCCCAAAATAGTGAGCAACAGAGCCAGGATTCAAACTCAGCTCCTCTGACTCCAAATTTCTGATGTTCCTTAGAACATCAGAAATGTTCTAAAGTGTGTAGCATGCTGTCTCTCACTGATTAAGCTGCATAAAGATAGATGTTCCAGTAAAGATTAAAATGCATATAGATTTCTAATATTTGTGAAATCAAATGAACTCTTCTTTTCTTAAAAAAAAAAGTAGACAAGTTTCAGTTCTACACTCTGTAAATTAATTTTGTCATATTTTTCTATATCAGTCCACAGGCAAGTAACTCATGGTTATTTATGAGACTTTTGTGTTTGTTGTAATGATGTATGGCTCATTTTCTATACTTACAGCAAGGCAGGACTACAAATATTGCATTTATTTCTTGTTTCTATTTACTTATAAGCTTATAAGTGTTTTTTTTAACTGATAATAAGAAAAGACATTTAGTCCTTTAACAAAGTGCATATACATTAGTGACAGTGTCTGACTTGGGCCCAAACACTTCGAAGGAAAGATTCCAACTGAAATCAACGGGGAGTTTTCAGACATAAAGATGATGGGGTGAAGCCTTCTGGTAGCCAACACATGAGGGAGAGACTTTAGGTCATACATGCTGTCTGAGCCCATAGGCTTTCTTCAGGTAGGGTGTTTTGGGTTTTTTCCCCTTAGTGGAAATAGTAGAAGCCTTCTAAGTCCAGAAGAGTCTTATAGTTTGTGACACACATTTAAGGATGAGGCCCTCCTCTCTGCCTTTGGGAGTAGGCTCCATATGTTCAAGACCTATTGATAAATTTGAAGAGTAAAACAATAGGAATGCCTGCTAATACAGTGGGTGAAATAAGCCAAGGCATTTTTGAACTGTGGTCCCAGCTTTCTCCATGCATGAATAAACTAAAGGCAAGAGTAGTTGTTTTTTTTCTTGGAAAAGGTACTGGAGTGGTTTGCGATTTCCTTCTCCCAGTCATTTTATAGATGAGGAAATTGAGGCAAAATGGGTTAAGGAATACACAGCTGGTAAGTGTCTGAGACCTGATTTAAACTCATAAGGATGAGTCTTTCTGATTCCATGTCCAGTGCTCCATCCACTGTGCTACTTAGCTGTCCTCATTATGTAATTAATATATTGTCAATCCCTAGAGTTTCTCCTTCTTGGTTCCTATTGCATCAACAGGTATCACCTTTTCCACCACCCTCAGTATCTTCCAAGAACTCAAAAATCACCACTTGATCTCTTTATTACCTCTATCACAGAATAAAAGGCTGGCATTTGTCTTGCAATGGTCTATAACTCTCTCTTTTTAAAAGTAAATATTTAACAAAAGGGGCAGAAAATGCATTGATCTGGGAAGGAGATGCTGAGCACTTTATAAATATTATAACTTTTTATCCTTATAATCATCCTGGAAGGTAGGAGCTCCTCTCCTGTCTACACCCTAGGACTTTTCCCTTCCCTGGTATACTATCCCCCGCAATGGCCTCATGGCCTACTTCATTTTAAGAATCTTTGTTTCCACAGGGCAGTATTTTTGAGATTTCTGTCTTCACAAGGCCTTGTGTCCTGAGGTCCAAGGTCACTCCTAGAGATCTCTCTGACTAAGATTGAATTTGTCTTAGTAATTGCCTTGGGCAGGAATATTTGTAATCCTTTCCCTAGGTGTCAGAATTGCTAGTTATGGTTCTGTGTGAGAGCTTGAAGGTCAAAAGATTCTGTATCTGAGGATTTCAAATTTTTTTTTCAGAAAAGAAATGGTTTATTTTACTTCTTTTAGTGTTTTTTGAATTCTTCATATACTTATGTATATACATACGTACATATATACACAAATGGAGACTGTAATGGGTAGAGGAATTATCTCAGAGTCAGGAAGACCAATTTTGCCTCTAACATATACTGGCTGTGTGACTGGGTAAATCTCTGTCAGAATAGGTGATCACCTGCATTGGTAGAGGGAGCTTCCTCACTGGGACTTCCTCATGGGTCTCACACACACACACACACACACAAAGAGCAATCCCCTGCTTCACCCATCTAACTCCTTCAAGGATTACCTAGAATGCTTCACATTTGGAATTGTAAACCCAAACAGGACAACTGTGTATCCATCCCTTCCTCACCTCAGCAAAATGAGCCTTGTTTAGTCAAATGATATACTTTCCACATTAAATGCAAGAAGAGAGTCATGTGTGTCTGGAGTTGTCTCTTCTACTTGGAATTGCCAATTGCTTGGCTTACCTTCCAATTGCATGGTTTGCTCCAGGGCATTCTAATCCCTAAACATTTGTCCATTAATTATGTTGTGCCTCCTCCCTCCATGAGTACCTCTGCGGGCTTAAGGCACCAGCAGCAGCAGTACTGGGCTGGTAGGAGGTGCTGTGTATAGAGTACCAGGTCTGGAGTCAGGAAGACTCATCTTCCTGAGATCTAGTCTGGCCTCAGACACTTAATAGCTGTGTGACCTTGGGCAAGTCACTTAACCCTATTTGCCTCAGTTTCCTTATCTGAAAAATGAGCTGGAGAAAGAAATGGCAAACCACTCCAGTATCTTCACCAAGAAAACCCAAATTGAATCACTAAGAGGCAGAAAATATGAATAAACAACAGCAGTATTGGCACTATTGCTGAATTTGACCACATGAGGCTTATTTCATGTAAGGTCATCCTAGTAATTCTTTGAATCACCCATACAACATCCATTGTTTTTAGAAAATGAGGGAAATCTGTGAAATAATTGTAGTTTCTGTAATTTTTATTATTTCAATATCGTTTTCAATAGCAGCACAGACTAGAGCAAAACAGGCAGGTTTAAATGAGGGATCACTTTTCATCTAATGACAGGGGAATCTGTCCTGTTTGCTGAAGGTCTGGTGGAAATGAAAGGTTTTGATCTCATTAGTTCTGTTTAGTTAATTTTTCCTGGTAACTGGTTGATCGCTAACATTTGCAAAGAACTTTCACAATACTAAATTTAGTTTTCAAAAGGTCAGAGTGACATCTATCTAAATAGCATTATTATTCTTTTTAAGAAATAAGTTTTCTTGGAGAAACTTTGTTTTGGCAGCATTCATTTCTGGATATACTGATGCTTGCCCCTTTACTTACCACACAAATGAGCCCTCCCTTATAAAGGAAAAAAACATTTCAGCAAGATCAATAAGAGCTATATCTGATAGTTTATGCTACAACCCACACCCATAGATCCCCACCTCTCTACTGAAAAGAGAGAATTACTTAGGATCATTTTTGTTAGAATTGAGGGGGACCTTAGGGGTCAGTTAGCCCAATTTATTCATTTTATAGAGAGGGAAACAAAGTCTCAGAGAGGTGATTGACTTGCCCAAACCATATAGAGAGTAGTTGGTGGAGCATGTGTTTGAACCCGGATCCTATGCCTGGATTGCCCACCCTTCTCATCTCTGCCTCTTGGACCTCAAGCTCTCCTCAAGGCTCAATTCAACTATGATTTCCTCAGTTGTTAGTCTCTCTACCATCTTTCCAAATCACTGGATGTTATTTATGATAATGATAACAAAAGCTAGCATTTACATAGTCTTTTGATTTATAAAATACTTCACAAATATCTCATTTTATCCTCACAACAACTCTGAGTCCTAGAATTATTATGAGGAAACCAAGACAGAGAGCTTAAGTGACTTTCCCAGTTTACACAGATACTAAGTATGTGAGATTAGATTTGAACTCATGTCCTCCTGACTGTGGATCCAAAGCTCTATCCCCTCTCATTTATCTGTCACTTCTATATAATTCTGTTATCTACTCATTTGTTAACACTTGTTATCCCTTTAGTAGAAAGTCGATGAGTTGAGGGCAAAGATCGCCTCCCTCTGTTCATCTTATGCATTCTCTTCCCACCAGAACATGGATTCTGTCTTTGGGACACAGGGCTTTGATGGATGAGCTTTGCCTCATTTGGACCAGAACCAGGTCTCCCTGGACTGTAAGAGTAAACTATCCCTCTCCTCCCCCTTGGTAGTTGCCTTTGATTGTCTTTCCCCCATTAATATGTAAGCTACAGGAGGGCAGGGGCTATTTCCCTTTAGCTATCCTGTTTATCTCCGCCCCCCTCCAGAACCTGTACTCTGTCCTTGGGACACTGGACCAGAACCACACCCTCCAAGCTGCATGAGCCACCCATCCCTCTCTCCCTCTTGGTAGAGGCCCTTTTTATATTGTCTTCCTTTGCCATTAGAATGGAAACCTCTGGGCGGCTACGTGGCACAGTGAATAGAGCACAGGCCCTGGAGTCAGAAGGAACCGAGTTCAAATTCGACCTCAGATAGCCATGTGACCTTGGGAAAGTCACTTAACCCTAATTGCCCTCCAAAAAGGAAAAAAAAAAGAATGGAAACCTCTTCAAGGGCAGGGATGGTCTTGTTTCCTTGTATTTGTATTTTCAGTGCTCAAGACAATGCCTGGCATGTAGTAGGCATTGAATAAATGCTTTTTCATTCATCTATTCTCTTTTGTGCTGGCATCTAGCATGATGCCTGACATCCGGTATGTATGAAACCAATGTCTGATGAATTGAGTTGAACCCGATAGAAGAGAATGTAAATCTACCACCTTTGTTACTAAATTAACCAAGGAAAGATGGAGGAATAGAACAGGGCTTCATGGTTCTCAGTCTGAGTTTCTTTCTCCTTTTACATACCTTGCCATTGGAGAGACTGTGTTTTGCATTGGCCTCTCTAAATAGCCCTGGAAACAAGGTAATCATTATTGCTGGAAGAAAATGAGATTAACATTACGCTTGAGAGCCAAGAGAGAGCCAGCGAGAGCCAGAGTGAGTGCCCCAGAGGTCTATGAAATCTCACTGATATGGTTTTGGCAAAACCCAAACCAGCCCGGACTGCTCCTGCTTGCAAGAGGATTTGTTAGTTTCTACTGCCTCTGTGCTTGGAATCAATGAGGACTCTCACAGCTGAGCTGATTGCTATGGTTACAGGCAATCTGTGTGTTACATCTCCTAGAAGCCGAAACGAGGGTAGTTTAAGGTAAACATGACTTCCTCTTACAGAGAAAACCTCCCTCCCTCCCTACTGCACCCTCTGGCCTCTGTTTCCGCTGCAGACTAGGGATACTATGGGGTGATTGGGATTCACCCCCTGCCCTTCCGGAAAAATCTTGACCCTGACTGATCCCACATGCTCATTTCATCTTCAGAAAGCCAGCTCACTTTAGTCCCAGGAGCTGTGGCGGGGGCTGGGAAGGATGTGCAGGTCTGGCCAAGACAAAGAAAATCTGTGAGCCAGACTCAAGTTGTATTTGTTATGGTAATACGTCTGGTGAACACTGGTATTGTCCTTGGCACATTCAGGGCAACTGAGCCCTAAATACTTCCGATGTTGTAATAGCTGCCTTTAGGCTTCCAGAAATATTGCAATTGCCTTTCCCTTGGTCACTGGAGACTTTAGAAGCTCCTTTTTTCCGGCTTTGCAGGGATTTGGGTCTTTCAGTGCTGGGGTTGAGGGGCTGATGTGTATCCTGCATAGGTCAGTGAGAGAGAAAGCCTAGCACATGGACTGATTCCAGGGGGGTATGGTAGAGAGAGATGCTGGATTTGATAGTCCAAGGGCCTGGGTTCAAATGTGAGCTCTGCCCTGTTTCCTGTGGTACATCTCTAGGTCTCAACATCCTCCTCTGTAAAATGAGAGGGATGGGAAGATTACCTTCAAGGTCCCTTACAGCAAAACCTCTGATGCTATGAAAAGGAAACAGGGTGTTTATAATTAGAACTCTCCCTAAAGTTCCATTTGTTTGAGATTTCCCCATAACTTTACTGGCGTAAAGGGGCACCTCCAGCTGGTGTAATTAAGAGAAGTGTTTCAGATATTAGGAGTTGATGATAAAATTTTCTGGGCTTGGAGTAAGAAAGACCTGCGTTCCAAGTCTACCTCAGATGCTGACTACATGTATGACTCTGGCTAAGTCACCTTACTTTCATGGGTCTCAGTTTCATATGTAAATAAAGGAGCTGAAATAGATGACTAAGGTCCTTTCTAGCCCTCTATCTATAGTCAATGAATGATCCATGTTAGAGGCTAGCAACCTCTTTTTTTCACTCTGCATTTTATAGAGTTCTTCCTAGAGATTTGTCCTTCATTCTAATTGGTTTTCTTTTGTCTCCCCTTACTCCTGTACCTTCTCTTCGCCTGGTGATAAAATGCTAGATTTGCACTCTTTTCATGTAGAATTATTGAGGCAGACCTCAGAGATCATACTGCTTCCACAAGCTGCTGGAATGCACAGTGGATAGAGAACACTGGGCCCGAGGTCAGGAAGACCAGAGTTCAAATTCAGCTTCAGACTCTTTGTGTCTGTGTAACCCTGAAAAAGTTATTTAACTTATCTAAGTTTAATTTCTGCATCCCAAAGTCAGGCTAATAATATCACCTACTTCCCAGGGTTGTTGTAAAGGATCAAATGAGATAATATTTGTAAAGTGATTTGCAAAGCTTAAAGCAATTTTTAAAGGCTGGTCATTACTGATGAGGAAACTGAGACTTAGCAAAAAGGGAATTTTTTGTTCAAAACGGTCCTGGGATTTAAATCTGGGGGCTTTTATAAAGATAATCCTTATTTCACATAGGTTTTTCTAAATTAATTTAGATATGAAAAGGGAGGAATCAGTGTGAGCATTTGTTATGAAAGGGTTAAAACTTAGGTCTTCCAGGGAATTATTCTAAATGACAGGAACCTAGCTGGCTGCTCAGCTGCCTGTAAGGGAGCTTTTTTTTCTTTTTCCCCCTCCCTAGGTCCCAGATCCAATCCTAGGACTAGGTTTGCTCTTTCTTTCACAGGCCCTTTTAAGCCTAATTCTGTTGCTGTTCAGGAAGTAATCCAAGGACAGCTAAGACACTGAGGTTTACTGTGGTCAGTACCAGATCTGGCTTGAAATATAGTTAACAGTTCTCATTGTTGGTTAGGGGAAGCATCACACAGTCTTATAGCAAACTGTCATTCTCCAAATGTTCAGAAAGCTGACTGATACTATCTGGAATCTCACAATTTCTTTCTGCCTTTGGAAAGACTCATATTTCAGAAGCAGGAGACTTTTTACGTATCTAGAAGAATGTCAAATGTGAGACTATACACAAGATTTATAGTCCTCACACCTGGAGTCCCTTTGCTAAAGCTAGGCAGGTTTGGATATTGTTAAGAAATAATTTAAACATATTGTTGGTGTTTTTTTTTTTCTGATTGTTATAGCATGTGAGTTTGACTTCCCAAGGCAACACAATGTAGAGAGAGGAAGACTGACCTAGGGGCAAAGGTAGACCTAGATTTCAAGTCTGCTAGTGACACAAGCTGTGTGACCTTAAACTCAGTTTCCTCTTCTGTAAAAGGGGGACAATGATACTTGTACTTAATTCACAGGGCGGTTGTGAGGCTTAGATGGAGCGCATACCCATAAAGAATTTTGTGAATATGAAAATGCCATGGAAATATCAATTATTATTACAATTATTGTTTTCTGTCTCTTCAGTACAAGCTATCTACAGATGCCATATTTTTTAAAAATGATTTTTGATGGATTTTTGTTGAGATACAGAAGAATGTTGTATGCAATGAGCAGATTGCTTTCTTTTATTCCTTCTTTTTTTCAGACATTGTTTGGGTCAGCAATAACCTCTGCCACTAAACACCTATGTGTCCTTGGGCAAGTTACTGAATCTCCCTGGGTCTTAAATCCATCATCTGTAAGAGGGGTGATAAGGGACACAGTGTGGTTCAATGGAAGGAGCCCTGGCTCTGGAGTCAGAAGACCTGAATTCAAATTCCACCTCTGATGTTGCCTTTGTGACCTTTGGCTATCTTCCGTCCCTTTACATATCAGTTAGTCACTAAACATTTATTAAATGCCACTCTGTGGCAGGCACAATGCTAGGCTTTGGGGATACAAAGAAAGGCAGCAGACAGCTCCTTCCCTCAAGGAGCTCACAATCTAATCTTTTCTTAAGACGGTAATAGGGAGTATTGATTTCATTTGCTAACTGATTTACGATTGACCCTAAATCAGTTAGAAAATGAAATCAATTTGGCACAAAATAGAAATGGAGGAAATCTTCAGAATATGTCCACTTAAGAATGTGGAGTACAATTATTTAAAATATCTTTTAATAGTAAGACTTGGTGGCAAAGTTCAAAGAATTAGACAAAGCTCAGGACTCAGTCAAAAGTTGCAAAGAACATGATAATTCATTCCAAGAAAGGCTACAGGGACAACATTGTAGTATGATAGACACCAAATGTGTACTGTGTGAAGGTTATGGTAATAGGTTGGGGGAAATACAAAGTTTAGATCACACATCCTGGCAGAGTTTCTCATCTAATATGGGTAATAAGACACCTAAAGCAATAGCTCCACTACAAAAAATTAAATGATAAATTCATTAGACAGGTGCAAAACAAAGTATTATGTGACAGTCATAACTAAGGAGGGATGACTGGGGCTTTGCTTCAGGGATGGGGAAAAAATCTTTAAAGGATCCTGACAGCATTATCCTTCCTCTACTCCCTCCTCCCCCATCCCTGACAATGTGGAGATATTGTGGGGACACAGAACCTATGTAATTCCAGTCGACTCAATTGGCACCCAGTATGGAAATTGCTGGTTAGAACTCTGTTTGAGGTCTGTGGGGAAAGGTTATTACCAATTGGGAAAGTCCAGTGAATGAGATAGCTTTTGAACTTCAAAAGATAGGTAGGAATTTAACAGCAAAAGAGAAAATTTAAGGAAGAGAGAACTGAATTCCAGGCAAAGGGAACTATTTAATCAAAGGATTCAAGTGTGTTTTTGTGAACAAGAGATGTTTAGTTTAAATCATGGAGGGAAGTGCTGGGGAATGAGGCTAGAATGATAGGTTATGGAGGGCCTTGAAATTCCCTTTGGGAATAGAGAAGCATGGAAGATTTTTAAGCAGAGGAATTAAATGAGCAGATTTTAAGAAATAGTGGTCTGGCAGTGGCATGAAGAATTACAATAGAGGTAAGAACAGAGTAGAGTTAGGAAAGCCAGAAAGAAGGTTAGTGCCATGATCCAGAGAGATAATAATGAGATGTAGAACCAAAAGTTTGCTGTCGGGTTTCTTGGAACATTGTATACCAGAGTTTCCCTCAATGCCCACAAAATCATACCAGCTGTAACAATGACTTCCTGTGTACTTAGTCTGACTTGACTGTTTTCCCCATCCTTGCTTTATTTATGATTATTTCTACTTTCTCATGTAGCACATTTGGGACAATGTCTTAGAGTCTAAATGTCTTGGATCTTATTCAGTTGATTGAAAAAAAAATTATGTCACAGAAATAGGTACAGATTTTTTCCATTTTTTAAAAAATCAGTTCCTTGTGTGCTTTCCAGTTTCTTCATTAGATGCCCTCAGGATAACTTGACTCAGTTGATTCTCCTGCCAAACTTTCTCTAAACTTGAATTCCCTCTCCTGATCCCTGGTGTTTTATCATCATAACTGATATTTATATAGCACCTAATATGTGCCAGACACAGGACTAAACACTTTACAATCATAATCTCATTTGTTCTTCACAACAAGCTGGGAGGTAGTACTATTTTTATCTCCATTTTACAGATGAAGAAACTAAGGCAAAAGTGGTTAAGTGACTTACCTAGAGTCACACAGCTAGTAAGCTCTTGAGGGCAGATTTGAACTCAGGTCATCTTGACTCTATGCAGCACTCCATACACTGCACTACTTAGTTATAAGAAAATCTGTAAGGTTGAAAAAATTAATGTCTTTTAATTTAAATTATATTCATTTCTGAATATAACTTGCCCCCTTTCCCCTTCCCATTGGATCCTTACTTATAACAAAGGTCAAAAAAGCAAAGGAAGGGAAAGCATTTTAGCAAAACCAACAAACATGTTTACCATGTCTGACAGAGTACGCAATATTAGGCATCCATAGTCTTCCACTATAGAAGGAAGACTCTAATGAAGGGAAAGCAGCACATTTTCTCAATTCTTGTCTAAGTCAAAGATGGATTATTATAACTACACAAAGTTTGAGAGCTAGTAAAATTTTATTTTTTCTTTGTATTCCCCATAATCTAGTGGAATACTTTCAATATTGTAATAGAATCTTAATAAATGCTTTTGGAATTAATGATGAGAGCATTCATTGAGGAGATCTGGAACTGTAAGGGATCTTAGAGACCACTTAGTTCAAGCCCCGCATTTTACATATGAGATGATTGAGGACCTGAGCGATTCAGTGACTTTGCCCAGATTTACTTTCTAAACCAATGCTATGCTCTGTTCACTTGGCCAAATCACCAAAGGGTAATGGTGGGCATGAGCAAGCTACAACCTTAGTGAACAAACATTTATTAAATGCTTACTATATGCAGGCATTGTTCTAAGTGCTGGGTATGCAAAGAAAGGCAAAAATAGCTCCTGCCCTCAAGGAACCCACATTCTAGTAGGAAAGACAACTTTAAATAGGTAGGAATATAAAAGATATTTACTGCATAGAAAGAAGGTAATGAATGTATAAACCATGAAGAATTGGACAGGAAAAGAATATAAAGGGTATCTTCAGAGAGACTTGAAGGCAAAAGAGGGTGAGATAGTCATTTTGCAAGAGCAAGGGATAATTGATGGACACCTTGTTTGTTGGCTAGGTCTCTATGAAATGGCAAGAGATCCTGTGCTTGTGTAGCAGCAAGCACCCCAGCGTCCCCAGGGTGCCTGCCAACACAGGTTCTTAGATCTGCTTTTCTAAAGGAACGCAATTCAAAATGGGTTAATCTTGCTTTAATCAATCAAACATATCATCTACCTAGTTCAGGGGAAAAAATCAGCACCCCAAACTTCAGAGTATACAGGCAGGTTACAAGCAGAAGTTACAAGAAGACAGAGAAACAAACAGATCAAGCAGACAGGCCTCCAACTGTCCAACCATTACATCCATACCTAGTCAGTTACCAGAGAAGGAAGCATCAACATCTGGGTTTTCAAAACCGGGGCTTGACGATGCCCAGAGTCTTGTCTGGTAAAATCACACTAACACTTCTCAAAGTGAGCCCCAAGACAAAGCCTCATATCATGGTTTATATAGCTTTCTCCTGGCTCAGAAAATGTAACAACCTTCTTGACCAATCACAATGTAACTCCTGGAAAACAAGCCTCCAGCCACAGGCCCCAGGTGCACTTAAGCCTAGGGGCAGGGAAGATCTTAAATCTCCATTTCATTACTATAACAGCTTGGCACATAAAAGGGTCTAAAAGTATGTTTGATTGGTTAAATGATTGATCTAGAGTGGGAGTGGGGAAAGTGTGGCCTCAAGGCCACATGTGGCCCTCTAGGTCCTCAAGGGCAGCCCTGTGACTGAATCCAAACTTCAAGGTCAAAGGGCTGCACTTGAGGACCTTGAGGGTCACATGCGATCTTGAAGTCATAGGTTCTCCACTCCTGATGTAGAGGAAAGTCCTCAGTAAGTTGAATGGATTCCTTGTGGAGGATTTATGACTAAGAACCACATGAGAGGAGAAGGCATGGACAAGTTATGATCAGCACTGTTGGAGGAGCATCCACATTAATGAGATCACAACTCCTTCAAATGATCAGAATACATTGTAGAGGCTACTTGCAATACCTGCCCAGACTCATATACCTCTAATCTTCAGGTGGGGGATTTAAAGGATTCAATCCTGTTAGGACTTCTCAAACTTACAGCTGTCCTGGTAGGACTACATGTCCAGAAAGGAATTGATATCGACTCATTTTCAGAACAACATTATAAAGATATTTGTATTTTTTTGGGAAATTGAAATTGTTGAGAGTTTTGTGGAAACTGTTACAGGGAAAGCATGATAATTAAGAGTCAACATGAGTTCAAAGACCTCAGTTTCTTTCTTTGTAAAATGAGAGGATTGCTCTTGACCAGTCAGATCCTTTCCAGTTCTTAATCTAGGATAATAATGTATTCTATGGTGTCATTAAGTGTTAGTCACATGCAGTGTCTCAATTTACCCATGCACTGTCCATTAACAATGTACTTGGCTACACTCTGTAATTAAATTATAGATTCAGAAGTGCTTAACTTGGGATCCCTGAACTTTTTTTTATTTCTTATAATTGTATTTCAATATATCTTGTTTCCTTTGTAATCCTACATTTTTATTTTATGCATTTTAAAACATTTTCTTTTGAGAAGGAATCTGTAAGGCTTCACTAAACTGCCAGTGGGGTCCATGACTCCAAAAGGTTAAGAAATATGTGATAGATGAATGCTTTCCAAAGTGGGCTTCTTGTCTGCCTTTTTGTTATTTCAAAATCTATTTTAAAATCTAAACCAGAAATAGATTGTCATGTTTTCATTACTTCATTGCTCAAGAAGAGGGGGTACTTAGTTACCTTCCCTGAATATCCAATTCTTTCCAAAACTTTGACAAATAAACTGAGGGAGATTATGGGTTTCATGTGCTCTCTGGTCAACCAGCTGCATCCTCAAAAGTTCCTTTTAAATATTCTGTTTTTCTCCAGAGGCTTTATTTTTGTCTTGCAACTTTGAAAGTGTGGACATTGGCTAGCTTTCCTTAGATTCAGGGTAGGTAGCTGAGAAATTCCCAAATAGGCAGGCCTGAGAAGTGGTTTGAACTGTTCTGTTTGTTTCCTAGCTTGATTGGTCTAATGCTTCCACCAAACTCCACCCTTCTCTGCTCCCCATTTCTCAGCAATCTGGTTTACAGGGTATTATTATCAGGAGTAACTTCTCCCCCTCCCCAAAATTTCCAGAAATGTAACAAAGCATCTATACTAAACTCCCTATTAGCAGGACTTCTACTCCCAAATCTTTTTCTTGTTGTTACCATTGCTACTACTACTACTACTACTACAACTACGACTACTACTACTACTACTACTACTAGGCTTCACTGTTCTCTGATGACACTTACAAAAGTTTTTTACTCTTTTAGTCAATCAACAAGAATTTAAAAAGCGCTTACTATGTTCCAGGCACTGGAGTGCTAGAGATACAAAATAAAGGCAAAGGCCTTACCCTCAAGGTGCTTACATTCTAATGGGGAGACAGTATGTAAATAGGTGCAGACAAGATAAGTACAGAGTAGATGGAAGGTAATTTCTGATCAGAAGGTCCAAGCAGCTGTAGTGGGAAGGACCAGGAAAGACTTCCCAGTGAAGCTGAAGTTGGATGGAAACCAGGGGAATTTTTTACACTGGCTAGTTTGCAGTCTACTGCAGTATACAACTCTATTTTGCTCATAGTCAGTTTCAAGGGAGCAGAGTGGAAATCCCATCCAAAGCCTTCCGCATTTCATTCACAGAGACAGTAAGGTGCAGGGGAAGGAACTCTGAAGCAGGAATCAAGAGACCTGGCTTCTGTTCCTGGTTTGGCCAATTTCTGCCTTTTAGACTTTGGGAGTGGGAGTAGGGGCCTAAAGTGTCTGAACCTCAGTGTCCTGATGTATAAAATGAAGACTTTGCATTGGGTTTTCTGAAGAGTTTCTTACATGCCTAACATTTTATTATTTAGAATCATTCAAAGGACTCAGCTGTCATTTTTACACCTCCTCCCACTCTCACCCCCAAGCTATCTTTCTATTAACTGAAAGAAGCATGCATTTATGAGAGAAACATTTTAATTCTGTTTAATTAAAGGTGCCATAATGGAGGAGGGCTATTTCCTACTTCATATTTCATTTTGAAAACAGATTTCGACTGAGTTGTGAGGAAGAACACTGTGCCAATACTTTTATATGTTTGCAATCATCTGGAACAAATTCTCTCCCACCTTTCATTGCTCACCATTCTCAGAGTGGCCCCAACTCTCCTGATTGCTCTGTATAGTCTTAATATGGCCTGCATGTGCATCCTTCTTATCGTCAGAGCCATGGGACTCCACTGCTGAAATATAACAACAACCAAAGTAGATATAGTGAAAAAATGCAGCCATTTAGGAAAAAAAAAAAAAGATTATTACAATGCAACTGGTTGCGGGGAAAAGAATTTTTCTTGTTTAGTCTTTTCAGTTGTGTCTGACTCTCTGTGACCCAATTTTGGGTTTTATTGGCAAAAATACTGGAGTGGCTTGCCATTTCCTTCTCCATAGTATTTAACAGATGAGGAGACTGAGACAAACAGGGTGAAGTGACTTGTCCAGGGTCACATAGCTAGTAAGTATCTGATGCTGGGTTTGAACTCAGGAAGATGAGTCTTCTTATTCTAAAGTCCCAGTATTTTATCCATTGTGCCACTGTAAGCATGTATATAACCTTTACTAATTTCCAGGCAGAGTGTTAAGTGCTTTACAATTATTATTCCATTTCTTCAGCACAGTGATTCTAAGAGGTAGGAACTTTTATTATCCCCATTTTACAGTTGAGGAAACTGAGGCAGACAGAGGTGAAATCAGCTGCCTGAGGCAGAATCTGAACTTAGGTTTTTCTGACTCCAGAACCCCGACTCTATCCACTGTGCCACCTAACTAACACTCAATAGAACACTTCAGAATCAAAGAAAAGATCTTAAGTGAAGTAATAAATATATTGAAGGACCTTTGGGATATATGCTCATGTAGACATTGGTAGTCATTCACTTTTGCATTTACCATTCAATTATATCCAATCTAACACGTTTATTCAGCTCCTACTCTGTGCAAGGCACTGTGTTCTCCCCTGGAGGTATTAAGACCAGACCCTGCCCTCAAGGAACTTACATTCTGGGCGTTGAGTTGAGAGCAGGAGCAGGGATACAACACTCTACACAGCAGGAAATATTCTTTTGTCAAAGCTCCAGTGTTATACTTTTAATAAACTTGTATTTTATTCATTATAAAATTACATATAATGATATGATATAATATAATTATATGATACACAATTCTATCTTAATCATAAAAAATTAATTTTAATTATAATTTCCTGACAACTGGAAGTTGTGTGGTGATGGTGAACAACATCAGGAAAAGCCTGGTGTATGAGGAGGGCATTTTTGAGCTGGGCTTTGAAGGAAATTAGAGGCTCTCTAAATGTGGAAGTAAGGAGGGAAGGCGTTTCAGACAAGGAGGTACCTTTTGCACAAAGATATGGAGGTGGAAAATAATCAATCTTGACTCATTTAGACTAATTTCAGGGAAGTCAAGGCAGATTTTATGAAAAGGCTGTGATAGAATGCTTTAAATTTAATTTCAGTTTTATTATTTTCAAATAATAGGTAAAGGAAGATTTGTTCCATAGCATGACACATCAACCCTTGGGATGGTTTTCACTTCAGAGCACAGTTAAGCAACATCTAACTTCAAAGTAAAAAACCATCAGCTGTTTCATCTTTCACAATGATTCTCTCGCTTCTTGCTCTCAGCTTCCATTCTGGTAAATTGGTTCTGTGGAAAAGAATGAAAAAAAAATGAACTAGAATCTGACAGAGAGTCCTTTCCTAATAAATCACCCCCATTTTAATGGCTCAGTCACTTAATTAGGCTTTACCTAGATTCAGAGTTGCATTCTTCTATAACTTCTTGGATTCTTCTCATTTTGTAGTTTCAGTCCGATCTCCTAACCAGTTTCCCATTTTTTTTTGTTTACATGATGTCATGTGATCACCTCAGGGTCTACTGACATTCTCCCTTTCGGTTTCTTTCATCTGATGCTGTTGTAAGAGATTGTCTTCCATTCAAAGCTGGGTCTTTTGAAGAGAAGACTCAAGGGAGACAGACTAGCTGCTTCAACTACTTCAAAGGCTATTCTGTGGATAAAGACTTGCTCTGATAGTCCTCCAGGACAGAAGAAGGAGCAGGGGTGGATGTTAGCAGAGGTGCAAATTTCAGTTCTGTGTGAGGAAAAACTGCAGAATCATTAGGGCTGCCCAAAAGGACATGGGTTGCCTTAGTAGGGACGGATTTTCTAATCAATGCATCCAAAGCTGCGTGGCCATTTGTTATGAGTTGGATTCCATGGCTTCTGATGTTTTTTCAAGCTTGGAGATCCTGTTTTTGTGGATTGCATGTCATGGGGGACTGGCTAATGAGCCCAGTATTTATGAAAATACAAGACTTTCTACTGATCCAATTCCCTTTGGGACTTCAGATCATGAGTAGGTGCTGTTACCCCCTGAGGAAGAGGAGCCTTTCAAATAGCTGCTCATCTTGAATTGAGAATGTATTCAAAAAAGTACTAACCAGTAAAGATATTCTCTCCTTCCTCTATGGCCGAGTTCCAGTCAGGAGACAAAGATTGTTGTATGCCTCCTGGTAGAGAGACAAAAATACTCATGTGGCATAGTTGATGAATGATGCCTTCTCTCTTGTAAAAATAACAACAACAACAATAACTAGTATTTACATACAAATAACATTTACATAGAACTTTACAATTTGCAAAACATTTTACATATGTTATCTCAATTGATTTTCACAACTCTGAGATACTATTTAAATTTTTTAAAATTATAAACTTAAATACTAAAACAAATATAGAGTAAGAAAAAAATCTAAACTTAAATACACAATAAGAAAAAAAGAAACATTATAAACAAATACAAAAACTTAAATACCAAATTAGGAAAGAAAAAAAAGCAAGTCTAAGGCTGCAATTTGCAGAACAAGTACTGATCTTCACTTGTATGAGGAATTTCCTCATTGGGAGTGCCATGGACAAATGAACCCAGGTATAATCCCAAAACAACAACAACAACAAAAAAAACATTTAAGATATTAGAAAATATGGCATAATGGATAGAAAGCTTTACTTGCAGTCATGATGACCTTTTTCTGACAGATGCTGGCTGCATACCCATGTGTTCAAATCACTTTACCTTTTCGTGTCACTGCCAAGGCTCCTTAGGCTAGAAATGGTAGTGGGGTAGCTCATGTTCTATTGTGAATGGTGTTTTCACGCTGAGAGTTATTCATATTGATGAAATTACAGATCCAGACCCAAAATGTTCCAGGTACCGTGTCAGATTATGGGGACACAACCAACCAACCAGGTAATGGAGCAAACAATACCAGTGTTTACCTTCAAGGTACTTCCATTCTACTGCAACCTTGTGACTTCAAGTTTCTGAATTTTCTCTTTTCTCCTATTCTGAGGGAGGGAGTATAATTTCAGATTGATACTTGTGAACGGGGAAATACTCAATAAATACCACCACATTCTAATTTTTGCTAACTTTGGCTTGGTGTTCCATGACCTTTCAAACTTTCAAAATAAGAATGGAATTGCTGGTCCATGACAGGAAAACTGATTGATTTAGTGTACAGCAAAATATATTGGTATACACTTAAATATTCAGCATCTCAATACCTGGAGCCAGTGGTATTTAGCAATGCCGAAGATCTGATTTTTAGTTACATGAAATGCCATGGAAGACAGACAAGAAATGCATTTGGAAGAAACACAAAGGTATTCTCACTCCACTGTAAACCTGTCTGATTAATGTAACAGTTTTCTAGGCAGCAATGCCCAACCAAGTCTATGCTAGACCCTGCCAGACTGAGTGGCCCTCAGAGGGAAAGATGTTCAAGTTGGGAAAGACAAAGCTTCTTATGTCAAAAACGTCTGTTCCACCTGGGACTTAGTTTCTTTTCCAGTTCACATATTCCAGGAGGGCTTGAACCCCTGGGTAGCATATGCATTCAGAACTATGTGCATTCCCAGATCCTTGTGGAAAGAAGAGGAATGAGGGGTAAAAAAGGGACATGGTAAAAACCAAGTTTCTAATAAAAGATTAAAAACAAACCTAACAACAACAAAAAATAACAACAACAACAAAAGTCCCAGCAATGACAGAAACAGTGTTTAAGGGTTGTTCTGTTGACTGAGCCTCAGACACCTCTTAATTAAATGTGATTTAATGGAAACAGACTCATATTCAGCAGCACACCATAATTGTAGCCTAGCAGCTGGGGTAGAGCCTGCCAGGAAGGAGTGTGAGCTCTCGCTGAGTCTGGCCACTGAGGAAGAGCAAGGTTGAAAATGTCATTTTCTTGGATTTGGCTGGTTGCCACCTGGACCAGAGCTGAACATAAACTCATGAAGCAAAGCCATTGATGAGCTTACCCAGTGATATGTTCCATACTGGTCTGACCCTCTGAGTGTCACTGTGTGTGTGTGTGTGTGTGTGTGTGTGTGTGTGTGTGTGTGTATGAAGACCTGTCCTCCCTCTGCAAATTTCCCTGACCCAAAGGGCTTTGCGGGGGACAGGCATAGCCCCAGCCCACTCTTTCTTTTGGTGAAGCTTAGAGAAAGGACCCTTCTATTAAGTTCTCTTAGAAAGAAATGAATAAAAAAGACCACCCTGGTCGCAGGTAAAGCGTTCCCATTGTCAGAATCCCCTGAAAACTCCCTGACAAATCTATCTTATTTCCCAGGAAACACCTGCATCTCCAGTTGGTTCTTTGCTTGTTAATACTAGTGAGTCAAGGGGAAATAGTATTTCCTCTATGTTAGACATCCCTTTGTTGGAACTGTATTACTTTCAAACATTTTTCTTTTCCTCTCTTTTTAAAAATGGGAGGAAAAAAAAGCAGAGTGCTGAGAAAACCCTGACTGACATTGCCAGATTACTTTTGAATTACAAGGCTATTCTAGTCAGGAGAATGGGATTTAATATTCCTTGCAATCTATAATTGAGAGTTCTCTCTTCTAGCTTCTTTCTGAAGGACAATAAAATTAGAGTTAATACCCATAGAAAGGATTCTCTAGACTCTGGCCCCTAACTCAGCAGGATTGTCCATTTCATGTAATTCACAAAAGTTCCATGATCCTTTAATATGCATTTCTTGGACCCGTGCTTTAAGGCAATATTGGACAAAATATTACATTCATGGGAGGATATATTTAGTATTGGGAAGAACCTGCCCCCATTTTACAGATGCAGAGACAGAGATTCAGGGTTAAGTGACATGCAGTATCTGAGGAAAGATTTGAACCAAGGATCTCTGGAAACCAAAACCAGCACCCTATCCACTATACCATGCGGCCTCCCTAAGGCAGATATCAGGAGTGAGATATGAACTCACGCCTCTAGGGGAAACGGTGCACTGAACACAGCACCTCTGATTGCTCAGCCATCCTTACCAAATATATTTCCCCCCACCTCTTTCATGCCCAAGTATAATATCTTTTACTAAGCTTCAGGGTATTGACTTCATTTCAAATGTTTTTTAACTGCAAAAATATACAGGCTTAGGCATTTTTGTGATGCTGTTACCAAGGCTTCTTCCATACAGTTAAATTTCGACAGTGTCTTACAAAGAACTTGGTGAAGAAAAGGTCATTAGAAGAGGAAAAAAAATGCTAGATGCAGCTTTTCTAGACTTATTTTTGCCTTTGTTCTGGAATTTTTCAACCTCCTCTTCTCTCCCCATCTTCTCCTGTCATCTCTAAAATTCCCAAGATTTGAATTGGGTAACTGATAACTTGCCATCTTCCCAGTTCTGTCCTGCACTTACATTTGGTTTTCACATTTAGTGAAAGGGTAGTATCCAATACACTAGAAGGTGGGATGGGAGGTATTATAGTCTAGAGCAGGGTTGGGGAATCTGCAAATTTGAGGCCACATGTGGCCTTCTAGGTCCTCGATTGCAGCCTTTTGATTGAGTCCAAGGTTTACAGAATAAATCCTTTTATGAAGGGGATTTGTTCTGTGAAGTTTGGATTCAGTCAAAGGGCCACACTTGAGGACCTAGGGGGCCACATTTGGCTTTGAGGCCACAGGGTCCCTACCCCTGACCAAAGAAATACTCTAGAGGTGAAAAACATTTTTAAAAGAAATCACACAGGCCAAACACCTTGCCAAGGAGTATAACCCCCAGAGTGCCCAAAATGATCTGCTTTCTGACCCTGTGACTGGAATCAGCAATGTGTTGGTAAGCGTCTAATGACCACAAAGGTTTGCAAAGCACATGTTTTCTTACTTGATAACAATCCTGTGAGGCAGATGACATGAGTATCCCCATTTCCAAATGAAGGAATTGATGTACAGAGAGATTAAGGGACTTGCCCAAAGTCACACAGCTAGTAAGTGTCTAAGGCAGGATTCAAAATCAGGTCTTCCTGACTCAAAATCCAACCAAAATTCTATCTACCATGCCACTTAGCTGCCTGTGAAAATGAATTAAGGCCAACATGGATACAAGGTCAAAATCTAGATGGCACAGTGGAGAGAGCACTGGACCTGGAACCAGGAGGACCAGAATTCAAATCTAACCTCAGACATTCGCTGTGTGACCCTGGTCGAGTCACTTAACCTGTTTGACTCAGTGTCTTCGTTTCTAAAATGAGGAGAGTGATAGCATCTTCTCCCAATGGTTCTTGTAAAGATAAAATCATGTATTATTTTCAAAATGCTTTACAAACCTTTTGCTAACTTTAAAATTGTTTATAATGCTATTTTGTTGTTTTAAGAATGCCCATAGATTACTCCGTCACATTTATGACATTGATTTCTCCTCTAGGTAATTCAGGTAGTATCTTGAGTAAAGTAAAGACTCAGGTTCATTTATATGGGGACTGACAGCACATAATAGAGTTGTTCATTGGAGAGAACAGATGTGAATGAGGGAGATTTTCCAAGGGACATGGACCTCACCATGACTTCTAGGCATTTGCCCAATTAATGAAGCAAGTACCACAGGACAGTTTGGATGGAAGGAACTGGGGAATGTAAGAAACTGGGGCTCTGGAATAAAGTTGATTTAAGTTCAGTTCAATACATCAACCGACAGACAGTCAGGCTTATTGACAGATAGACGGATAGCTGGATAGCTAGATGGATGGATAGATAGATGGAAGGATAGGCTGATGATGATGATGATGATGGATAGCGAAGTATCGACAGATGGATGCATGGTTAGACAGGCAGATAGAAAGATCAATAAATGATAATGATGATGAATAGAAAGATATATAACCAGATGGATGCAAGCAGACAGACAGATAGTAGGTAGGTAGACAGACCAATAAAGCATTTGTTAAAGTTTAATATGAGGAAAGTTCTGTGTTAAGTGGTGGCCATACAAATACAAGCAAGAAAGCTAGCTCTTGTCCTGTAGGAGCTTATGCTCTATTAGAGAAAGACAATGTATAAAAGGGGAGCTGAGGAGGTATGGGATAGAGTTCAGAAATGGCATCCAGGAAGGGATGTGGAGATCTGTTTCCAGGCAAGATAAAATAAAGTCCTTGGATACTAAGGGCAGAGTCCAAGGTTCTGCAATGTGTGTGTGTGTGTGTGTGTGTGTGTGTGTGTGTAGAGGGTTGGGGAGGAGGGGTATCAGGATGATGGGTACAGGTAGTATATTTTGGAAATATATCTATGGCATTTGTATACTTATCAATAGAAAGAGCACTGGGCCTAGAGTCAGGAAGACCTTAGTTCAAACACAGTTTCTAGTTGTGTGACCCTAGGCAAGTCACTTAACCTCTGACTGCCTGACAAATTGGATCCACTGGATTTGCAGGAGAAGAAAATGGCAAACACTCCAGTATTTTTGCCAAGAAAATCCCAAATGGAGTCACAAAGAGTCAGTCATGACTGAAATGACTGAACAACAACTGGGATAAAGCCAAGCGTCCACCTGACTTCAGACCATCTTTGTCTAGTTTTTCTTGTGGTTTGATCGTTGGTTTTTTTATTGTACTTCGTTTTGATTGGAATTTCTTCAGTTGTCATAATTATTCAATGGGAAGCATGTCATTTTTGCCTCATTTGTTATCAATTGGTTGATACAGACCATTTTTTACCAAATCACTTTTGAACCAAATCACATCTGAACAACATTTAGAATACATGTTGATTTTGCAGGGGAATGGGGAGAGAGGAAAATAAAGAAAGACAAAGGCTAAAGTCAGAGATAGGAAGGAAGTTTTCATATATGTCAAGATATTTATGGAAGCACCTGAACAAGTCATGTAACCTCTATTTGCCTCAGTTTCTTGTAAAATCTGTAAAATGGGGATACTGATTAGCACCTACTTCCCAGGTTTGTTGTGAGCGTAAAATCTGATGTTTGTAAAGAGCTTGTAAACCTTAAAGTGCTATATTAAAAAGCTAATTAAAACCTTAAGAATGTCAATTTAGCAGCACCCCTTTCTATCCTCCCCCCAAATCCATAAATCTTCCATTGTAACAAAGAACAACAACTGAGCAAAACTAGCAAATGTAAAAGTCATATCTGACAGTATATAGAACATTCAGCAACCATAGTCCCTGACCACTCTATGGAGGGCAGAGAAATGTTTCATCATCTCTTCTGCTTTCCTTCTTAATTTCACATTACTATCATTCACACTTGCTATAACCAACGAAACTGGACATTCACTGGTCTCTCCTCTTGATCTTCCTCTACATTGGTGCCCTGGAGCCAGCTCCAATCAGCTAAGGAAAGTTGATAGTTAAATTTTTAGTATGAGAATTTACATTTTGGAAATCAGAAAATAGTGAGAATCAGGGCTTGATTTATCATTCTGTTGAATTTCTAAATTTAAGAATGTGGTGGAGAAAATGTTAATTATGCAACGTAGACTTAAAAGTATATTGTGTGTAGTTATTTTTTTCAGGCAGCCTGTTGTTAAACATCTACCAGCATACTCCTTGACCTCTCCCCACTCTGTACCTTCATGTGACATCTCTCAAGTGTGGAATGGATTCTTTCTACATCTCCCTCTACATCATATTCAAGTCATTTTCATTCTTCATTTCATTCTCATCTTTCATCCATTCATTTGAGTCATCAAATCATTTGTTTCATGATGCTTTGCTCACCATCCCCCCACCCCCACCAAATGCCAGACATCATCTTTTTTTTGTCTTCAAATAATTTAAGCACTTGCTGGACCTCATTCAAGTACTTAATATATTCTAACATGGGTTAACTTTTACTTATTGACATGTCTCTTCCCCTCTACTGTATTATAAGCTTCTTGATACATGTCTTTTTTCATCTTTACATCCTTAGAACCTATGTTAATATAATTAATGGTCAACCTGCCTTTCCACATGTCTGTGGTAATGCTTTATCAACTGCTTGATTAGCCTGACCCATTCAGATAATTCTTACAATTTTGAATTCAAATTATTTGCATTTCAATGGAGAGTGGCAAGATAGGTTTAGTTTGACCAAAAGAAAAATGTTCTGAGAATAATGAAGTGGAGGGGTGAAAACCGGGTAGTACTAGGCAGTTTTTTTGGATTTTTTTGTTGTTCTTTTAATCTAGACCTGTGACTTCATTGGTCTGGAGAACTCCAGGCATGAAAACTCCTTCCACTGATACAGATCAACAATCCCACCGTAACTTCTAGTCCTAGAGGCAAGGAGAGTGACTTGTCCTTGTTTGCCTAACTTGTCTTGTGTCAGAAGTAGGAGCTTTCTGTCTCCTGCACCAATATAGAAATGTGTACCCCCTGTAGATCAGGCATTAATGCTTTCTGGTTCACTTGGGCAATAATGAGATCAGCTTTATCATTGCCAGTATAAGAGGTCAGCTTTTTAGCAGATGACCCTCCTTTCCTTTCCTTTTAGTGATTTTTTAGTTAGCATTAGCTTATAAATATATTTTCTAGTACAGTAGTGGTAAAATTAAAAACAAACAAACAAATGAGCTACCATCTTATGAATAAGTAATATGTTCTAAAGAGTAATGAATTTTTCCTTTTTATTAATTTATTTTAAATTTAAATGCTAAAACTTAAATACACAATAAGAAAAGAAAAAGAAACACATTATAAACTTAAATACTAAAGCTTAAGTACAAAATAATAAAAGAAAAGAGGGTTGTTATGTGCACAGCAGTATGTAAGAGAGGATTCAAAATACATAGCAATAAATTTCCATTTCAAGAAAGCCTATATAATAAAGACTACACATTGTGTTCAGAGCTGTCCATCTTTTTTTTGCTTCCTTGTAAGTTTTCTTTTGTTCTCTGATGTGCACTTTTTACTTTGTTCTTTTTTCCCCCTTCCTCTCCTTCCCTCCCCCAAGAAGGCTACAATTAAGTGTGATACACACACATATACAGTTACATATATATGTACATTATACATTATAATCACACTCATATATAGACATATACATTTATATGCATATGTGTAAGACCATGCTATACTTGTTTGTCCTCTGTTTTCTCTGAGGGTGATAGCAAATTCCTTGGTAAGTCTGAGTCTTCCCATATTTTTCTAAGTCCACCAACTCATCATTTCCTATACCACAGCGATAGTCCAACCTTATACTGCCTAGTTATTTTAAATAGTCTAATAAAACAATATTGATTAATGTGGCTGACATATAGTATATTTTCCCCATTTTTCTCATTTGATTAAATCTATTTTAGCTTTAACTTTGTCTGGAGAGTAATGAAAATTTTAGGATAAATATTCTTGAGATAATTTTTAGAGCAATATACTATTTTTTTTTCTTTTCTGGAGAGTATAGCATTGCAATGCTTAGTAACAAATGCATTTATTTATAAATACCAGGACTGGAGGAAAAAATCCTACAGATTTCTTCAGTGATGTCAAAAAGAAATATTGAAAAGAGCTTAAATAAAAATCATCTCTGTGTTAAACACCAAGGGTAGACTTCCATAATTTTAGAGTAAATAGACTGAGTTCCATGTGCTATGTTTAGGATCATTGCTCCAATATTAGGTCTCTCCTTTGGCGTTTGGGACACTTGTGGTGAATGGGATTCCCATTTGAATCACTCTATTGGGTTACCCAGGGCATGTTTCCTATTGAGATTCTTCCACGTAAAGTAGGGTGAGGTATAAATGGATTCACTAGTAGAGTAGCCACTCAGAAGTATAAAAGCTCCTTAAAGGAAGAGACTTTTAGTTTTTGTCTATCACCAGCTATTGCGCACTGGCACATAGTTAATACTTATTAGCTTATTTTCAAATTGAACTGAATAGGTATTATGAAAAAGGACTTGGGTCTGGAGTGGGGAAGGATGCGAGTTTGAGGGATAGTGGAAAGATATTGAACTCGGAGAGATGGATATGATGGCATTGGACATCAAAAACCTAGCTTTGCTGATTGCTGCTTGTGTGACCTTGAGCTTGTCACCTACCTACCTTGGCCTGTTTCCTCCTATGTAAATTGCAGATATTGGACTATATGACCTACTCTTCCAGCTCTTGGTATATGACACTATGAATTTTGACTAAATAAATACTTGAAGACTTGACTTGTCTCAGACATATTAGCTGTGTGACCCATGGGGCAGGTCCCTTCACCTTTCTCAGCTTCATTTTTCCCATCTATAAAGAAGAGGATAATAATACTTTATAAGCCATGTCAATGGCTTGTGGGAGAAAAGAATTGTGCTATTGCCCTGACAGGAAGGCATCAGTTTAGTTTTTTCCAAGAGTGGGGAAGGGTATGGACTGAGCCATCAGCACCCTCACCAGGAGCACCTATTAGGTTGTTTTAAACGGAGACTTTTTTATTTGACTTAGTAGACCCATCCCAACAGAGACCCAGACAAATTCTCCTCCTCTACCCAAATGCTTTGATGGATATGTGATCTTATCAATGTGGCTATATACCCTACTCTAACCCATCCACATCTTTTCGTCCAGTGTGACTCTTGCTGATGTCGTCCTATAAATCTTCCATGGGGTTTGGAAGCCTTTCTTCAATATCTCTTAAAATAATGTTAAGATGGTGAGTATTTTGGGTGCCCAACAATTTTATTCTGCTATTAGTATATGATTTATCCATTTGCTTTTCTATTACAATAACCCATAGTCCTCCTTTAATCTTAGTACCTTCCTTCTGAGATGACCCCCAATATATACATCTTATTTTTATATTGTTGTTTGCATGTTGTCTCCCCAATAAGACTGTGAGTTCCTTGAGAACAGGGGCTGGGTTTTTTTGCCCTTTATGTTCCTAATGCCTGGTACATAGTAGGCACTTAAATCTTAGTTAACTGACTATCACATCTTTGATGATACTTGATGGTACTGCTTTTCTAGTGTGATTCTTCATTGGCAATATGCTATGAACAAACATGTCCATCATGTGCCTCCTCTGTGCCCTTTGAGTGAACTCCAATTCTTTTTTTCCCACAGTTCCGTTCCTTCTTTTGTTGGTTTTGTTTTTAAATTTAAATTTATTCATTTTTAATTTTCAACATATACTTTTATAAGATTTGGATTTCTATTTTTTCTCCCTCCTTACTCTCCTACTTCCTGAAAACAGCATGCAATCTAATATGAGCTATACATGTACAATTATATTATACACATTTCTACCTTAGTTGTGTTGTGAAAGAAGAACCACAACAAAAGGGAAAAAACATGAGAAAGGAAAGGAAAGAGAAAATGATGTGCTTCGATGTGCATTCAGACTCCATAGTTCTTTCTCTGAATGTGGATAGCATTTTTCCATCCTGAGTCTTTTGGAGTTGTTTTAGGTCCTTGCATTTCTGAGAAGAGCCAAGTCTATCAAAGTCAGTCATTGCACAATGTAGCTATTACTGTGTACAGTGTTCTCCTGGTTCACTCAATAATAGTTCAACAGTTCTTTCCTGGTTTTTCTGAAATCTGCCTACTCATCATTTCTAATGGAATAATAGTATTCCATTGCATTACTATGCCACAATTTGTTCAGCCATTCCACATTTGACAGGCATCCCTTTAATTTCCAATTCTTGACCACCACAAAAAGAGCTGCTATCAATATTTTTGCACATGTTAGTATTTTTCCCTTTTTTATGATCTCTTTGTGATACATACCTAATAGTGGTATTGCCAGTTCAAAAGATATGCACAATTTTTTTTAAAGCAATTGGGGTTAAGTAACTTGCTCAAGTTTACACGGCCAGTTATTTTGTGTGGGTGTCAAGTATCTGAGGCCGGAACCAATCCTGGGTCTCCCGGCACCAGGGCCAGCGCTCTTATTCACTGCACCACCTGGCTGCCCCAGATATGCACAGTTTTATAACCCTTTGAGCATAGTTCCAAATGACTCTCCAGAATGGGTTGGATCAGTTCACAACTCCACCAACAGTGAATTAGTGTTCCAATTTTCCCACATCTCCAACATTTATCATTTTTCTGTTTTGTCCTTTCAGCCAATCTGATAGGCTTGATGTGGTACCTCAGAATTGCTTTAATTTACATTTTTCTAATCAAAAGTGATTTAGAGAATTTTTTTTCACATGACTACAGATAGCTTTGATTTCTTCATCTGAAAACCTCCTGTTGTATCCTTTGACCATTTATCAGTTGTGGAATGACTTGTATTTTATAAATTTGACTTAGTTCTCTATACATTTTAGACATGTAGCCTTTATCAGAGACACTGGTTGTAAAAATTCCTGGTTTTCTGTTTTCCTTCTAATCTTGGATGCATAGGCTTTGTTTGTGCAAATCCTTTTTAATTTTATGCAATCAAAAATATCTGTTGTGCATTACATGATATTCTCCATCTCCTGTTTCGTCATCAGTTCTTCCCTTCTCCCTAGATCTGACAGGTAAACTCTTCTGTGCTCTCCTAATTCGCGTGTAGTATCACCCTTTATGTCTAAATCACACACCAACTTTGACCTTATTTTGACATACAGTAAAAGACGTTGGTTTATGATAAGGCTGGGGAACCTGTGGTCTTGAGGCTTTATCAGGAGTGGGGAACCTGTGGCCTCAAGGTCACATGTGGCCCTCTAGGTCCTCAAGTGTGGCCCTTTGACTGAATCCACATTTCACAGAATAAATTCCCTTAATAAAAGGATTTGTTCTGTAAAACTTGAACTCATTCAAAAAGTCAGACCCAAGGACCTAGAAGGCCACATATTGCCTCAAGGCCACAGGTTCCCCACCCCTGTTCTAGGTACTTGGGTTCAGCCTTTTGACTGAGTCCAAATTTTACAGAACAAATTCTTTTATTAAGGGGACTTGTTCTGTGAAGTTTGGATTCAATCAAAGGGCCACACTTGAGGACCTAGAGGGCCATATGTGGTTTTGAGGCTGATGGTTCCCCACCCCTAGTATGCACCTTTTCACTGAATGTGTATTATGTCACTCAGAATGAGAACTTGAAAAGGCCTTAGAGTTAAAGGGCCAGGGTCTCCCTTTGCAATCTTGGCCATCTCTAGTCATACTGATGAATATAAGATGTCACTAGACCCAGATGACTCTGAAGGAGAAAGTGAGGCTGGTGGCATTGCACAGTGTCCCTCACTCAAATTAAAGCCAACTGCAAGTCATGTCATCATCTGTCTGATGTCATGGTCCTCTTTGAGAATGAAGGACAGAACACAAGTTTCTGCCATGCTATTTTCCAATTTTCTTAGCGGTTGTTTTCAAACAGTGAGTTCTTATACCAGAACTTGGAGTCTTGGGGTGGCTAGGTGGTACAGTGAATAGAGCACCGGCCCTAGAGCCAGGAGGACCTGAGTTCAAGTCCAGCCTTAGAAACTTAACACTTACTAGTCATGCGACCTTGGGCAAGTTACTTAACCCCAATTGCCCTGCCTTCCCCCCTCCAAAAAAAGCAAGGAAAAGGAGAAGAGGAGGAAGAAGAGGAAGAAGAAAAGGAAGGAGAAGAAGAAGAGGAAGAGGAAGAAGAATAAGGAGAAGAAGAAGAAGAAGAAGAAGAAGAAGAAGAAGAAGAAGAAGAAGAAG
>NW_027186473.1:52879441-52882019 GCF_028583685.1 Petaurus breviceps papuanus
AGAAGAAGAAGAAGAAGAAGAAGAAGAAGAAGAAGAAGAAGAAGAAGGAGAAGGAGAAGGAGAAGAAGAGAAAGAAATGGAAGAGGAAGGGGAAGGGGCAGGGGCAGGGGAAGGGAAGTCTTTGGGTTTATCAAGCAATAGATTACTGTAGTCATTGACTATTGTATCTTGTGTACCTAACCTATGCCATTGATCCACCACTCAATTTCTGAGCCAGTACTAAGTAGTTTTGATGATTCCTGTTTTATAATACAGTGTTAGATCTGGGATGACTAGTTCACCTTCCCTTGCATTTCTTTTCATTAATCCTTTTTGATATTCTGGACCTTTTGTTCATCCAGATGAATTTTTTTGTAACTCTTAATTCTTAGGAGACTTTCAGTAGTACTCTATGACAAAGCCAGCAACCTCATACAAAAATATATTGTTGTTTTAAAAATAAAGACCTTTTTCAGGTAGAAGCTTCAAGTCATTAAAAGCACTGTACAGTTTCCCAGAGGCAATCTACCTTACTCTCCCCTCCCCGTTCAGTTCTTGACCCAGCTCACGGCTCATCTGCAATGTCTATCCAAGATATAAAAATGGGACACAATGTCTGTTGTAATATCCATTTCAGTTTAATAGCTTGTTTAAATCAGGCATATTGCTGTTTTGTCATTTGTAAATCTTATCTTCTCATTTAAACTTTTTTCTTCTAATTTGCTATTGGTTTGATCTTTGCTCTAAGAAGTTGGTGATCTGTCTTCATAAGAAAGTAAATTTGGAAATAAAGTACATATTGGTCACAAGTCCTTTCTAGTCTGTTAAATTATAATTAATTTACCTTTTTTTGAAGTAATTTTGGTGGTGGATGTAAGTTCGATGCTAGTAACTCTCAAAATGTCAGTAATGCTTTCTTGGCCCTTTTCTTGAGGAAAACATTTGTAATATATAAACATAAGCATTATATTTAATATTCTATATAATTTTTATAAAGATATAATTGTATATAATTCTGTATGTAATATAGAATTATATATATATATGCATGTAAACATTATATATAAAGATTCTACCTCTCACATTTATAATTCCTCATGCACATTTTCCTGTATATATGCATATATATACATGTATATCCATGTACATATTACCATCATCCTCTATGCAGAGAAATCACCAAATATCAGAGTATTCATTGATTTAATTTGGAGGAGCTCAATCCCTATCTGTCTGTCTGTCTGTCTGTCTCTCTCTCTGTTACACACCCACACACCCACACCCACACCACAAGTACAAACAGCTAAATTAATGTTTATAGATTGTTTAGAATGTTTATAGATGGTCTCTAAACTGTGCGATTCTTAGTACCCAAACAAACCCACCACAAAGCACTTTCTCTGAAATCAATTAAAACTACCTAAAAGATTGGTTGTGACTGATAATATGCTACTTTCTACTTACATCACTTAAGATTAAGTAACAGAAAAGATGTTAACTTTAAAGTTTGCAATTTGGCACTGCTGTCCATTTTATGTTATCTAAGCCATGTTTCTTCTTGGTGTTGTATTCATTTACATTATTGTGATCATTATGCTTAATGTTCTTTTGGTTATGCTTTCTTCATGCATCATCACTCCATGTAAATCTTCCCAGGTTTCTGTGAATCCTAATTTGTCATTCTTTATAGCATAATTCCATCATATTCATGTGGCACCATTTTTTCAGCCATTCCCCAATCATCAGGCATATAGATTTTCTAGAATTTTTCTATGGCAAATAATGGATTATCAATATTTTTGTACCTCTGTGTCATCACCCACAGAGGGCAAAAACAGAGTGGTGGGATCATTGGGCCAGAAGGCATGAATAATTTAGTGACTTTTTTTGTGAAGAATTCAAAATTGTTTTCCAGAATAGTTGGAGCAGTTCATAATCCACCAACAGTAAATTAGTGTCTGTCTTCCCATAGGTGCACTAACACTGAAGTTTTCCATCTTTTATCATCTTTGTCAACTTGATGGGTAGGAAGTGATAAACTTCAGAGTTGTATTAAATTCACTGGCACCTTATCTGTGGAACAGCTGGCTAGAGTGGCAATTGGAGAGATTGAAATGAACTGGTATGTATGAGAATTCATCTTGCAGCTTTGATCTTGCAAAGCAGTATACTCTAACCAACCACAATAACCAGAATAGATTATTTTCTCCCCTATTTATACCTATCTTGATCACCTGAATGAACTTCAACAGAGATGTTAGTCTTTTTTTCATGTTTTTCCACCTGCAAAGTCAGATGAAAAATATGCTGCATTTCAGAGGCTCATTAGAGGTCATGTGATCCAACCTCTTTATTTGACAGCTGAGGAAACTGAGACGAAAATAGATGAAGTGGAAGACCTAGGATTCAAATTCAAATCTAACCTGAAATTCACATATAGGGTTCCTTCCATTATTAGGTCACAACACTTTCTAAATAGGGTAAGGGTCAAATAATAACTCCATTTCTAGCTCCCCCAGCTTCTGAGATCACCTTCTGTATATATTATATATTCTATCTATCTATCTATCTATCTATCTATCTATCTATCTATCTATCT
>NW_027186473.1:52882029-52950359 GCF_028583685.1 Petaurus breviceps papuanus
TCTATCTATCTATCTATCTATCTATCTATCTATCTATCTATCTATCTATCTATCTAATCTATCTTTTATATGTAGTCTAGCTTCCACTAACAGGGAAGGTAAGGGGCAGCCCATATATACATATATATCAAATATCACTATGTAAGAAGGGATGTGATTCCTGAATTCTCTTTCTCCTGAAAGAGAAAATGTTGAGCTACATGCTGTATACCTGTACAAGGGACTTGCAGAATTGGCTCTCAAGCTTTTTTGAGAATACAGTTTGACAGAGGACAATCCACAGAGGTGGAGGATAAAGACATGGGAAATGGACTTTCTTGAAGTTCTAGAGACTGCTAGAATAGACCTCCTCTGGGTGACAGATCATTCTTTCCTATTTTGAGCTGAACCCTCTTCCCTACCTCTTTTCCTCTCCCTCTCTCTTTCCCTCTCCCTCTTTCTCTTTCTTTCATTCTCCCCCATTCTCTCCCTCTCCCTTTCCCCTCTTTTCTTTCTCTCTCTGTTTCTCTGCTTCAGTCTCTCCATCTCTCTCCCTCCCTCCTCTGCTCTGTGTCTCTGTCTGCCTGTCTATCTGTGTCTCTTAGTCATCTACCTCTACAGAAATGATTTTCTTTCTGAACTAAGCTTTGTGCCCATAAATCAGACATATTTGAAGATAAATATTATTTCTACTCAATACCCCTCTAAGAGAGTGGAGAAAAAGAGTGCTCAATGTTACTATGCTCTGGGGTCTGCCTATCCGCCCTCCCTCCACTCCCAACTAACCAGCAGAAAAGGTGACACCCAAACGTGGCTTTCCTCTTCTCCACAGAGAGGCCATGGGACAAGCCTCAGATCATATCTGTCCTTGCTACTCTTGGGCTGCTTCTGTATATTTAACCTATGTATATTTTTATGGGGATACACCTACCTATCTTACATAGGTACCTAGTTTTTGTTTCCTTAATTAGAAGGTAAAGATCTTGAGGACTGTTTTCGACTTTCTTTTTATATCTTTAGTTTTTAGCACAATGCCAGGCATAGAGTAAGCAGATATAAATATTTGTTGACTGAATCATTGACTGAAAATGAATCCATGCCTAAGCCTTCTCTGGGATCATTGAGTAAAGGTACTAGGGGATATTTTTGTTTGTTTGTTTTTTAGATAGAATCCTGTCTCTTCAAGTTAGAACCAATAGAAGTTACATTTGGATAAGAGCCAATCTGAGATGTACCTCAATTTTCTGGCATGGAGTAGCAGAGAAGAGAAGGAAATAGACCACCCAGTGATTTTTTAGTACGATGTTTAAACTCTACTGTTCTAGGGGGGGAGGGGTACAATACATACACAGAAGAGTTAATTTGATCCTGTTTGATCCTGTTCGGAATCCCCCTTTCTTTCTTTAGTCATATGTGCATATGTATATATGTATATACACACATATATATGCATAAATGTATGTATATGTTTATGTAAATTTGTATATGAAAATCTACACACAGACATGCATACACCTATATCATTAATGAAGTTCAATCTGGACTTCCTTTGAAAATAAAAATGAAATTAGAGTCTTTAAACTGAATGACAGAAATATGAACAAGAGTAATGATGTTGATATTTTCAAAATGTAGATGTTTTTCTTGTTAGAAAGACAATTTGCTAAGCAGGCAATGAACGTCCAGACTCAGCTCGAGTATGAGGCCTTTACCGATTCTATCAGGGGTTAGTGTTCTCCTTGCCCCTATAAAACTTTGTATTTATCTTGTTTTTAATTTCTATTAACTCTTCTGTGTATGTATTGTACCTCTTCCCCCTAGTACAGTAGAGTTTAAGTTTCTTGAGGGATGGGAATATTGAATTTTTTTCTTTATGCCTCTAGCACCTAGCCCAGTGTCTGGTAGGTAGTAGGTACATAATAAATGCCTGTGTAATTAAGCAGCTAATTGGTGTTAAAAAAAATCCCACTAAAGTTATCTGTTGGAATAATAACTCAGGAAGAATGCTTTCTTATTGGGTCCTGATAGTAGGATCATTAACCATTTCAAACTTTTTATTAAAAAAGGCAAAAATTTATGGACGTATATACTTTGTTTTGATGGTTTTTTTTTTTTGCAGGAGTTGGATTTCGGGCCAATTTTGTTATTTCTTTGCTATAGCTATTAGCTATAGGAGATAGATGAGGAAACTCCCTCTTTCCATGCAGATTGGCACCTGCCTTGAAAACTGTCTTTTCTGTTCTTTGCATCTCCAGCCTGATCACAGTGCATGGCACAGTGGTATGAAATAAATGTTGACTGACTAACTTACTAATGTAAAATCTTTGGAAACTGCAAAGCAAGATGGCTTAGTCAGAGGTGGTCAGTGTATATCAGAGGCAAGACTCAAACCCATGTCTTCCTCCTGCTAAAGCCAGCTCTCTGCCTACTATGTTAGATTTCCTCTGTTCGTTGTTATTGTTCAGGCATTTCAGGCATGCCTGACTCTTAATGACCCTTTTGGGGGTTTTCTTGGCAAAGACACTGGAGTGGTTTGCCATTTCTTTCAGCAGTTCATTTTACAGATGAGGAAACTGAGGCAAACAGAGTCCAGTGATTTGCCCAGGTTAACACAGCTACTAAGTGTCCGAGGCTGGATTTGAACTCAGGTCTTCCTGACTCCAGGCCCAGTCTTCTATTTACTGCATCACCTAGCTGCTTCTATTCATTGTTTGGTGAAATTCCTTGTTATTTGAAACACCAAAAATGTCTTCTTATTTTGCAGTATTGTGGATAGAGTAATTAACTTGGAGTCTGGAAAATCTGGGTTAAAATATAGTGTGATCCAGGATAAGTCTCTTAGGTTCTCAGAAACTCAGTTTTCTCATCTGTAAAATGGGGATAATAATAGCATCCAATTCACAGGGTTGTTTGAGAAACAAGTTTGTAGATGTTTGTAAAGCACTTTTCATGTCTTAAGTGTTCTATAAGTGTCATTTATTCCTACTAAGGGTCCTACTACTCCTAAGTGACTTATCAAGGCAGCTAAGTGGCATAGTGTATAGCGTGAAGAATGTGGAGTCAGGAATAGCTGAGTTCCAATCCAGCCGCAGATATTTATTGGCTGTGTGACCATCAGCAACTTAGTTAATCACTCTATTCCTCAGTTTCCTCATCTGAAAAATGAGGGTCTTGGACTTAATGGCCTTTAAGGTGCCTTGCAGCTCTGATTCTATGGTCTGATGATTCTAGTAGTAGTCTTCTGGAAAATTTCATCTTCCCTTAATTCTTCCTCCTCTTTCTGGACCTGCCTCCTCACTAGCCAGTTTGTTTCCTTCTCTTCCTCATTTATAAACCTGTCCTGGACACCTGAAGCACTTACTGGGTTATTCGCTGTATAAATAAGTTGAGCAGCTGCAGTCCTTGGCTCCCGGAGCCTTGTGGTGCTTTCCAATAGCGAGAACACCTTTCTGGGCACCTTCCTTGGTAGGGAGGGGCTGAGCAGGAGGATGGGATTGGTCTGAGTTTGAGAGAGGGCTTTGCAGGTGCACATAGGCCTGGGTGGAGTTCACAATCCTCCCTCTGGGAAGGGCTTCTCCTCTTTCCAAATGCCATGACAAGTATGAAGAGTTCAGAGCTTTTCCCCCAATTTCCCATGACCCATGATCCCCCGCAGGGCAAAATGCTTATGGCAAAGACTGAATTAAAAAAAAAAAGAAAACAATGGAAACAATGCCATCATCATAAAATAAGTAGGTGATGTTGAAACCCAGTTGTCCACCTCCTCTCTGGGCTTTGTCTAGCCTCTTTTTGTCATGTGATTGCTATACATGTCTTATTCTGCTTGACTCCCGGGGGGAGGGGGAAACTAAGGAAAACAGGTGGGATTTGGAAATGAGACAAATTTAGGCTCCTAAAAACTCTCCAGAAGTAAAATGGGCTGCCTCAGGAGGCAGTGAGTTTTCCCTCAGTGCAAGTTTATAAGCAAATCTATTTCATACATAACATTTACTATGAACAGATATTTATAACAAATTTGTTTTTATAAATACATTTATAACAAACTTATTTTTATATTTATAATGAATAGATCCTACATATAGCAATGATTATAAGCAAATATATCCCACATATAACAAATAATCCTCATTTAACATTTGTTGGGTCTGTTGTATTGTTACTTTTTTTTTCAGTACAGGCTGGACTCCACAGTAGCTGATATCTCTTCTAAATCTGAAATTCAGTGATTCATGGATAACATTTCATTTGAATAAACCTTTATTAAGCACATATGATGTAAAAGATAATTTGGTTTGACAAGCATTTACTATTTGCAGAGCACTGTCCTAGGTCCTGGGGATCCAAAGGCAAATTAAAAATAACCCATGCCTTTTGGAATTGTACATTCTGCTGGGATGGCAGGAAGCAGAAGAGAGATGAGTAAACAGGTAAATAAATGTATAATTTGAGGAAGGAGAGAGCTCTAGAAGGTAGGTGAATCAGGAAAAGCTTCCCATAGAAGATGACACACAAATAGAACATTGAAAGAAGCTAGGTGGAATATAATAGGTGGAAGAGAAGAGAGAGTGAGGTCCAGGCATGGGGCACAGCCTATACAAAGGTGGTATGGTAGGAAATGGAGGTAGAAAATGGCAATCCACCTTTAGTGAATAACAAATAGGTCAGTTTGTCTGGAGTATGGGAAGACAGAAAATATTAAATGTGTCTGGAAAGATAGGCTGGAGCCAGATTGTTCACAGCTTTAAGTGGGAGGCTAAGGACATTGTTTTTCATCCTAGGGTTCTTTTCTTGAGAAGGAGAGTGACATGATTAAATCTGTATTTTAGCAAGGTTGCTTTAAGAGAACTGTGTGGAGGATGGATCAGAAAGGGGAAAGACTGGAAGGTCGGAACCCAGTTTGGAGACTGTTGTTAAGAGTCCAGTTAAGAGATGGCAGGAGCCTGGTCTAAGATCATGGCTGTGTGCATAGAGAGGAGGTAAGATGTGGAGGCAGAATCTGTAAGATTTTGCAACTGAATGGGTGTGGGCAGTGAGGGAGAGGGAAGTTCTGAGAACAACCATGACCATGCAAATGTAGCCAAGGTAATAGAAATAGAAATAGGCCAATTAAAGGAAGAACGGGTTTGCAGGGGGCATGGCAAAGGGACACCACCAGACATACAAAGACAAAACAAAGTCCTTAACTTTAAGGAACATACATCCTACTAGGGCTTTATCATATGTATACTCTACATAGAATATGTTTAGTATTGAACCTTTGTGAAGTAACATTGAGCCCAGTCTATGTTGGAACAGAAGTAGTGAATTCACCATGTCATGAAAGTATGGAGAAAACCACCTGCTGTCTGTCCTAGTTCTAGATCTAGAGGGAGTGCTTGGCATTCACAATGCATGCTAACTATCACAACTACTCTAGAGGCAATGGCAAATTGATTCATGACTCTGATTCCTTAAATTGTTGGTTGAATAGTGGAGAAGGAAAGAGATATAGAAGTCTTGGTGATTGGCTAAAAGTCCTGGGTGGGCAAAGTTGTGGAGATACTTAAGGTTAACAATTCTCTACAACAACCAGATCTAAGTATAGTTCCTTCAAGAAAGGTGAGAAAGTGATAGAAGAATTGTTCCTTCTTTGTGAGTTTATAGGTTGCTTTATTTGTTTTCCATTTCTGGAAAGATAAAAGGAATCGAGCAAAAGGTCACTAGATTTTTTCCCCCCACTACTATTCCTCACTGAAAATTTTTCAGGCTGTAATAAGCTTTATGTCTTTCGAAGGTTTTTCTTTATAGGGCTGTAAGTAGGAATTCTTGGGCCTGTGATAAATTCGTTTGAGAGGGGCAGGGGGCAAATTTGGGTAAGAAGGCATACATTAGGAGAGGGGCACCATGGTGACAAGCAAGTCTAGGACTGAGCAAGGGAGTCCAGGGCAACATTATAGAGAGGAAGAGACCCCTCGGATATTAGTACTCTGGGGAAATACTCTATTGTTTCACCTTAGCTCTGGATATGACTCCTCAATCTTCCATTTCAATGAAATCTTAGCTAAATGGGAAAACTTTGACCTCGACATTTTCTAGTTGAAGAATTCATCTAAGTAAGCTTATCCATTGTAAATGATTATCTTTTAGATATTTAGAGAAAAAGAATTTAATTTCAATTCAACTTTGTTCTATATTTGACAATTTAACATTTATTAAAGACTTATTTTGTGCTAGGCACTAGTGATAAAAGCACAAAATTGAGACTGTTAGCTCTTAAGGAGCTTAACTCTTCCTCTTAAAATTGGAGTCTCAGTATCACTGAGGAGTATTTAGTTTTTAGTCATGGAGTGCCCTTCTGGCTCAAGACTTGCCTGGTATTTATGGGTAAACACACACATACACACACACATATATGTGGACATAAATCCCACATACCAAACTGAAGATCTGGGTTATAGCCTTCTAGCTGATATTTTCCCAAGCAGAAGGTCAATGGAAAATTTGACCTGTTGACTTTATTCTTTTTTTCTTTTTCGAAAATGAAGAAAATCTCTTCAGAAGATTGAATCTTGGGGCATCTTAATTTCAAAGATCAAGTTATAAGGGACTAACAAATGATCTGAGAGAAGCCCAACTAATTTAGAACACAATTCCTGGAGGAGTCGTTCTGCCCCAGGGTTTTGGCATGGAGCAGGCTTTTGATAGTAGTTTTGACATTTCTCAAAGAGGCTCTTGAGGAGTACAATCTGGGTGGCTTCCCTTTCAGGATATTTTATTTCATTTAAAAATTCCTCACTCACAAGAGCATTTCCTAGCTTTTCTAATAGCTGGAGGGTGGGGTTAGAGTAAATAAAAGGGTTTCTGGGAGACCAAGGTAAATTCCCTCATTAACTGTTATAAGACTGTAGGGTTCCAGAATATGAGAGCCAGCAGGGATTTTGCAGGTGATGAAAAATGAAGATGGTGAGTGATTTGCACACAAGTCACCTGCAAGTAACAAGTGGCAAAGCTTAATTCATGTGATGTAGTAGAAAGAGAACCAAATTTGGCATCAAAGTGTCTGGGTTTAAATTTTACTTATACTCTCTACACAATGTTGTGAATGGATAGGTGGATGCTAAGTTTAGAGGAAAAAAGGAAACACCTATTTATTGAGTGTATAGTATAATATTACCTTATTTCATCCTCCCTGGGATAGGTGCATTATTACCCCCATTTTATAATCAAAGAAACTGAGGCTGACATGGGACAAGTGACCTGCCCAGGGTCATATGACTAGTAACTGTCTGAGGTCATATTTGAACTCAGGTCTTCCTGACTGCAGATCCAGTGATTTATCCACTGTGTTTTATTGCCCTGGGTTCAAATTCCCCCTTAAATACTTACAAGTTATGGGAGATTAGGCAAACCTAATTTCTTTGGACCTCAGTTTTTTCATCTGTAAAATGAAGCCTTTGGGCTAGACAGTCTCTAAGGCCACCTCTAGCTCTAAATTTATGATCCAAATAGAATGAGAAATGAGGAGTTGGATCAGATGATGTCTGAGGTTGCTTCTAAGCTCTGAGTTTATAAACTAATATATATATATATATATTTCAAATGTGACACTGTATTTCAAAATCATTTATCAGTGCATTCTTACCTTCCATGCAATGTAGAAGGTAAGGAAGAGAAGGTGAGTTCCTTGAAGGCAGGGGCAATTTCTTTTTTTCCTTCTCACATGGGAAGTGATCCAAAAATGTTGTTGATTTTGAGTTAATTGAATATTTAGACTATGGCCTTTGGAAGATAAAATTTTGGAATGAGAAAATTCGTTGTAATGGACTTGATAGTTTTGCCATCTTAGCTTTTCCTTCCTCCTTCCTAACTTTGAAATCTGGAGTAGTGGAGAGAGTAAGACTTGGATACCTGGAAGGCCTGGGTTCAAGTCTCATCTCTAATACCTATTGACTGTGTGACTCTGGCAAGTTATTTATTTAACCTCTCACTTCTCTAGGTAAATTCACAACCTGATTCAACACAGAACAATACAATACACAACAATACATGTTTGTTACGTGTCTCCTATGTGCCAAGCGCTACACTATGAACTAGAGATACAGATAAGAAAAAGAAAGATGGTCCCTGCCCTCACAATCTAGCATGGAAGACCAAACCCCAAGAGGAAGCTGAAAAAGTAGGGTAGGGTGGAGTGAGATGGGCAAGGAGAGAGATGGTAGGGAATACCTATACTGGGGCATGATGGTGGGAGAGTTGAAAAAAGCTCTAGAAGAGCTTGTGAGGATTGAAGAGTCACCTGAGTTGCTGGACTCTCTTTAAAGGGAGGCTTTGCAAGGAGTGTTTTTGTTCTGCCCTCCTGTTTTCCAATCAGAGGGATACAAGCACCTGAGGGTATTGATGGGGTATGAGTACCAAAGCTGAGGCTGTGTCCATGTTGATGGGTTTCCTGGTGATGAGCTTATCCTGAGGAGGGCATGGTGATGGTAAAGTCAAACAAAGTAGTACACCTGATGGGAAATGAATTTCTAAGATAATAAAATTCCAAAATGGATATGTGACCTAGATACAAAGAGAGATTTTATAAAAAAATCAGAAGAACATGGAACATTACTTATCAGATTTATGGCTACGTGAACAATGTATGAATAAACAAGAGGTAGAGAGTAAAGTTAAGTGTGAAATGGATAATTTTGATTACGTTAAATTAAAAAGTTTTGTACAAATGAAACAGATATAGCAGGAAAGCAGAAAATTGGGAAAAAACTTATAGACAGTTTATCAGATTAAGATCTCATATCTAAAACATATAAAGAACTTTCTCAAATCTATAAGAATATGAGTCATTCACCAATTGGTAAATGGTCAAAGGATATGAATAGGCAGTTTTCCAATAAAGAAGTCAAAACAATTTATAGCCATATAAAAATACTCTAAATCAAAATTTTTGGCTTTTTGGGAGGGCAATTGGGGTTAAGTGACTTGCCCAAGGTCGCACAGCTAGTATTTGTGTTAAGTGTCTGAGGCCGGATTTGAACTCAGGTCCTCCAGACTCCAGGGCTGGTTCTCTAGTCACTGCACCACCTAGCTGCCCCTCTAAATCATTATTGATTAGAGAAATGTGGATTAAGATTATACATGCAGAGAACCTGATGATTTGCACTGGTGGAAAGAATTTGTTCTCCTGGTAGTAGAGGGAGAAGAAGGGCAATCTCTAGGTCAAAGAGAAGAAATATAATAGTAATTCCCTATACCAATGGAGTCACTTCTTGAGTCCCCATTCCTCTCCTAACCTTGCTATACTTAAGGCAGAGCCCATGATTCTGTGTAGAGAACCCTCAGCGCACAAGGACCACATCTTGGAGAAACTTATGCATTTGAAGGTCTAGAAATAGAAAACCAAAGCAATGAATCCTGCTCAGTGTAGATTGTACTGTCTGTGTAGCTCTGTTTGTCCAGAAATTGACTCTGCTTCTCTTTCCTCTCTCTGTCTCTCTCTCTGTCTCCTCTCCACTTCCCCCCTGCTTTGTAGGAGATGAGGTGGAGGGAGGGAGAGAAAAATGAATGCTTGTTCATTGAAAAAAAATATTGAAAAAAGAAAAATCCTTTCATATTATGACTTCAGAAATGTAAACTTCCACAATGAAAAGACCCAAACTTCTTAGCAATAGTTTGAGTTAGGGAAAAAGAAAAGTTTCAGTTCTCTCACAATCTCCACATTTTGGCCTCTTAACCTCTGGCATATTCCCTAAGCTCTGAATTTTCTTGTTAGAAACTAGACTACAGATACATCTCAGTTCCTTAGGTCTGGGTGGCTAAGGACACTCCCACTCACCCAGCTTGGCTTTTAGATGACACCTACTTTCTTCCCAGCTTGGGCCTTGCCTTTCCTGCCCCAGGTAATGATTACCTTTCCTTGGCCCTGGGTTTTTCCTTGTTATGGACATGTGCCAACCATACCTTGGGTGGTACCCAATAGTATCTCTCAGATCTTATCTCCTATTAGTCTTCTAAACAAACCCTTCACTCCAATCAAACTGATCTCTCTTTTTTTTAAGCAATCGGGGTTAAGTAACTTGCTCAAGGTTACACAGCCAGTTATTTCTGGGTGTAGTGCTAAGTATCTGAGCCCGGATTCAATCCCAGGTCTCCCGACACTGGAGCCAGTGCTCTTACTCGCTGAGCCACCTGGCCACCCCTAAGCAATTGGGGTTAAGTAACTTGCTCAAGGTTACACGGCGAGGTGGTTCTGGGTGGGTGCTAAGTGTCTGAGCCTGGGATTCGATCTCCAGGTCTTCTCAACACTGGAGCCGGTGCTCTTATTTGCTGTGCTACCTGGCTGCCCCCAAACTGATCTCTTGATAGGACTTTTGTGCCCCTGCCATATCTTTGTTCATCATAGTCTCCCTTCCCAAATTGTTGCTCATAACCTCTGCAGACCTAGTTGAAGCTTCCTTGAATTCTTTCTCGATTGCTTCTAGCCCATGGCAATGACTCCTTTCTCTAAATTCTTAAAATGCTTCAAGTCAGAGTGGTCATGTTGCTGTAAGGGGTCTCAGAGGCCCTTTGGGCTGCCTTCTAAATTATACTGACTTTTTGTTGTTTTTGTTCAGTAGTTTCAGTCATTTCTGACTCTTTGTGACCTTATCTGGGGTTTTCTTGGCCAAGATATTGGAGTGGTTTGTCCTTTCCTCCTCCAATTCATTTTACAGATGAGGAAATTGAGGCAAACAGGGTGGAGTATCTTTCCCAGGGTCACACAGCTATAAGTGATGAAGTCAGAATTGAACTCATGAAGATGAATCTTCCTGATTCCAGGCCCTGTGCTCTATCCACTAAGCCACCTAGCTGCTGATACAGACTTTTAGCCCCTACATATACTAAATTATATTGTGATTATTGTTTTTTTTTATGTGTAGATCTAGTTGGATCCATGAACTTAAAAAACAACATCTGTAATTTAAATGTAATTGATTTCTTTTGTAATTGCATATATTTTATATTGTGTATTTAAAAAACAGTATTATGAGGAGACTGTAGGCTTTAGCAGACTGCTCAAGGGGTTAATGACACATAAAAAGCTGGGAACCTACAGATTACAGTATATGCTTTTGTAGGACAGAGAATACACTTAATACTCCTTTGTATTTTCAGTCTCTAGCACAGTTTTGGGCATATAGTTGTTATTTTAAAATGTTTAAGAATAATGATAATGATAATGAGGAACTTTAAAATAAATTGACTTTCTCTTTTTCAAAACCAATAAATATGAACTTCTTGAGCATCTCTGACGGGCTTATTGATCTTTTTTTTCCTTATTTTTGAGGAGATTCTTAATGGGAAAGGTTGTATAGTTCATGGAGGCTTCCTTCCTGCCACCTTCCCCAGCCCTCACCTCTCATCTCAAACTGGTAAAGGAGAGAAGTACTGAGGTGTAAAGGAAAGAGCTCTGGATATGAAGTCAGCCAAGAAGCTTATATTTGATTCCCTTCCCTAAAGCTTATCATTAGTCATGTTGTTGTTCAGTCATTTGGCTGTGGCTGACTTTTTATGACCCTTTTGTCACTTCTTGGCAAAGATGCTGGGGTGGTTAGTCATTTCCTTCTCCACTATGTTCCCATTTTACAGATGAAGAACTGAAACAAATAAGGGTTAAGTGACTTGTCCAGAGTCACCAAGCTAGTAAGTGACTGAGTTCAGATTTGAATGCAGTTCTTCCTGACTCCAAGTCCTGTACTCTATCCACCTAAATCCCTGTAACACCATGCATGAATAGCTTTCCAGAAGAATGCTACTATGAACAGCTTTTAAGGTTCTGATTACACCAAACACTCTTCCATAACAAATCAAAGCAAAACATTCACAGAAAATCAAGGTACACAACTTTGAGGTACCACATCTCACTGGTCAGATTGGCTAAGATGACAAAACAGGATAATGATAAATGCTGGAGAGGATGTGGACAAATTGGAAGACTAATGCATTGCTGGTGGAGTTGTGAACTGATCCAACCATTCTGGAAAGCAATCTGGAATTATGGCCAAAGGTCTATAAATAATTTCATACCCTTTGACTCAGCAATAGCACTTCTAGGGTTGTATCCCAAAGAGATCACAGAAGTGGGAAAAAGTACCATATGTACAAAAATATTTATAGCAGCTCTTTTTGTGGTAGCAAAGAATTGGAAATTAAGGGGGTTCCAATCAATTGGGGAATGGCTGAACAAGTTGTGGTATATGCATGTTATGGAATACTATTGTGCAATAAGAAAGGTGGAGCAGATGGACTTCATATGTACCTGGAGAGGCTTATATGATCTGATGCTGCGTGAGAAGAGTAGAGCCAGGAAGAATTTGTACACAATTACAGACACAACTTAAGTGTGATGACTAACTTTGATAAAGTGGACTCTTCTCAGCAATTCAGAGTCATGAGTCAACCCCAAAAGACTCATGATGGAGAGAGATGTTTACATCCAGAGAAAGGACTGAGTTTGAAACCAGATTGAAGCAAACTACCTGCTCTTTTTCTTTTTCGGTTTTATTTCCTCTTCCCCATTCTTCATTCTATCTGTTACAACCCTTCTTTATAACCTGACTAATGCCTAATGTGAAAGTATTTGCAGATACTATACTTGATGGTATGCTACCATGGGTGGGGGGGAGGGGAAAGGGAGAGAAAATTTGAAACTCAAGGAATTGTGGTAATTAATCTTGTAAACTAAAAGTAAACAAATTAATAAAAACCAAAAAAAAAAAAAAAAAAAAAAATCAAGGTACAGCATTCACGATATTACAACTAATCACAACAAATCACAATATAGTATTCGCAACAGCTTATCATTAAAATGGCCACATAGTTTCCACCACAGTGGCCACAAAGTTTTGAACAAAGAACAATCTCTCAAAGTAATAATCAAAGCCTTCCACTCATGGGGCACACTAAGTTAACAGAATCAGTCACTTATTCAGCAATCAATTGCTAAGTATCATTAATCACTAAGTGCAATCAGAGAATAAACAAACCCTCGACCCCAAGTCACTAGTAAACTACAATTTCATCAGTACTCAGTACCCATGGTGAGGTCTTTTCATCTTGACTCTAGGCAGGCAACTCCTACCTGAATCCACCAAACAGTCACCTGGGTTCAATAGCAGACAGCTCCCAGTTCCTTGTCCAGCTCTCCATGTAAGTCCTGCTCCACAATGAAGTTCACAGAATCCAGCACAGCGCTCTGGGAGCCGAGCCCAGCCCCACACCAAGGCTTTAGACCCAGGGCAGGCCTTACCATCCACTGGGCAGAGGGACTCCAGATCAGCAGCAGCTGTGGCCGTTTCCAGATTTATCAACACATAGACACAAAGGACAAAGTGAGAGGTCAGTACAGTCTGGACTTTGGGACCAGTAAGTGGGAGTGTGTGGCTTTTATGCCCAGGGCAAAAAGCTGCTGAGACAGCCAGCCAGCACCATGTGGCAGCTTCAGCTCTTGGCCTGCAGAGTGTAGGGGAACCAAGCACCAGTCTGAGGGGTAATCGCTCTTGCTTTAACCTCCTTGGATCTGGATTGCAGTCTAGGGTAGAGGTTCTGGGGTGTGTGTCCAGCATGCCAGAGCGTGTGGAGACCTCAGAGAGGGCACCCATCTAATATCTCCGGCAGCTGAGAAAACCCCAGAATTTGGGACAAAACCTCCCCTGTCTGGTGGCAGAGTCCTACTGTGGCAAAAAGCCCAAAAGTCAAGTAATTGAGTGGCAAAATGAGCAGGCAAAGGAAACAAAGCAGACAGAAGATTCCAACAATGCACTCCTATTTTGGGGACAAAAAGGAGCAAAGCATGGAACAGGAGGAAAACAGTATAGTCAGAACTCCTGCACCAAAAGCTTCAAAGGAAAATACAAGCTGGTTACAGGCCATAGAGGACCTTAAGAAAGATTTTGAAAACCAAACAAGAGAAGTGGAGGAAAATTGGGAAGAGAAATGAGAACAATGCAAGAAAATTATGAAATGAGAGTCAACAACCTTACTGAGGAAAATAATACCTTAAAAAACAGACTGACTCAAATGGCAAAGGGGGCCCAAAAAGGCAATGAGGAGAAGAATGCCTTAAAAAGCCAAATTTGCCAGATGGACAAAGAATCTCAAAAACTCAATGAGGAGAATCATTGCTTCAGAATTAGATTGGAGCAAATGGAAGCTAATGACTTTATGAGAAATCAAGATGCTATTAAACAGATACAAACAAATGAAAGAATAGAAGGCAATGTGAAATACCTCATGGGAAAAACCACTGACCTGGAAAATAGATCCAGGAGAAATAATTTAAAAAATATTGGACTACCTGAAAGCCATGACCAAAGTAAGAACCTAGAATTCATCTTCCAGAAAGTTCTTAAAGAAAACTGCCCTTATGTTTTAGTACCAGAGGGCAAAATAGAGATTAAAAGAATCCACTGATCACCTCCTGAGAAAGATCCCAAAAAGAAAACTCCTAGGAATATTATAGCCAGGTTCTGGAATTCCCAGATTAAAGGGAGAATATTACAAGTAGCCAGGAAGAAACAATCTCAATATTGTGGAAACACAATCAGGATAACCCAGGATCTGGCAGCTTCTACACTGAGGGATCGAAGGGTTTGGAATGTGATATTCTGGAGGGCAAAGGAGCTGGGATTAAAACCAAGAGTCACCTACCCAGAAAACTGAGTATCATGTTTGAGGGGAAAATATGGTCATTCAGTGGAATAGAGGACTTCGAGCATTCTTGATGAAAAAACCAGAGTTGAATAGAAAATTTGACATTCAGATGCAAGAAGCAAGAGAAGCATGAGAAGGTAAACAGGGAAAAGGAATCATAAGGAACTTATCAAAGTTGAACTATTAACATTCCTACATGGAAAAACAATAATTGTAACTTATGAAACTTTTCTCAGTAGTTGAAGGGATTAGAAATATATATATATATATATATATATATATATATATATATATATATATATATATATATTTGTCTATATATGAGGGTATATGGGCATATGAATACATATGTGAATGTGTGTATATATGTTTACAGCTATATATAGATAGAGGGCACAGGACCAATTTAACAGGAAGGAATGATACTTAAAAGGTGAAATTAAGAGGTGAGAGGAATATAATGAGAGGAGATGGGGAGAGACAGATTGGGGTAAACTATCTCATATAGAAGAGGCAAGGGAAAATGCTTACAATGGAGGGGAAGAATAGGAAGGAAAAAGGGAACGGGTCAAAATGAATTTGGCTTGAGGAGTGAGTGAAATACACACTAAATAGGGTATCTCACCCTCCAGGAGAATAGGGGGAAGGGGATGAGAGGGGGAATGATGGAAGGGATGGCAGGCTGGGGGGGAGGGAAGTTGGAAGCACTCACTTTTGAAAATAGACAGGATCAAAGTAGAGAATAGAACAAGTGGGAGGTGGGATAGGAGGGAGTGAAATATAGTCAGTTTTTTACAATATATCTACTATGTTATTGTTTTTCATTAGCCACACATGTACAACCTATACTGAACTGTGTATCTTCCCAGTAAGGGTGGGTGACAAGGAAGGAAGGGAATGAATCTGGAATTGAAAGTTTTAAAATCAAATATTCAAATATATATATATATATATATATATATATATATATATATATGTGTGTGTGTGTGTGTGTGTGTGTGTGTGTGTGTGTATATTATTAATACCATCTTACATGTAATTGGGAAATAAGATATACAGGTACTGAGGCATAGAGATCCACTGGAAAAGTAGAAAGTGGTATGGGAGAAAATATGGGAGATAGCAGATTGAAGGGGGGGATATCCTGTTGTTCTGCTATTTTGGGGCAGTGGGTAGGGGAAAAACTGGGAGAAAATTTGTAACTCAAAATCTGGCGGAAACGAATGATGTAAATCAGAAGTTAATAAAGGATTAAAAAAAAGAAAAGAAAAAAACAACAAAAACTAGATAAGCATACACTTTGTTAAAATATTTTACAAATGACTGAGATCACTGATTTAATGTAAGACAAACCATTACTGATATTAGTTGTACTTTTATTTTCATTTTTAATGCCTGTATTCATTTAATTGTTATTCCTGGTTCAGGCTCCAGAGCTAACTGGGGTGAATAAAACAGATGACATTTCTATTAAAAAAATAAATAAATGTACATCCTTTTTGTGTTGTATGCCTCACCTCTAGTAGAATATAAACTTCTTGAGGGCAGGGACTTTTCATGTTTTGGCTTTGGTATTCCCAATCTTTGGGATAGAATATGCTCTTAGCACATCTTTGTAAAATTGGAGTAGAATCTCATCTTTGGTGCCAGATGTTCATGTGGTCTTCTGGGATACTTCTTTACATTATATGTTTGCTTCTTCATAGCTCTATCAAATATCATGGTATATTCATGTAGGGGCCAGCACCCCAGCATACCCAGGGTGGTTGCCAACACTGGTTCTTAGATCTGCTTTGCTAAAGGAAAGCAACTCAAAATGGATTAACAAGCTTACTTTAATCAATCAAACATATATCATTTACCTAGTTCAGGGGGAAAAGGTCAGCACCCCGAATTTCAGAGTATACAGACAGAAGTTACAAGACAGAGAAACAGATCAAGCAGACAGGCTTCCAAACTGTCCAACCATTATGTCCATACCAAATCAGCCAGAGAGGGAAGCATCAGCATATGGGTTTTTCAAAGCCAGGGGGCTCTCAACAGCTGCCCAGAGTCTCATCTGGTCAAATCACGCAACACTTCTCAAAGTGAGCCCCAAAGCAAAACCTCACATCAGGGCTATAATATAGCCTTCCCCTGGCTCAGAAAATGTAACAACCTTCTTGACCTACTGCCCAATCACAAAGTATCTCTTGAAAAATAAACCTCACACCACAGGCTCCAGGTGCACTTAAGCCTAAGGGCAGGGAAGATCTTAAAAATTTACATTCCTATAACACTTCATTACAGGAAGACTGAAGACATGTCAACTATGTACTTCACTGTGATCTTTGGACCAACTCAGCTTGTGAAAATTGGTTCTACCTAGGTCAGTTGAAAACTCATTTAGCCCATTCTACATGCAGCATCCATGGTAGAATGAGCAGAAAAAAAAAGAATTTTATGTAGAGAGTTGGAAGGGACCTTTGAGGTATCTAGCCCAGTTTACTCATTTTACAGATGAAGAACCTGAAGCATTGATTAATTTAAGTGACTTGCGCAAGGTCACACAAGTTGTAAGTTGCAAAGTCTGGATTTGATCTCATGTCATCTGTCTCTAAATCTGGCACTCTTTCCAATACATGATTCTGCTTCTCCAGAGTAGATTATATGCCAAGGTAATTGTCAACTCTTATTTCACCTGTGTGATGTGATAGAGCTACCTCGATGTGGCAAGTTGCAGGCATGTAGCCATTGCAACATTGAGGATGAAGACCAGGAGAACGCCTGAATGAGACATGGGTAGGTATTTTGTTTCTAAAGTGCCAGGCTCAAGTCCTACAGAAATTTGAGCCATAAATACCAAATTTTGTACCTAGAGAAAATGTGCCCTCAAATGAAGGTTTTAAGGTTAACTCAAATGAGCAGGCAGAATTCCACATGCCCAGTGCTGGAGAGACTGAAACAGGGGCTGGGGTGGAGGAATGTGTTGGAACCAGAATAGAAGAGGACCTCACCTGGAGTTTAGCCTCCATGGTGAGTAAATGACCTTCTGGAAACTTCTCTATGGAATTATTCTTGCTAAGTTGCAATACTTAATTGTTCCTGTGCTGCTAAAGATCTTCTAGTGCTTCCTTTGAATTTTGGCGGACTGGGTTGAAGCTTCGGTCACCTGACCTGGGTTACATTCTGAATGTTTTTATTCACATCGCTGTTGGTTGCACGTGCCATGATCACAGTTCTGGTTACACGTGACGGGGCATTTACTTGCTTTGCATATACCAATGGTGCATGGATGTCATTCCAGCATTTTCATGCCTGTGGCCAAGAGTAAATGCGAATGTTCACAGGGTGTGTGCTGTGTGGAGTCAGCAAGTCTATTTAAAACATATCTTAACTTTGACCTTTGCTTTTTGTAAGTACTGATGAAGAATCAGGGTCTGACTCAGAGACCCACCCCAGGTGCCCTCGGGTGTGGGCCTGTTTTTTTCATCCCCTGCCCTTTTGGATGATTGTCAATCTTCCTCTCTTCCCCTCCCCTTCATTTATAAACACAGATTGTGAATGTTGTTTAAATGTCCTTTCTCTTCATCCTGTTGAGAGGAGGAATGGACTGATTAGGTGAAGCTTTTTTAAAATAGGAGACTGTGGTACAATGGAAACGGGGAAGGAAAGGGAATGAGAATTTATATAGTGCCAACTATGTGCCAAGTGTTGTACAAATATTATCTCATTTGATCCTTTGAAGCAACCCTTTGGGCACTGTAGTAGGACTGGGAATACCAAAGTTAGAACATGAAAAGTCCCTGCCCTCAAGAAGTTAATATTCTACTAGAAGTGAGGAGTATAACATAAAAAACGTCAGTGGTATTGTTCTCCCCATTTTACAGTTAAGGAAACTGAGGTAGAGAAGTGACTTGCCCAGGTGATATAACTAGTAAGTGTCTGAGGTCAGATTTGAACTCAGGTCTTTCTGACTCTAGGTTTCTGACTCTGTCCCCTGTACCACCTTACAACCTAAGGAAAGGATCCTGGTTTTGGAGTAGGAGGATCTGGGTTTGATTTCTGACTCTGATGCTTCTTACAAATGTGACTTTGGGAAAGTCACTCAAATTTTCCTTGGCTTCAGAAAAAGCTATCATAACAGTATAGACTGAACTTGTCAAAGTCAAAATTTAACAACTGGCTCTTGTGTGTGTGTGTGTGTGTGTGTGTGTGTGTGTGTGTGTGTGTGTGTGAATCATGTAAGACACACTTTTAATTCTGATTTGCTCAATTAATATTTTCCCTGTCACTTTCTTAAGTCTAGACAATCAACAAAATAATGAACCAAGCCCTGACTTGTAGTTATTGACTGATTTCCCAAGGTATAAATGTTTCCACTGAAATGTTTAACAATTCAGCTAGCTGCAGCACACCTTAAATGAGAGGAACTTGGAAAGTACCCCTTCTCAAAAAAATAATTGTGAGGAAATAGTATCTTTCAAGAACAAAGATTTGAGAAGTGTTTAAAGAAGAGACAACTTAATAAAGATTTAAAATTTATAGCATAATGTAATTATACACTTGGAAATAACCTCCTACATAAACTCCTCCCTCCTTTAGCTTCTCTGTCAGAGCCCAGCCCAGGGGTGGGGAACCCATGGCCTTGAGGACACATGTGGCCTTCTAGATCCTTAAGTGTGGCCTTATTCAGTCAAAAGGCCCCACTTAGGGATCTAGAAGGCTGCACACGACCTCAAGGCTGCAGGTTCCCCACCCTCCCTGCCTGGCCTTTCAGCTTTGGCTTGAGGCAGTTTGCTGCAGAAGAAAACCACTGAATTCAGTGTTCAAATCCCAGCACTGCCACTTACTACCTATGTATTTTTTAAACAAGTTGCTTCATCTCTGTCGGCCTCAGTTTACTCTCTTGTAAAATGACCAGAAGTTCTAAATCCTAACCTATATGAGAAATATAAGTTGGCAAAAACTAATCTCGTTACTTCAGGATATGGGGAAACTGGCATCTCCATGAAATATTTCATTCCATCATTAATTATTCCTTCTACCAACTGCCAACCAGCTGTCAACTCAGGGAGGGTTAACCAGCTTAGCTGAAGCAGCCAATGGGGTGTTCACAAGAGGCACCAGGTATCAGGAGAGGCAAGCCACCCTCCCCCCCCACACACCATCTTGACCACAGTCATCTCTCATACCCAAAGGGGACAAACCCAGGAACCTGAACCTGGGAACAGTGACATGAAATGACATTAAAGACGAAGCATTACCATTTACTTTGCTGTTGCACGCTAAGGACCATGAGACCTTCCCATCTGACTTGCAGCTGGAATTTTCCATATGTCTTGCCTCCATTGTTAGAATGTGAACTCCTAGAGAGCAGGGACTGTCTTACATTTCTATGTGTATCACGAGTCCTTAACACAGAGATTTGCAAATCATAAACACTTACTAAATGCTTCATTAATCCCAAAATTCTAGCTAGTGTATCAATAGATAAGGAAGCTATGCAGCTAAGTAGATAGAACCCCACACCTGGAGTCTGGAAGATTCACATTTCTAAGTTCAAATACCTCCCCGCTCCCCCTCCCCAGACACGTACTAGCTGTGTGACCCAGGGCAAGTCACTTAACCCTATATGCCTCAGTTTCCTCATCTGTAAAATGAGCTGGAGAAGGAAATGGTAAACCACTCCAGGATCTTAGTCTAGGAAACCCCAAATTGGATCATGGAGAGTCACACACAACTGAGACGAATGAACAACAACAACAAATGTCAATAGATCTGGATTTTTTTTTCCCCAGGTCTTCCCAAAATTAGATTTGTGACTTTGGGCAAGTCATTTCTCCTTTCTAGGCTTCCGTATTCCCTTCTGAAAAATAAAGAAGTATTAAATAATTACATGTTAAAAAGAGCTTGGATGAGAGGCAGCTTGGCCATAACGAATAGAGAGATGCTGGGCCTCAGAGTCAAAAGAGATAGGTGGTCTAAAACAAGATATAGGTTTGAGTCCTTTCTCTGAACTTGGTGTCCCTAGGATCCAGGGCAAAGCTCTTATTCTCTCAGTGCCCCAGGCTGGAAACTCTTTAGGGATATAAAATTTTCAGAGTTTTGAGAGTTCCATTCCCCTAGGAAATCACCATCAGCATTAAAAACAGAAAACAAACAAACTCACAAAAACAAAACAACCCAACTCCCCCCCCCACATTAGAAATGAGTTATAGATGGATATTGTGGGTTTATATTTTTGGACATTTTTAGAAATAGAATAGCTAGTCTAAAATGGTTTAGATGAAATGTACCTTAGTGTCAGAAGACTAATTGAATATCTTCTGGACTTTTCTTTAGGTTCTACAATTCCACATTGTTTCAGTTCAAAAGTAAAAAGTCATCTTATTATATTAGTAAAATACTGCCTCACTGATACACTTGATGCCTTAAGAACAGAGGAGGAGGTTGGAGGCTGATGAGAAAGAGCACTGACTCCGCATTGAAAGCACATAGCTCAAATTCTATCTCTGATTCTTGCTACATGTATGACCTTGGGTAAGTCAGTGCATGTCTCATGGCCCCAGTTTTCTCATCTGTAAAGTGGAGGGGGTTGGAGTAGGTGATCTCTGAGGTCCTTTCCAGCTGTAGTGCTATGACCTCACAAATAGTGAATGAAATTTATGTTTTTCAAAACCTTTTTCTTTGAAAAGCGTTTTGAGGAGTAACTAATTAAACTCACCAGACATCCTCTGAGAAAGACAATACTATTTTCATTTCACAGGTAGGGAAACTGAGGCAAAAAATAATTTTTTTTAAAAATGAACTTGCTCAACAACGGAAATAAATGAATAAATAAATAGAAATTAACTTGCCTAAGGCCAACTAGTGAATCATAGCAAAGTAAGAACTTGTTACTGTTGTAGACCAACAGCCTACCTTCTCTCCTTCCTTTCTTCCCACAAATTTATGCCAGAACCCTAAAATCACTCTTGAGAATTGAAAAAAATTATGAATTCATGTTTCAGAGGGAGGAGAAATTATAAATTAAATTTTAGTATAGGTTCTTTTAAAAAAAATACAGGTACACATATTTTTAGGCTAGGCAAAAAGGACAGAGAATAAAGAAAAATGAATTAAAATTACAAATCAAGTTAAAACATAGAGAATTAGGAGTGAAATTATTAAGAGAGTTAAGAGCTGATACACATAACACAGGAAAGAAGAAAGGAATGCAGAGAAACAACTGTGTGATGAGGAGGTACTTAGGAGGGGGCTCAGCTTGCTTTCTGGGAAGTCGAGGGAGTAAAATATCAGAGCCAGATTCATACCCCATGTAACTCAATGGGAATTTTCCTAGAGAGTTATGCAAACTATACAGAGTGTGGAATTCACCCAGAGATTCCATCCCTCTGAGAAAGGCTTTTGTACCCATGTCACACTTATGCATTGCTTGTCCAAATTCTTCCATAGGCCCATGATGGATGAGAATGCAGGCTTCAATGTGTTAGGCCCCAGTATAAATAGCCTTCTAATCTCATTCATTACATTAAAAATACATTTTGACTCAACGATCAAAAGCCCAAGGAAACCATGTTGGCAAATAAAAAAGAACGAACATCTGTAAATTAAAGAAATTTGGCTGTTATGAGAAAACATGGTTAAAAATGTAGTTTAGCTGACTTTCTGTGGGGCGCAGCTGAGGACCACGTCCCTTTGTATATTTATGACAAAATTCTCTAGCATGATTTGTATGCCAAAATTAGACCTGGGTTTTGGGTTGCTCCATAGTAGCCTGTTTTAAAATCCTAGTTAAGAAGGGGATCAATTCCCCATCAGTGACCAAAGGGGAAAAAATGTGGAAAGTAGAGAGTTAGGGAGAAATCACCAGTTTTTAGTATTAGGAGATTCTGAGATTATCCAGATGTTTTCACATCTCCGCTAAGAAAATCCAAGGTCATTTCCGGCCAGGATGGAATCAATTATGTAGTATATATATAACATTGATTCTGTCACTTATGAAAAATTCTGCAAGTTTTGTTGATAACAAAGGAACATTGTTCATTCTTGGAAGATAGCAACAAGCAGAAAAAAAGTTATCATCACCTGGGGCTCTGTTCCTGCATGGTTAACTTAACTTATTATGTAGACGACTTGATTTTTTCTGGAATGCTCCTTCCTACCCTGTGGAGAAGCTTCCTTGAGAGCATTTTTGGTTTTTTAACCAAAGTAGGAGAACAAATCAGAGAAATGGAGTTAGAATGCACCCATACACTGCAACCACAAGAGATATAGCATCTTACTCTCTCTATAAAGGTAATGTGACACATGAAAAAGTGATCTAAATTGGAAGTCAGGGAATAAGCATGTGTATGGCTCCTACAATATGCCAAGCACTGTTTTAAGCGTTTTAACATGTTTTTAAACATTATTATTATTGTTATTTTTTTCTGATCCTCACAACAACTATAAGTGTTATTATTATCCCCATTTTACAGTTTATGAAACTGAGGCAAAGGGGCTTGCCCAGGGTCATTTAGCTAGGAAGTATCTGAGGCTGCATTCAAACTCAGGTTTTTCTGTCTCCAGGCCCAGCACTCTTATCTATTGCCCATTAGCTGAAAGAAGAAAAAAAAACGAGAGAAAGATTAACTCTCTTCAAATGCTTGAAAGTCTTTTATGAGGGCACAGCAATAGACTTATTTTAGGTAGCTTACCCAAGGTCACCCAGCTAGTAAGTTTCTGAGGCCAGATTTGAACTTAGGTCTTCCTGACTCTAGACCTAGATCTCTATCCACTGTGCCCCCAGTTGCCTTTGCTAAGAAGAGGACCTGGATTTGATTCTCAGCTCTTCAACTTAGAAGCTGTTTGACTTTAGGTAGGTCTCTTAATCTCCCTGGACCTCAATTTCCTCATCTATAACATGAAGAAATTGGACTGCATGGCCACTAAGGCCCCTTCTAGCTCTAGATTTGAGAACCTATAATCCGAAGGGAAAAAATCCTGTGCTTGGCTTACAGCACAGGATGGGGTACCCATCTTGGGTACAAGATGGAGGTGTCATGATTATTTGGCAGTTGTTCTGAGAAAAGATTGGGAGGGAAGGCTTAGTGGACTACAAGATCTGTACAGGTCAACAGTGAGGTGTTATAGTCTAAAAATCTGATGTGATCTTAGGTTGGCTTAATAAGAAGTCTTGTTACAATCTGGCCTGGATGACTGTGTCTGGAGTGATGTATTCAAAAGGTGACAAATTTTGGAAAGTGCATTAATAAGCCAGTGAGTATTTAGAGAAAGTCAGTTAGGACAGTGAAGGGCCTTGAGTTCATGCTATGTGAAGAATCATCAAGGGAATTGGAAATGTTTAACCTAGAAAAGTAAAGACTTAGGGTTATAGTGAGTCTAGGGCTGGAAAGGACCTCAGAGGTCATCCAGCCCAGCACTTCCTAAACTGTGGGTTGAGATCGTATATGGGGTTGTGAAAAATTTGACAACAGTAAAAAGTTTCTGAATGTGCAATGACCAAAAATTAGTTAAAAATCAAATATGTGATGAATCCAAGGTGTTTCTGGCAACCTTGCCTGTGTTGCATTGCACAACTTCACTGTAATCCTGGTTCTGAACACAAAGCATGCGCACTTTGCACTATTCATGCTGTCAAGCCATGCAATGCCAATGAAAGTATTGAAACGTGAAAATGATAATTGGTAGAAAAAGTTTAAGATGCTCTGATGTAGTCCAACCCCCTCATTTTACATTATGGGATTTGAAGAGTGGAAGAGGCATTAATTAGGTGGACCCTATTTGGATCCAGGAAGCAGAAGGATGTGACGGATAAAAGTGACAAAGAAGCAAATTAAAATTTGATATCAGAAGGAAAAAAACACAACAAAACATGTTCCTAACAATTAGACCTATTCCAAAATAAAATAGGCTGCTTTTGAAGGTAGTGAATATCTTCTCATTAGAGGTTTCCAGGTGAGGGCTCCATGTCCACCTGTCTGATATGGTATAGAAAGGGTTTCTATATTACATATTATACTATATATTTTCTAATATATTGCAGGTTCTGGTGGGACTAGGTGGTGGCCAAAGTCTCTATCAATGCTAAAACTGGGATTTTGTGAAACAAACAAACAGACAAACAAAACTCAAATTCTACTCTTCACAAGAAATCCTTCTTGTCCTTTAAATTGTGTGAAGTATTGCAAATCAACTCATTTGCAATCACTTCTTCAAGGAAACACACACACACACACACATACACACACTCACAACCTTATCTTGCTTTCCATAATTTATACTGAATGGAGTTAAACCAAGCCATATAACCCCTTTCTCCTCCTCAGCTTTTTAGGCAACCAAAGCCTTTAATAAGATGATAATAAAGGATTAAAGATTGGAACCTGTCTTGAAATTGAAACTTAAAATGAAGAAATGAGAGCATTTGGGACTTTGAGGGGAGGGGAGGGAGAAAGGAAGGATCTTTGAGCAAAGGAAAAAGTAATTATTTTTAAGCAAAGAAGGTTTTTTCGGGGATTGGAAGTTATGTAGAGTCAATATATGGAGTTTACTCTGAGATTCCATGCCTCTGAGATATGTTTGTGGATCCTTGGGACATTTATGTACTGTCACATTGACAGTGTCTGGGCATCTTTTTTGTTTGTTTGTTTTGGAGGGGGGAGGGCAAGGCAGTTGGGGTTAAGTGAATTGCCCAAGGTCACATGGCTAGTAAGTGTTAAGTATCTGAGGCTGGATTTGAACTCAGGTCCTCCTGATTCCAGGGCCAGTGCTCTATTCAATGTACCACCTAGCCACCCCTGGACATCATTATATGCCCCACAATACCTACCACAGTGAGTCAGACAGAGAAGATACTCAGTAAATATTTATTGAAATAAATTAATGAAATGAGATTGGAAAAGCCCTAAAGAATTGGGGACAAGACATTCTTCCAGGCACACAGTTTCAGCCTCCAGTGGAGAAAAGGTAGAAGAGTAGGCTAGAGAGATTTACTGTACTACAACAAAAGAAAATATATAGGGATTATGGTGTGAGTGTGTGTGTTTGTGCATCCATGTGTGTGTGCCTGTGTATGTGAGTGTGTGTGCATGTGCCTGCATGTGTGTGTGTGTGTGTGTGTGTGTGTAAGTGGAGGGAAGGATAATGGGTTACATTTATGGGAGCACAGATTTTGAACTGGAAGAGACCTTGGAGGTGATGTAATTCAAATTATTCATTTTACAAATGAGGAAACTGAACCAGAGAAGGCAAATGAATCCCCAGGATCATCCAGGTAGCAGGTGTGGAGGTGTCAGCACCAACAATTATTCTACTGCATTCTGCCACACTCATAGTATGACCTAGCAAATGGAAAACCATCCTTGGAGTCAAGATAATAGCTTCCTAAGGGAACAGGTTTAGAGCTGGAAGTGCCTTAGAGGTTATCCAGTCCCATTTTACAGGTAAGGAAACTGAGGCCCAGAAATATAAAATTATTTGTGCAAGGTGATATAGGTAGTAAGTGACAGTTTCATTGTTGGTATAAATATTAGCTATGTAAATGTGTCACAGCATGTATTTCCTACCCTGCTGATATCACATGTCTTGACTATTTTGACATTTCTTTCTACTTCCTGATCCCAAAGCCCTCACACATACACAATCTCATGTTATCCTTTTAACAATCTTGGAAAGTAGGAAGTGCAAATACTTGTCAGTCCCATTTTCTTGGTTAGACCACTTGAGGCTAGGGGGAGAGAAGAGACTAGGCTTTTTAATTTGTTTTTTGTTTTCTTATGTTTTTGCTTTCTTTGAAACCTCAGCTTTATTCATAGCAGATTCTTTTTTTAAAAGCAATTGGGTTTAAGTAACTTGCCCAAGGTTACACAGCCAGTTATTTTGTGTGGGTGTTAAGTATCTGAGGCTGGAACCGATCCCAGGTCCTCCTGACTCCAGGGCCCGGCACTTTTACTCACTGTGCCACCTAGCCGCCCCCATAGTAGATTCTTAATAATTGCATAGTAAATTGAATTGGTCTACAAAGCTGAGGCTCAGAAGGATTGATTGACCTCTGAATAATCACCCACCTATTACCTAGTATATTTTTCTTTATTTCTCCCACTAAAACTTAAAGGCTTTTTTTCCCCCCTCAGCTGGCCTTATCTAGCAACCAATGAATTTGTAAGGATTTGTTAATCACTGACTATGTGCCAAGGCCTGTGCTAAGTGCTAGGGATACTAATATAGGAAAAAAGGAAAATAGTCCCTTGTACCTGACAGGGTTGAGATTAGAAATTTCCAAGTCAAAGACTCATTACATTGTACTACAATGCATTGATTCTCAGACTTTTTGGTCTCAGAACCCCTTTAGGTTCTTAAAAATTGTTGAGAACTCCCAAAGATCTTTTGTTTATAAAGTTTTGTATATTGATATTTATTATATTGGAAATTAAAACAATTTAAAAATATTTATTATTCATTGAAATATTAAACTCATGTTAAGTGATATTTCTTGTGAAAAAATAGTATTTTCTAAAATATTAGTGAGAATGTCATTATTTTAATTCTTTTTGCCAAATATGTGGCTTAATAAAAGATAGCTAGATTCTCATATCTGCTTTTGTATTCAGTATCTTGAGATGTGTTGTTTTGATTGAAGCATATGAAGAAAATTCAGCCCCACATGGATGGATATGTACTTAGAAAAGAGTATTTTAATAGGTAAATAGTGCCTTAGTATAAGTCTTTAAATTTTTTAAACCTTGTAGACCTAGACCCCTTCTCCTGAAAGGGGCTTAGGAACCCCCAGAGGTTCACAGACCATACTTTGAGAAGGGCTGACATAATGGATGGGCCCTATTGACCAACACTGACCATCCATTTCTTCCAGTTCCTGAACAAGTTTATCATCCCCTGAAGCCTGTTGACTACGCTGAAATTTGGGGATTTGAGGGAAAGGAAGGAAAAGAAAAAAATGAGGGTAAGGTCAAGAACAGAAAGCTAGAAGAGATTCACTAAAGTTAACTGCATCAAATCAGAAAGTGGGTGTGGGGAGAATCTGGTAAAATAACAGAGCATCTCTTCTCTTCTACGTCTAAAATCCTCAGGCCAGCTTTGACCATTCATCTTTGCTCCAGTCCAAGAGGATGAAGTGGGTCTTTTCCTCAAAAAGACAAACATCTCTATTCGTGCTTTTGTTCCTTCCCTTCTTGCCTGGGAATTCATTTGCCAAATTAATCATATCTCTATCACTCTGTTTCTGCCTCTGTATCTCTGTGTCTGTCTGTCTCCTCCCTGCCTCCCAATACTAGCTTCCGAGAATCATAGACAGAACCAGATCTAGCCAAATCCCCTCCTTTTACAGTTGGGGAAACTGATCCCTCATATAGGCTATTTCTTAAAGCTAAAACAACAGCGATCCTTCCCTCCACCTCTGAGAACCCTTACGTTCCTTCAAAGCTCCACTGAAGCACCACCTTTTCTCTGTAGACTTCCTTAACCCAGGCCCCACCTCCAGACCTCACTACAAAGTTTACACCTCCCTCCACAAATTTTCCTGGAGCACCTTGCCTGGATCTTCATCTTGACTCCATCGCTCTGTACCTTGTATAATAATATGTCTATATCTATATATTTATATTTATTTATATTGGAAAGATCATGATAAACCAAACTTGTTAAAGGCAAGACTTACTTTTATTTTGCCTTTATGACTCCAGTGTCTAGCATAGTTTCTTATACATAGCAGATAAATAGATAATAAATATCTGTTGAATTCAAGTCCAATGTCTACCCCAGGCAGTGAGTGAAGTGGGAAAGTGGAAATATCTGGTCCTTTCTCTGTCATTGGCTCAGTGGTTTGACCCTGAACAATTAACCTTTGGTAGCTTCAGTTTCTGTCATGATTAAAATGAAAAAGAGATAACATCTCCCAATGAAGAATAAGATAAAAAAGGAACTACTCTAGAAAAAGGACATCTTCACTAGCTACAGTAGACTAGATTCTATGCAGATGTATCAATTGTTAAACTGAAAGAAAAATAGAAAGTCTGAAGGATTGGGCATAATATGAACTCAAGTGGGATGGTTTATTTCTCTGTCTGTACCCTAAGTGTGTGTGTGTGTGTGTGTGTGTGTGTGTGACGGTTTCAAATAAAAAGTAGATGGCATCGTAGTTTATCTTGATCCTCTCCATGAAAACTTAAAATTAACCCCTCTGAGTCTCATTTTATCATCTATAAAATGGGAATAATAATACTATCTTTGACTACCTGACAGGTTTATCATGAGGATTAAATGTACTTTTCATAAAGCTTTAGCTAAAGCCCAATTATTATTAGCACAGAGTAGGTTATGCTATGGCTGTGATCAACATGCTACTGGATCAAATGTATAGAATGTTTCCATCAGCATCTGGCCCTGAATTGCAAAATCACTGAAACTCCTAGATAGAACGGACCTGTAGTGATAGGAACCCACCACTTCTTACAATCACCCATTCCACTGTTGGACAGATGTCAGGAAGCTTTTCCTCATATGAGCCTAAATCAATCCATATAATTTTTCACATATCTCTGCCTTCTAGGACTAAGTGAATACATCTCTCTTCCCAACATGATAGCAATTCAAAGACTTGCAAACATCTATTAAGCCCCATTCCCCTCTTGTCTTCTTTTCTTTGAGGCTACTACTTCAAATGGTCCTTGAGTAGTCTAGTCTCTAGTCTCTAGTCTCCTTGCCAGACCAATAACTCTCTCCTGAATGTATTTCAGTTGGCCAACACCCATCCTAAAATATGGATGGATTTGCATCCATCTGTCCATCCAGAATTGCACAGAATACTGCAGACATGGTGTGACTATCACCTTCCTCTTTCTGGGCATTCTTTCTGTGCTTCTTATAAGTCAGCCTCTGCTGACATCCAGGTCATATCACTGTTTCTCATTGAGCATAAGGCCCTATTAAAAAAAATCACAAATCACTGTTTAGCCAGGTCTCTCCCATTTTCTCTTTTTTGAATCTGTGTTAGAACTTGCATTGGTTCATGCAGAATTTAATTCTATTTGATTCTCCAACCCCTCATAGTTTTGTATTACATTCCCCAAAGTTCTTCATCAACTCTTTGCTGCTTATTTGTCCGTTTATCTGACTCAGGAAGAGCCAGAGAACGGAGCATCATGGGAGGAAGACTAAGAATTAGTCTCGGTAATCAAGCATGACTGAATAAGTCAGTTATTAAGAAACTAATGCAGGGACAATGTTGTTAAAACAAAATAAAATAAAACTCTTTAAAACTGTTTCAACATAAAGCAAGATACACATGTTTATTTTAGCTTGACTCTGGTTTTAGATTTTTTTGTTTCACTTAGGCATTATTATCTAGAGGTCAGAATATCACTTTAAAGGAGATCCATAGGCTATATCTGCTTAATATTTCTTTAATAAACAAAACTGAACTTGAGAATAGATAGAAAAGAATGAGATATTTTCTTCATCATTTATATAGTTTTATTTTTTTGTAGTCATATACACTTCTCCTTGATCAGAGAGCATATTTCCATAAGGCAATCAGGAAGCAGACAAGTATTTATTAAGGGCCTACTATGTGCCAGGCATTTTATAAATATGACCTCATTTCATCCTCACAATAACTCTGGTATTATTCTCCCTATTTTTATAGTTGAAGAAATTGAGGCAGACAGAGGTTGAGTGATTCACTCAGTGTGACAGAAGTAGTATTTGAGGCTATATTTTAATTCAGGTCTTCCTGATGCCAGGCCCAGCACTCTACGCACTGCACCAGATGATTCTAAATAAACCTCTATATAGTACATAAGACTAAAATATATTTTAAAATAATCTTAAAATATCCACATGTAAAATCACATACATATGGTATGAGTGAGTGTTGATAGTTCTCTACATTCTGGAATTACCTTCAGGAGGAAAGGAAGAAATTTAAATGAACAGGAAATCATTAATGATGCCAAGTTCACTGTTGCTCCAAGGTCACCACTGAAGCAAGATCAAACACTGTGGGTAGGGAGAGGGAAAGGAGCCTCTGCAGTCGTGGGACTTCGGTGTAATTGAATAGAATTTTAATGAGCTTATGAAACACTGTCTTTCTATTGTCCCCCTGAGAATCTGGACAGCCTCCTCCAGGCCCTTATCTCTCCTGCACTTGATGGTTGTTAGGGAAGATGTTTAGCCTTACAAGAAGGAGGGTGATCCAAACAGTGACCTCCCTTTCACTGTTAGGATGAAAAACATGCCAGCTCCCAAAACGTCCTCCAAAGTCCATATTCCTCATTCTTCTCATAATGTGGATCTCATTTCAGGCTCTTCTGAAACCTGAGCTCCAAAACCAGCTTCCCAGTTAAGGTCCTATGATTACAGATTTTTGTATTCTGATTTTTTGTGTCTAACTGGCTGTTGTAAGTTCCTTTGCTGGTGAAACTTAATAAAAACAGGAAGGATTAAAAAATGGTGATGGTGGTGGTAAGAGATTTGTGACCAAAGCAATGGTGCATTGGGTTGCTTCCAACATTGGATTGTTTTATTTACTTTCTATAATTCAATTATTTATTCATTGAGACATTCAACAAACATTTATTAGCACCCATTACTTATTACAAGTCTCTGTGCCAGGTATTAGGATACAAAAATAAAAAATGAAATGATTCTTGCCCTCAAGTAGCTTATATTCTATTGAGTGGACACAACATGCCAAAAAGGTTCTGCCTCTGACATATACTGATTACACAACCCTGCATAAATCACATAATTTGCTAGTATACTAGACAACTATCTAATATTCTAAGCTGAATACATGTTATTGATCTGCATTGGCAGACAGGGTTTCTTCAGTAGGAGTTCCACACATCAATGAAATTATAGATCCAGATCAACCAAACCAAACTATACAGAATAACCAACCATACACGTAAAAATAACACAAAATAGTTTTAAGAGGGAAACAATGGTAATAACTAGGGGAAAATGGATTAAGAAAGACCTTATGTAAAAAGTGGCATCTGAGGTGCATCTTAAAACTAAGGATTACAAATGGCAAAGGTGAAGAGGGAGTTTATTTTAATCTTAGGGGCCTCCTGTGCAAAACCATGGGGTTAGGAAACAAGATGCCATGTACAGGGTACAGTTAACAAGAACAACTTGACAAGATCAGGGGGCATTTGAAATGGAATAATATGGAATATGGCTGGAAATGTAGGTACTGCCTTAATTGTAGAGCTCCTCTCAAATGCCAGGCTGAAGATTTTGTATTTTATCCTAAATACCATAGGGAGCCATTAACATTTTTTTTAGTAGAAGGCTTGCTATAAGCTAGTTGAGTAGTGATGAAGCCTTGAACTACAAAAAGAGGTATGAGTGGAGAGAAGAAGAAAGAGGGAAATGGTCTGAGGGCATGGATTACATATATAACTAATGTTACTCTTTGTATCCTAGCTACATTTGACAAAATCTCTCACAAAATGGAAAACTACTAATTTTTTTCCCTTCGTATCCGCTGTAATAGAATTAATCATGATGAATCATTTTGTCACTGATGAGAATATAATAAATAATTCCAATGGGGATTCTAATGTAATTTAGTAATAGTTAAAGTCCACTAAGTGGAAAAAAAAATTCTGACAACTTCAGAATGATGAGATATAAAGGTTATCATTAAAGTATGAGATAAAGACTAACTGATTAACTGAGGCACTTCATAGAGTGGGAAGACTTGAAGTCAGAGGACATAGGGTCAAATCCTAACTCTTCTTACTATGTGACATTGGCAAACCATTTAATCCATCAAGGTCATGGGTTCCTCATCTCTAAAACAGGAAGCTTGAATAGATGACCTCCAAGTTCCATTTTTTTTTTTTGATATGTGGTCTTGTTCTAACATGACAGAACACTTCTGGATGCCTTAAGAAAAAGATTTGTTCTGTGAAGTTTAGATTCAGTCAAAGGCCCTCACTAGAGGGCCACATTTGGTTCCCCCCTGATTTATACCTACTTTGTGGCTTATTTAACTCTAAAGGGAGAAGAAGAAAATAAAAGATATTCAACATATAGTGTAAATCAGGTATGGCACAGGTGATTATTCCTATAAATAAATGTTAAACATAAATGTCTCATAACAAATTAACAGAATGATTTGAAAGATTCAGTAATTTAACCTATAGCTACTGTTGTGATCTGCCAGGAGGCTAATAATCTTCATGAGAACAAAAACGCATCTTTCAGTCCTGCTTATTAGCCATTGTATACTTCACCTCAGGTTTGCACTGTCCAAACATGTCTGCTGGGCCAGCCCTCTTGCTGGTGGCCGTCCTAAGAGCTTTGGAATAACTATTTGAAGATTGTTCTCCTGCTACTCTTCAGCTATCACCCACTGTCACCCAGGACCTCCAGACCTCTTAGACTCACAAAGGACCTAAACCTAGATCCTAAAAGGGACAGGAAGCTGCTAGATTTGGTTGGGAAAATGGTGGAAGTAGTCACGACTCCCCTAAAACTTTAGTAAAATCACTTGGGCAGCTGTGAAGATTGACTTGAGTTATAGAGGCCAATTAAGAGGCTATTGCAACTGTCTAGATAAGAGGTGAGGGCCTGAGTTAGGGTGGTAACTATGCGAAGGGAAAGAATGGGACATGGGTGAGAAGTATGTAGAGAAAGAATTATAAGATTTGGTAACTGACTAGATATATAGAATAAATGAGAGTAAAGAATTGATGATAACATTGAGACTGTAAACTTGGGTAACTGGGAGCATGGTGTTTCCTTTGAATATGGAAATTTAGAAGATCAGTAGGTTTTGGAAAAAAGATGAGTTGTCTTTTGAATATGTTGAGTTTGTGCTGCCTATGGTATATACAATTTGAAATGTCCAAAAGACAGTGGCATGGGACTAGTGCTCAGAAAGACATTAGGAATGGGTGTGTGTGTGTGTGTGTATATATATATATATACATACATATATATATATATGTATGTATGTATATATAATCTGGGAGTCATTTTCATAGAGATGATAAATTAATCCACAGGAGCTAATGAGCTCAGAACATAAGTGAACCCAGGGCAGAGCTTTGGGCATGATTGAGGTCTAGCAGAGGAATCTGAAAAGTAAGGCTCATATAGGGAGGAACAGAATAATGAAAGCAGTGTTATGAAAATCCAGACAGGAAATGATATCTAGAAGAAGAATGTAATCAATAGTGTCATATGCTATGAAGACATCAAGGATAAGAATTGAGAAAGGGCTGAAGAGTTTATTGATAACTTTGGAGGAAATAGTTTCATTAGAATGATGAGGTAGGATATCAGAATGAAGAGAGTTTGGAAGAGGGTAAATAAGGGGAAGGGTAAACATTCATTATGGACTGCTTTTTAGAGGAATTTAGCTGAGAAAGGGAGGAGAGATAGCAGCTAATAGTGGGAATGAATCTGGTAAGATTTTTGTTTTTAAGCATAGGGAAGACATGATTATATTTGAAGGTAGCAGGAAGGAATTCCTAAATATGGAGAGATTGCAGATTATAAAGGGGGGGGGACAATGGAAACAGTCCATCAGAGAAGGAGATGGGATGAGATTAAGAACAAATGGAGAAGGGCAGACCTTGACAAGATGAAGGGCCCCCTTTTCATCAGACACTAGAATGAAGAAGGAGAGAATGAGGAATGATGTAAATAGGTTGATTCTCTTCCTGGTAATAAGATTGGAATGTAGGCATTTCCTCTTCTAAGCTTCATTTCTATCTCTTCCTGTGATACTTAAACACTGAAGTAAGTTGTTCTGTAGTAACCTGGTAGAGTGAATATACCTTGTCTGGAAGGTAGAAACTCTGGTACTGGAAACAGTTGGACTTCATATATATATATATATATTGCTTTTTGGAGGGCAGCTGGGGTTAAGTAACTTGCCCAAGGTTGTACAGCTAGTTTTTGTATGTGTGTGTGTGTGTGTGTGTGTGTGTGGGTGTGTGTGTGTGGGTGTCTGAGGCCATAACCAAATTTGGGTCCTCCTGACTCCACACTTTACTCACCTCCACCGAGCCTCCCCGAGTATTATAATTCTTATAAATTAATTGTATTTCTTCTTTCAATTTTTTTGGTTTGTTTTTTTTCTTTTTGGAGGGGGAAGGCAGGGTAATTGGGGTTAAGTGAATGTCCAAGGTACACAGCTAGTACATGTTAAGTGTCTGAGGCTAGATTTGAACTCAAGTCCTCCTGACTTCAGGGCCAGTGCTCTATTCCCTGCGCCACCTAGCTGCCCCCTGCGCCACTTAGCTGCCCCAATTCAATGTATTTCTTGCATGGTCAGCCAAGATATGAATTGATTTTTTGCTCTATTCAAGATATTTGTTTGTTGCTATTGTTTTTTCTTCTTCATGGTAAGTTTTTACTTCAAATCTTTTATTGAGAAGCAGCAGATTTCAAGTTTTTCCATTGGGATGTAGTTTTTGACTGTTACTCTAAACATCAAATTTGTCATCTCTATTTGAGATCTCTAAATGTGTATCTCTATTTGAAAATTAAAATGGTTCAGGTCCAATCACTGAAGAAGTGTAGAAGAACATAGCATTTTTTTGTCTGTAAAATGGGGTGCATCATGGAGTCAAAAGGGATAATACATGTAAAGTATATTACAAACTTTAAAGCACTTTATAAAAGTTATCATACATCTTGGATAGTGCCTAACCACTATGCCAGTTTCCTGAGTTATCTGTGAGAGGAAATCTGCCATTTCCTCATTGCCATCTTCGCCATCATTTCCATCCTCATTTTTAGCCTTGTTCTTATCTTTTTTAAGAGAGTTTAGTTAGAAATGGTCTTGGGAAAAGTAATCTTATTTTATTTGTTTTCTTTTATGTTTATTTTACCTAATGTTGTGTAGACAATTGCACAGATGTACAATATAACTGATATTGAATAAAAGCAATAAAATAAATATTTGCAATTAATAAATTAATTAAATAATTATTTGATAATTAAAATTAATAATAAATATTCGTAAATAAAATTGTAATTGAATAAAAGTATTAGTCTTCTGTAGTCTCAATGAAAGCAAATGTCCTCATGTTCTTCAACTTTTCCCTCTTTACATTTTAGTTACCCTATAGTTTTAGCTCTTATTTCATCTAATCTGCATTAAGGGATGAAATTATTTCTTATAGCTGCCCTGCCATGATAGGCTACACGTTCATCGTTAGTTGATTTGGAGCTTAGGTATTATTGACCAAAAATTGTTTGAATTTCTTGCCTGTGACTAGTAAGGTCCATAATCAGTTTTTTTTCACAATACAGCTCTTGCAAGTAATGATATCATTCATTTATTCAGTCCAATTCATGGTGCTCCACATTATCCACCCTTATGAATGAAAGAGATTTTTGGGATTTTTTTTTATGTTTTGGAGGTTTCTTGCCTTCTTGTTATTCTAGAGCATGAAGTTGCACTATTTGCTCCACCATTTTCTTCATTAAGTTAATCAAAGCATGTTTTAAGTAGAGTCAACCTGTAATCCAAAGTCAATGTGTGTATTTCTCTTACTCTTATGGGTGTTTGAATCACTTTGATGGGGCTGTCATATTTCCAGAGGCCAGTGCAGCAAGGCTTTAGGGTTCCTGCTAGGTCTTCACAACTACCATAATCAATCAACCAATTGACTAATCGAGAACTGTTTATGAAGTGTGTACACATGCCAGGCACAATGGTAGGTTTTAGGGATATATCTTTATTCTAATTGAACTTCCATTCTAAAAGGGGAGGCTACAAATACAAGGCATTAGCTTTAGGGCACATAAAGTCTCCGTTATTTATCATCCTTGCTTGAGTTCTCCCACCTTGTTGTTGCTATCTCCCCTCCTAAGAGAGGTTAGAGGCTAACCTAACTCCAAGGGATTATTATTATTTTAAGTTTTGTGAATGCAGTGGAAATTATTCTTAATTAGTAGAGTAGGGGTCAGAATTTTATCCCTGATGAAACTGTAAGAAAATATTTCATTTGTCATCTCTTTTCCTACCTGGTTTTCACAAATTGAACATATTCCAGGTGTTCATTTTCTAAGCTTCCACCTTCATTTTCAGCTAAAATAAATGACTTCCTGTCTTAAGCTTTGGTAGAGTGATGTTATCCATACACTCCGTAGAGGAAATGACTCTTCGTTCATTGTTTGTATATTGGTTCACATTCATTATCTACTTTGAGATAAATGACCTATATCAATTTAACATCATCAGACTTGACCTCCATATAAAGACTGTCTTTGGTCACTATTGCGTCCAGTTGCCTTCCCTATTAAGATATACTTTGCATTCTCTACCCTGGCTCCAAGCCATGAATTCATTCCCACCATCTTTTTTTGATATCTGATGCTCCCACCTGGCTCTTTAATTAAACAATGAACAAATATTTATTAAGCAACCACCATGTGCAAGGGACTGTGCTAGACACTGAGGTACAGATACAAAGAATGAAGCAATCTGTCACCATTTATGCTTTATTTTCTTCCCACTCTGTAGTAACGGTTCCATATTAAGTGATCATATATAATTATAAGTTAATATTGTGTCAACTTTTCTTGACTTTCCACATTTTAATATAATCTTTAAAACTTTTTTGGAGGGGGGGAATGCAAGGCAATTGGGATTAAGTGACTTGCCCAAGGTCGCAAAATTAGTAACTGTTAAGTGTCTGAGGAGGGATTTGAACTCAGGTCCTCCTGACTCTAGGACCTGACTCTATTCACCATGCCACCTAGCTGCCCTATATTTTAATATAAGTTGAAATTATTCTTTCCTCTCATTTAAAAATTCACTGTGGATTTAGTCCCTTCAACTTGACCAACTCTGTATGTCTATAATGTGCCAAGCTTCTTCTTATTTTCTGACATTCTTTCCATCTTGTTGTTCAGTTGGAGTTTCCCGTTTTCTTTAGGCCTCTCTAGTGAACTTGCATAATCTATCTTTCCTTCCTCAATTTGGGTCAAATCCAACTTCCTCCCCACAAAAGCTAGAAGATATTATCCAATAATGACAAGAATCAGTAATAAGTGGGTCTCTTAGTCCCCTTCTACAAGAGGTATCCTTCCTTCCTTCCTTCCTTCCTTCCTTCCTTCCTTCCTTCCTTCCTTCCTTCCTTCCTTCCTTCCTTCCTTCCTTCCTTCCTTTCTTCCTTCATCACAAGGGTACATGGAGCACTCTGTTGACTTGTCATCCCTTGCTTTTGCCACATGACTAACTCATTTTCTCTTTCACATAATGCCCTAATGGCATCATTTACTCCTGTTCTTTAGATATAAATAGTTATTTATTTTTTATCTTTAAAATAGACCACCTAGATGTCCATGTTGTTGATTTGACCATAACCAATGTATTTCCATGTACTTGATTAATTTCAAATTTTGTATTTTTACCACAGATGCTGAGACAACTCATTGATAACCCAAATGAAGATGATAAATAAGTACAATAATTTCTCATTCTAGAAAATTGTAGCCTTTTTTTCAAGAGGCAGAAAAGTAGAGAGAGAAACTCATTCTGATTGGCATCTGGATTCCAGTCCTTCATCCATGGCCACCTCTGTGACCATACACTTAAACCAAGTATGTCAGTTGGCCCTTTGAGAACCAGATTTCTCATCTTATAAAAAGAGGATGATAAATCCTGTTGCCCCTACCTCACTGGGTCGTTTTGAGGATCAGATGAGATAACGTAATCACAGTGCTTTGGGAATCCTAAACTATCACAGTCGGTTATTGCTACTTATTGTATAGCCTCCCTTTTCCTGTTCCACCATGAAGGATTACTTAAACTAGGGGTGAGGAATCTGCTGCCTCAAGGCTACATGTGGCCTTCTAGGTCCTTGGGTACAATCTTTTGGCCGAGTACAAGTTTTACAGAAAAAATTCTTTTATTACGGGAATTTGTTCTGGGAAGTTTGGATGCAAAGGGCTGCAGTGAGGATCTAAAGGGCCACATGTGGCCTCAAGACTACAGGTTCCCCACCCCTACTTAAACTCATAATAGCAGAATTTTTTCCCCACTTGCTGGGATTTATTAATTACTTATCTGTGCTGCGGACTGATATCTTCTCCCTAATATCCAGCAAAGACTTTTCTAGTTACATTTTATAGAAATAATACTTAATAGCTACAAAACCAGATTCAAAAGCAAGAGGACATGAATTCAACTCTGACCTCTGACATATGCTGGCTCTGTGACTCTAGACAGACTCTAGACAAATTATTTGACCTCTCAATGCTCTAGGCAACTCTTTAAGACTGAAAGTGTCAGAGATAGTATCAGCATACTTTGGAAGAGGGAACTTTCTCACCTGGGAATTACTTATACTGGGGGTGGGGAACTTGTGACTTACAGGCCACATGTAGCCTTCTAGGTGCTTAAGTATGGCCTAAATTCAAATTTTGATTTATTCTGTACAATTTGGATTCAGTCAAAAGGCCACACTTAAGGACATAGAAGGCCACATATGGCTTGAAGGCTGCAGGTTTCCCACCCCTATGTTACACCAATGAAATCACAAGTCCGGTACCTATCCCATCCCTATCGTATTTGGATGCTTCTGCTGCACTCTAGTAAAGAATGTTTCCTGATGCCAAGGCCACAGGCTTTGAATGCACAAATCATGGATTTCCCTCTTTTGTTATTGAGGGGATAGAAACTCTTGCTTCTGTCCTTACAAGATTAGGCAGAATGTGATGCTTGCGCGTGTCAACAGAAGAGTCTGACTGCCAGAGGCAGCTTATGGGGATTTACTGAGCTTCCTACAGTGGCAGAAGAAGCAGCAAGGCCATTGAATAAGCTAATAAATATTTTGAAAGAACCCTGTTTGCATCTTCCAGGGATAGCTGGTTTTAAAAAAGCATGGCCAAGGATGAGGAAAGCAAGCCCAAAGCAGAAAACCTTGGGATTTTCTACCCATTTAGTTAGGATCCCACTCACACAGGGCTCTCTGTCTCCTGTCCCAGGATTCCTAGTGACTTGATCTCTATAACATCTCCCTATAAAGCTTTTTTATGAGTTCTGCTAAGTGCAGTATATAAAAATTAAATTGTATTGAAGGTCAAGGAAGGAAGGACATTCTGGTTAATCTTGTTATACTTGTCATTTTTCATACCACACAGTTAATGGTCGTCTCTTTGCACAGTCACAGGGTTATTTGTGTTTACAGGCTGGATGGCTTCTAGCATAGAAAGGTTTTGATGACTAGTATTGATTTGTTGTGATTTTTTGCTACTCAATTCAAGAAATATTTTTTAAGTACCAGCTGTGAACAAGGCTGTTTGCTAGGTACTAGGGATACACAGACAAAAGCTGAACTGGTTCTGCCTGTAAGGAGTGTATATTCTACTTGGAGAGGGCAAGGGAAAATACAGTGCTGATTCTAATACTCAATTGATCTCTGGCGAATATTCACTCCAGTGATATAGAAGATAATGCATCTATGCTGATACATCCTGTGTGACTCTTACACATACTCTCCACTAAATTTGCCACAGAAGATCCATCCAACATGGGAACTTTCCTCACTGTCTATTGGCATCAAGGAGATGGAAACAAGATACTTTTCAGGGATTCTTCATGTAGTGCAAGTTAGTCCAAATGTCTCTGAAGTCCTGTGGACCACACTGAAAGCTTTGTTGCGAAGCTTTCTCCTAAGTGTGAGTGACTTTCTATTATACTCCCCCGAGGATAGGTTTTGCTTAGGAAAATGATGAAGGAATAATGGGAACAGGTGCTGAGTACATGAAGGAGAGGCTTCAGGGGTAAGTGAGGAAAACAAGGAAGGAAAAGTCTATCAAAGAGGGGGGAAAGTATATGGGATAGATGTGGGACAGTAAAAGCAAACTTTGCTTATTTCAAAATTTGGGAGGTTTCCAGTTGTATATAATGCAAAGACTTGACTGGGCCTTCTCTCTTAGTATCATTCCCTACTTTGAAGAAATATAGGCATAGCTTTTCTAAGTCCCCCCCCCCGCCCCTTCTTCCTTAGAGGGGAGAGAGAGGTTGTAATAAGGGGAAAGTCAGAGTAAGGGTAATATTACCAAGAGCAAGCAGGAAAGAAGAAATGTATTTTGGAGGTCTTTTTTGAATAGTTTTTTTTCTTGTTTCCCTCATTTTTCATAGAAAAGGTACCATCTAAAGATAGGGATCCTTGAAGATGTTTTCTTACTTCACCTGAAAAATTAAATTCTGTAGAAGCAGGAAGGTTGGCACAAAATTGGGAAGAGAAGGAAATGAACACATGGACAGACCAAAACTTTTCATTACTGTTACCCTCCTTTGTCATTAAGACTTAAGACCAGGCAGGACTTGGAGACCAGGGTTGTCTCCACGATAATTGGACACTGATTTGGAAGGAATGCTAGAGACCTCTCTCTCTCTCTCTCTCTCTCTCTCTCTCTCTCTCTCTCTCTCTCTCTCTCTCTCTCTCTCTCTCTCTCTCCATCCCTTTGTCTGTCTCTGTCTCTGTCTCTGTCTCTTGTCTGCTTTTCTGTTTCTGTCTCTCTATATTTCCCCCCATGTGTGTATACATATATATGTGTGTGTATATATGTATAAGCATATATGTATTTGCCTTTGAGACATCGAGTTAATTAAAAGGGAATTACATTTTATTTTCATTTTTAAAAACAATTTCTTCTGTAGTATTGTAAATAACAATGAATTACATTTATATAATATTTTAAGATAAAATGAAACTAATGTAATCTTAATCCCAAAGCCCATTGGTATGGGACTCTCTCCTTTGTGGTGGAAATCAATGCCACGTCGCTTTATGAGAAGCACTGTGGATTTAGAGAGAAGAGGAATTCCATCTATTGATGTTCTTCAAGTCTCTTGAGTTTCTTCAGGATCTTTCCTCATGCAGCTTTGAGAGAAGAGATGGATAATGTCAGCTAACCCCACTTCAGGTTGTGGAGGGGAGGATGGAACTCTGGGAAGAAGCCAGCAAGAGAGGAGCCGGCAGCCTTCTTCATGTTCCTATCCCTAGCTTCAACCTCCAAAAGGTTAAGTGTGACTCACCCACCGTTATAAAACTAGTAAGCATAAAAACTGGAAATAGGCCTTTTGATTGGAGGTTCCACATTATTTGCACTACAGCATTCTCTTTTCTTAGCACTGATCAGGTAACAATTATCCAAAGTTCCTTTTTATTTGGAATCCTTGCTTTTCTAGCCCATAGTCATGCTCCAAATTGCAAACCCTCTGCCTTCTTTTCTTCCAGAGCTTTCTTAAATATAGAGCCAACCAAATCTTCCTTAGCTTATTACTGTAAGAGACACTGGGGAGTTATTCTTTGAGTAAGACATAGAGACCTCTATCTTGGTTCACCTTGTTCCCAATGGGAAAGCTCCTTCACTCTGTATTGTTTGGTTTGTATCCTCATATATGTATCTAGATATCTTTATAGAAATCTAGATATATCCATAATCTATATCTATCTAAATAGATATATCTTTATCTATATCTAGATGTAGATATAGTTAATACCTTCTTTAATGTTTGTTTTGCTATTGATTTGGATAAATGAGTTTCTTTGCTACTTGCAATATGTGTTTGTTGTGGAATATTTGGTAGGAAAGAATTCAGACCTTTAGTGTAAAGCTCAGGGTCCTGCTTCTTCCGTTAATGAACAGTAATCCAATATTTAGCTTGTACCTGTAACTATAGTCCTTAGACCAAGGGGTTGGTTACATGTGTCCTCAAGTCACATGTGGCCCTCTAGGTCCTCAAGTGTGGCCCTTTGACTGAATCCAAATTTTCCAGAACAAATCCTCTTAATGAAAGGATTTGTTCTGTAAAACTTGAACTCACTCAAAAGGCCTCACTTGAGGACCTAGAAGTCCACATGTGGCCTTGAGGCTGCAGGTTCCCCACCCCTACCCTAGATTATTTTTAATAGTATTTTATTTTTTTTAATTACTTGTAAAGATAATTTTTAACATTAATTTAAGCAAAATTTTGAACTCCAAGTTTTCTTCCTCTCTCCCTTTCCTTCCCCTCTCCCTTTCCTAAGATGGTAAGCAATTTGATGTAAGTTATAGATTTGCAATCATGTAAAACATATTTCCATATTAGTCATGTTGTGAAACAAGAAGTTTATAAAAACATTACACTTTGCAAAAGGAAAAAAAAAACACATAAAAAAGTGAAAAATAGTGTGCTTTAATTTTCATTCAGACTCCATTAGTCCTTTCTCTGGTTATGGGTATCATTTTCCATCATGGGTCTTTTGGAATTAATAAGAAGAGCTAAGTCAATCACAGTTGATCATCATACAATGTAGTTGTTACTTTGTACAATGTTGTGGTGCTGCTCTCTTCGTTCTGCATCAGTTCATGTAACCTAGACTCATAATATTTAAAAGAAATGGATAAAATTCTAACCTGACATTCCTTCTCCTTCTCTCTGTTGGAATTAACATCTCTTTTGGAGAAAGGTGGAAGGAGAAGAGGCTTGTTGTTCAGTCATGATCTATTCTTTGTGACTCTAAATGGAGTTTTCTTGGCAAAGATACTGTAGTGGTTTGCAATTTCCTCTTCCAGAGGATTAAGGCAAATAGAGGTCAAATGACTTGCCCAGAGTCACACAGCTGGTAAGTGACTGAGACAGGATTTGGACTCAGGTCTTTCTGATTCCCAACCTAACTCTCTATCCACTAAGCCATCTTGCTGCTGCTAGCAAAGAAGAGGCTAGAGATGTCTATTATGGCCTCACTTTGAACCACATTGGAGATACCCCATACTACATGTGGGGGTGGCTTTACTACACTAATATAATAGAGTTAGTGTTAGAAGGCAGTTTAGAGGGAAGAGAATAAGCATTTATTAAGCTCCTACTATGTGTTGGACATTATATACTAAGCCCTATACAAATATCTCATCAGGTTCTCACAACAACTCTGGGAGGTAGGTGTTATTGTGATTCCAATTTTTCAGTTGAGGAAACTGAGGCAGGCAGAGGCTAAATGCTCTTTCCCTGTAAACCCAACTCTTGGGCAGAAGTTGAGTAATGAAGAACTAACTTCTTTTCTAGAGAAGAACTTTGAAGGTTGTGTTCAAATCAATAATTTGCATTTAACCTGGAGTGACTGGAGCTCTAACTGAAGGTATAGTAAGGCATGGTATAGTATATAATAAGGCATGGTATAGTAAAAAGAACCCTGGATTAGGAGTCATGGCAGGAAAGTCCTGCCTCAGGCACTTAGTTGGAAAGCCACTTGACTTCTCTGAAGATTAGCTTTCCATTGTGCAAAATGGGATAATAGTAATAATACCTGAAGAACCTACATTGAGATGCATGTAAATGCATGTCAAACACTGGGCAAACTTGAAAGCCCAGCACTGTACAGGATGTCTTAGTTCATTAAGGCTTTTGGGACACTCTATAGAAGAATGAGTTATTACAGAGAAATATTCTTAAAGTGATAGTGACAGAAAAAAATTTTTTTAAGGTAGATATGCTAAAATTATGGGAGCATTTGAAGACTTGGAGGCAGAAAAAGGAGGTAGTGGTAGTGTAGGTGTGAGATGCACTGGTGTTTAATTCAATCCAATTCAACAATGTTTAAGTCTATTATTTATAAAGGTGTTTGCTAGGCACTAGAGATTTTTGTTTAGTCATTTTTCAATTCTGTTAGATTTTTTGTGACCCCTTTTGAGGTTTTCTTGGCAAAGATACTGGAGTGGCTTACTATTTCCTTCACCAGCTCATTTTACTGATGAGGAAACTGAGGCAAATGGAGTTTAAACAGTTAAGTGACTTGCCCAGGGTTGCACAACTACTATGTGTCTGAGGCTGGATTTGAACTCAGGAAGCTGAGTCTTTTTGACTCCAGACCCTGCTCTCTGTGCACTATGGTGCCACATAGGTACCCATAGACACTGGAGAGAGGAAGAAAAACAAAACTATTTTTGACCAACTTGAAGGACTCATATTATACTAGCATTCCATCACTAGTCTCAGACTAAGGGACTTTTTCGTAGAAAGAAGATGGCAAAGCAACTGATATAAGCAGGGTTGTGCTGGAGCCTGGTTAAAGGGAAGTCGATTGTGAAATTTCAATATGAGTGTTTACATCCCAGAAATCAACAAATGCCTCAGGTCAGAGCTTGATTTATTGTTTTGTCGATTGTTTAGATTCAAGAAAGTGATGGAGAAAGTTTTAATCAGACAGGTTAAACTTAAAAGTGTATTAGGCCTACAGTCCCCCCCCCCCCCAGAAAGCCAATTGTTGCACAGTGGATAGAGTGCCTGGCCTAGAGTCAGGAAAACTCATTTTACTGAGTTCAAATCATGCCTCAGACACTGACTAGCTTTGTGACCCTGGGCAAGTCACTTAACCCTCTTATCTGTAAAATGGTCTGGAGAAGTAAATGGCAAACCACTCCAATATCTTTGCCAAGAAAACCCCAAATGGGGTCACAAAGAGTCAGACATGACTGAAAAACAACTGAACAAAACCAGCACAGTATTGGTGCACAGGTGATGTTGCAGGCAAAAGAAGTTGAGAATGAATGAGAAAATAACTGAGACTAAGGCAAACAGCATTCTTTATTTGAATGAGTACTGATCTAGGTTACTTTTTTTTCTAGAGATGAATATGAGTTATAGGCTCTCCTTTCCTTTGAATGAAACCAAACCACTAATACAATACTTATGTATAAGCCCCAAAGGATTATTAACATGCAAATATAAAATGGATTCTGAAAAAAAGGCATTAACTAATTCTAATTTCCCTATTCCAGCACACACTACATAAATTTTCTGATAACTTGGGGCTTAATGGGAAGAAAAGGTATTGGAAAAGGTTGTCTTCTCTGGAGGGCAGTTTTGTGAGGTATATTTGCTGAGAATTGAACACGAGAGCTGAAAGGGGGTAACAAAATGATTTCTGAAAAGTCTTCTGGTTTGCTTTATTTGGGGAATTGAGTGGGATGCTGATAATCAGTACATGTCTTTCTGGGTTTTTCTTTAATCTGTCTGTTGATCATTTTTTATCTCACAATAATAGTCCATTACATTCATATACTGCATCTTGTTCAGCCATTAGCCAATTGAAAGGCATCACCTTAATTTCCAATATTTTGCCATCAGGAAAATATTTTTTCTGCTACCAGATATAAATATTTTTGCACATGTAGGTCCTTTCCCCTTTTTTTAATGATCTCTTTGGGATATAGATCCATATACCTGGTGGTGATATTGCTGGATAAAAGGGTATGTGCAGTTTTGTTGCCCTTTGGACATAGTTCTAAATTGTTCTCCAGAATGGTTGGATTTCATTTGGAAGTTGGAGTTCATAACTCCACCAACAGTGGAGTCCCAATTTTTGCACATTGTCTCCAAGATTTATCATTTTCCTTTTTGGATATTTTAACCAATCTGATAGGAGAACAATTTTCCAGATTTTTGGTTGTAGTCCTAGCTTCTTTGCCTTGCAGCATATCATGTTCCATGACCTCCAATCCTTTAATGTTACAGCTACTAAGTCTTGGGTAAACATGATTGTGGCTCCCTGATATTTGAATTGTTTGTTTCTGGCCACTTGCAGTATTTTTTCCTTGACCTGATAGTTCTGAAATTTGGCTGTAATGTTCCTTAGAGTTTTTATTTTGGTATCTCTTTCCTGAGGTAATTAGTAGATTCTTTTTATCCATTAATTTTTTTTTGTTTTCAACATTCATTTCCACAAGATTTTGAGTTACATATTTTCTCCCCATTTCTCCCCTATGCCTCACTCCAAGATGGTGAGTCTACTGAAATCATAAGGAACTTATTAAACTTGAACTATTTACATTCTTATATGGAAAAAAATGATCATTGTAACTCATGAGACTCTTCTCACTATGAGGAGAGTTGAAGGGAATATACATGTATATCATCCCTCCCAACTTTCTTTTTTTTTTCTTTTTGGAGGGGGGAAGGTAGGGCAATTGGGTTTAAGTGACTTACCTAAGGGCACACGGCTAGATTTGTGTGTGTATGTGCGTGTGTGTTAAGTGTCTGAGGCCAGATTTGAACTCAGGTCCTCCTGACTCCAGGACCACTGCTCTATTAACTGAGTCACATAGCTGCCCCTGCCTCCCAACTTTCTTGTAGGGCAAGAGGGATTTCTATACCCCATTGCCTGTATATCTTATTTACCAGTTGCATTTTTTAACATGTGTTTTTAAAACTTTGAATTCCAGATTCTTTCCCATCTTCCCTCCTCACTCACCCCCATTGGGAAGATAAACAATATAGGTTGTATATGTGTAGTTATCAAAACATTTCCATAGTAGTTATATTGTGAAAGACTACCTATATTTCCCTCCATCCTATCCCGCCATGCACTTAATCTCTTTTCTCCTTTGACCCTGTCCCTTTTCAAAAGTGTTTGCTTCTAACTACCCTCTCCCCCAATCTGCCCTCCCTTCTATCATCCCCCCTCTTATCTTTTTCCTCCTTACTTTCCTGTAGTTTAAGATACCCAATTGAGTGTGTGTTTTATTCCCTCCTTAAGCCAAATTCAATGAGAGTAAGGTTGACTCATTCCTTTTCACCTTCCTGCTCTTCCCTTCCATTGTAACAGTTTGCTCTTGCCTCTTTTATATGAGATAATTTACACTATTCTATCTCTTCATTTCTCCTCCTCCCAATATATTCCTCTTACACCTCTTAATTTTAATTTTTAGATATCATCCCTTCATATTCACTTGATCCTGTGCCCTCTGTCTATATATACATGTACTCATATGCACACATATATACATACATACACCCTCCTATACATACATATATATGTATATATACTTATATATATATACATGTATATTCCCTTCAACTATCCTCATAGTGAGAAGAGTCTCATGAGTTAAAATTATCATTGTTTTCCATGTAAGAATGTAAATAGTTCAACTTTAATAAGTTCCTTATATGTCTTTTTCCTGTTTAACTTCTTGTGCTTCTCTTGAGTCTTGTATCTGAAAGTCAAATTTTCTATCCAGCTCTGGTCTTGTCAGCAAGAATGCTTGAAAATCCTCTATTTCATTGTATGTCCATATTTTTCCCTAAAGTATTATACTCAGTTTTGCTGGGTAGGTGATTCTTGGTTTTAATCCTAGTTTCTTTGACCTCCAGAATATCATATTCCAAGCCCTTCAGTCCCTTAATGTAGCAGCTGCTTGATGATGTGTTATCCTGATTGTGTTTCCACAATACTCAAATTGTTTCTCCCTGACTGCTTGTAATATTTCTCCTTGACCTGGGAACTCTGGAATTTGGTTATAATATTCCTACAAGTATTCTTATTGGAATCTTTTTCAATAGGCAGTGACTGAATTCTTCCAATTTCTACTTTGCCTGCTGGTTTTAGAATATCAGGGCAATTTCCCTTGAGAATTTCTTGAAGGATGATGTCTAGGCTCTTTTTTTGATCATTATTTTCAGGTAGTCCATTAATTTTTAAATTATCTCCCCTGGATCTATTTTCCAGGTCAGTGTTTTTTCCAATGAGATATTTCACCTTGCCTTCTATTCTTTCATTTGTCTGGATATGCTTTAAAGTATCTTGATTTCTCATAAGTTCATCAGCTTCTTTTTGCTCCAGTCTAATTTTGAAGGAATTATTCTCTTCAGTGAGTTTTTGAAATTCCTTTTCTATCTGGCCAGTTCGGCTTTTTAAAGCATTCTTCTCCTCACTGGCTTTTTGCGCCTCTTTTGACAGTCGAGTTAGTCTATTTTTTAAGGTGCTATTTTCTTCAGTATTTTGGGTCTCCTTTAGGCAGGCCTGACTTGCTTTTCATGATTTTCCCAACACAGATCAGCAGAGAAGGTCTCCGTCTAAGAAATCAACACAAAACATCAGTAAAGTCCCAGGACTTCTGAAAACATCAGCAAAATCCTCCTTCAGGACTTCTGTAAACAGGCAACAAGAAAGTCTTCTTTCAGGGCTTCTGAACCAGCAGTAAGGTCCCAGGGCTTCTGTAACAACAGCAACATCCTCTATCAGCAGACACGTCTGACAAAGTAACATCAACAGAGACAGATAAAGTGCAGGTACCACAGCAATTCTTCTTCCCAGTTCTGTTTGGTCCCAGCTTGTGATCCTGCTTTTATATGGCAGGTTCCTCCCATTTTAGGCTTCACAGGTTCTGTTTCTAACAAAGACTTGAAATAATCACAGGCGAGGCTCAAAGACACTGGAAGAACTGAAACAAGGAGCTAAGTCCTGAAACAAGGAGTTAACTATCTTTGCTTGCCATTACACGCACTGACCTTTTACTTTGGTGTTTCTGGGTTGAAAAGTCTGGAAACCACCACAAATGCCAGTGATTCAGTCCCTGGAGGTTTTCTCTGACCCGATCTGTGCTGTCAGTCTGTATTGCTGCAGCCCACGCTGGGCTGTGCTACATTCCCAACCTGTTGGCCTGCCAGGCTGTCTTCAGTGGCAGATTTGTTTCTCTTTCTCATTTTGTGGGTTCTGTAGCTCCAAACTTTTTTAGAGTCATTTTTTTATAGGTATTGTAGGTAAATGGGGTGTAAGGGTTATGGGATTTAAAGATCTCCCATGCCCCATGGACGTGCTGACGTAGCAGAGCAAGAGAAAGTGAAAAGCCGAGCTAACGGTCCTGCAATTGGCAGTTGGTGGCGGTTGCCTTTTTTTTTTTTTTTGAGTTAGGACTCTGGCTGAGCACTGCCAGAGGCCGGAGCTGCTGGGAGCAGGACTTTCTGCTAAGGACTCCGGCTGAGGACTGCCAGGGGCCGGAGCTGCTGGGAGCGCTCTTCCAGGACGCTGGGTGGTTGCTGTGAGTGGGGAGAGGAGGACCTTTGCCTGAGGTAGCCTGTTCTGTTTTAAAGGCTTGAAAATGTGAGTGCTTTCTACTTTATCTACCTGTGCCAATATCATAACTACTCTGATGGCTTTCACTTTCTGGTTTTGGGACTCAGTCTTTTGGTATCTTAATAAATTTTCTAGTTTATTTCCCCAAATGGCAAACCTGATGTATTTTGTGATGGATAATTATATCAGCATATTTGTAATCTCTATAGGCATTGTGAATATGGCATTGCTGATACATGGGGGATCAGTTCAAGCTAGTTCCTGTTTATCCTCTGTCATTTTGTCTCCACCCGCAATGATCATTTCTATGCAGATGAGTCTTCATATCTTGCTCTGATCTCTTTTTTATATTCCTGGATATTTTATAGATTTCTAAATTCAACCAAATTAATTGCACTTATTTTTTAATAATATTTTATTTTTTCCAATTACTTACACTTCTAATTTTTAACATTCATTAAAAAAATTGAGTTCAAAATTTTGTCCCTTCCTCCCTCACCTTTCCCCTCCCTAAAATAGTAGGAATTTTAAGTATATGTGCAATCATAGAAAACATATTTTAATATTAGTAATGTTGGAAAAGATGAAACATATCAAAATGGAAAACTAAAATAAAGATAAAGTAAAAATAGCGTGCTTTGATCTGTATTCTGACTCTTTCTTTCTCTGGATGTGGATAGCATTTGCCATCATGAGTCCTTTGGAATTGTCTTAGAACATTATATTTCTGAGAATAGCTAAGTCATTTATGGTTGATCATCATACAACATTGCTATTACTGTGTACAATGTTCTCCTGGTTCTGCTCACTTCACTTTACATAAGTTCATGTAAGTCCTTCCAGGTTTTTCTGAAATCTGCCTGCTCATACCAATAGTATTTCATTACATTCACATACCACAACTTGTTCAGCCATTCCCCAATTGATAGGTATTCCCACAATTTCCAATTCTTTGCCAACACAAAAAGAGCTGCTGTAAATGTTTTTGTACATATAGGTCTCTTTCCCCTTTTATGATCCTTTTGGGATACAGATCTACTAATGTTTTGCTGGATCAAAGAGTCTGTTGAAGTTTCAGCTTTCGGTGTGGAGTCCACATTGTCTCCCTCTGAGATAGTAGGACTCCAGAGTCTTTGTCTTTGTAGTCTGCTTTCTACCCATTTTGAGGCAGGGTCCTAACCACGCCCTTCCTCTAGGATCCCAAGCCTTTACTGTAGAGGGTTTTGCCCTGGAGCAAGAGTTACTATGTTTTCAGGGTCAGAGGGGGGTTTTGGAGCAAGTGAGGTTCACTCTGTCATCCTGGTCTTTGGAGGTCCTTAAAGGGGCTTTTTTTTTTATTTCTGGGCTATGAAGTGGTAGCCCCAGGAGTGTTTGCTGTCCAGGACAGGGGACCCTGTATTTGCTTCTTACCTTGCTCTTTCCAGTCCCAGCCCTTTGGTGAAAGGCCTGGTAGTGGACCTTGTGGTTGGTGGGAAGACTTGCCCTTAGAGTTGATCAGGCCCCTTCTGGGCCTGCCTCTGCCTGTATCAAAGAGTCTGCACAGTTTTTTAGCCCTTTGGGAATAGTTCCAAATTGTTCTCCAGAATGGTTAGATTAGTTCACAAGTACACCAAGAGTGCTTAGTGTCCCAATTTTCCTACTTCCCTCCAACATTTTTCATTTTCCTTTTCTGTCAAATTGACCAATCTGATAGGTATGAGTACCTCAGAGTTGTTTTAATTAGCATTCCTCTAATCAGTAGTGATCTAGAAAATTCTAAAAATTGCTACCAAAACCCATCCAGCCACCAAACTTCCTTATTCCTATTGATGCAACCAAAATCTTTTCAGTTACCCAGGTTTGAAACCTTAGAGTCACTCTGAACTATTCTCTGTCTCAACCTCTTTATCTTATCAATTGTCAAGTTTAGTTGATCCTACTTCTATGACATCTCTTGCACTCATCTTCTTTTCTCTCTTCCCACAACCTTTACCTCAGATGAAGTCCTCATTTCCACTTCTCTAAACCGTTACAATAATCTCCTCATTGGTCCCCCTGCCTCCGTTCTCTAATCTATCCTCAAAGTGGGTGTCAGACTTTTTTTCCTAACGCAAAAGTGTGACAATGCCATTGCCCTATTCAAGAAGCCTCAGTGGTTGCCTATTACCTTTTGAATAAAATACAAAATCTTTTGTCTGGCACTCAAAAGCTACCACCATCTGGTCCTCATCTAGCTTTGTAGCCTGGGTTCTAATTATACTGGCCCATCAGTTGTTCCCTATATGTGACATTTAATCTGCCTTTGTTCAGGTTGTGTCTTGTGTCTGGAATGCACTCACTCCACCTCCATCTCCTTGAATCCCAGTTTCTTCCAAAACACAGCTCAGGTTCTACTTGAGGCTTTTTTTATGATCCTGCCTGCTGCTGTGTGCTCTCTTTCTTGAAATTGTTTGTATTAGTGTCATAGCATTAGAGATTTAGAACTGGAAAGGGTTTTGTATCTAGTTAATATTTGTTCACCTTCCACTAAAATGTGAGCTCCTTGAGAGTAGGAAATCCTTCATTTTTCTTTATATTTCCAGCACATGGCCATGTTCCTGGTAAAGTCAGTGTTTAATGAGTATTTGTTGAATGTTGAATGACTCATTGTTTAATCTTTCTGTGCCTTCATTTCCTCAAATAAAAAATATCATATATATATATGTATGTATATATATATATATATACATAATACCTGACTAAGGTATTATGTTACTACTACTACTATTACACACGGATTAAGAAGCTTTTGAATAGAAACATAGAAATAGAAGAAAAATTGTACTGGCATCTTTAAGAGAAATATACTCTACAAAATTGGGTTATATTTATTATTTTGAGGATGGCCTTTGGGATAATAGCAATAATAATTTTGTGTTTATGTGATACTTTAGTGTGATAAAAAGCTTTAGACCTTTGATCTCACATATATCTCAAAATGACTTTGTTAAGTAGGGAGTACAAGTATTATTATTATCTCTATTTCACAGATGGGGAGACTCAGACTCAGTGAAATTACTGGTCCAAGACCAATAAGCCAGTAAATGATTGGCTCTGGGAGTTGAATCCAAGTTAAAGCTCATGTTCATTCTACCAGGCATCAGAACTCTAAATGAAAGAATAAAGGAGACATATTTTCCTGTCCTGTTGGTTAAGTGCAAAGAATATGAATCCTTCAATCAAAAGACCTGGGTTTGGATTCTATATCTGACTTTGGGTATATTCTCTGAGCCTCAGTTTCCTCATCTATTAAAAAATAAATTGATCTCTGAAGTCCCTTCTAGCTCAAAATCTATGAACTTATAATAAAAGATACAGAAAAAACTGATTTTTGGCTACTCTCTATGTGTGCCCAGAATCTTAGGCAGTTGTAGGCCCTAATCTCCCTGGTGAAAGGGAAGAAGGAAATAAGCATTTGCTAAGTGCCTACTCTGTCACTATGCTAAGTGTTTTTCAAATGTTATCTTATTTGATCCCAACAAGAACTCTGCAGTGTAGGTGCTATTATTATCCTGATTTTACAATTGCATAAACTGAAGCTGACAGCTATAAAATGGCTTACCCAGAGTTGTGGACCTACTATGTGTGGAGATATGAATAATGTCCTAACTCTAGACTCAGTGCTGGATCCCAGTTCTACCTATCTACCTCATTAGGGGAAAGGACTGATTTCAGCCATGGCAAGCAGATTTCAAAATCCTTCCCTAGTTCTAAAATTCTAGGATTCCCTATTACCTGGCAGTGCCTTAGGCTCATGACAGAATCATGTTTTGAATTCTATCAATTAGGGACCTGCAAAGGGTGCAGTCATTATTCTATCTGCTTGCCTACTTCTGAGTAAATTAGTTCCTGAAGTTGATTGGTTGACCTCCTTTGCTTCAGGGATTGGTATGGGTTTCTCCAGTAATGATTCCAGAGTTTATTACTCTTCCTGTGTTTTGGGACTTTTTCAAACAAAATTGTGCTACTTACTGGTAACTAGGGGGTCATCTATGCTATCCAAAGAGTTTCCTGCTGCTCATTTTCTTCTGTGCTACTTAAGTACTTAACTTCTTACCTGATAGTATTTAAGCACTACAAAGAATATGGCTCTTTATTCATCTAAAGGAATTTACAAGGTCAAAAGTATAAAATAGTAAGGAAATTTTTAGCCTCGTATTGCCTTTTCTCTGGGATTAATCATTTAGAGATGAGATGGCATTGTACAGTGGAAACATCACTGGATCTGTAGTCAAAAGACTGGGGTTAAAATACTCTCTCTGCAACTTAAAAATCTTGGGCAAATCATTTCCTTTTCTGGGTCTCAGTTTCCTCATCTGTAAAATGAGGGAATAGAAGTAGATGACCTTTAAGATGTCTTTCAACTCTAAATCTAATACAATTTAAGAAAGATCCCAATAGAACAGAATTTTACTTTGTTCTCCTCATGAATGTACATGAGTAGAGAGATAGAACTGTTGAACCCTGACTTTGCTGATGGTCAGAAAGATCAAGAACCAAATTTTGGAGCACAAGTTAAGAACATAAACTCACATGCTTGAAAAAGTCCCTCTTGTACCTTATGCTTTCCTGAGACTTGTGGGAGACTTTACAGGACCTTAAGACATCTAGTCCCACCTTCTGTTTTTAGAGATGAGGAAACTGATACTCAGAGGATGTTAGGTGACTTGCCAAGCTCACAGTGGAAGCTCATTAAAATTGTTCCTTTCCCCAGCTCCATCTCTTGATCTCGGACTCTCTTTGGCCATAGCCCTAAGAGATAGACCATTCTTAGAGACAAATTTGGCTGCTCATTTCTATCTGCCTGAAATCAGGTGGAGGACTAGAATGAAAATGGTTTGACCTCCCCAGCAGTATTGTAGCACTGGTTTTCATTGCAAACGAAGAAGCTAACAAAACACAGGCAGAAACAAAAGGCCTTGGGAAAAACTGTCCTGGGTTCCTTATTGCTATTGTGACTGCTACTTTCTAGGTCAAAGCTTTGTTTTGTTTTAATTTTCAGAGATAGAAACTTACTTCCTTAGTCTTGAGGTATTTCCCTGTACACGGCCTCTGCTGAGATTGCCAAGTAGCTGGGGGGAAATGGCTTCTCAAAGAGGAGGGAATGTTATTAATTCCTAGGAAAGAAGTGTGGTAAATTCAATGGAATTAGTTCGTGAATTTGCCTTTGTCATACCCTAGCAAGAAAAAAATATGGCAGAAATTCCCTCTAAATCTACTGCTAACGCCAGAGCCCTGGGAGTCCAAAGTCTGCTGTCTCTCTGCAGAAGGATGTTTTATGGGGCTGCAGAAATGATCATCAGTTAGTTAAATCATTGATCTCACCTGTTGCAGAGATGTGTATCTATGCTACTCTCCAGATTAGCCTGTTGAGAGAAATGGAAAAAAAATCTGTGAATTATGTAGGAATTGAGGACATGGAAATTGTTTTGTCAGATAAAAGGAGAAATTAAGAAAAAAAGTAAATGAATGACCCTTTTCAACAACTGACTCCAAAACCAAGTGCGATGATGATCATGGGAGTTATTTGGAGTTTCTATCATTAGAAAATATACTCTCATGTAAATTTGACATTAGAATTTTGCTAGTATATAGTATAAGGTCAGAATAACTGACCTTAAAGTTAGGTTTTGTAAAGTAATTTGCATCTTTTTTTTTCATTTAACTCTCACAATAAACCTGTGAGTTATATATTTTTACATATATGGAAACTAGGGATGAGAGGGGTTAGGTACCTTGTCCACAGTTACTATGTATCAGAGGCTAGATTCAAACATGTTTTTTTCTAACTCCAAATTAGGTGCTTTATGGTAGCATCAATAGAATCAAAGAACCCAAAGGCCCCAGTTTTTGGGATAAGAATTCACTATTTGACAAAAACTGCTGGGAAAACTGGAATATAGGATGGCAGAAAATGGGCATAGACCATTACCTAACACCATATACCAAAATCAAGTCTAAATGGGTGCATGATCTAGGTATAAATGTTGATATTGTAAGCAATCTCGGAAACAAGGAATAGTTTACCTGTCAGATTTGTGCAGAGGGAAAGACTTTATGACTAAACAAGAATTAGAGAGCATTATAAAATGCAAAATGGATAATTTTGATTACATTAAATTGAAAAGCTTCTGTACAAACAAAGCCAATGCAACCAAGATTAAGAGGGAGGTGGGAAATTGGGAAAGAATTTTTACAACCTATGTCTCTGAAAAAGGACTCATTTCTAAAATATACAGAGAATTGAGCCAAATCTATAAGAATACAAGTCATTCCCCAATTGATAAATGGTCAAAGGATATGAACAGACAGTTTTCAGAGAAAGAAATTAAAGATATCTATAAGCACATGAAAATATGCTCTAAATCACTATTGATTAGAGAAATGCAAATCAAAATAACTCTAAAGTACCATATCTCACCAATCAGTCAGATTGGCTAAGATGACAAAACAGAAAAATGACAAATCCTGAGGATGAGGATGTGGATAAATTGGAACACTAATGCATTGCTGGTGGAGTTTTGAACTGATCCAACCATTCTGGAAAGCAATCTGGAATTATGGCCAAAGGGCTATTAATAATCTCATACCCTTTGACCCAGCAATACCACTTCTAGGTTTGTATCCCAAAAGAGATCATAGAAGTGGGAAAAAGACCGATATGTACAAAAATATTTATAGCAGCTCTTTTTGTGGTAGCAAAGAATTGGAAATTAAGGGGGTGCCCATCAATTGGGGAATGGCTGAACAAGTTGTGGTATATGCACGTTATGGAATACTATTGTGCAATAAGAAACTAGGAGCAGATGGACTTCATATTTACATGGAGAGGCTTATACGAGCTGATGCTGAGTGAGAAGAGTAGAGCCAGGAGGAATTTGTACACAATTACAGACACAACTTATGTGTGATGACAAACTTTGATAAACTGGAATCTTCTCAGCAATCCAGAGACCTAAGTCAACCCCAAAAGACTCATGATGGAGAGAGATGTTTACATCCAGAGAAAGAACTGTGATTGAACCCAGATTGAAGCAAACTACCTTCCCTTTTTCCTCTTCTTGTTTGGTTTTGTTTCCTCTCTCGTAGTCTTCATTCCATCTGATAAAATCCTTCTTTATAACCTGACTAATGCCTAATGTGAAAGTATTTGCAGATACTATACTTGATTGTATGCCACCATGGGGGGGGGCAAGGGGGCGGAAAGAAAATTTGAAACTCAAGGAGTTGTGGTAATGAATCTTGTAAAGTAAAAGTAAACAAATTAATGAAGTCCACTATTAACTGCAAAAAGTCTATATAAGGATATTATTTATATAAGTAACTTGCTCTTTAAAAATGCTTCAATTAGTTTTCAACAATTTTAACTACCTTATAAAGGGATTAATTTGTGATTTATCAATCAATCAATCAAGATTTATTAAGGACCTGTTATATACTAGGCATTGTGCTAAATACTAAGGATACACAGAGAGGAAAAAGGCATTCTGCCCTCAAGGATCTTACCATCTAACAGGGGGAGACAATATTCAAATAAATATATACAAAGGAAACTATATATAGACTTAACTAAATATATAGGACATAATAAATAATATATAATATTATTTATATATTATATATAATATATATTATAGTATGTATGATATTATTTATATATTATATAATAGTATATAATATAAATAACTTAAATAAATACATAGGACATAACTAAAAGAGGGAAGGCACTGGAATTAAGAGGGGCTGGGGAAGACTTCCTGTAGAAGACAGGATTTTAATTGGGACTTAAAGGAAGCCAGGTAGGTCTGTGGTCTGAGTGGTGGAGTGAGAGTTTCAATCATCAGAGAAAATGCCTAGAAACAAGAGATAGAATGTATTCTTCATGGAAATGTGAGGAGGCCAGTGTCACCATGGCTCAAAGAGTACATTTTGGAAATTAAGGTGTAAGAAGTCTGGAAAGATGGTGGGGGAGGGGGGGTAGGTTATAAAGCCTTTGCATGCCCAAATCAAGTATTTTGTATTTACTCCTAGAGGCAATAGGAAGGCACTAGAATTTATTGAGTGTATGTGGGGGGTGTCATAATCAGACCCGCATTTTAGGCAAAAAATATTTCAGTTGCTAAATGGAGGGTGTATTGGAGTGGGGAGAGATATGAGGCCTTTAGGGAGATGCTAAGAGTCTGAACCAGAGTGATAGTAGTATTAGAGAAGAGAAGGAGGCATATTGGAGAGATGCTGCAAAGGTGAAATTGACAGGCTTTTGCAACAGATTGGATATGGGGGGGGCTGAGATACTGAGGAGTTGAACAAAGCTCCCAGGTTGTGATCCTGAAAGACTGGGAAGATGGCGTTGCCTTCCACAGCAATATAGAAGGCAGGAAGCATTTGGCATGTGGGGAGATCATGTTATGTTTTAGGCATACTGAGTTTAAGGCATCTACTGAACATCCAGTTTGAGATGTTTGAAAGGCAGCTGGAGATGTAGAATTGGAGATCAACAGAGAGTTTGGGAAGAAAGGTAGATCTCAGAATCATCAGCATAGAGATGGTAATTAAATCCAGGGGAGTTGATGAGTTTTCCAAGTGAAGTGGTTTAAAAGGATAAGAAAAAAGATGCCAGGATACAACCCTGAGAGGCAGATGATTCATGGTGAGAGTGATCTAAGACTGAAGCTTTACTGGGTATAAATGGCAATATGATAATTGGGCTAAGGATTCAAGAGAGGAGGGCAGTAAAGAGTTAGATTGATTTGTCAACAGGTCAAGATGGAGAAAAGAAAAGAGAGTGGCTGGTACAAGGGAGAGAGCCTGGTAGAGAATTGAGAATGAAGAATAGAGTTTTGTAAGGGAAAGCAGAAAAAGAGGTGAAAAGCCAAGAGATTATGGTCAAATAAAGGGATTTAAGCTTTTTTTGCGCATAGAGGTGGTACATTTGTGAGTGATGGTGAGATCAAGAGTATGACCATTTTTGTGCATGGTTGAATTGAGGTGCAAATTGGGAGATGAGTAGGTTGAGTAGCTGAATGTTTAGAGTACTTGAAGGAGTGTCAATATGAATGCTGAAGTCCTCCGGTATGAGGGCAGAAGTTGGGGAGGAGAGGCCAGGTAGAGTCCTCATTAAGGAAGGAGAGGGAGAGACCTGGCAGTTCTGTAGACAACAGCTACTTGAATTTTGATTGGGTGGTAAATATGAATATCATGAACCTAGAAGAAAGAGATCTTACCTAGTGATGGAGGAAGGGGGAAAATCTAGAAGTGGCAATGGGGAGTAAGAAGTGTTCCAACTCTGCTACCTTCACCAATGCGAGAGCTGAGGAGAATGAGTGAAGGTGTGGTCACTACTAGAAAGAGTGGCCAGTGAGGCTATGGCATCGGAGGTAGTAAGATTTACTAGATGCAAGGAGTAGGAGAAGAAAAAATTTCAGATGAAGGGAAGTTTGTTGCCTGTGGACCAGACATTCCAGAGGATAAAGTGCAAGGGTTGGGTGGAATTAGGGTGAAATTTTGGAATGGGAAGGATAAAGGCAATGGGAATGAGGAATTGGGTGGTAGAGGGTGTGGAGGAGAGTGACAAACACCAAGTGGAGGGATTGACCAAAGAAGTTCAGATTCAGGAAGGGAAGAATGATCACCAAAGGTTGATATATTAAATTGAAAGAGGACAGGGGAAAGAGCAGAAGGCTCTCAGGTAGTGTACACACACACACACACACACACACACACACACACACACACACACACAAACTATTCCTTTATTTTCCCCCTGCCCCTACAAGTCAATTTAAGCCTTACTTGAATAATTTTGAGTAATATCATAATTTTCTTTCTGTGGCTCAAAGGTGACTTTTCTTTGGATAGTTTTCTCATCTCATAATTCTATCATAGTTCCATTTGTATCCCAGGTAAGTTGTGATGCTGCAGCTTGCTTTCATATTGGACTTTAGTTTTCTATTGGATAGCTAAAGTAAATGCTTCATATGGAATAATAATTCATTTCAGGAAATGATTGCTTTCGTGATTCAGGTTTAGCTGTGAGTTGCCTCTGTGAAGAGAACAAAGCACATACACTAGTTTTACTACATCATTAAAGGTTTTATGGTGATTTTCTTTAGAATAACTGATTAAAATAATAGGCAATGTTGCCTTAGGTATTCCTTTTTACAAGGTTAAAGTCAGTTCCACCCATTCAAAGTATGTCTTCATCATGACTTTTTATCTTTATTTTTTTGCCCCAAATGTCAACAATTCTTCCCCATCTTCATCCACCCAACATACATTCTATGGGTTGCATTATGATATTGAGGTTTAGTTGTTAGAATGTTGGACGTGGTATCAAGAAGGCCTATTTTCAAATCCTACCTGATTCATTTAAATGAGCAGTAACATGTTAAGTGTTTATGTTTGTTGATTTTTAAAAAAAATATTAATATTTTATTATTTCTTAATTACACGTATAAACAATTTTAGCATCCTTTTTTTAGATTTTGAATTCCAAATTCTCTTCCTCCTCATTGAGAAGGCAAGCAATTTGACATAGGTTATACATGTGTATTCATATAAAACATATTTCCATGTAAGTCATGCTGTGAAAGAAAAACAGAGACAAAAAAAGAACAAGAATGTGTTTGTTGATTATGGGGAAGGAAATCCAGCTACTTGATTTGGTAAAGCAAAAAAGCTCCTTAGAGGTTCTCATCCTTCAAAACTGGCCCTCATCTATTTGTTAAAATTATTCAAGATTCCTTAAAAGATACAATAGAGATAACTTTGTTTGATCTTTAATATTAGGTGATGAGAAAAAACAACAACAGGGTAGCATATTTTTTCCTCCAAGATGTTTATCATTATCATGGTGGATATCCAGTACAGAGACCACGCCAAAGAATGTGTCCAGATGTTCCTGTTTGTAAGTGATGATGTCTTTTGCATCAAGTTCTGGACCATGGATGAGCCTCTTGGATAAAATCTGTAATTACTTCAAAGTATCTGAAAAATTGGCCATTCAAACATGAAAATCCACATATGTGAAAAAGGAAAGTGTGTTGTCCATATTTTGACATGCAGTAGGTCAGATATCTTTACAATTCATCCATCAGTATAAGTCAGGCTTGGAATTAAACAGGAAGGGGGGAATAGGTTGGATTGGTTTTGAGAAATTGCAAAGTTCCTTTAATGATTTCAAACTTCTCTCACTATCAAAGACCCATGTTTTTCATACCAATATTTTACTATGATTGTTATATAGCTTTGATTTATGAAATACCAAAGTCTATGAAGAATTAAAAGTTGGGCAGCTAGGTGGTCCAGTGGATAGAGTGCCACACCTGGAGTCAGGAAGACATGAGTTCAAATCCACTCTCAGACAGTTAATAGCTATGTGACCCTGGGTAACTCACTTATCCCTATTTGCTTCAGTTTCCTCATCAAAAAATGAACTGGAGAAGGAAATGGCAAACCACTCCAGTGTCTTTGTCAAGAAAACCCTAGATGGGGTCACAAAGAGACACATTTGAAAAACAACTGAACAGCAATAATAAAAAAAACAAACTCATGAAGGGCAATGGAGGAAGATATGGTAGGTGTATGCAAGTTTCAGTGTGTAATAAGCAAAGAATTTAGGACAAGAGCCAGCATGAAGATTATCAAAAGGGAAATGTGTGATCAAAAAACAAAATGAGAATATGATCTGGTTTTGTGGTCAGAGAAATGGGTAATGTGTAGACAGTTTACACTCTTAGCTGAGAGTTCATCATAATGTCAAGAGAAATTGAGGAAGCCCCAAGTCTGTTTGGTCAATGCCCTATGGTAAACGAATGGGAAGAAGTGGACAAGAGCAGGGGGATGCTGGAGCCAGTAGAAAAAGGGAGCAAATTGGGGCAGCTAGGTGGCACAGTGAATAGAGCACCCGTCTTGGAGTCAGGAGAACCTGAGTTCAAATATAGCTGCAGACACTTGACACTTAACTAGCTGTGTGACCTTAGGCAAGTCACTTAATTCCGGTTCCCTTGCCTTCTCCCCCCCCCACCCAAAAAGGGAACCAATGGTTAAATTTTCAATATGCACACACTCCTCAGAAATGGGCACATGCTACAAATGAATTTTGATTTATTTATTGTCTGGAATTTATAAAGTGATGGAGAAAATGTTAATAATGCAGATTAGATGCAAAAGTGCTGTTTATACATTTTTTAAAATTTATCTGAAGAGTCAGTTGTTAAATAATAACCAGCATACCACTGGATAAGACTCAGAGAGGAGTGGGATTATAGGGCATTTTGGGTGTTTAAACCTGTTCCAAGCACTATTTTGAGTGATGGAGATAGAAGGACAAAAATGAAAATTTTGAAGTCCTTGAAAAAGAGAAAAAAACCTTCTCATTAGATTCTAAGCTCCTTGAGGGCAGGGACTATCTTTTGGCCTTTCTTTGTGTATAACCTCACCATGTAGCACAGTGTCTGGTAGATGTTTAATAAATGCTTATTGACTGTCTTATTGGTGACTAAAGTCAAACAGTTCCTGCTCTCCAGGATTTTGCTTTCTATTGAGGAGAAATGACACATTAATATTAGCTACATAAATACAAATTAGATATAGAACAGTCTGTGCAACCATGAAAAATGTCATTTAATCTCTGTGAGATTCAATTTATGTATGTATGTATGTATGTATTTATTTATTTTTTTGCCTTTGGAGGGCAATTAGGGTTAAGTAACTTGCCCAAGGCTACACGGCTAGTTTTTTGTTTTGTTTTATTTTGTTTTTTTGTGTGCGGGTGTTAAGTGTCTGAAGCTGGAACCGAACTCGGGTCCTCCTGTATCCAGGGCCGGCGCTTTACTCACTGCGCCACCTAGCTGCCCCTAGACTCAATTTCTTTATGTGTAAAATGGAAATAATAACAAAACCTACCTCACAGAGTTATTGCAAAGATAAAGTAAGCTAATATATATGTAAAGCACTTCTTTATAAGCCTTAAAGTGCCACTAAACCAATTATTATTATGATTACTACTTTTACAATTATCATTATTACTATACTGAATGCGAACAAGGGACTTTTTTCCCCCACTGGATTGAAATAACAAAAATAGACAAGTGAACTTTCTGGATTTTCAATTCCCATGCCCAACCCCTTTTTCCTAATAACAAAGGACATTATTTTCTCTTGATTATGTTTACATGTCTTTCTGCAGGCTTTTTGTCCCATATTTCCCATAATTAACCACATTGTCTGGAGGTTATAAGCTGTGGTTAGTTACTGGGGTGACTTGGATTTTCCTTTCCAATTCTTCTCCTCCTGGTGTATATTACTGATTCAGAGGGGCTCTGGGCAATTTTCACTGTCTTCCAGCCACACCAAGTCACAGGCCTGTTTGTTCTTTCTTTCACTTCAGAACTGGGAAATGATAAATGAGCCACTCTCCAAGTGGTGGAGTAGGATGTCTCTGACTGATTTTGCAGTTAGTTCTCTCTCGGCATTGTATGTCAGAAATACGGCTTCATCCCTTTTCTGGGCTTTTGAGATGTCTGTGTTTTATTCTCTCTGTTTTCATGTTCTTCATCATTAAGGCCAGTTTCTTCTATGACTGTTTAGCATTGTTTAGCACTAATGTGGCCTCTTAGAATGAGGATCAAGAAATCACTAGACTTGACTTTTGTGTGGTGACGTTTAGTAGCTTAGGAATATTTGTGTATGTGTGTGTTTGGGGTTATTGTAGGGGAATGAATGCGTGCGTGCATGTGTGTGTGTGTGTCCCACTTCAGAAAAAAATACTGAAAGCTCTCTTTGCCCATTATCCAGCCCTGAGACAAAGCTACATTTTTCTTTTTTCTTTCCAGAACTGTGAATAGGGTAGGGCAACTGAGTCTTGATGCTGGCCACCTCCAGTACCCTGGGCCTAGGGGGATGAAATTTAAAGAGTGTAAACATTTAACACAGGAACAGCCTTAGAAGGAAATCAAGCCAACAATTAAGCTTGTCACCTAGCTAGTAAAAATAATTGGTTAAAATAGCAAGTTATATTAACAAATTCTCCCTTCTGCTTATCTGAATTTAGTTTATATTCTTTTCACATTATGATTCACAAAGTTGATTTGAGGACCTTTTTTGTACTATTTGATCCAGGTATCAAAATGACTAGTTATGGAAGGTTTATTTTCCTTTAACTTGGTTTTGAGCAGGGGTTACCATCTTTTTTTTAGAGTACTATGTTGAAATTTTTATTCTTCCTCTTCAAATATAATGGGAGACAGGAGTGGTAAAAAAAAATCTTATCTCCTGAAGGAGTCACTGGGAAGTTGTTGCCATATCATCTCTCATTGTGGAGCAGGAAATCCTACTGAAGGGGTGGGGAACCTGTGGCCTCAAGGCTACATATGGCCTCCTAGGTCCTTGGGTGCAACTTTTTGAATGAGTCCAAGTTTTGCAGAACAATTACTTTTATTAAGGGGATTTGTTGTGTGAAGTTTGGATTCAGTCAAAGGGCTGCACTTGAAGACCTAGAGGGCCTTGAGGCTGCAGGCACCCCACTTGTGGGTTAGGTTTACTGCAACTTGTGAGGGTGAATTTCCATAAAAAGTGGGGTAAGGGACATGGCAATCTGAATTATTAAAAATTGGGTCATATCTTCTCTTTGGAATGCACTGATTCCTAATCCGAATGATGGCTAATGGAAAGTGAAATGGATGTACATCCCCTGTATCCCATTTAATTATTCACATCATCTCATCCATTACAGAATGGAATGTTCACTAACATGTATTTTATACTATCTATACTCATGATGGACTACACTTGTCCACAGGGTCCCTATCTTTTCTTTTGTTTTTCACTATTAATTCCTCCTCATGCAATCTTTCCTCCTATATATACCCATTTATAAACATTGACTTTTATCTCTCTTTTTTCTTCCTTTTACTCATCCAAATCTTGGCCAGTTACTGTAAATCTCTCTCTCTTTCTTTGTCTCCCTTTCTCCCTCTCTCTTCTTCCCTCCCTAGCTTTCTCTGTCTCTTTTTTGTTTTGTTTATTTGTAAGCCATCCCCCCCCTCCAAAAATAAAACCCCAAACCCAGCCTCAAGTATAGCTAGTAATTATTCTGCTAATAATGTAATTCTATCAAGGAAAGAACTATGCTTTTGAAGAGAAATGAGATTTAATAAATGATGGCATCCACCAACATTCTAGGCAAACTAAAAAAAAGTTTTATTAGATTTATTGTTTTTCTGTTTTAATTATTTGTATTATTTTATATTTCCATTTCAAATGTGTACTATTTAAACAATGTGGTGGCTTAAATCTATCCTTGTAGACTCCCTGGGAATTTCATTTAAGATGAAAGTTTCCAATCTTTGCTTCACATGTGGATTATTAGCATAGGAATCTGGAGAATTAATTGCATTTTCTTAGACTCTTACGATCAACCCTGGGCAAGTGGATGGGGATGGTGATGGACTTTTAGAGTATGTCTCACATGTGATTGTGGGTAGAAATTGGGAAACCCAGAATAGCAATAGAATCAAGGGTCTGTGGTGGATACTGACCATGCTTCCTTTGCATTCCTTTTCCCCACCTCAATTCATGGATTCCTAAGAAGTTAATTGAAACAGAAGTGGAGATAAACTAGGTATATCTTCAAACTAGTTCATCTTAGAAAAATGAATCTATTGAGGATTCTTGATTTCTAATATTGTTTCTAAGGGAAAAAGCGATTTCCACATTTTAAGAATTCAGTTTGTAAATCAGGGACTTTTTTGGTGCATAGGAAGAATGATAAATTGAATGGGTATGAAGATGAGAACTGAAGGAATTAAAAGGCAAAGAGAGATCATAGTAGATTGGGGTGACCAGAGAAGACTGGGACCCAGATGGTGAGAGTCAAAATAAATCAAGATTGTAAGATTATTTAGAGTAGGAATTATTTCATTTAATATATTTGTATCCCAAGTTTGTAGGTTACTTAATGAAATGTTAATAATAATGTTATAAGTGCTTAATAAATGTTTGCTGACAAATCTCTTGGGGGTAATAAGCAGAAAAAGCTATAAAATAGTAATGGCCAATGATACTGGTTTGATGCCAAATCATAGAGAATTTTGAATTTTAGACCCTTGAAAAGGAAGTTGGATTTGGTTTTATGAGCAATGGGAAGCTCTTGAAGGTTGTTGAGCAAGAGTGTAACATTTTTTAAAGCTATTTAAGATCGTTTCTCTTGGTGTTGAGAGTAGGGTGCATCGTGTGGGGTAGAGACTGGATATAGTAGGCAAGTTGGAAGGATATTACTATTACCACATTCTAGGGGACAGAATGGCCAATGTAGGGGAGCAGAAAGACTATAGTTACAGATAAGTATCCCTGATGAATATAATTTCTCTTCTGGTTATACCACTGACTCATCTCTGCAAGAGGCTTTTGATTCCTGTAATGAAGAATTAAGGAGACTTGAGAATTGTGTGCAAATCATGTTTCCTTAGGTCTCAGCTGGCCAGTGCAGTGAAGGGCTAGACTATAATCATTCTGTGCTGATATTCATAGGAATGAGTGAGTCAGTCAATAAACATGTATTACATTTCTACTGTGGCTGGGCATTATGCTAGGTTTTGGGGGCACAAGGACAACGGTTAAATAGTCTGCTTTCAAGCAATCGATATTTTATAAGGGAAAGATATAGAGATATTTAGTCATTATAAGTTCTGGGGATCTATATACTTATGTCCAAGGTCACTGGGGACTAGGCTTCCCAGAAGGTACACTGCTGCTTCTCTTTTCAGTTTTCTTGGGATACTTCTTAGGGATAAATGCTATTGACTTGAGCCTGCATTTTGGTGTCTTCTCTCCAATATCAATTTCCAGTTACAGTTAGCATATCCCTTAAATCATCATTACCCTCCAGTAATTAGTATACCAGTGTCATTTAACCAGTTAAAATGAACTGATTTTTACAAGGGGCTATTTATTGGAAACATATAGCAAGAATAGAAGTATAAGCTATTCCCCTGTGGGGAAAACAATCTAAAGTTAATTTGACTGCTTCCAAGCATTTGCCTTTTCAAGGCCCCTTCCAAATTCAATATGACCAATGAAAGGTTGTTGAGGGTGACCCCTTTGTTTGTAGAACCCCAAATCTTGCCTGTGGGATTAGTTGCAGTAAATATCCAAACTCACAAGATCATAGCTCACTCCAACATTTCTTCACCTAAAAACAGTAAACAAGAAGCCCTCAGAGGTACCATTTTGGTCCAGGATGGAGGGCCTAATTCCTCTCTCTCTTTACCCAGAGGCTTACAGCAGGTGTTCCTCACTCAAATTAGCCAGCTAGAAAAGTTGACCCCCTGGCAGTCTTTTGTTTCTTTCCCATTTTCAGTTCAGCAGTCAACCAGAAAGGCTCATGCTCAAAAGCCAAGGACAAAAGCATAGTCAGAGAAAAATCCAGGGTTTTGAGCTGGATTCCTTGGTAAATGATAATAACAATGATGAAGGTAAGGCTGCAAGTGCAATATTTATTGTGATATTTACTGCAGCTAATATTGTCCCACCATTAGGAGAATGCTTAGCATAGTGGCTGGCTCATAGTAGCTTCTTAAGAAATTTCTCTTGACTAATTGACTGGAAGCATTTACATTTTTTCTAGTAGCAGTGGTGAGAAGAAATTTCCTAATTGATCTCTTATCTACCAATCTCTTCGCTTTCTGATCCAGTCTCCATACAGCTACCCAATTATTATTCCTAAAACACAGGTTCAAGTCTGTTACTCCCATGATCAGGAAGCTCAGGGGCTCCCTCTTGATTCTTGGATAAAGCATGAAACTCCCCATCTGGAATTTAAAGATATTAATAACATGAATCTGATCTTATCTTTGTATAATGATTGCCCATTACTTTCCTTCCTGCTTTCTATATTCCAGTCAAACTGGCCTTTTTGCTGTTTCCTGTATATGATGTTCTACCTCCCATCTCTGGCTCACCATGCCTGAAAGGCTTCCTCTTCTCACTTTGTAAAAATCAGTTTTATTCAAAGTACTTCTGCTATAGGAGCTCTTCTGATCTTCAAAGTTGTTAGTGCCCCTCCCCTTTCAAAACACTTTTCATTTATTCCCTATATACTTTGTAGATTTATTCATGTTGTTTCCTTTTTCAGTAGAATACAAGCTCCATGAGAGCAGGTTCTATTTCAGTTTTATTCTGACATCTCCATTGCCTAGAACAATATCAGTCATGATAAATGAGTTGAATTTCTTTTGGTCCTTCCATTTTCTAGCTCCTGCCTTTCCTCTGACCAGTGACAGGCATCTATGAGATGACTGGCAGGTAGAAGGATTCATTTACTGACATGGAACAGTACAAAATTAATGAGTTCATTGGGGGATTCAGCACACGACTTTGGCTTCATAAACTTGGCATTCTAAACAGTTAGCACATTAAGTTCACAAAATAGATGCAGGCTTCGCAAAATTCCATGCAGTTGGGAAGGATAATTTCTCCCAATTCTCCCTTCCTTGTTTAGTTCAAGAGCATTTACTGGGGAATGACTGGACTGGGGGGAAATGAGGACATTATGGGAAGATGATAAGGATATATTGGGCACCCAATAAATCTCAACAGTCAGTCAATAAAATTCGGGAGGGGCAGCAAGGAGATATATCTTCACCAGGAAGGAAGAGCTAAGCAAAAAAGAGGAATGCTTTAAAAGAGCCTTGCTGCCACCAGGAGCCAGATGGCCTTTTGGACTCCTCTGACCTCCACATCTCATTTAAAGGGACAGTCACTCTCAAAGCAAGGAATGCCAAGATTAAATGCATATAGAATCCTCTCTCTCTCTCTCTCTCTCTCTCTCTCTCTCTCTCT
>NW_027186473.1:52950459-52992903 GCF_028583685.1 Petaurus breviceps papuanus
CTCTCTCTCTCTCTCTCTCTCTCTCTCTCTCTCTCTCTCTCTCTCCTCTCTCTGTCTCTGTCTCCCTCCTCTCTGTCTCTCTCTTTCTCTCTGTCTTTCTGTCTGTATCTCTCTCTGTCTCTCTCCTCTTTCTCTGTCCCTATCCCCTCTCTCACTGTCTCACTCTGTCTCTGTCTCTCTCTTCCCTCTCCCCACCCCCTCCTGCCCATGAGCCTTGAAAGAGCAATCTAGGGGTGTCACCTGTTGCTCTACAAACAACTGTAGCTTTTCAATAACACATAGAGGTGGCAAGCAGGAAGAAAAAGAAGAGGAACCAATAGAATGTAAGCTCCTTGAGGACAGGGACTGTTTTGTTTCTATCTCATATCCTTGGCACCTAGAATGTGGCATTGGCTCATCAGGATAAGGAATAGGAAAATGATTGGCCCTATGATTTCATTGATATGGGGAACTCCCAGGGGAAGAAAGTCCATCTACCAATGCAGATCAGTACCTTCTCTGTGATTTTTAGTTTTAGAGAGCAGTCTAGAGCATCGCACTGTTATTATTGGTGTTATTCAGTCATTTCCAGTTGTGTCTGACTCTTCATGGCCCCTTCTGGGGTTTTCTGGTTAAAGATACTAGAATGGTTTGCCATTTCCTTCCCCAGCTCAAATAGGATTAAGTGACTTGCCTGGGGTCACACAGCTAATAAGTGTCTGAAGCTAAATTTGAACCCAGATCTTTCTGACTCCAGGGTCCAGTGCCACCTAGAGGACCCTTAGAGCAACACTCTAAGGTTGAGTAATTTGTCAGTATATATCAGAATGTTGGACTTGAATCCATATTTTCCCATCTTGGAGTTTGGCCCTCTATCCACTACTCTTACTCTATACAGCCTCTCCTGACACATATTAACTAATAATAAATACTTGCTGAATGAATGAATGCATGAATGAATGAATGATGTAGTGGTATGATTTGATGCCAAAAAAAAGGGTAGCAACATGAAGTGGCCTCTTTAAAATATCTCTAAAAAAATGTTAACTTGGATGAAGGCATAGATAGCATGCTTATCATTTTTGCAAATACTCTGAAGCTGGGACAAGGGCTAATATGCCGGCTGGCAGAATGAAGATCCCTTCCCCTCTCAAATATTGACAAACTAGAATGATGGGTTGAATTATCTTTATCCTTCCTGGGTAACAATTACATTTTCTGTCAAATAAGGAGGCTGGTCTACATGACATCTAAGTTTCCTCCAAGCTCTGAGATCTTATTATCTAATAAGATAGGATTTAATGGTCATAAAGATAAAGTCTTGCATTTGACTAAAAAAAATCATAAGTACAGTATAGGTGAGATAAGGTAAAGTTCTGTAAACAAGATTTTTTTTTTCATGGAATGGAAGATCACTGTGAATCAGATATATGATGTGACCACCACAAAATCTGCACGATAGAAGTAAGAAGGTCCAGGACAAGGGTTAGTATTCACCTCATTGATCAGATCATGGCTGTGCTATTGCTTCTAATCAATGCCTGGCAACGATTCAGATGAGCCCTTTGGGGAGAAGGTCTGGAGTATCAGAGAGCTGCCTGGCCTAGAGTTTGCCTTCCAGTTCAGCCTGGGTCAAGCCAGTACTTTCCCCTTGTTTTGATCAACTTTTCTGTTTACCTAGGAATGGGCAGGAATAAAATGATAAAAGTGCCTGAAACCTGGCCAGGGTTAAGAAATGTTCTGAAAATAACCCCAGTCATAACACTTAATGTGGTCACTATTCTCCCCCCCCTTTTTTTTTGAAAAAAAAAAAGGACATCGTTATTTGAGTTTTTTTCCCCACAACATTTCCTCTTATTACCTCATCCCTTTCTTTGCATGCAACATATGCTGGGAGTTCTCTTATCAGATTCAGACACCTTTTTCACTGGCAACCCCTTCTCTTTCCACCCTGATCTCCACTTCATTTCCAGTTTTATTGGTGTCACAGGGCATTATCATCACTTATTGCCTGGTTCTCCTTTCCTAAGTGCAGGAGGTACAGAACCCTGGCTAATTACAATGGCAGCCTAGTGGGGAAAAGGGGGGTGCTTTGAAATTAAAATGTTTTCATCATCCACAGTTCTCCTGGATGTGTTTGTTTATTTTTTCCCTTTTAAAAAAATTGGCTGCTGTGATGAACTATTATACTGTAAAGAGTGCTGTTAGACATTGCTTAAACAGAGCTGTAAAAAATGCATAATTTGATGACTCAGTTCATTTCAGGTCATAGGACAGGCCTTGGGTTAAGGTGCATGTGACAGAACAAGAATGAAAGAGAAACTTGTATTGGGTGGGGATCAAGGCACATAGGCCCCATTCTTTGAGGCCATGGGAATTTCTTACAGGTGTCTGGGCACCAAAAAGCACAGAGAAACAACATACAAACAAAAACACAGCAGTTAGAATTTGGGTGAATTGCAATGACCAATCTTAGGCCCAGAGAAAAGGGGAAGAAGAAGAAATATACCCCTTCCCTTCAGATAGTGAGTTGGGGCATGGGGAGCATGGCCTGATGAGGGTCATGACTTTGCCATGTGACATATACTCTAGTCACATAGTGGATTGACTTTCTGCTCCCAATTTCCTTTATTCCAAGGATGATTTTATCACTGGGAAATTATTCTGGTATAAAAAGGAAAAAAGTAAATAAAAATATGTTGAGTGGGGAGGAACAGGTGGAGAAAGATCCCAGGAAATGTAGAGGGTCAAAGTTTGAATACTATATCTGCTAGCCTTGTGACCTTGTCATTTCCCCTCACTGCTTCTCAGTCTATTAATGTGTCAAATACAGGCATAGGATGATCTCTAAGGTCAACATATGTTCTAGTGGCTGGGGCAGCTAGGTGGCACAGTGACTAGAGCACTGGACTTAGAGTCAGGAGTATCTGAGTTCAAATCTGGCCTCAGACACTTAACACTTACTAGTTGTGTGACCTTGGGAAAGTCACTTAACCCCAAATGCCCTTCTTTACCCCTGCAAAAAAAATGTTCTAGTGGCTATGAATCATGAAGCTTCTGCCCTCTTTGGAGTCTATCCCAGTACTGTCCTGGAAGTTTTCTCAATCTCATTGGCCAGACAATGAGACCCCACCAAGACTGCTCTTGAAACTTACTGGTGAGTTATGTGTAGTTAGTACTTGCCTACAGAGGGTTGTTTTGACTTTTCTGCTTCATCAGGTAATCGGGTTCACATTTAGCTTTGGATATGAAATCTTCTAAGTGGCTCAGTGGATAGAGTACCTGGCCTGGAGTCAAGAAGAATCAACTTCCTAGTTCAAATCTGGTCTCAGACACTTATTAGCTGTGAGACCCTAGGTAAGTCACTTAATCCTTTTTTCTTCAGTTTCCTCATCTGTAAAATGAGCTAGAAAAGAAATGGCAAACACTCTAGTATCTCTGCCAAGAAAACCCCATATGGGGGCACCAAGAATCAGACAAGAACAAATGAACAACAAACCAACTGGAAACACAGGACTGGTACAAACTATCTGTTCACTCAACAGATATTAATAGAGCACCAACTGTATGCAAGGTACTATGCTAGGTACTTTGGAGAAAGGTTGGGTGTGAAAATATAATAGTAGATTTTTGTAGTCATCTTCAGAAAGCCAATTAGCCAGGTCTTGGGGGACCATGATTATAGGATTAGATTACCAAGGAAGGAGAGAGGGAGAGAGAGACACAGAGAGAGAGAGAGAGAGAGAGAGAGAGAGAGAGAGAGACAGAGAGAGAGAGAGAGAGAGAGAGAGAGAGACAGAGAGAGAGAGAGAGAGACAGAGAGACAGAGACAGAGACAGAGACAGAGAGACAGAGACAGAGAGACAGAGAGACAGAGAGAGAGACATAGAGACAGAGAGAGTGAAGAGGAAGACCAAAAACAGAACTTTGAATGATGCTTATAGATGATATTAAGGGCTCTGGTTTAGAACCATTATTGTGAGAAAATATTTCTATTGCTCCAGTTAAATCATCAATTCAATTAATTCAACATAATTCAATATACATTTATTAAGCACCATTATGAGCATGTTTCTGTGCTTGGTGCTAGGAATATAATAACACAAGACAGCACACCTCAGAAGAAGCTTACAGTTCAGTTGAAGGATGAAGTAAAGACTTCACAGAAATAACTATGACACCTACGAGAATTCAATAAGTGAAAAGGAGAGGTCCACATAAAGCACTATGGAAACACGGAGGAAGGGGAGATCAGTTTTCATTGTAGAAATCAAGGTAGTCTTGATGGAGAAGGTAGCATTTAAATTGGGCCTTCAATTCAATTAATCATTTACTGTGTTTTTCTCTGGCATTAATGGGGCTTCAGTGGATCCTTCCTTCACTGGCTTGCTAGGGATAAATGTGACTTAATGACCATGCTACCTCTCTATTTATCACTTGACCTACATTCATTTTGGACTTCTTTGTCTCTAGAGGTTTTTTGTCTGCTCCGTGGGCAGAGTTTCTCCCTCCTCTCCTGCTCTCCAGCTTTCTCTTAAGTCTTCTTCCATTATCTTTTAAGCTCCTTGAGGTCAGGGATTGTCTTTCTTTTTCATATTTGCATCCCTAGTACTTAATGCAGTACTTAGCTAAAGTTTTACCAATATTCCTCTCAAAATAAGTATAAAATAATGCCACAAATAAAGACAAATTTTGGCATGGCAGAGCCAACAAATATCAGAAGAAGACATTTTACCAGCCTAAGGCAATATAGAAGGTCTACAAGAGAGGTCTGTAAATGGGGGTTGGTGCAGGTCCAGAGCATTCCAGGAGCACCAATGATGGACCTTGGAGGCTGGCACAGCAGCAGTAGCAGCAGCAGAATCAGGAGCTTTGAAAGTTCTCACCCCAGAGATGGTAAGGATATCTAACAGTTTTTCAGAACACATTAGAGAGAACCCTTTGCTGTCACTGAGTACAGCTGGTGTTGATTGGCAAGTTGATTGCCCTTAAGCATTTCTGGGTCTTGGTTTCAGGAAAGAGGAATACTAGTAATTGGTTACAAGAGAGGAGGGATTGGTCACAGGTCCAGGGTCCAAAGGAGCACCAAGAATTGTGGCTGCAGGGGAGCAAGGACTCACTCTGCGTAAAGAGCAGGGCACAGACCAGGAAACCAGTGACCACACCTCTCCCAGGATAACATTACCTTTGGAAGGCCCCCAAGCTTGCAGACTCCAAGAACTAGCTCTGAAAATAGCAGTATGAAAAAGCCTGGAGCTTAGCATAGTACTCTCCACCCTCAGGTGAGCAGAGCCCAACTTTACTTTATGATCAGGGTCAATAAATAGATTGTGAAAATGAGAAAATTAAAAAAAAAGGAAAGTGACCATAGAAAGCTACTATGGTTGCAGGAAAGACCAAGACATAAATTCAGAAGAAGATAATGTGAAGACAGCTACAAGTAAAGTTTCAAAGAAAAATGCTAATTGGACCCAAGTCCAGCAAGAATGTCTTGAAGAATTAAAGAAAAAAACAAGAGTGATAGAGAAGGGGCGGACAGGTAGTACAGCGAGTAAGAGCACTGGCCCCAGTGTCGGGATGACCTGGGGATCAAATCTGGGCTCAAATACTTAGCACCACACCCAGAAATAACTGGCCATGTAACTTTGAGCAAGTTACTTAACCCCAATTGCTTAAAAAAAAGAGTGCTAGAGAAAATGAGAAAAGAAATGAGAGTAATGTAAGAAAACTATGAAAAGAGAATGAACAGCTTGGTAAAAAGAAGCACAAAATTACTAAAGAAAATAACAACTTAAAAAGTAGAATTAATGGCAAAGTGAAATGAGAAGAAACAGGAGATCATTGTGCACAATAATAGCAGTGTTGTAATCATAATCAACTGTGAAAGACTTACTTACTCTGATAAATACATCAATCCCAGACAAATTCAAAGGACCCATGATGACCTCCAGAGAAAGAAACAATGAATTTTGGTTGCAAGTTGAAATATATTTTTGTCACTTTATTCTTTTAAAAAAAGATGACTAATATGGGAATATCTTTTGCAATATTTCATGTGTATAATTGATATCATATTGTTTGCCTTCTCAGTGAATGGGGAAGGGTTCATGGAAGGAGAGAATCTGGAACTCAAAATTTAAAAAGAAAAGAATGTAAAAAAACACATAGTAGGTGCTATTGCCTCTGATGGAAGAAAGGGAGAGACTTCAACAGGTAATGTAGTTCATTCCAATTATAGAAAACAATGTGACTAATGGCATAGTGATATATTACAAAAAGATAGAGATGAAATAAAAATTAGAAGAAATATGAGATACTTATATTAGAAGAAATATAACATACTTATGAAAAGGTAGATTGAAGCTCAATTGCATAGGGCCTTGAATACCAAAATCTGGAGTTTATGCTTTATTCTGTAGGCAATAGAGACTCAATGCAGATTTATGGATAGAGAGGTCATATGATTTTTGACTATTGCCCTTTGTAATTATAGGAAACTCATTTAAATTTTTTCTTCCTATGAGACTTCAGCTAAATACAATAAACTAATTTTCAGGCAGACTTCATTAGCTATGGTTTTAGCATTGGAAAGGCCTTTGGGGGGAGGAGTCACTGAATTCAATCTCCTCATTTCCAGATATGGAAACTGACCTTTGAAAAGTTGCAGTGATTTACCCAAGATCTTACAGGCAGCAAGGGACAGAACTAAGAGTTGAACCTGGGTTTTAAAATTCCAGTGCTATTTTTACCATGCCATGATACCACTAGGAACTAATGGAAAACACTCAGTAAGAATGTTAAAGGAAGAGAGAGGTTACAGAACCAGGCATCCCTCAAGGAAAACTATTCTGTTTGCAAGAAAACTCAAAGTATAATAGAAGGAAATCTAGTTGGCGAATCAAAGAACTGTACATGGTATTGAAAGATAAGAGAGAATAAGAGCATGGTTGTATTTCCATGGGCCTATTGACTCAGCCCATTTGATGGAATTGACTAGCTTGGATAATTTTTCTCCCTATTGAATTGAGTAATTTTTTGATTGAATTGACTCGTTCCTTTGAAATCATCAAAAGGTAGAATCAAAGGTAGATTATCAAGAAGGAATCAATAGAAATAATGACAGCTTGTAAAAGTCAATTAAAAGAAAGCAAGCAAGACATGGGTAGTAATTTAGAAAAGACCTAGAGATATATTCTCTGAATGCAGAGGCAATTAGAGAAGAAGAAAGGAAAACATTGCCCTTAGTGGAAATTGAGGATGGGATAAAGAGAGGAAACATGTCATTTATTTTTTAAAAATATCATTGATATCTCTTACTTTTACATACCTTTATTTCCCAATACATCTTCCCATGAATATTTATGTTAACAAAGAGTAAAAAAGAGAAAGAAAAAAATCTATCAAAGCTAACCATTATAACAGTGAAGTCCAACATTATATGCAGGTTCCATACTCATAGTCATATTCTGCAAAGAAGAGTTTCATCAAAAAATGTTTCATCTGTCTTCTCAGGAATATTCTTGGCCACTATAATTTCAGAGCATCCAATTCTTAGGTTTTTTTTTTGGGGGGGGGGGGGGGAAGCCCGGGGGATAGTTTTTGTTCCTTCCATTTTCATTGCCACAGTCATTGTGTCTGTGTTTCTTTCTGGTGCTACTATATTCATTTTTGCCTCAATTCATGTCTTATGGCTTCCTGTGCTTCTCTGCATTCTTTATGTTCACTATTTCTTTTTTCTTTTTGGAGGGGGGAAGACAGGGCATTTGGGGTTAAGTGACTTTCTCAAGGTCACACAGCTAATAAGTGTCAAGTGTCCGAGGCCGGATTTGAACTCAGGTCCTCCTAACTCCAGGGCTGTTGCTCTATTCACTACACCACCTAGCTGCCCTCTATGGTCACTGTTTCTTATGGTCCAATAATATTCTATTTCATTCATTACTATAACTTGTTTAGCCATTCCCCAGGTGATGGTCACCTACTATGAATAACATATACTTTAAAGGAATAGTGTCATGGAAATTATTGGCCTAAGTTCAGATTGATTGTTATATCGACTTCCCACAACCACATTTTGTCACTGTTGGTCTCTCCTCCAGTGATGCAAATCTCTACATCTCTGTTCCTCAGCACACCAGCACTGTCACTGCTAATTTCTTTGGGCAACCTTTGGTGATAAGTGTCTTTGAATTTAACTAACTGGGTTTCAGACAAGAGACTTGCTAAGGTCTGTCTCTGGGTCTACACAGAAAACTTTTCCACTTTGGCAGCATTTATCAGAATTTATATTGGAAATATTACTACAAACGAAAGAAAAGAAGAAAATATGCCATTTTAATAAACTATTTCCTCCAAATTACTACCACTTAGAACCTAACATTACAGTCCTTGAGGTATTTATTTTAGAGATTGTCCTGGCATTAAAGAGTACAAAGGCAGGGAAAGCAGTGGTATTGGAGAGGAAGGGGTAATGTGGAGAAAGGAGCAAGGATTTAGTAATCACCTACTAAATGCCAGCCACTGTCCTAAGAACTTTACAAATATTATCTCATTTAGGCTTCACAAAAACCTTGTTGTTGAGGAGGAACATGCTAGAAGCAAAACTATTCTAAAGGCATTATGTGACCGATGTACCAGGTATCAGAAGGATAGGAAACTAACAAAATAAATGGGAAAAAATCTGTCTTTGTTAATGCTAAAAAAAAGCCTGATGAAAAAACATCATTAATAACAAACCTAACCTTCTCTTACATCTTCATTTATATAAAAATAGATATATTTTCAATGATAATATTAGTAGGGAATGAGTAGGCTTTCACAAGAGATATTCAACAATGGACTATAATTTTACAACTTCACAATTGATTGGAAGATGTAGAGAATATAAGATTGAATTGTGTTTATTGTTAGATGACTATAAAAAATTGATTTGGTAGAAAAACCAATATTTAAAAATCTCAATTCTAGTAAGTCAGTTGGTCAGTAACCATTTACTCTCCCATTCACCATCAAGATCATTTAGAATTCGCTGAAATATTTAGCAGCAAGACTAATCTTTGCTTATTCAATGAGCCATAACATAAGGAGATATAAATTTGCCAAAGGCCTTTGCCATTATGATGGAGAAGAAGCAGTACAAAGGTCATTGAAGGAGTCCCTGTGCATAGGGATGCCCTCCAGATACTCCTGTTTTGGGAAATCACTGTGATGATGGTGTTAAACTCCAGAACACAGCAGAACTTCTTTAAGGGATATAGTATCACTCAAAGAAGTTTCACCTGGCCACAATAAAGAACAAATGGATGAAGAATGGCTATCGCTTATATTTCAACATCCATTTGGATGGACATCCAAGAACTTGTTCAATAGCATGCATACCTGGGCATACAATACAAATGAACAGTAAGCTGGGTCCAGATTTGAAAAAAGGGAAGAGGGTGGGCAGGAATGCCTTTGAGAAATTACAGAGTTCTGTTACTAACCCCAAGCTTTCTATGAGAACAAATTCTCTTCTTTTCAATAGTAACATTTTAATAATGCTGTATATGGCAGTGAGAGGTTAAATACCACTGCCTTCAAAAAACTCAAAATGAGTATTACAAAGAGGGCAGTGGAGAGGCACATGATCAGTCCATCAGGCAGCTTATTAAGTACCTACTATTGCCAGGTAAATGTTGGAGATACAGAGAAAGGCAACTAGTCCCTGCTCTCAAGGAGCTCACAGTTCAGTGATAGAGACAACATACAAACAACTATGTAGAAACAAGATATGTACAGAATAAATTAAAGATAATCTCAGGAGGGAGGTACTAACCTTTAAGTTGTTTGTGTGTGTGGGGGGGGGAAGAAACAGCATGGTGAGTATTGTCAGGCTACTACATGCGACCATTGAGGAAATAAGAAGAAGAGGAGTAAAATATAGTCAGGGATATGTATGAGAGAGTCAAAAAAGGGGGGCAGGGCTAGTTACAAGGTGAGAGTGAGATGCATTATTGTAACAGGGTGTTACAGAGGAATAATGGGTGGACAGCCAGAGAACTCCACTAATTGCTTCACAAATTCAGAGAAAGTAAGGAAGGATTCCAGCACATATGGGATGTATCTCCTGTGGTGGACTTTTGGCATTACACATATAAGAACTGCATAAGATGGGCAGGTGTGGATGGGTTTCTAGTTATATAATAGGAAAGAACTCCCAAATAGATGAGATCATGAATCCAGTTGAGTATGGAGTATATGTCACTGGAATTTCCTTGAAGAACTTAGGGCTATCTCTGTACTAAGGCGGGGCATTGGATTAGGATTTTAGCAGAGGTTAAGCTTTATATTTGGAAAATTATTGGACAATCAATGAACCTTTTAAAGCATGGTGAAGATAATAAGCTCATGAAGAGCTAGTCTTGACAGACTCATCTTCATCGATAACAATAACCATAAAGAATAAGCTCATGAAAAACTAGTCTTGCCAGACTCATCTTCATTGATAACAATAACAATCTTGGCAGATTGGAGGAAGATGCCATCTGTCTTGGCTTAGGGAAGTTACCTTCCAGGATGCTGTCTTGCCCTACATATTCATCTATATAGTGAGAAACTAGGGCCATTATAATGGTGCTTACGTGGATGTAAAACTGGCCGGAATCAGATTCAGAGAGTATTGTTGACTCAGAGTCAACTGGGGCAAAGAAGGGAGGAAAGGACAAAACATATGATGTTTTCCAATGGTCAGTCCTGGATCTAGGATTATTGATCATTTCTAGCAATAATGTAGAAAGTTATCCCATCCCCCTGCAAACTTGGAAGCTGTGTGAAAGCAGGGATCATGTCTTGTCTAAATTTGGCACCTGACACAGTATCCTGCATGCAGGCACTAAGCAATTTCCCTTATGTGTCTATCTCCATTGCTTTGCATAAGGGGTCCTCCACAAAGTAATCCTTCAATTACACTGCTCAGTCATAGATTTCATGTTAACTACTGTTTTTGGTTTCTCATGGAAGAATGCAATGGTTGGAAAGAAAAAAAAAAGCTCAGTGGAGCTGGGGATAAAACATTTGGAATGCACTTGCTCCTCCCTGTGTCATATAGGATCCACCATCTACAGGAGATCTTTTCTGATGCCTCTAATTGCATTTTGAAAATATTTTTCATTACTTTGTTTATATGCTATATCCACTTATGTACTATCCCTAGTAGAATGTAAACTCCTTAAAGGGATTTTTGTTACATAGAGCGTTATATAAAGTAGGTATTTAATATGCATTTGTTGAATTGCATGATCGTTGTATGATGACCAAATGAAGTTTTTAGATTATACCAAAATGAATCATTGCATTTGAAATTAATTTAAAGAAATGGTCAGAAACCCAGAGTTTCAGTTAGAAATGTAAAGTTGTACACTTTGAGGAGGAAAAATAATTAAAGATACAGGCAATAACTGTCATAAATAAATCTTGTTAAAGAAAAATCTAGTAATTATATAATAGGACAAACTGGCCAACTATGAATCAGTGACATATAACTGTAGTAAAATAAGCATATATGTTTTAAACCAGGCACTATTGTACAGAACCATTGGTAGGAGTAGAAGACTTAGAAACCACAAAGTAATCCTTCAATTACATTGAACACTGCTCAGTCATTCCGTAGGTTTCATGTTAACTACTGTTTTTGGTTTCCCATAGAAGAATGCAATGGTTAGAAGGGAAAAAAAGAGCTCAGTGGAGCTGGTGATAAAAAAAAAGGAAATAAGATCTTTGAGGAAAGGTTAAAATAACCATGATTATTTAACTTAGAGAAGGGAGAACCAAGGGGTTTATTTAATAGCTGTTTAAGAAAATGTGAAAGATTTATATACAGATGATGATAACCAACTGTTCTCAATTTACACCAAGGGGGTCAGAACAAGAGGAAATAGGGCTAATGTGTGGCATGTGGGATTTAGATTAACTATGAGGAAGAATTCATGGAGAGTAGAATGGATTACCAGTAGAAGAGATGGAGTTTCTTACTTGGGAGGTCTTTAAAAATGGATATTCAAGCACGAAGGATAATTTAATAATGCAATCCTGCCTAAATTGTAGTGGTGGCAGGGAGGGGGCCAGGGTGAGTAAGATGACACCTGAAAGGCTTATCTGGTTCCAAAATATAAAATTAATGCAGTAATAATGCTGGTTGTAAAGTGAAATAGGATCTCACCAAAAATTCCAATATATGTTATTATTTTTAAATTATATATTTTTCTTCTCAATTTTTTGGAAAAAAAACAGATTAATCTATGTAGCAATTTAAGCTCTTTTTGAGTATGTTGTAATCATCTTTAGTAGGGACTAAAATTTCCTGATTCAATGAAAGGCATCCAGAAGAACTGCAAACATGTGTCTTAGGAATATTTTTGCTTTGGGGAAAAGAGGCAGCAACAAACTCCATAGCTGCTAAAATTTACCAAGCAAATAGTCATTAAAAAACTTTGTGCTAATTTTTTTTAAGATTCACAGAAGCCTCAGGCTTATCCCTGTCTGCAGTAACTTTACAGTCTAGTTGGAGAGGCAAAATTAACATTCATTAAATAATTAACATGCTTTATAAAATGGTTTTGAGAAGGCAGCATGATCCACAGAGTTGGAGTCAGGAAGAACTGAGCTCAAATCCTCCCTCACAATAACTGAAATACCATGGAAAAAGCAAGTCTCTTAGCTTATAAATTTTAGCTAGGTTATGATCTGTGTTGGGGCAGGAGTTGTCACACTAAGAATATGACAGGAGTTTGTTATTACTCATCCTTTGTTTTTGAAGAGAACCAAATTTGATAGGTTGTGTGTTGTGGTTGTGGTTTGTTCTCTGTTCTCAAAGAGGATCATGATACCAGGAGTATGATGTCATGACTTGAGAGTGAATTGGATTTAACTGAGGGAGGGCTGTGAAAAGTCTCTAGCCTCACTTTTTCCTCCAGAGCCATCTGAATTCAGTGGCCAGATATAGATCAGGACAGCTAGAAATGGCCCAGATGCAGTGGGAGACCTTGACCTTTTTAAGATAAGGTGTCTCCTAGTTCTCACTTTGAGGCAAAACCCATTCAGTGATTAAGGCTGTGTAAAAAGAGAGCAAAGGGGTGATCCCTTTAATTAAAAAAAATAATCAAACTGAGAAGGGAAGATCCTCAGAGTTGTTTCTGGTCAAAAGAGAAGTAATTGCTATTTGCATTCACTCTGAGCATCAGGGATCCCAAAGTAACCATTAAGTGGTGCTTGGGCACAGTCAATAAGGGCCAGAGTGAAGGTGCTATTAAATTAAGTGCTAAATTCTGAGACATAAGACCATGGTATAGGAGTGCAGAGAAAGGAGTAAGCAATGAGGCCATGAGGAGTCTGAAAAAATTTCATGAGGGAGGTTGGACTTGATTTGGGCATTGAAGGATAAGTAGGATTTAGACAAGTGTGGCAAAGGATAGTATTTAAGAATAGAACAAGGATACTGAGGAATTTGGTGTCTCCAAGGAGAAGTGAGAAGTCTGGTTTGACTAGAATCAAAAGTCTGTCTATATTGGGAAATAGAAATAAGTAATTTTGGATAACAATGACAACAATAATAGTAACAGTGACTTTTTTAAGCAATCAGGGTTAAGTAACTTGCTTAAGGTTACATAGCCAGTTATTCCTGGATGTGGTGCTAAGTATCTGAGCCTGTATTAGATCCCAGGTCATCCCGACTCTGGGGCTGGTGCTCTTACTCACTGCAATGCTCTTACTCACTGCACCACCTGGCCGCCCCTAAGCAATTGGGGTTGAGTAACTTGCTCAAGGTTACACGGCCAGGTGTTTCTGGATGGGTGCTAAGTATCTGAGCCCATATTCGATCCCAGGTCATCCCGACTCTGGGGCCAGCACTCTTACTCACTGCAATGCTCTTACCCACTGCACCACCTGGCCACCCCTAAGCAATTGGGGTTGAGTAACTTGCTCAAGGTTACATGGCCAGGTGTTTCTGGGTGGGCGCTAAGTGTCTGAGCCCAGATTCAATCCCAGGTCATCCTGACTCTGGGGCCGGCACTCCTACTTGCTGTGCTACCTGGCTGCCCCAGTAACAGTGACTTTTATATGACACTTTAAGACTTGCAAAACACTTTACATGTATTATCTCATTTGGTTCTGACAACACCCTTTTGATGAAGATGCTTTTATTATCCTCCCTTTTCACATAAGAAGAAACTGAGGCTGAGAAAGGCTAAATAACTTGCCCAGGTCACTTGCCCCAGCTGTTAAGTGTCTAGGGAGGTTTCACCCTGACTCCAAGCCTATAGGTTGTTGTTGTTTGTCCTTTGTTTTCAAAGAGTGACATCACAGGTTATGTCTTGACTTGCCAGTGAATTGTCTTTAAGTGAAGAGTTGCACAAAGTTGTCAGCCTCACTCTCTCTTACTGAGTCATCAAAGTTCAATGGCAGCACAAAATTGAAGAAGACAGGCTATGGTTCAGGGTGAAGGATGACCTTGACCTCTTTGATGCCTGGCCAAGCTCTAAGTGCTAATAGGTAGGGAAGTCTCTTGGACAGAATTTGTGGATGGTGTGCTATCATTGCTATGTCTTACCACAACCTTACAAAATATACTTGGGTTCATATATTGGGTCATAAATAGCATGTTAATTCATTTAAAAAACTCACATCTGAGGACTATTTGGAGACATATTACCTTAAGTACTTCATTATACAGAATAGTATAGTGTTGTTGTTCAGGCATTTCTGACTCTGTGACCCCATTTGAGGTTTTCTTTGCAAAGATACTGAAGTGGCTTGCCATTTGTTTCTCCAAATCATTTTACAGATGAAGAATACTAAGGCAAACAGTGTTAAGTAACATGCCCAGGATGACACAACTAGTAATTGTCTGAGGTTAGATTTGAATTCATGAAGATTAGTCTTCCTTATTCCAAGCCCAATGCTTTAACCAGTGTGTCACCTATCCTCTTGAATAGTATAGAATGTAAGTATAGTAGTGAGTATGTGGAATGTGAGTTCTACAAGGCCAGGGAATGTTTCTTTTTATCTTTATATTCCTAGTACTTAGTGGTGACTGGCACATGGTCAATGGTGAATAAATGTTTTGATTGACTGAATCATTTGCAGTAGTCAAAGTGTGAGGCATGTGCCATTGTCCCATTAGCTGCAAAATATCCTTTGTACTTATCTTTTTGAAAGGGGGGGGTTTCTTTGCAAAATCACAGAAATGGAAAGATCATGGGTCTGGGAATTAGTAAAATAAAAGAAGCTTGGATCTAGATTGAGTGCTAGCTCTAATACTTCCTAACCATGAAAGTAACTTACCCTCTCTGTACTTTTGCTTCCTCATCTGTAGAATGAGAGGACTGTATTAGATGATGATAAGTATTTAAGATTCTAGGTTCTCTTATTCTCTGTTTTGTGTTCTTTGCATTGTACCATTTTATTGCTTTCATGAGTAATGGAACCAGAGGAATACCTCCAATGCATTGAGTCATCCTTGTAGGATTTATGGGAAGATATGGATAAGAATGAGAAAACATGTGTGGGTAGATATTATCTTTACTGGTGAATTGATTACCCATACCTGGAAGACAACAGAGTCATCAAACTATTGAAGGCTAGCTATCTTGATTGGAATTCTCATCATAGGTCTGGTTTGGCACCATCATAATTATCATCAATATTTGATTTTTAAAATAACTGCTGACACAGTATGTAAAGCATCGTGCAAACTTTAAAGCCCAATATAAATGCCAAAGAGAATTATTATTGTGTAAGAGCTACCTGCCCTAATGCCTAATATTGAGCTCAGCTTTAAAGGGAAATGTTTTTGTATTGCATCATGTTTCCATCTCTTGGCTGGTTCCTTCAAATTGAATCTAGAAAGCACTATGCTAAGAAATACAAGGAAAGAAATGGAAGACGTGACACCCATTGTGGAGAAAAATATAAAATTATATTTTTTACTGGAATTTTGTGTCTAATTCTAGGCAACTTAATGAAGCTGACAATAACTTGGTAAAGGTCTAGGATAGTATTAATTACAATGATTGTAAAAGGTGGATGAATAAAATCTAAAAGAAAATGTTAAAGAAAATGAGATTTTAAAGCTTGAAGGAAAGACTGAATAATAACCATATTAAAGTTTTAAAGGGGATGGAGATCTGTTCTTCCTTTCTCCTAAAGATAATAATTCAAGTTTTTATGAAGTGTCTTCTTTAGGAAGGCATTGTGTTTAGGTGTGGAGATACTTAGACAAAAATTGATATAGTTCTTGTCTCAAGGAACTTATATTCTATTTTTTTTAAAGCAATCGGGGTTAAGTAACTTGCTCAAGGTTACATGGCCAGTTATTATTATTTCTGGGTGTGGTGCTGAGTATCTGAGCCCGAATTTGATCCAGGTCATGCCGACACTGGGGCCGGTGCTCTTACTCGCTGAGCCACCTGGCCGCTCCTAAGCAATTGGGGTTAAGTAACTTGCTCAAGGTTACACGGCCAGGTGTTTCTGGGTGGATGCTAAGTGTCTGAGCCCGGATTCGATCTCCAGGTCTTCTCAATACTGTAGTCGGTGCTCTTACTCGCTGTGCTACCTGGCCGCCCTGAACTTATATTCTATTGGAAAGGGAAAAAAGAGAGAATGAAACTAAAGTTTTGAGGAGTTATTTTTGGAGCTGGAGGATCAAGGCAAGGTGTGTCTGAGTGTTGTTGGCAATGACTCCATTCTTATTGTGTGGTTTCAGCTCTGCCACTCCTTTTCTTCTGAAGTGTACTCTTGCCTATATCCTTTTAGCCTCCCTTCCCTTTCCTTACCCTCTCACTTTATTCTCACTTTTCCTTAACTGTCATTTTACCTCTTCTTTCTTTCTCTTTTATTCCTATCTGAGGCTAGGTAAGAATTGGCCTGGGAAAGACCTTAGCTTAAAAAGACTGCATCTAGAGGCATCTCCAGTCATCCTGACCTATGTCTTGCCACTGGACTCCGATGATTGGAGGAGAGAGTGAGGCTGACGACTTTGTACAGCTCTGCCTCACTCATATCCAGTTTACTTGCAAGTAAAGTCATCACCCTCCTGATGTCATTGGTCCTCATTATAAATGAAGGATGAGCAACAATAATTCCTATGAAACTCGAAGTGAGAGACAATTGAGGAGATGTGGGCTGGAGGAACCAGAGGAGGAGGGGGAATTAAAATACAAAGGGGTAGTCTCACTTTTCTATTTTTGCATCTTAAGTCCTAGGGAAGATACAAATTTTATAAGCACAGAATGGACTATCAAGGGAGTTTTCACAAGTATCTTCTCAGGCATCTTTGGAAAATGGGATCAATTTTGGTTGGTAAGTAATGATTTAGGATTAACAGTGGTTTGGGTTCATAGGAATAACAGATCCTGTAAAAAAGATTGTGGAGTCTTAGATACTTGAAAACTTAATAAGAGACAAAGGTGCAATATAAAAAGCAAAAACAAAAAAGCTAATGCTCTAACTTGATGCCCAGAATAATAGAGGGGATAGCTCTATTGTCCTCTGCCTAGGTCTGATTGCCTTTGAAATAATCTGTTGTGTTCTTGGTGCCATGTTTTAGGAAGTGCATAAGTAAGCTAGAGTGTGTCTAGAAGACCACAACGAGAATGGGAGACCATTGAAGACCATGTCAGAGAGGAAGTAGTAGAATTGGGGCTGTTCACTTGGAAGATAAGAAGACTTCAGCGGAACATGGGATTAGAGGGTCATAAATTGAGAACTATTAGTGACCTCAGGGGTCATCTAGTACAACCTTTTCATTTCGTGAATGAGGAAACTGAGTCACAAAGAGGTTAATGGACTTGCCCACAGCTACAGAGGTAATAAGCTATGTCATTGTATTGTGGAGGAAGGGAACATTGCTTTGACTAAGACCATTTCTTCACATTTTGAAAGACTGTCATATGCAAGGAGGATTAGATTTATTGTGCACAGAGGGCAGAACTAAGAGAAATGGGTGGAATGTACAGGTAGATACTGTTATCCTCATTTTACAAATAAGGAAATGGTGGCTGGAATAGGTTAAATAACTTTGCCAAAGTCACTCAATTATAAGTGGTTATAGCAAGATTTGAACATAGGTCCTCTCGTCTCCAGATTCAGCATTCTCTTTACAATTCTACTTAGCACCAGTAAAATGGGTTTCCACAGAAAGTGGTGGGTACCCCCTTATTGGAGGTCTTCAGGTCTAACCTAGAAGACATCTTGTGTAGTATGCTGTAGAGGGGATCCTTATTCAGATATGAATTGGACTTAGTGAATTCTGAGGTCCTTTCTAGCACAGAGATTCTGTAACTTTAGACTTAAGGAATAGACCATATTTCTTCACTGGTACCATTTTAACCTGGTGATTTTTTTTTCTCAATGAGAAATGGTACAAATTTGATAAGCCACATTCAATCTCTGTTGAATAATAGCTCTTTTTCACCCTAACACAATTACCACCCTTGCCTTCTAAAATCTACAACATCTGTGACTGATAATCTTCTAGGAAGCTAACCATAAAAATAGCTGTTTTTGGTATGGGGACACCATTTATACAAGTTGTACAGCAGCTTTAACACAGGTTTCACACCTCCTAAAACTTGTATGGTGGAAGGTGTATATATTCCTACCCTGTTTGTGCTTTGCAAAATGAGACCAGGGAGGGTCCAATTTCCTTCCTGTGGACTGGCAATGACTACTGTTTCCATGGTGATTCCACTAAGAGCACAGACCCCTGCTTCCATTCAGCATTAACTTGGCTACATGAAAGAAATGGGGATCAAGAAGACAGAAACATTCTGATTATTTTATAATCACAAGAAACATTTGTTAAGTACTGATTGTTTGACAGCCTTATAAGACTTAAGAGGAACATGGGATTAGAGGGTCATAGATTGAGAACTATAAGTGACCTCAGAGGTCATCTAGTACAACCTTTTCATTTCGTGAATGAGGAAACTGAGTCACAAAGAGGTTAAATGACTTGCCCACAGCTGCAGAGATAGTAAGCTATGCATGTTATTGTATTCTGGAGGAAGGGACTCCACCAGCTACCATGGACAGAGCCCCAGCTGAGGGCTATGATCTGAATGATAACAGGGTCCTGAGGAGTTTTGTACAATTGCCCAACAGTCAAATTCATAATTGTCCAGGATAAGAGAAGGAAATGCTTGTTTTAAGATGGTCTCATTAAGGAAATGACTGGAATAGCACCATAGATAATACAGGCTCATCAAATTTGTGTAATGTGACTCAAAATAAGGAGGGGAAACTAATGCATTATATAGCAAACAAGTTTCAAAAATATATTAACTAAATCAAAGAATGTGAAGTTTAATGGGGATAAATGTAAATTCCTAAACTTGGGTTCAAAAATCAACTTAATAAGGAAAAATAAGAAAAAAGAGACAAGGCAAAAAGGTTTTCTTGGTGTGAAAAAAATGTGAGGCTTTTAGTGGACCACAAATTAATTATGGGATATGGAATCCAGGAAAGCTAATATAAACTTAGGCTGCATTCAGAGATGCATAGGGTCTAGTAGAGGGGAGTACTTCATTCTATTTTGTTCAGCACAGTTAGATCATATCTGGAGTACTATGTTCACTTATTGATGTTGTATTTGATAAAGGATGTTGACAAACTAGAGAGTTTCCAGAAGAGGTCAATTAAGATTCTGAAGTATCTTTAGTTCATTCCATAATGATGAATTGAAGGAAATACAGATGCTTTGCTCAGAGAAGGGAAGACGTGGCAGTGGTGGGACGAGGAGATAAGTGATTCATGGTCTTTATCTTCAAGTATTTGAAGGGGTATCCTATTTTCATTTTTTTAAATCAATATTTGCCTCCACAAATCAGAATTGGAAACAATGGGCTGAGGATTTGATATAAGAGAAAAAAATCCATTCCTAACTATTAGAGCTATCTAAAAGTGGAATGAATAGCCTCAGGAGGTAGTGGGTTCTTTCTAACTGGAGTTTTTCAAGCAAAAAAAAAAAACTTGTTGGGCAAACAGCAATAGAAGCTAGCATGTACAGATTGCACTTTAAGGTTTGCAAAGTGCTTTACTAACATTAGATCATTTTATCCTTGCCACAATTCTGGGAGGTAGGTGTTTATATTATCTCCATCTTACCAATGAAGAATGTGAGTCAAACAGAGGTTAAGTGGCTTACCTAGGGTCACATAGCTAGTAAGAATGTGAGGGTAGATTTGAATCAAGTTTTCTGGACATCGGGTATCTCTTGACATTGATTTCAACAATTCTTCAACTATAATATATTTAAGATAAGATTAATCTAGCAAAAATTAATCTAGGAAATCTAGGAAAAAATTTTGAGGGGTGTGTGTGTGTGTGTGAAGATTAGTGGCCAATTATAAAACTATTGTAATTTCTGAAAAGAGAGATAATGAAGGGTTGAACCGGGTGCCAGTGGGAAAGAAGAGGAAAAATACAAGAAACTGTGGAAATAGAATTGGTCAAAATTGCTAACATTGTGTGTGGGGTGATTATACCATTTGGAAAATGGGTATCTAAGAGGGAGAGAGAGAAAATGAGAGAGAGGAGAAAGGAGACAGAGACAGAGAGAGAGAGAGACAGACAGAGAGACAGAGAGAGAGACAGAGAGAGAGAGACACAGATAGACACAGAGGTAGAGAGACACAGAGAGAGAGAGACAGAAACAGCATAGGAGAGGAGACAAAGACAGAGGGAGATTGTGATTGGGAGGGGGAGAGGGAGGTAGGGGAGGGGAGAGAGACAGACAGACACAGTGACAGAGACAGACTCAGGAGACAGAGACAGAGTTATAGAGAGCCAGAGGCAGAGAGAGAGAAAGAAAGAGAGAGAGAGAGCAACAAAAGACATAGTCAGAAAGGTAGGGACAGAGACAGAAAAACAGACTGAGACAGGGCAAGATAGAAACAGAAATGCAGACAGGGAGAAATAGACAGACATAGAGATAGACAGAAAATGATGGGGAAACACGAAGCAACAGACACAAATACATAAACCTACACAGAGATACAATATAGATGCAGACAGACAAAGTCATCAACAGAGTCAGGAAGAGACAGAGATAAAGGAAAACACAAAAAGAGGCAGAGACAGTTACAGAGAAGCAGGCAGATAGACAAACAGAGATAGACATACAAAGACTGAGACAGACCGATGAAAAGAGACAGGAGTCAGAGATATTCAAAGACACAGATAGATATAGAGTTATACAGGAAAATAGACAGAGGTAGAAAGAGTCAGAGACAGAGATAGAGTTATAGAGAAAGACAGACAGAGAACGACAGAGAGATGGGAAATAGAGTCAGAGACACATCAAGAGACCACAAAAGTAGAGACAGACAGTCAGATAGATATATGGAGAGAGAAAGACAGAGAGAGAGAGAGAGAGAGAGAGAGAGAGAGAGAGAGAGAGAGAGATGCCTGGTTTTGAAGTCAAATAGCCTAGCAGTGTGATCTCTTAAAGTCTTTGTGTCTCAGTTTACTCATCTGAGAAATAGGGGTGATGAATTATTTTATTTCTAAGGGCCTTCGTATTTGTAATATCCCATAACCTAAAATAGAACAACACTCAGAGAAAGTGTGAGAGGATAGAATCAAGAATTCAGAGACAGGGAGAGGGATCAGAGAGCATTCCAAAAGAAAGAGCAAAGAAGGATCAATGCTGGGGAGGCAAGAATAGGACAATGTGTTTGGGGAGGTCAATGAATACCAAACCTTCACTAATGTGTAGGATTTGTTGCTGAAGAACAGTGGGAGATAAATTTGGAAAGGTAAGTTGTGGCCAGATGGTAGAAGATTAACAGCAGCTTGTGTAAAAATCAGACTAGTGGAAGAAATGTCAGTGACCTGCTGACTCGCTTGCCCCAAAACTGCCTCCTTATGACTCAAGTAATCTCCTTTCCCCATCTCCCCCATCCTTCAGTTTGCCTTCTCTATCTCTTAGATTTTTGTTTTCATTAATTTATTTTACTAGGGAAAGCAGCATTCAAACTTGAATAGAGTTGGAGGAATCTTCATAAAGTTATTTCCCTACTTCAGCATTCTATGCTATCTTATAACTGGGGGAATTTTTTTTCCCCAAGCTTCTTGGAAAATATGGACCAAGATAGTACTAATTAGGATACTTAAGAAATTAATTACCTTGAGAATCCTTAAGAAGAGAGGTACATACCTGTCTATGCAAAGACCAGGAAATTATACTACACTGAAAAAATAGAATAGCGAATCTCTGCATTATAAAGGAAATTATTGACTAAGAATATATTTCATAGAATCATAAATTTAGAGCTGGAAGAGAAAATCCAGTTTAATTTCTTCATTTTCCAAATGAGAAAACAGAAACACACATAGGTTAAGTGATATCCCCAATATCACACTGATAGTAAGGATTCTCAAGGGAGATTCCAGTCCAGGTCTTCCTAAGTCCAAAGCCAATGTCCTACCTATTACACCATGCTGCCTCCAACAGGCCTATGATCCTATGTTTATAAAGACACTAGGGAAGTTGAATAAGACCCACTCTCTATATCAAGGAGCTTATAAGTGAACAAGTGGACTAAGTCATTTACAAAAATAACAATCATAATAATGTTGATAAGAACTAGAAAACAAAAGCATAAGAGAGATCTAAAGGGTAATGAGAAATTTGAGAAAAGAGTAACATCACTTCCAGATACAGGCACCAGGAAAGACTTCTTGAAGAAGAAAAAAATTTCAACAACCAGAGATGAAAATAACATTCTAGACATGGGGATGATGTTTAAAAAAGCAGAAAAATAAGAAAGTACATCACTATGTTATGAGACAGCAAATTTGACTGAAGATAAGATCACTGAAAAAAATGTTTGAATAGAGAGATGATGAGTACATTGGAGCCAAATTGTGGTAGGTCTTAAGTGTTAGCCTAAGGAATGTAAATATTACTGGGTGATGGGAAAGGACATCACTGTATTAGGAGATGGCAAATTTGACTGGAGAGTAGAGCACTGAAAGAAAAATGATTTAATAGAAAGATAATAGGTAAGTTGGAGACAAATTGGGGTGGATCTTGAGTACTTGGCTAAAGAATGTGAATATTACTGGGTGATAACCAGAAAGCTGCTGAAGGTTTATAGGTGGGGTAGTATCCTCAGAACAATGAATTAGTAGTTATATAGGAAACAATATGAAAGGGCTAGGGATAATGGAGAGGAGAGGCTGGAGATAGGAAGATCATCTGATTACAAGAGTCTAAGCAAGTGATTGAATGAATGTGGGTTTAGACTTGCTGTTTGTCCTTTGTTATCTAAGAGAACCATGATACCAAGGAGGTGATGCCATGACATACAAGTGAATTGGATTTAAGTGAGGGAAGATTGTGCAAAGTCACCAGCCTCCCTTGCTCCTTGGGAGCTGTCTGGGTCCAGTGGCAAGATAAAGTTCAGGATGACTGGAGTTGACTCTGGATGCAGTGGGAGACCTTGGATTTTTTAAACTTAAGTCTTTCCCAGGTCTCAGTTTGACTGAAGCAAGGCCCGTTCAGTGATTATCACTCTCACTGGCAAATGAAAGAAATGTGGAGAGAAAGGATGGATAAAGCTACTAAGATACAGTGGTGAAAGAGACCCTCATTTGGATTATTCTTTGACATATGCTGACTATAGTATGTTAGACAAGTCATTTAACCTTTTAGTGCCCCCAAGACACTGGTAAGACTATAAGACTCAGAGCAAATGTTGAACCCTATTATTAGAGGAGATTTTCTCAATTTTGTTGTTCAGTTGTTTCAGTTGTGTCTGAGTCTTTGTGACTCCATTTGAGGTTTTCTTTTTTTCTTTTTCTTTTTGGCCTTTTGGAGGGCAATTGGGGTTAAGTAACTTGCCCAAGGTTACACGGCTAATTTTTTTGTGTGGGTGTTAAGTGTCTGAGGCCGGAACCTAACTCCGGTCCTCCTGACTCCGGGCCAACGCTTTACTCACTGCGCCACCTAGCCACTACCTAGCCACCCCCTCTATTTGAGGTTTTCTTGGCAAAGGTACTGGATTACTTTTCCATTTCCATCTCACTCATTTTACAGATGAGGAAACTGAGGCAAACAAGGTGAAATGACTTGCCTGGGGTCACATGGCTAGTAAGTGTCTGAGTTTCTTACTTATAATTCCCTGATTCCCTGTACTAAGGACTTCACAGAGGTTCAACAACAGCAATAACAAAGATAAGCCTCAGCAAGTTGAATGAATGCAGGGCAATAGAGGAGAAAGGGGAAGAAGTTACCAAAGTGTCAAACCTGGGTGCTTAAGAAGGTGATTGTAGTGTTACCGGAAACAAAGAAACTAGGGGAGTTGTGAGTTTAGGTCTGAGGCTAATGGATGCAACCTTGATTATGCTGAGCTTGAGGTACTGGTGAGATATCAGGAAAACATGTCCTTCTGCTCATATTTTCTGGAAAATATTTTCGAGAATTTTACTGAAACTCTCAAATAAAAACTACAGAGACAGGGTGAAGTTGAGAGGTTGGGGAGTGACAGTGAAAATGGGTGAAATGAAAAGAGATGAAATTGAGAGGAAGGATGAATAAGGTCCATTTAGGAATCACAAAGATTCTTGAGGTAGAAACCAGAGTTCCTTCCTTTGGAAGTTTTAAAGAGAATTTCCAAACATATTAGGGTGTTAGCTAGAACTTAAACTGACACAGGGCATCACAGATTCATAGAATGTCAAGCTTTTAAGGGGCTTTATTTTATTTTATTTTTGACTCAAAAACCAGAACACAAATATAGGATAGAGAAAAGAAACAAAAACATATCATAAACTTAAATATTGGAACTTAAATACAAAGAAAGAAAAAAAGCATGTAATGTACATAGAAGAACATAAGAGAGGATTCAAAATATGTAATAACAAATTTTCACTTCAAGAAACCCTGTGTGGTAAATACTATTATGTAGTGTTGAGAACTGTCCATCTTTTCTTTGCTTTAAGTTTTCTTTTGTTCTCCACTGTGTACTATTTTACTTTGTTCTAACCCCCACTCCCCAAAAGGCTACAATTAAGTTTGGATATGTTTCTCTATAGCTGTAAATATATAGATATACATATAGCCTACCATTCCCATAAATCTAAGCACCCTTCTATATGCCCCCCTTTACCTATTCCCTCACCTTCCCCTCTAAAGATCCCTCCCTTGTCCTCTCCCCACTCCCTATACTCCAACCATTTTATTTCTTTTGAATTTAGAAGACTTTCCCAATGAAATTAGGTTACCAGAACCATTAGTCTTCTTCCCTCTTCTAATTCCTCTGTATCGATTCTTCCTATTGCACCTTATTTGTATAAAATAGTTGTTCTTTTTAGCTGTTATTAAATGGTTTTACTTTTTAATTCATATCATATTCAGGTTTACCCCAATATTTCTTATGAGCTACCCAATTATTAATAAGAATCTTAGATATATATACATATATATATATATATTTTACCTTTTACATATATAAAAGTAAATGGTCTATCCTTGAATCCCTTATAATCAGTCTTTGATATGTACCTTATATTTCTCTTGACTTTTGTATATCAAATCTTCTATTGTTAAGTTTTTTTTAACAAAGTCTTGAAAGTCTTACAGTTGATAAAATATTTATTTTTTTCATGCAAAATTATGTTTAATTTTGCTGGGTATGACATTTGAGGCTGGGGCCCCAGTTCTTTTGCTCTTTGATATATAGTGTTCCAAGACCTGCAGTCCTTTAAAGTCTCTGCTGCTAGGTCTTGTGTGATTCTAATTGTGGCACCATCATATTTAAATTATTTTATTCTTGTTGCTTTTAATATTTGATCCTTGAGCTTTGGGTTTCAGAATTTGACTGTGATATTCCTGTAGTTTTCCTCATAGAATCTCTTTTAAGTGGTTATTGATGGACTTTTTCTATTTCCACTTTCCCCCCTTGTTCTAATGCTTCACGACAATTTTCTTTAATTATTTCCTGTATTATTGTATCAAATTTCTTTTTTTATCCTAACTTTCAGTTAGTCTGACTATTTTTATATTTTCTTTTCTGTATCTGGTCTCCAAATTTATTGTTTTTCTTATATGTTTCATTTTCTCTTCTATTTTTTCATTATTCTTATTTTGTTTAATTATTTCTTGATCTCTTATAGTTTTGCTGGCTTCACCTTGTCCAATTATAATTTTCAATGTGTCATTTTCTTCCTTAAGATTCTGGATCTCCTTTTGGAATTGATTGACTTTTCTTTCATAATCTTCTTGTTTTTCAGAGATTATTCTTTTTTATTCTTTAAGTTTTTCATCCATCTCTGTCATTTGACTCTTAAAGTCTTTTTTAAAGACTTTCTATGAATTGTTTTTGTGCAGGTGACTATTTGATGTTACTCTTTTGGGGTTTAAAGAAATCTTTCTCCTGAAGATGAACCCCAGTCATCTCTATTCCCCTAATAACTTTCTATGGTTGGATTCTTTCTCGTTTGCCCTTGCATTTTTTTTTGTGGTAATAGCTTAATTTTTGTAATCACCTCTAGCCTTGGGGATTGGGGGAATGATGCCTCTTTCCCAGATCTTCAATATTCCCCTCTAGCATGAAACCTAAGCCAAATCTCCAACCTCCTGTGAGTGCCCACAGCCAAGGGCTCTCTGCTCCACTGCTTCTGCACTCACTGGGTTTTGCTGCTTCCCTCTTGCACTTGGGCTCTTCGCAGCCCACCTGGGGCTGGAGTTCCTTGTCACCAGAGGTTCCCTCCATCTGCCCAGGCTCAGATGTCCAGCTCCTCTTAATATCCCGGGGCAAGAGTTCCTATGGCTGGGGGGAGGCAACCTCTCAAACCAACTCGCCCTAGGACCCTTGTCCTGGGATTTTTCTTCTAATCTTCTCAAACTGTCCTAGGAACACTCCTGTTGTGCCCCTATTCTTATTTATGTTTACCTGTACTTTCTTTGTCCTGTGGTGCTATTTTATCTCTTTTGTGGGGAAAAATCTTGAGAGCTTGGAATTTTCTGACCTACTCCATCATCTTCCCAGAATCCTCTCTGAGAGGCTTTAAAATCATCAGTTTCAATACCCCCCATTTTGTAAGTGAGGAAACTGAGGTGCAGAGGACTTCAGTCCCTTCCCTTCTAAGTCTATTCCTTTATCTATTCTGTTTAGACTGTGTATAGAGACCTATTTATGTAGATATATCTTTATTAGAATGTAAACTCTCTGAAGGCAGAGGTGATTTTTTTCTTTTTTTAAAAAATATACCTAAGACTTATTACAGTGTTTGGCATATTGCAAATGCTTAATAAAAGCTTTCACAGTTAGTTGTCCATTAGGACATCCTCCTAAATAGCAAAATTATTTGAATTCTCACTACACATTTCAATTGAACTGGAGTCAATCACCACATGTTAAATAGCTATGCCATAACATAATTTTGAATACACGTAGCTACTTCAGGTGATACATTATTCCCCCAAAGGGGACCTAGCTGCAAATTGATTGATTGACTGAATAAGGTAATACAAAGAGTAAATGTACAGCCAGAATTTTAACTCAAATTGTTTGGGTCTGATAATCTTTCCATTATATCTACTATTGAGTGGAGAGAGCTTAGAGGTAGCTAGGTGGTACAGTACATAGAACATGGGGCCAGGAGACAGGAAGATTTGAGTTCAAATTCAGCCTTAGACAATTATTAGCTGTGTGATGTTGGGTAAGTCACTTACTATCTGACTCAGCTTCCTTAAATGTAAAGTGAGGAGAATAATAAGTGCCTGGAACATATTAGGTGTTATGTAAATAAATGTTAGTTATCTCCTCCTCCTCTTCCTCTTCTTCTTCTTTCTCTTCTTCTTCCTCTTCTTCCTATGCCTTGAAGGCTATCTTATCTAACCTCCTATTTTTAGCAATGAATAAATTGAGGTCTCTCAAATGGATGTGTCTTCCTATATATTTGATTATTCCCTTAAATGATGCAAACTGAAGCCCATTTATTCCTACCTATCCTATGCAACTCTGGTTTCTATCTTCTTCTAGGGGTGTGCTCCATATGCCGGATATCTTCCTCCGTTTCTCAGTACATCTGTAGGATACCAGTGAAGCCCTCAGGCTATCCATTTACCATCTGCTGGAGTCATCATATGTCCAACCCATCCATCTTCTCTTCCTACATCTATTTCCCAGATTACTTTGTTTACTCAAGCTCTTTGAGATTCCTCACTGGTTATGTATTGTAGCCTGTTCACACCCACCATTTACTGTTCTATTGCCCTCTATGATGTTCTGTGTGATACAGTAGAGCCTTGAAGTGGTAAATGTGACCCTTTCTACTACAGCTAATAAGTTGTAGTCAGAAGGGAACTCACATCTCTTTATCTTATCCTATCACTCTTTCCACCATACCATGGTATGGAGGAGACAAGAAGGATGAAGATAAGAAGGGAGATATGGGGGAAGGGTGGTCAAAGATTCTTTAGCTCTCTTTAGCAGTCTTCTCATTCATATCTTGAGCTAACAGAAAATTAGCATAGCACCTAAGTCTACCCTGACTGGAAGGATCTAATATTCAAAAGACTCTCCATTTGTTTTTTTTTTTTTTAAAGCAATTGGGGTTAAGTAACTTGCTCAAGGTTACATGGCCAGTTATTACTGGGTATGGTGCTAAGTGTCTGAGCCTAGATTTGATCCCAGGTCATCCTAACACTGAGGCCTGTGCTCTTACTCGCTGAGCCACCTGGCCGCCCCTAAGCAATTGGGGTTAAGTAACTTGCTCAAGGTTACATGGCCAGGTGTGTCTGGGTGGGTGCTAAGTGTCTGAGCCTGGGATTCGATCTCCAGGTCTTTCTCAATACTGGAGCCAGTGCTCTTACTCGCTGTGCTACCTGGCCTCCCCTCTCCATTTGTTTTTGCCCTTTTGTTCAACAATACAAAATTCTGTTGAATGGGAAAAATAAGAAACTCAAAGTTGAGCACCCACCATTGAGAATTTTCTACCTTAAATTTTCCCAAAGTTCAAATAAAGTATCTCAGCATTTAGAGGCAGTTTGACTTTTTGTTGAAATGTATTTCTGGGAAGCAAATTATAAAGCAGGTCATATTTCCCTGTGGGAACAGTGTTATATTTGAAGGTTGAAGTCCTGACCAAGTAAGTATTCAGTGTCAAGTAGATCATAGATATGACCAAAAGTAAAGATGTTTCAACTTTAAGTTTCTAGAATAATTTAACATAAAATTATGCTAAAATCCCTATCCTGTATTCAGATCCCAAATTCAGGCCCTGGTTGCTAGTTTGCCTAGACTATTTTAACAGCATCCTAAATGTTCTCCTTAGCTCATCTCAGTCTCTTTTCTTTCCAATACATCCTCCACACAGCTACCAAAGTGGTATTCCTAAAGCACTGGTCTTACCATACTTACTTCTCTCAAGAACCAAGAGAGCCTCCCTATTTCTTCTAGACTAATGTTCCTTTTAATGTTAGAGCCCTTCACAATGTGTCTCCCATCAGTCTTTCTAAAATAAATGTGTATTACTTACCCTCAAAAACCTGTGTTTCATCCAGCTCTGCCTATTTGCTTTCCCCTACTATAGGACATTTCTGAGACTTTGCAAAAGTCCTTCCAGACTAGAATGTTCTTCCTCAGACCCACCTCTTAAAATTCTTAATTTCATTAAAGTTGAGCTCAAGTGGTCCTATTGGGGCCCTCCCTAAGCTGTTGGACTATTGGTGTTCCCCTTGTCAAAATGGTTTCCTTCTGTATCACCTCTCTGTGTACCTGTCAGACACTGTAATGGTGACAATGATGCTCATCACACTGAGAAGCATTTTTTAAATTTTTGACCCAACATTCTTCCTTGGTTTATTCAAAGCTGCAAATGTCATCATGTTAAATAAAGGCCAAAGGGAAAGGTTAAGTTCAATTTTGTCTTTCTCACTCTTCCCTGTCCTGGTGCTGACTTGATACTTTGTTGACTTGCTATTGAGAGCACTTTATAACCTTGCAAATCATGAAACAATTAGCACCAGCCCAGATTTAAAACCATAACTATAATTATAATAACAATTTAGGGATATATTTCAAAAAAATGGTATTTCCCAACAAACACCCAAATGCCCCCTCCCACATTTCCAGAGAACAAATAAATGGCAACTGCTTAATAGCATAGTTTTAGAAAGGAAAGTTAATGCAGGAGTCAAAAGTCATGGGTTGAAATCCCAATTGCCACTTAATACTTGTGTGGCCTTGGAAAAGTCACTCATCTTCATTAGGTTTCAGTTTCCTCATTTATAAAATGAGGGCATAAGAACAGAAAGCTTTGGAGGACTCTTCCAACTCCACCATTCATATAGATATAGAAATATATGTGCATATGTGTGTGTATATATGCATATATTCATACATATACTTCATATATGCATATATTTATATACACACATGATGTATGCCTATATACACACATTTATGTACATATACCTACACACATAATTTGATATACACACAAGTACATATACATATAGATACAATAGCACATGTGCATATAAACATGTTATATACATGTGCATATGTGCATATATGTATTTTATGTGTATGTGTACACATATCACATTATAGAGGCAGCTATGTGGCGTAGCAGACAGAGCTCAAATCTGGCCTCAGACACTTACTAGCTGTGTGACCCTGGGTAAGTCACTTCAACCTGTTTGCCCCAGTTTACTCATCTGTAAAATGGGTTGCAGAAGGAAATGGTGAACCACTCCAGTATCTTTGCAAGGAAAACCCCAAATGAGGTCATGATGAGTCAGATATGACTGAAAACATGATTGAATGACAAAACCAACATACATGCATATAACACATGCTTGCTTATAATGTGCATATATGATATGGATATGTATACATGTGCTCACTCACACCCAGGATTAAAAGAAAAAGGAAATTTCAACTAATTTCTCACAAAATGGGTAAAGCTTCACTAAAATGCTATCCTTGCTACTCCTAGTCTCCTTGTGTTCCTCATTGGAAACTCATTGAAGGATGATGGGATGATGAAATTACCCAGAGTTGAGGTATGAGATTGGGTTTTGAGTGAGCAGGGCTGCTAAGGGGCAAAGTGATGGAAGGCAAGAACTTTACAGAGACATAGTAAGACAGGCACAGAAGAAAACTGCTGTATTTTGAATCATGAGAAACTTCAGCTTTAATCAACTTTTGATGCTTATTAACTACATAGCTACGATTTGTTGTTTAGTTATTTTTCAGCTTGTCCAACTCTTCATGACCCCATTTGGAGTTTTCTTGGCAAAGATATTGGAGTGGCTTATCATTTCCTTCTCCAGCCCATTTTACAAGTGAGGAAACTTGCCCAGAACCACAGAACTAGGACGTGTCTGAGGCTAGATTTGAACTCATGAAGATGAGTCTTCCTGACGCCAGGGCTGGCATTCTATGCACTGTGGCCCTTGGCTGTCCCCTGTAGCTCTGCAACAAGTCTATCATAGCCTCTCTTTCTGCTTTCATATAATGGGAAAATAATGTTTTTTTTCCTAATTTATATGGTCTTGTGAGAAAAATACTTTGATTCAATTAGGTAAAACACCTGGAGCATTTTGCAAACCTTAAAGAATTATATAAACATGTGATGATAGTGATGATGATGATAAACCTCAAAATATAATATATGACTGAATCACTGCTATTCACCTATATCACTTGAATGTTTTATGAGCATCTACTATGGACAAGATGTCACAGTGGATCTTGAAGGAGAGAAAAAGCAAACCAGACTTATTCCTTGCCCTCAAGGAACATATAGGAGAAATAAGAAAGGTACTGGAATATATATATATGCCAGTGATGTGGTTAATATGGAAATGTGGGGAACAATAGAATTCTAAATAAAAAAGAGGGAAAAAAGAAAGGTACGTGAACAACTATACTCTAAAATACAACTTGAAAAGTACATAAGAGAGATGCAGATGAGATGATGTGTAAGCTCCCAGACAGATTTCTTCTGGTGTGGGGAGAATTGGGAGATTCATGAAGGAGGTACCTTCTGAACTGCATAACAGAGAAGGGGAGGAACTTCACTGGGCAGAGAGGGAAGCAGGAGAGGAAAGCCTGGTGAGGAATCTGTTTGGGGTGAACAGAGGATAAGAAACTTGCCTCAAAAATATATTGTGAATGGGATATAGTTTTGCCCATTCCTTTCTCAGCTTCTCAGTTAAAAAGACAAAAGCATGATGGCATAGTGACATCCAGGACTCTTTTCTATCCTTTCCTCTGGCCCCTTCTCACATCTCTGTGAACTAGGGATACAATAATCATTGTTGACACACCAGACTGACCTTACTTTTCTGCTTTTACATTCAACCAGGGGAACTTTGGGGATGTATCTTTGTCACTTTAATTATTAGCAAGCATCTTGTCCGACTGGCTTCTGTGACACATGTCCATGGTTCATTGAATGTGGTAATTAAAAAAGAAAGAGACAGCAGCAATCTGGACTGTTAAAATTCAGTCTGGTTGTAAAATCCATGAGAATTCTATCTAGACCACCTCCCTACATAGAGACAAATAATAACAATTCACAATATTTATCATTTTAAGGTTTATATAAGTACTTTCCTCGCAACAATTGCTTACCCCAATTTTACAGAAAAGGAAATTGAGTCTCAGTGAGGTTAATTGACTTGCCCCGGATCATCTAGCATGTGTTAGAGTCAGGATTTGAACCCTTGTCTCCTTACTACAAATCCAGTGCTCTTCCTACTGTGCCAAAGATGAATGACTTTGAGGAATAACCTCTGCCATTCCTGGAAGTCCATGAAGCAGGGATAAATAAATTCTAACTACCTGATAGCATTTTTTAGCTTCTTTGCTTAAAACATTCACTCCTTAAGAACAAGAGTCACACTTAATCATACAAATAGATGAAGTGGCCTAATGGTTCATGGCAATTATCTATTCATTCATTGTGTTCCTCACTTGTGGGTTTGAGTTTCTTTTTATCAGTTACTTCCATTTATTTGTTATGTGTGTTGTTTATTTGAGACAACGTGGGGTAGGAAAAAGGACCCTGGACTGCTATTTCGGCTATGGCTAGGAAAAAATCCCCCCCCCCAATTTCTCATTTAATTTAAACTTTCTTTTGTTTTTGCATTTTAATAATGGATTCTCTCCCTCTTTCCCATCCCTACCCCACCCAGTAAAAAGGCAAGCAATTTGATGTAAATCATACATGTGAAATCATATAAGACATATTTCCATATTAACCACATCACAAAAAAAAAGAAAGCAAGAAAATTTACCCTCACAGTTCATCAGTTTTTGCTCTAGAGGTAGATAGGAATTTTTCATTATGGGTCCTTTGGAATTGTCTTGGATCAGTGTGTTGATCAGAGTGTGTAAGTCTTTCGTAGCTGATCATTTAAAAAATATGGCTATTACCATGCATGATTATCTCCTAGTTCTTCTCACTTCTCTATGAATCAATTCATATAGTTCTGGCCATGTTTTTCTGAAAACAACTCCTTGTCATTTCTTCAAGCAAAATAGTTCTCCATCACAATCATATGCTAAACTTGTTCAGCCATATCCCAATTGATGGCATCCCCTTGATTCCAGTTCTTTGCCACCACGAAAAGAGCTGCTCTCAATATTTTGTACACATAGGTCCTTTTCCTTTTCCTTTGGTCTCTTTGGGGTACAGGCCCAGCAACAACTGAATCAAAGGGTAGGCATGGTTTTATAGCCCTTTGGGCATGGTTTCTTATTGTTCTCCAGAATGGTTGGACCCAGTTCACTACTCCACAAACAATTCATCAATGTCCCTATTTTTCCTCATCCCCCTCCAGCATTTGTCATTTGTGAAAAGTGAGAGGTGACCTCAGAGTTGTTTTAATTTGCCTTTCTCTAATCAATAGTGACTTAGAACATTTTTTCATGTAATTATGGATAGATTCTATTTCTTCTTCTGAAAACTGCTTGTTCATAATCTTTGACCATTTATCAATTGGAAAATGATTCTTATTTTTTATAAATTTGACTTTGTTTGATGTATATTTGAGAAATGAGGCCTTTATCAGAGAAACTTGCTGTAAAATTTTTTTATATTATTTTATTATTATTTATATTATTATTTCATTGCCTAGGGGACCTTTTAGCAAAAATGTAGTCTCCTTGGTTATCTTTTTTTAATTTATGTCTATTTTTGCATTTGTTTTGTCTGAGATCACGATTGCTTACCTTTTTACTTTACTTCAGTTGAAAGTATAATAGATTCTGCCCCAGATCTTCATTTTAACTCTGTGTGTATGTCCTTCTATTTCAAGTGTGTCTCTTGCACAAAACATTTCTGGATTCTGTTTTTTGATACATTCTCCTATATGCTTCATATTTATGGGTTAGCTTATCCTATTTGCATTCATAGTTATAATGACTACTGTGCATTTCCCTCCATCCTATTTGTTTTTACTATTTATATATTAAATTTTTCCCTCTTTTTGTCCTATTCCACCAAAAAATTTTAACCACCACCTCCCTTATTCTGCCCTCCCTTTTATTACCCCCCAAAAGATCTCTTCTTCTCTTCTCCTGCTATTTTCCTCTTGAGTAAGATAGATTTCTATACCAACTGAATGTGTGTGTATGTATGTGTTTACATACACACATTTCTTCCCTCTTTTAATCAATTCTGGTCAATGTAAGGTTCAAGCATTGCCCAAGCCAGCACACCCCCATTTCCCCTCTCTGTAAAGACTTTAGGAAGATAATTCTTAACCAAATGTTGGAGAGATAGAGATCATAAAAAAGAAAGTAAATTATTTGAATTACAGGAAATTAATAATCTTGTGCACAAACAAAATCAGTGTAAGTAGTAGGAAAATGAATTCTATCAAATAATTAAAAAAATCTTTGCTCAAAATATCTCTGATAACAGTTTGATATTCTTTCTCTCTCTATTTGTAATGGCGAGGAAAGGAAGACTGCACTCCTTGTTTCAGTTATTTGAGTGTTTTTGAGCCTCACCTGTGATTATAGCAAGTCTTTGTTAGAAACAGAACCTGTGAAGCCCACAGTGGGAGGAGCTTGCCAAAGACCAGAACAGGAAGGACGTAAGAGGAAGGGGTGGAATGGGAAGGAGCTGATGATATAAAAGCTGGTGCACAGCTGGAACCAAGCAGAACTGGGAGAAAGGATGGCTGTGGTGCCGGCACTCTGTGTTGATATTATTTTGTCAGATCTGTCAGCTGATAGAGGACATTGCCATTGTTACAGAAGCCCTGGGACCTTACTGCCGGTTCAGAAGCCCTGAAAGAGGGCTTTCCTGCTGTCTGCTTACAGAAGTCCTGAAGGAGGACTTTACTGATGATTTGTGTTAATTTCTCAGACAGAGGCCTTGTCTATTGGGCTGTGTTGATTTCACAGCCAGAAAATGAATCGATGATAGTGCCAGCAATTGTGCAAGTATTGTTGTAACTCTTCTAAGCTTCATGTGCAGAGCTAGACCAGGAGCTGGACCAGGAGCTGAACTGGGAGCTAGGAGCTGCCTACCTGTGAGTCCAGGTGACAGTTGGGTGAATTCAGGCAAGAGTTGGGAGCATGGAAGAGGAACCATGGAGTTTGGAGTCAGCCTCCAGTCAAGATGAAAGGATCTTCACTTGGGTACTTAGTGTTGGCTGAGAGATTAAGACAATGTGACCTAGGTGTGGGAAATGGATGATTGCTCTTTAAGGATGATTGAGTTAAGGATGATTGGAAGCCAGTCTCCAATCAAGATGAAAGAAGACTTGAGATGGGTATTTTATATTGATTGATTCAGATTGTGACTTACTGAATGATATTTTTTAAGACTATGTGGCCACTTTAGTAATAAGTTGTTGATGTTATGTCTTTGCAAATGTCGTGTTTTGGTTTCTGGGAATGTTTTGCTTTAGTTTATTGCTGAATAAATAGAGAGTTCATTGTACTATGTGATCAGAACCTTAAAGCTATTCACAGCAGCAGTCCTCAGGAGAGCTGCTCGTGGTTGGCTTTACACTATTATATACATATATGTGTTTATATATGTATATAGGTGTGTGTTTATACACACACTACACATACACAAAGTTATCCTTTTCACATCATGACTTTCACCATCATAGTTTTGATACATCATGGGTTGGCATAAGAAATTAAATGGGAATTTTGGGGGAGTTTTGCAGAAACCAAAAGTGACATATGAAGGCTAGCAAATGACACAGAAAGAAATTTAGAAATCCAGAAATGCATGAAATATATGTATAGCATTGTATAACATCAACATATTTTATCTTTTAATACCATAATAATTTAGACCTCTCTCTTGTATGAAGGAAGGTCCAAAAAATTTGACATTAATTTTCCAAATTGCAGGGATGCCACCCCCCCAACCTCTGCAATGTGGAAGGGATAACTCTGTGTGTGTGTGCGTTTGTGTGTATGTGTGAGCGTGTGTGTGCGCACAACACAAATAGATTAAATTGAGTCATTCCCTAGTGGATATGTCCAGAGAACATCATCAAAACTTTCTCAAAAGAAATAAAAACCTTATAAAAGAATTCTTCAAGTCACAAACAAGAAACATGCTAATTAAAGCAACTCTCAGATTTTATCTCACACACAATAAATTGTCATAAGATCATAAAATATGGAAATAGTACATGTTTGGGGGCCTATTGGGGGGGGGAATACAGTAATATACTATTGGTGAAATTACAAATTAGTCTAACCATTCTGGAAAACACTGTGAAACAATGCTATAAAAATGAACTAAGATGTCTATCTTTGACCCACTAGCTAGATTTATACTTTAAGGAGATTAAAGACAGGAATATATATATATGAGAGTATTCTTTGTGGAAGAAAAGAAATGGAAAAAAATAAGTATCCATTAATGGGGGACAGCTAAACAAACTGTGATACATGAAGGTAATGGAATATTTGTATATGTATATGTATACACACTATATGTATATACACACATGTATATATACATACATATGTGGATATATGTGTGTGTGGATGCATGTATGTATGAAAACTCTGTTTCTCTATCTTGCCCAGGCTGGAAGTTCAGGGGCTACTCATAGGCATGATCTCACTACTGATTGACACAGAACCTTTGACCTTCTCTGTTTCCAACTTCCATAGGCAATCTTTCTTTTTTGCATTTGCATACCTAGCATTTAGTACACTAGTGTCTGGCACCTACTTGTTGCTTAATAAATGTGTATCATCTGACTGGTGCATTTTCTATATATGTTTGGGATAGTTTGGGGGAAGAGCCGGCTGTACTTAATTCTGCTGCTCTGCCATCTTGGTTCTGCCTCTCAAGGTATGTCTTTGTAATAAGAATAGTCTCCAGGTGATGCTATTTGGCCATGAATCATAAAATCCCAAGTCTCTAAAGAATTAAAGTTTAGGATTATTGAGAGGGCAATGGAGAGGGAACTGGTGGGTGGGAGGTTGCTACAACACACTGAAAATGAATTTTAGAAATTTTTTAAAGGACTTTATTAAAGAGAAGTGTGACTAAAAAAGACAGTGGCCCAATCATATAATGAGAGCATGGATCTATTAGTACCCAAGAAATATCAAGAATCTAGATGAACACCCTAGCATTTGAGGCAGACATTCCTCCTTTAACCCCCTCTCTCTCATGAAAGATTTGAGGAAGGACACAGACTCTTGCCAAAAGATGAAAAGCCATGGATGTATTACAATTTGCCCTGGTGGAGGTAGAACCCACACCAATGAGATTATAGAGCAATCAAAATGTGGAAGTTCTTACTCAAAAATATTGTAGGCATTAAATGAGTTACTATATGGGAAGAAGTCTTATAACCATAAAGAGTCATATAAATATAAATTATTGCTATTTTTTATCACCATTATCATTTTATGGGAAGTTTTCTCACTTACTGGGGTACTTTCACATACTCTATATGGACATCTTAAGAATTTGAGTTGTATGTGCTAGCAATTTTTCAAAAGATAGCATGTCAAGATTTCTTATCCCATCACTAGTAAATTTCATGTGCAAAAGCAAATTAATCTGAGTAATTAATATAATTGTTGGCAATAAATATTAAGTTTATCTAGAATGAAATTAAGAACTATTGAGTAATAAGCTGATAAACTTAGGAGGTTGCATGTTTCCATGAAAAGAACACTAAAGACATTTCCAGTATTGGGGACTTGTTTGACTCCTGATTCTGTCACTAGCTACATAGGTGACCTTGGGCATATTACAATCTTTGTGCATCTCAGTTTAGTCACATGTAAAATAGTGGAGTTGGGCTAGATGACCTCTAAGATACCTCCTATTTGATATGTATGGCCATCAAGGAAATCTAAATCTGTAAAGTACCAAATGCAATAATAAAGCAGATTCTGGTCAAAAGATTCTTGGCACCCCCATTCTTAATCCCTGAAGTTGCTCTTATAAAACAGTTCAAGCTTAGTTAAATCTACCTTTCATATACAGTTTGCGAGCTCACCTTCATTCCCCCCCACCAACTTTTTCCAGTATACTCCCCTTGCTCAGCAGTTCCATAGAGATGAAGGTTAATGATATGAGAATGGAGAGTGGAAAGGATATGTCAACCTTGGAGTCAGGTAGAGCTGGATTCATATCCTATCTCTGAAAAATACTGGCTGTGCAGCCCTGTTCAAATGACTGAACTTCTCCATAGATAGTGGTAAATAGGTCAGGGTGACTGGGCCTTTATTCTAGAGTACTGAAATTTAGAGGACACTCACTATACTTATAGAGTGCTTAGTACCTAGGCCCTGATTAAATCAAGAAGCTATAAAATGTTTACATCCCCCTTGCAGACTTTTCCCAAAGTGATGTGCTTTCTGGCCCATTCTGTTCCTTCCCCAGGTCGCATAGCCATGTGTCTTGGTCTCTTGCATTCTCTGAAAACAAAAGCTAGTGTGCTGGGATCTCTATGTTCACCCTCCCCAAGGTAGATATCTACCCAAGGAGCCTTATATCCTAAGTTCCAATGTGTGTGCCACTACCACCACCCTTTCCCCACCTAACATCTCTCCCTTCACTCTGAGGTGTGCTTTCTCTGATCTCCTGAATTGCTAGTAATTATATCTTTGTCTCTTGGCACCTTGGGCAGGTTTCTAAGATTCTAAACTACATAGTTGTCCATGTGCTTTCATGGAAGGATTTTCCATCCTGAGAGTTCTCCATAGTTGTTAAATTCCAGAGAATGGTATCAGATCTGATGGCCAATATTACCAACCCCTAAATAAGTGAGCAGATAGTGATCTGCAGGGTTGCCTTAAAGCCTAACAATCTCAGAACACAAAGGCAGATTATCTTTGATTCCATTGGTTGGGTCTATATGGTGCTGTTTCCCAAGAATAGGAAGTAACTTGCATTGCTCTATTATCTTCATTTAAGGTACTTCAAAGAACTATTAAGGAAAACCTGGGTTTCTTGAACTTTTTGAATTGCTGATTCCAAGATCACGGCATCATAGATGTAGAACAATGCCCTTACTTTAGAGATAAGGAAACTGAGGTACAGAGAGGTTAAGGGGCTTGCTTACCCAACATCATCCAGGCTATTTGCTCCAGAGCCTGGCTTTTAAAAAGAGTGTTCTGAATTCAAACCCAGTGCATCCTGTTGCTACAGTAGGAATGAAACTAAGATGAAACCAAGGTTTTTGGATATAAAGTTTTTCTCTTTTAGGGATTTTAAGTAGGATATTTAGTGCTAATGTGTGTGGCTTGGGAAATCGAAATCCATCTTGGTATCAGTTGACTCCCAGCCTATGGAGTATCAAATGGGGTTGGGGGTATGGGTTCTGTCATACACTTCTACTCATGAGCTTACTTTTCTCTTTCCTCTGCAGAACTGTGCTCTCCATGTAATGCTAATGCATCTCCTTCAGGCTGACAAAGGTCTCTTAATGGCAGCATTGGAGGGGCAAGAATGTCATTTACACCTATTTGTCATCTTCAAGGTCAGTCAGGATGCACCTGCAAACCCCAGAGCTGTAACTTAAATCCTGCCTACACACAAATGCTTGTCTGCGATTAGGCTGTTTGGAATAAAAGATTATTCTGAGGCTCATATTTTTAAAAGCCAATTAAAATCTGGGTATTGTTGAACACCCCATATCTTTTAAAATTTGCTGTGGTTTACCCAGTAGCATATCTTCACACACACACACACACACACACACACACACACACATTCCACGTGAGAGGAATAGAGCTCAAACAAGGGGGAAATAAAGCAGCTCCCTTGTCTTTAGTGTATGTGTATACACAAACATACTGTGGGTGTGGGTGTAGGTGTGTTTGACTATGTATATATCTCCATGGTAACATCTGGAGATAGAACTGAGCAATTAACAAAATTTGACAAATTACTTTAGCTTAAACCAACACGTGGACACTTTGAAATGGGTAGGTAAATGAACTAACGCGGATGCTTTCTCCCTTCCTCCCCACTACTTCCAATCTTCCAACTTGGTGTTTTCAGTGAAGGTTAGCTGATTAAATAATAAAAGCACTCCAACACAACTTTGTCATCATTGAAGCAATTATTATTAATCCCTGAGTGCTATAAAATCATTCATTGGCCTCATTGAAGGGCCTAGAGCAAATCCTTTATTTTATGAAAAGGACTAAATGTGAATAAGAGGAAAGCCCCTGTTGCCAGGACTTTATTAAAATAAGATACACTGAACTGCATAGTTCAAAGAATGAAATTTTATATTGCCATTACAATTTAATCATATCACACAAAGGAGGCTAAATGAGAAGGTAACATTGGAGAAATGGCACAAACCAAAAATCACATTAAAATAAAAATTATAAATATTGTTTTATACATTTACTAACATCCACAATTTATAGGATATCTTTAACAAACTGTCAGAGTGACAGGTAGCTACTGTGAGAATCTGTGGCTGCTCTCAGTGTGAATTCTCAGGATTCATCATTTTCGGCTGCAAAATTGTGGACTCTGTGTTAGAATACTTGGATCTTTGAACACAACTTTATTGCATTGAACTTGGGTATTTTTCTAGTCTCTCTGATCATTAGTGTCCTATTCTATGAAATGATAAGCCTGTAACCACTCCTTTCTGTTTCAGGGTTGTTTCATAACAATTCCTCCAATAAAGGAGGAATGATAATAAGTAAAAATATGCTTTGAGACTCTGAGGAAGAAAGGAAATGGAAAGGATTAAGGGTTATAAGGGCAGTTAGCTTTATTGGTAAGAGCAGAATTCCATGGAGTCCAATTGGTGAGTTTAATCTGCATATAGATCATAGGATCTTAGTTTTAGAGCTGAGATAGACCTTTGACATTATCTCATCCATACCTCTCATTTCACAGATGAGTAAAGCATATCATCATGAGTAGAGTGCCAGACTTAGAATCAAGAGCATCTATATTCAAATTCTGCTTCAGATACTTGTTCTCCTGTACGTCACAAATGTCACCATGACTTCATTTTCTAAACTGTAAAATGAGGGAATTGGATTCAATAATCTCCAAGTTTCCTTCCAATGCAAAATCTATGTACCTAAGAACCAGAGAAATTAAGTAATTTGCTCAAAGTCACTCAGGCTGACTGGAAACTTGAACCTAGGTCCTCTGACCTCCAAGGTCAGGGTTCTTACTACTACTACTACTACTACTACTACTACTACTACTACTACTATTACTACTGCTGCTACTACTACTACTACTACCATTACCACCACCACCACTACTACCACCACTACTACTACTGCTACTACTACTACTACTACTACTACAATTACTAGTTGGCATTTATAGTGCCTACTATAAAAACTAGACATTGTGAGAAGTACCTTAGAAATATCTCATTTTATCGTCACAACAACTGTGTTGATATTGTCATTCAGTCATTTTTCAATTGCATCTAACTTTTGTGACCCCATTTGGGATTTTCTTGACAAAGATACTAGTTTGTCATTTCCTTCTCCAGATCATTTTACAGATGAAGAAACTGAGGCAAACTGAGTTAAGTGACTTTCCCAGGGTCACACAGCTAGTAAGAATCTGAGGCCAGATTTGAACTCAGGAAGATGAGTCTTCCTGACTCCAGGCATGGCATTCTATTCACGGTGCCATCTAGCTGCCCATAACAGTTGGAAGGTAGGTGCTATTATTATTCCCATTTGTAGCAGCAAGCACCCCAGCATTCCCAGGGTAGCTGCCAGTACAGGTTCTTGGATCTGCTTTGATAAAGGAAAACAACTCAAAATGGGTTAACAAGCTTACTTTAATCAGTCAAACATATATCACTTACCTAGTTCAGGGGAAAAAGGTCAGCACCCCAAACTTCAGAGTACACAGACAGAATTATCAAGACAGAGAAACAGATCAAGTAGACAGGTTTCCAAGCTGTCCAACCATTACATCCATACCAAATCAACATCTGGGTTTTTCAAAGCC
>NW_027186473.1:52993003-52998671 GCF_028583685.1 Petaurus breviceps papuanus
CTCAGAGAATGTAACAACCTTCTGGACCCACTGGCCAATCAAGAAGTATCTACTGAAAAACAAGCCTCCCACCCCAGGCTCCAGGTGCACTTTAGCTTAGGGGCAGGGAAGACCTTAAAAATTTACATTCCCATTACACCATTTTAGACTTGAAGAGACTGAGACAGATAGAGGTTAAATGAGTTGCCCAAAGTCACACAGCTAGTCAGTGCCTGAGGCACTGAGGTTTTTTTAATTAGGTAAATAGAAAGATGGTGGTTCCCTTGAAAGAAATAGGACAGTTAGGAGATGGTTGGGTATGAGGGGGAAGATATTTCTTCTACCTTGGACACATTAATTTTGAGATGCCTTCTGGATATCTGGAGATGATTGGTGATGGAGGAACTCAAATTAAGATGATAGAATAGGTCCAGATACATGTCTGGAAGTCATTTCAACAGAGATCATAATTGAACCCAGAGAAGCTGATGAGATCACCAAGAAATAGGGTAAGAAGAGGAAAAAAAAAAAGAACCAGACCCAGGGGATATGAGACATTTGGGATATGCCTGATTAGGGGACGTGACTGATAATGATTCATCAAAGAAGATTGAGAAGTAATGGCCAAACAAATAGGAGGAGAACCAGGAGAGATTATAGGAAACCCAGGAAGGAGAGATTTGGGGAAGAGAAGTGGACAAGAGGCTTGAGCCCTAAGAAACAGTAACACTGAATTAGCAATTTAAGATGTCAGTGGTAACTTTGGAGAGAATAGTTCTGGTTCAGTGATTAGGTTGAGAGACAGACTGGGATGGTCTGTGAAGAAAGAAAAATAAGGCAATGGATATGCTTTTACTTTTATGAGTTAGATTATGAAAGGGAAGAGAGTTTGAGGGTATGGAAGGCTTTGTTCTACATTCCTTATCTGTAAAATGAAGAATGCAGAGAAAATGTTTATAAGGTCTTTTCCAGTTCAAATTCTTATGATCTTATAATAATAAATCAAAATAAGATTTTGAGTGAATTTCTAGAGAATCAGTACAAACCAGTTTCTAAAAATTTATTTCTTTGAATAGTTTTGTCAGTTCTCCTCTTCACGGAGAACAGACCTCTGAGTGATGTAGTCAATGCAATTCAAAAGTCATTTATTAAACATCTACTATATAGAAAGCATTGTGTTAGGTACTGGAGTTTCAAAGAGACAGGAGAAACAAATAGTCCTTGCTTTGAAAGAGCTTAAAGTCCACTGGGATATACAACATAAATTCAACTGTGGAGCATTTTGAGGAAGTTCAGTAGTATAATGTCTAAAGTGTAGGAGACTGACATGGTCTGGCATGTGCCCTAGATCATTTTGGCAACTGTGTGAAAGGTAGACAGGAGATGGGAAAGACTAGAAACCTGGAGACCATTTAGGAAGCTATGTGTATTAATTTGGGCAAGTCACTTGTCCTTTTCGGGGTCTGATTTCCTCATCTATAAAATGGGAGGGTAATGATTAATAAGGATTGTTATGCAGAGAAATCATTGACCTTCCATGGTTATATTCCTTAAGAGTTTCATCAAGGAGAGTATTTTGGGAAGATGGCAAAGCAAGTCAGAAAATTCCAAGTTCCCAAGATTTTCCCCCACAAAGAGATAAAATAGCACCTTAGGGTGAACAAAGTGTGGTTGGAGATAAATAAGAACAGGGGCATAACTCAGGTCCTCCTGGGACAATTTGAGAAGATTAGAAGAAAAATCCCAGGACAAGGTGTAGTTCCTGTGAAGAGTAAACACCTCCACTAGCCTCTTAAACAAGTGGCAAACCCAGCGGTTAGCTGGCTTGAGAAACTGCCTCAGCCCTAGCCACCAGAACTTTTACCCTGGGATAGTAAGGGAGTTGGGGATCTGAGCCCAGGAAGATCAATGGAACCTCTACTGACCAAGAATTCCAGACCCAGCTGTGCTGCAAAAAGTGGCAGAGGTGAGAAGGAACCAGCACACACCCAGTGAGTGCAGAAGCAGCGGGGCAGAAAGTCCCTGGCTATGGGCACTTAAAGGAGGTTGGAGGTTTGGCTTTGATTTCAGGCTAAAGGGAATAACTGAAGATCTGGGGTAAGAGGCACCATTTCCCATACCCCAGGGCAAGAGTTGATTACAAATAATTAGAATATCACCACAAAAAAAATGCACAGGCAAAAGAGAAATAATCCAACCATAGAAACCTGTTATGGGAAGAGAGATGACCAGGGTTTATCTTCAGAGAAGGATATTGAAGTAAAGAAACCCCCAAAGAGTAATGTCAAATGGACACCTGCCCCCCCAAAATTCATAGAAGATCTTAAAAAGGACTTCAAAAATCAAATGACAGAGATGGAGGAAAAACTAGAAAAGAAAACAAGAATAAACCAAGAAAAACAAAAAGTGTAGAAAAGGAAAGTTAGCCAATTAGAAAAGGAGATCCAGAATCTTAAGGAAGAAAATGACACTTCAAAAATTAATATTGGACAAAGTGAAGCCAGTGAAATTATAGGAGATCAAGAAATGATTAAACAAAATACGAATAATGAAAAAAATAGAAGAGAAAGTGAAATATCTTATAAGAAAAAGCAACAGATTTGGAGAACAGATCAAGAAGAGAAAATTAAAAAGTAATTGGACTAACTGAAAGTTATGATGAAAAAAAGAATCTTGATACAATAATACAAGAAATAAAAAAAATTGGCCTGAAGCATTAGAACAAGGGGGGAAAGTAGAAAGAGAAAAACATCTATCAATCACCACTTAGAAGAGATCCTCTGAGGAAAACTCATAGGAATATCATAGTCAAATTTCAAAACCCCCAGCTCAAGGAAAAAATATTAAAAGCATCAAGATTAAAGCAATTTAAATATGATGGTGTCACAATTAGAATTACACAAGACCTAGCAACAGAGACATTAAAGAACTGTAGTTCTTGGAATACAACATATTGAACAGCAAAATAACTGTGGCTCTGGACAAAAATATCATACTCTGCAAAGTTAAATATTATCCTGAATGAAAAAAAAATATGGACATTTGATAAACTCTAAAGTTTTCAAGACTTTGTTTAAAAAAATCCTGAACTTAATAGAAGATTCAACATATAAGAACCAAGAGAAATGTAAGACATATAACAAAGACTGAATATAAGAGACCCATAAGGACAGACTGTTTACCTTTTATATATATGTAAAATATAAAATGGATATCTAAGACTCTTATTATTAATTGGATAGTTTATAAGAAAGATTGGGGTAAACCTGAGAATGACATGAGTTTAAAAAATAAAACTACTTAGGAACAGCTTAAAAGAGTAATTATTTGAGGTGCAAAAGGAAGAATGGATATTGAGGAATTAGATGGGGAAGGAGGGCTGGTAGTTCTGGTAACCTACTTTCATTGGGAATGGGTTTAAGAGGGAACAATACCTATATATTTAGAAAAGTATAAAAGTCTTCTAAATTCAGCAGAAATAAAATGGTAGGGGCATAGGGAGTGTGGAGAGGACAAGGGAGGGATCTCTAAAGTGGAGAGTGAGGGAATAGGTAGAATAGTGGTATAGAAGGGTGTTTAGATTTATGAGAATAGAAAGATAGAGGAGGAATCCTTGGAGAGGGGTAGGCAAGTCATAGGAGAGCAAGGTAGTGGATAGAAGCAAAGTAGAGGAGGCAGAAAGGATAGGAAACAAGAAATATAATCATGCATAAAAATCAAAGATCAGGAGTAGAATAGGTTTGGGAAAGTACATGTCTATGTATGTATGTATATATGTACATATATATCGATACCTATAGAGAAACATATCTAAACTTTATTGTAGCCTTCTGGGGGGAGGTTGGAGGTATGACAAAAAGAACAAAGTAAAAAAAGTGCACAGAGAAAACAAAAGAAAACTCACAAGCAAAGAAAAGATGGACATTTCTTAACACAAGTATTATTTGTCATATAGGCTTTCTTGAAATGAAAATCTATTATTACATATTTTGAATCCTCTCTTAGGTTCTGCGATGCACACAAGCTTTCTCCCCCTTACTTTGTATTTAAGTTCCAACATTTAAGTTTATGATATGATTTGATTTCTTTTCTCTATTCTGCATTTGTGTTCTAGAGTTTGTCTAAAATAAAATTTTGAAAAAGAAAAAAGTTGCATCAAAATAAAATTATTTTAAATGTACTAATCTCAATATTTAAAGGAAATTTAGAGGAAAATCACTTTTTGCAGATAAGGGTTACTTCTTAAAAAGACTCATTTAATCTATTTTGTAAATTAAGATTTTAAAAATATATTTGATAATTTTTCTTAAAATGAGACATAGCCACTGGTGGATCTGTGATCTCCTTGGTGTGTGCACCCTTTCACTATTACAGATTGTAACCCTTTTATATCCTATTTTAATGTGTTTTTTGTCCATGTCCTATAACCACTGATAGCAGACTCACTGTTATTGCTGAGAAATGCTGACATATTTTGTTCCTGTCTCCTATCTATTTGTTGTACTTTCAGTTTCATCTATAAATACTTTCAGATGATCTGACATGGATGGTGAGCTCCTGACCAGGTTATGGTTTCCTCAAATGCTCAGAATAATGCTAGGTTTTGTTTTGTTTTGATGTTACTGTAATGTTTTGCAAATGAACTTGTACTCTAAAGCAGTGTTGCTTTTGGATTCCAGATCTCATCACTTGGCAGAGACTGAATGTCTGTTTGCTGAGATGTTGTCTGAGTTCTTCCTTTCTCCTTTCTGTACTTGCAAAACTTCTCTATGAAATGGCGATAGTCAGAATCAGCATCTGCCAATTTCTCATCTTTTTGAGTCAAGCTTATTTAAACTGAAGCTGTAGTAATTACACACTTTCATCATATTTCTTATTTCTTCTAATGTGGCATTTATATTGGTTTAACCTAGCCACTCATTCTACCTACTCACTGATAACCAAATTAAAAATTTTTTCCATACTTTTTTTTTTTTAAGCAATTGGGGTTAAGTAACTTGCTCAAGGTTACATGGCCAGTTGTTTTTGGGTGTGGTGCTAAGTATCTGAGCCTGGATTTGATCTCCAGGTCATCACAACACTGGAGCCAGTGCTCTTATTTGCTGAGCCGCCCCTAACCAATTGGGGTTAAGTAACTAGCTACAAGGTTACGGCCAGGTGTTTCTGGGTGGGTGCTAAATGTCTGAGCCTGGATTTGATCCCCAGGTCATCCAAACACTGCAGCCGGTGTTCTTACTCGCTATGCTACCTGGCCACTCCTTTTCCATACTTTTCACAAGTTATTTGCTGTTGAGGTATAGTCAGTTACTTCCCTTCCCTTCCCCTTTTTCCTTTTCTTCCTTCCTTCCTTCCCTCCTTTGTTGCTAGTTACTCAATTTGCTTATAACTCTCTGATTCCCTTTTCCTACAGCACATATTCTCAGTAGTCCATAATACTTTGGCTTATTCCAATCCATGATCCTTAGCCACATTTTCCAACATTTATTTTGTTGTACCCTGTCCCAACTTTTGCATTGAAGTCATCAAATATCAATTAACAGATTGATTTGATTTTGGGGAATCTTGTTAAATGTTTTTTCTCCCATAATAAATTATTGGTGCCTAAACCATTGGAAGGAATAAAGGAAGAAGGAAGAGAAAGGGAAAGAAAGAAAGAAAGAAAGAAAGAAAGAAAGAAAGAAAGAAAGAA
>NW_027186473.1:52998681-53021614 GCF_028583685.1 Petaurus breviceps papuanus
GAAAGAAAGAAAGAAAGAAAGAAAGAAAGAAAGAAAGAAAGAAAGAAAGAAAGAAAGAAAGAAAGAAAGAAAGAAAGAAAGAAAGAAAGAAAGAAAGAAAAGAAAGAAAGGAAGGGAGAAAGAGAGAGAGAGAGAAGGAAGGAAGGAAGGAAGAAAGGAAGAAAAAAGCACGTATTAAGTGCTTATTAGGCATCAGGCTCTATTCGAAGTGTTAGGGATACACATACAAATACAAGCAAATTAATGGTCCTCTCCCCCTGGGAGCCTACATTCTAAAGGGGAAAGACAATACTTAAAAGATAATAGGACAGATTGGGTAGCATGATATCAGCACTAGGGCATTGTTAGAAGACAGCAGGTAAATAGCATGAAAGCCCATGAAGATGAGAAGTAAGTTCACCTATCAGAATCAGGATGCTGTAATTGTAATAGGAATCTGAAGATCTTCCCTGCCCCTTAATGGACCAAATTTAATCACATGGAGCCTGTGGTGGGAGGAGCTTGCTAAATGAGTGGAGCAAAACTCCAGAGTCATAGCAGTAACTACAATGGGAGAGAGAGGATGCAGGATGGATTGCATTTTGGAAATTGCAACAAAGTAGTCTCTGCTGTGAAGCCTTCTCTTTTTTAACACTAACATTTTCCCAGTGATAGTATCTGGCTGTGTATTATGGAATACCATCATTTCAAAAGACTAAGCACTGTAATTTACCAAAAGAGAAATGGAAAGATTCATGGTGGGCATGTGTATATAGGCTTCAGGATATTACTAAGGATGGCGCTTGCATTTGAGAATTGTCCGAGATACATTATCAGTGAGGAGTATGTTTAGGACAGGAGATGGGCCAGTAAAACAATCAAGTAAACAAGCTAGAATTGTGAGTGTTTGTTGTGGGAAGGCTAAAGGATGGTGTGGATCCCTGTTGCATTATTGTATGTTAACTTCTTTGCTATGATGCTATGATGGATTCAGTTTTCTGATGTTGTGATTTGACTTTCTGGTGCCTGAATAAATGTTTTGCTTCTGTCTTATATATGGAGAGTCTGTTATAAAATTCAATTCAGAAATATGCCTGCATATTCATAGTCACCATTGGTGCTATGACTATTGTGTTGGTGCTACAAATGCCTTGGGGCAAAACCTAAGGGGTTTATTATTGTTGTCTTTGTTTTGTTTTAGTTTGTTATTTTGATGGGAGGAGGAGGAGGGGCAAATGATCCAAGAGTAAGGATATGTAGCTGATCTTTATACTGAGCTAAAAATGCTAAGTATCTTTATGTTTAGTAGACAAAAGAGATGTCCAAGTATCCCATGAAATGATACTTCACGTCACCTGTGAGTATGTGATAATACCAATTCTACCAACTCCTTTATTTGTTCTTCTTAGGAGTACCACTGATTATCTGGTTATTGTCTATAACTTCTTTAGAGACCCTGTTTTCAGTTATGGTGAGAATGTCAAATTGGATGTGGTTTAGTTCCTCTAGAGGTGTGTGATCTTGACTGCTTGTTGAATCAAAGATTGCACATTAGAAGTGCCAACAGTTAAATTAATATTTGTAGGCAGTCTAAAAACTGAGTGATACTTAGCACCCTCTGCCCTTATTTCTAACTGCTTTGCCTACAACTCTTATTGAAATGGTAGTAGAGGAGGTAGATAGGTAACTTTTTTACATTTTGCCTGCTTCAAGGGTCTCTTTCAATGAGATCTATGGCCATAAACAAACAAATAAATAAAAAACAAGTTTTTGTTTTTAATTCCACCTTAATAAAACTTTGTTGGTGATGAATACAGATAGCTTAGATTGTGATATAAAGCTGAATGAGAAATTGGTTGAGTTACCTCAACACATATTTTGGACAGGATTTTAGGTAGATAATGGCCCAGGCCTGGAAGAAAGAGAACAGGCTGGATTGCATTTTAGAAATTGCAACAAAGTAGTCTCTGCTGTGAAACCTTCTCTTTTTTAGCATTAATATTTTCCCAGTGATACTATCTGGCTGTGTATCATGGAATACCATCATTTCAGAAGACTAAGCACTGTAATTTACCAAAAGGGAAATGGAAAGATTCATGGTGGGCATGTATATATAGGCTTCCGGATATTACTAAGGATGGCACTGGCATTTGAGAATTGTCAGGGACACATCATCAAGGAGGAGTATGTTTAAGACAGGAGGTAGGCCAGTGAAAAGTAAACAGATGGATAATCTATCTCACTGGTAGCCATGAAATATTAAAAGACCTAGAGGAAATTCTCTGGCATTTATGGATGACTTAGTGAAGGACAGTGAAGAATCACAGAGGATCATAAAGCAGCAATCAATCAAGAAGCATTTATTAAATACCTGCTATATGCTGGGTTTGAGACAAAAAAAAATGATTAATCACTCCCCCTAAAAAGCTTACATTTCATTGAGGGAGATAACATGTATACACATATACATACATGTGTATATATAGTATGTATTTATGTGTATATATATATATATTCACACACATACACACAGTGACTTTTTTGAAAGATAGATACTAGTTGAAGGCTCAGGAGAAGTCTAATATAGAAAGTGGCTCTTGAGCAGGGCTCTGATAGAAACAAAATATTCAGGGGGTGAACTTTTATGAGATCACAGGTCATCATGTTGTCTAAGAATTCAGGAGCCACTATGGCCAAAACAGTACCAGGACCCTCCCTATATTAGCAATAATCACAATGACAATAATAAAGGCATTGCCTTTTACACTTTGAGAGATTCATGATTTCATGATTGTATATACTTTTTTTCAGTGACACCAATTGTAACCCATTCATATTCTGTGAATCACTGTGACCAGCTTTCTCCTTTTGGACTTCTAGAGATGTGTTTCAGCTTAGTCCCAAGACAAAAGCCATATAAACTATGATTCAGCTGCTATCTGAAGCATTTCTAGCTTGTTAGTACTTACCAGGGCTTATTCTCTCCTAAATGTATTCCCTGGGCTAATCTCAGTCATGTCATCCAAATCAGGCTGTAGAAGGGGCATTATTATTATTATTATTATTATTAATGATGATGATGATGATGATGGTTGAGCATGATGAAGATGCCACTGATGATGATGGTATGATGATGATGATGACAATGACATATTTTGTCATATTATGGATTATAAAATACTTTTTTTTCATAATAGCCTTGTGAGGTATGTCAAATATTACTATTCTTATTTTACAGATGAGGAAACTGAGTCACATAGCCACTTGATTGTCACAGTCAAAAAAGTCAAGTGACTAGTAAGTAACTGAGCTGAGACTGAGATATGCAATATCTGGGTTTACAATCACTGCCTGTGGTCAGAACTTTCAATTTTCTTGAAGACCAGCAGGCATGAATTTCTGAAAGATGTTTCTTCTTATAGAATCATTTGTTAAATTCAAGTTATTTCCTTCAGCTTGCCAGAGTATTGTCTCGCTACCTACTTTGGCACTTTGCCTTAGGTTTACAGTGATGTAAAAGCCCTTGCCTTGCTAGTCTTCCTTATGTGTTTCTTGATCTGTCTCTCTCTCTGTCTCCCTCTCCTAGATCTTTTGTGACAGCTTTTTCTTTACATAAGGTTACTATATCATATTTTCCTATCTGCCTTTCCCTTTCCTTTCTTCTGAAGCCCAACTTCTCTTCATGTCTTAGCAGAAGATAACAAGTTTTTCTTTATATCATCTTTTTTTCTAAGACTTCTCTCTTATGCATTTCAGGTATTAACATCTACTATGAACCAGGCAAGAGATGTATTATGGTCTAGTAAAGAGAGGAGTGAGGGCTGGCATCAGAATCACTAAGACCTGGGTTACAGTTATGGCCTAAAACCCACCGACTCTGTGACTCTGGACAAGTCACTTAACCAATCAATGCCCCCAGGTAAATTTGTGGAGAAGTAGTTGATTTGTATTTGGAGTTTCTTTACCTGGAGATTCCTACTCCAGTGAACTCATAAATGAAAAAATCAGGTTACAAAAAATAGTAGGCATTATGCCAGGTACTGGGGAATAAAAAAACAAACAAAAAAAGGCACTCAAGGGGATCACCTCCTATGCTTGTACTGAATGTTGGTCTACCCTACAGCAGGCTAGCCCTCTCTAGCTTGAGATTTCTAGTAATCCCTGGAATGGTACCACCTCCCCTACCTTATTCAAGGCAGACCTTCGATTTTCCTCAACACGTCACACATGTTAACAATCTTTTTATCTTTATACTTGAGCCAATTTCTGCCCCAAAGTGCCCTGCTCACCCTCACTTTTGGTCTCTTGAGATTTTTGGCCACCAAAACACTCCAGTGCCTGGGGATGCCTTCTTCACCATTTGATTGGGTCCATGATTTCATGGATGTAGATGATGATGATGATGATGGTGATGGTTATAATGATAAAGATGGCACTGATGATGATGATGATCACCAAGATCATAGCCCATCCTCAGCTTTGCATCTTGTACACCTTTTGTATCTATTTTGCCATAAAGTTTCCTGGGAACTTTCCTCTAGGTCTTTAAGGACACATCGGGCTTTTCCAACTATTTACAACTAAAACATGGTATGTTCTAGCTCTCGCTGTTAGAATGTGATCTCCTGTGCTCACTTCAGCAGCACAATAACTAAAATCGGAATGATACGGAGAAGATTAGCATGACCCCTGCGCAAGGATGGCATGCAAATTCGTGAAGCGTTCCATATTTTTAGGGGCGGCCAGGTAGCACAGAGAGTAAGAGCACTGACTCCAGTGTTGGGATGACCTGGGGATCAAATCAGGGCTCAGATACTTAGCACTACATCCAGAAATAACTGGCCGTGTAACCTTGAGCAAGTTACTTAACCCTGATTGCTTAAAAAAAAATGTGATCTCCTTGACATCAAGGATTAATTTCTATTTCTATACCCAGTGCTTAGTACAGTGGTTTCTTTGCATATAGGAAGAACCTAGTAAATATTTGTTCCTTCCTTCTTTACTTCCCTCCTTCCCTCTCCTTTTTTTCCTTCCTTAGTTTAATATCTTCTATAAATTCTAGATCTGGAGGAGCTCACTATCTACAGGGAGTTCCTCTTTTATTTCTGCACTAGAAATCCTCCATGGCAGTGGTGAATACTTTTGGTGAGCATAACTTTCCCTGTGTCCTGCCTCATTTGATACTGACTATCAGGGCAGCAGTAAATAAAGTTATCATCAAAATATATTCTAGGAATAAAATACATGGTTACATTTTTTTATTTAATGAGTCAAAATTAAAAAAAAGTAAAAACTAACATTCAGTGGAATCTTGGATTCTATATACTTCTGACTCAGTTGAGTAACTATGAATATGTGAAGGTCTGTTGTACTAAATCATTTGTGAAATCCAGTCTGTTACATTCTGATATTTTCATTAAGTATACTCTATATGTATGCCTATATCATTCTTAAAATACATTCTATAGAAATCAGAAAGTAGAGATTTGAGCTGGTAACTATGTCCTCATTCTCCTTTTATCAGGAATAATGCTGTACATTTCCCCCCAATTTATTTGGCATCTTTCCCTTTTTCAGATATCATGAGAATTGATCCCTTGATGCTTTCAAAAGCTTTTCATCTCCATCGAGGATTTTTCCTCTGCTCATTTAGTCTAGTCTACTTTCTCTACCTATCTTTATCTTCTTTAGTGTCATTTCTTCTTCATCAAAAATCACATTAGGGATGAAGATGTTAGTGTCCAAATGTGGTCATCAGTGGTGAAAATAGTTTATTACAGCAGTGCTGACAGATATGCTCCCTTTTCCATCTGTTTGTGGTTCTCTTGCCAGTTTCATCTTTAATGCTCTTGGATTGCTTGGCTAAATTGACTAATGCCAAGTTTTCTGAAGATTGGTATTTCCATCTTGTTATTCACCCTTTACTTTTGAAGAGGACCAATGACATCATGGGGTGATGTCTTGAGTTGTGCATGAATTGGATTTAAACGAGATAGGATTGCACAAAATCATCAGCCTCACTCTCCAGAGTCTTTGAAGTCCAGTAGCAAGCCAAAAATTAAGACAACTGTTATGGCCAGGGTGCAGTGGATGACCTTGGTATCTTTGATGTCTGATTAAGCTCTAAGGACTCCACGGCCCCTGCTTTAGACACCTTCATGACTGTTGGAACAAATTGTTCTCATCTGCCCATTCCACTGGAGAAAGACTTCACATGCTTGGGGTGGATATCCTCCTTACTTACTAATGGGTTTGAAACCTACTGGTTACCCTCAGCCTGGAGGAAATCATTTGCTGAGAAGCTTTTACTGGGGTGTGGCCCCTATGTATGCTATAGCTTCTTGGAGACAGTTGAGAGTTGGGTAGCTGGTAGACATTAAAGGTGGGTGAGCAGCCCTGAAAAGGTCTTGGCAAACCTTAACACCAGAGGTGCTAGTACACCCTTACCACCCCATACACTCCATTTCCATTTACTACTTTTCAATGTATTATAAAATAAAACTGATCGTAATCGTCCATGATTCTCCTCAGTGAGATTTTATAATTAAGCTCATATTCTCAGCTGGTATTCCTTTTGGGTAGCATAGCTCTTTATTTGGCAAGGAGATAGTTTGCTGACTGTCAACTTCTGGGCTTTTTTTTGACATTTTTATTATTACTTTATATATCCAAATGACTATAGAAAATATGAATAGATGGTATCAATGTCTTTTCCTTTATCTTTTCCCCATTTTTAATCACCATGAGCTTTTGTGATTATATCAGACTGGAGCTAAAATTCTAGATAGTACTATCTTTTTATCTTTATTCTTTCTTCTAGCTTGGTATTGATTTTGACTTTTGGCCTAATTAGCCCATGATCTGACTATACTTAGACAAATAATTTTGAAGTTACTCCCTCATAAATCAATACTATTCTGAATCTAGTTCTTTGTAATTCTGTATGTCTTTTTACAAGTCAGAACATTAGGCACTGAAACTTAAGTTATATTTCAATTTTCCAGGAGTGCAAATTAGAGGGGAAAGGATTCTATGCCTCTCAGTGGGTAGGAATAAGGAACCATAGAGCTTTACTGAGATGATCAGTTTGTTGTGGGGGGAGGGGTATGATCATTTATAGGTACTAGATTCAAATGAAACCATCTGATAAACTGATTCTGATGCTATTCTCCCCCATTTCCAATATCAAGAGGAGACATGTTGGGAAGAACATAGTACACTTACGTAGGCTTAAAATCTGCATGTATTTTTAAAGGAACAGTTAAAATAATTTCAGCAACCGTCTATATGTATGGAAAGATCCTAAATAAAATACAAACTAAAAGATTGCAAAAATATATTACAAATATTTTACATTATGATCAAGAGGAATTTATACCAGGGATGCAGAGATGGTTTAACATAAGGAAAATTAATAACATAATTTACTACATAAATTATAAAAGTTAAAATACACTTATGTTTATATCAACAGATGCAGAAAAAGGTTTTGATAAAGTTCAACACTTCTTATTTAAAAAAACACTTTAAAGTATTTGTATAAATGGATTTTCCTTAAATTGGTAAAAAAGAAAAAAAAAGAGCATTTATCTAAAACCACCAGCAAGCATTATTTATAATGTGGGAAAATGAAAGTCCTTCCCAGTAAGGTCAGGTGTGGAACAAGGATGCCCATTGTTACCAGTATTATTCAATAGTGTATTGGAAATCCTATCAATAGAAATAAGAGAAGAAAAAGACATCGAAGGAATAAGAACATGTAATGAGGTGATAAAATTATCTCTTTTGCAGAATATATGATGATGGGGCAGCCAGGTAGCACAGTGAGTAAGAGCACTGGCCCTAGTGTCTGGATGACCTGGGAATTGAATCCCGGGCTCAGACACTTAGTACCCACCCAGAAACACCTGGCCGTGTAACCTTGAGCAAGTTACTTAACCCCAATTGCTTAAAAAAAAGAATATATGATGATATTCTTGGAAAATTCCAAAGATTCAACTAAAAAGTCAGTTGATACAGTTAATGATTTTTAGCAAAGTAGCAGGATATAAAGTAAATTTATATAAATCATTAGCATTGGTAGGCAGGGTCAATATAATAAAAATGACAATTTTACCCAAACTAATTGATATATTCAATACGATCGCAGTTAAATTGCCAAGAATTATTTTATTGAATTAGAAAAATATAATAAAAGATTTTGAAAAACAAAAAGTGAAAACTATCAAAGGAAATAATGAAAAGTACAGAGAGGAAGGAGGTTTAGCAGCACCAGATCTTAAAAATTGTATTATAAGGCAGTCATTATCAAAACTATCTGGTACTAGCTAAGAAATAGAAAGGTAGATCAATGAAATAGAATATGCATACAATTCACAGAAGCAAATAATATAATAACCTTGCATTTGATAAGTGTACAGAGTTAAGATTTGGGGATAAGAATTCAGTATTTGGTAATAAAAAATTGTTGGGAAAACTAGAAAGCAGTATGGCAGAAACTGGGCATGAACCAATATCTCACATCATTTACCAAGATAAAGTTAAATGGATACATGACCTAGATATAAAGATAGATTTTACAAGAAAAATAGAAGAACACAGAACATACTACCTATCACACTTATGGAGAGGTGGATAATTTATGAATAAAGAAGAGATAGAGAGCAACAATATGGATAATTTTGATTACATTAAATTTTAAGTTTCTGTACAAATAAAGCTAATATACTCAAAGTTAGAAGGAAAGCAGAAAATTGGGGGAAATTTTTATATTTTATCAAATGGAGGTTTCATATCTAACATATATAAAGAACTTTGTCAAATATATAAGAATATGAGTCATACCCCAATTGATAAATGGTCAAAGTATATGAACAAGCAGTTTTCCAATGAAGAAATCAAAACAAATTATAGTCATATGAAATGCTATAAATCATTGATTAGAGAAATGCAAATGAAAACAATCTTGAGATATCATTTAGTATCTACCAGATTGGCTAAAATGATAAAAGGGGAAACTGACAAATGTGGGAGGGGAGGTGGAAATTTTGAGTCACTAATTCATTGTTGGTGGAAGTATAAAATGATCCAACCATTTTGGAGAGCAATCTGGAATTATGCCCAAAGAATTATTAAACTACCTATATCCTTTGACTCAGTGATACCATTACTTGGTCTACTTGCAAAGATGATTAAGGAAAAAAGAAAAGAACCTATGTGTTCTAAATATTTATAGCAGCTCTCTTTGTGGTGACAAAGAAGTGTAAATTGTAGGCATGCCAATCAGTTGGGGAATGGTTGAAAAAATTGTGGTATATGATTGTGATAGAAAACTACTGTGCTACAAGAAATAATGAGCTCAATGATTTTAGAAAAAAATGGAAAGAGCTGAACAAAATAATTAAGAGCAGGGGGCGGAGTCAAGATGGCAGAGCAGAAGCAGGTCCTCTGCGCAGCCTCAGCTTCCACCATCCTCAAATGATGTAAAAGGGGACTCTGAACAAACTTTGGAGATACAGAACCCACAAAAATGACACAGAGAAGCTAACCTCCTGCTGAGGACAAACCAGCAGCCTGGCAGGAATAGGCCAGCACAGGGCACTGGGAGCCAAGTCCTGCTTCATACTGAGGTTTTTAGCCCCAGTCTGGGCCTGGCCAGCTGACAGCTGGAGGGACTCCAGATCACCAGCAGCTGTGGTGGTCGAGAATTATCAACACATAGATGCTAAGGACAAAGTGAGAGGTCAGTGTAGTGTGGATTTTGGTACCCAGTAATTGGGAGTGTTGGCTTTTGTCCCCGGGGGCAAAAAGCCACTGAGGAGCCAGGGCTGTGCAGCTGCCCCCACGTGGCAGCTTCAGCTCCTGACCTGCAGACTGTAGGGGGACCAAGCGACCAGTCTGAGGGGTAATTGCTCATGCTTTAACCTGCTTGGATCTGGATTGCAGTCTAGGGTGGAGGTCCTGGGGTGTGTGTCCAGCATGCCAGAGCATGTGGAGGTTTCAGCAAGGACACCCAACTAATACCTCAGGCAGCTGAGAAAACCCCAGCATTTGGTACAAAGCTCCCCTGTCTTGTAGCAGATTCCTACTGTGGTAAAAAGCCAAAAGTCAAGTAATTGAGTGTCAGCATGTCCAGGCAAAGGAAACAAAGAAAACAGTAGAATGCAACATTAGACTCCTGTTTGGGGGATAAAAAGGATCAAAGCATGGAACAGGAGGAAGACAGTGAATTCAGAACTCCTGCACCAAAAGCTTCAAAGGAAAATATAAGCTGGTTACAGGCCATAGAGAACCTTAAGAAGCAGATAAGAGAAGTGGAAAAAATTGGGAAGAGAAATGAGAATGATGCAAGAAAATTATGAAATGAGAGTCAACAACCTTACTGAGGAAAATAACACCTTAAAAAACAGACTAACTCAAATGGCAAAAGAGGCTCAAAAAGGCAATGAGGAGAAGAATGCCTTAAGAAGCTGAATTTGCCAGATGGAAAAAGAATCTCAAAAGCTCACTGAGGAAAATCATTCCTTCAGAATTAGATTGGAGCAAATGGAAGCTAATGACTTTATGAGAAATCAAGATGCTGTTAAACAGATCCAAACAAATGAAAGAATAGAAGGCAATGTGAAATATCTCATTGGAAAAACCACTGACCTGGAAAATAGATCAAGGAGAGAAAATTTAAAAATTATTGGACTACCTGAAAGCCATAATCAAAGAAAGAAACTAGAAATCATCCTCCAAGAAATCCTGAAGGAAAACTGCCCTGATGTTTTAGAACCAGAGGGCAAAATAGAGGTTGAAATAATCCACCAATCACCTCCTGAAAAGATCCCAAAAAGAAAACTCCTAGGAATATTATAGCCAGGTTCTGGAATTCCCAGATCAAGGAGAGAATACTATAAGCAGACAGAAAGAAACAATTTGAATATCGTGGAAACACAATCAGGATTACACAGGATCTGGCAGTTTCTACCCTGAGGGATCAAAGGGCTGGGAAAATAATATTCTGGAGGGCAAAGGAGCTGGGATTAAAACCAAGAATCACCTACCCAGCAAAACTGAGTATCATGTTTCAGGGGGAAATATAGTCATTCAGTGGAATAGAGGACTTTCAAGCATTTTTAATGAAAAAACCAGAGTTGAATAGAAAATTTGGCATTCAGATATAAGAAGCAAGACAAGCATGAGAAGGTAAACAGGGAAAATAAATCATAAGGAACTTATCAAAGTTGATCTATTAACATTCCTACATGGAAAAACAATAATGGTAACTGATGAAACACTTCTCAGTATGAAAATAGTTGAAGGGAATATAAATATATATATATGGGTATATGGGCATATGAATACATATGTGAATGTGTGTATATATATTTACAAGTATACATAGATAGAGGGCACAGGACCAATTTAAGAGAAAGGGATGATACTTAAATGGTGAAATTAAGAGGTGAGAGAGGAATATAATGAAAGGAGATGTGGAGAGACAGAATAGGGTAAACTGTCTCATATAGAAGAGGCAAGGGAAAATGGTTACAATGGAGGGGAATAATAGGAAGGCAAAAGGGAATGCGTCAACCTTATTCTCATTGAATTTGGCTTGGGGAGGGAATGAAATTCACACTAAATAGGGTATCTCACCCTACAGGAGAGTAGGGGGGGAAGGGGATGAGGGGGGGGATTATGGAAGGGAGGACAGGCTCGGGGGGAGGGAAGTTGGAAACACCCACTTTTGAAAAGGGACGGGATCAAGGTAGAGAATAGAACAAATGGGAGGTAGGATAGGAGGGTGAGAAATAGTCAGTCTTTTACAATATATCTACTATGTTAATGTTTTGCATTAGCTACACATGTACAACCTGTACTGAACTGCTTATCTTCCCAGTAAGGTTGGTTGACAAGGGAGGAAGTGAATGAATCTGGAATTCAAAGTTTTAAAATCAAATGTTTAAATATATATATATATATATATATATATATATATATACACACACATACATATGTATATATATACACTATTATTAATACTATTTTACATGTAATTGTGCAATCAGATATACAGGCAGTGAGGCATATAGATCCACCATGCCCTGCTGGAAAAGTCGAAAGGGGTATAGGAGAAAATATGCGAGAGAGCAGACTGGAGGAGGGGATATCCTGTGGGACTGCTATTTTGGGACCGTGGGTAGGGGTAAAATGGGGAGAAAATTTGTAAGCCAAAATCTGGCGGAAATGAATGATGTAAATCATAAGTTAATAAAGCATTTTAAAAATGAAAAAAATAATGAAGAGTACAGTGAGCAGAACCAAGAAAACATTGTATACAGTAATGGCAATATTGCTTTAAAAATGACTGAGCAAATAAGTCATTTTCTCTACTATAAATACCCAAATTAAGTATAAAGGACATATGAAGAAAGTTACTATCTGCATCCAGACAAAGAACTGATAAATAGAAGTATGTATAGACTAATTTTACATATGTTTCTATATGTATATATACACATAATACACACATGCAGAAACACAGACACACATGCATATATACATGCATATTTTGTTCTAATGGTAGACATCTCTAGGGTGGGGGGAGGGAAGAAAAAGTAAAAGAGAAAAAGAAATTTACATGACAGTTTTGTTGTGTATTTGAAAAAGAATAGCAAGATGTACATAGCAGATTTACAGCTTCATGTATAAACATCTTTTTTATTGCACTATGTTATGTTAATGCTTGTTTAATTCCATAAACTAAAAATAAAATAAATAAACATCTATTAAGGGTTTACTTTGTTTAAACATCTGTCCTAGGTGTGAAGATAATGACTTAAAAAAGGACACAGTTTATGCCCTCAAATAGCTCTCATTCTATTGAAGGAATAAAACCTTTGTACCAACAAGTAAATGAAAGGTAATTTGAAGAGGGAGGAAGTATTAATTGGGGAGATCAAGGAGCAGCTTCATGGTCGAGGTTGCCATCTGTGGTGAGGCTTGAAAAAAGACAAGAATTATGATAAATGAAAAGGAGTGTACTCCAGGTAAGAGGGTGCACTTTGGGCCAATCATGCATGGAGGAATGAGAATGCTTGTTTGGTGTAATGTTAATTAAAGGAGCCAGATTGTGAAATAGGAAGAGGGGAGCTATTGAAGACTTCTGATGAGAGTAGTGACATAGTCAAACCGGTGCCTTTAGAAGATGATTTTGAAGACACTGGAGACAGGGCACACAATTAGGAGGTTCTTTCAATAGGTCAGGGAGACATAATTAGTATCTGAACTTGGATGGTACCCAAGTAATTATAGAGAAGGGGACAGATGGAAGCAAAGTTATAGACTAGTGAGAAAGTTACTGAATTGTACCTAAAATATATAATTACTTATAAAAAGTGCTTAAAATGTTTGCCTTTCATTCTAGTTAAGTGAAATCATTTTAATAATGCATTTTTGTGTTGAAAAGCATGAAAGAAAAAGTATGTTAATTTCTGTTTCCATCAGATGCACCCATAACTTTAGGGTATTTAGACCACCTCGCTATGGCACGCTACTGTCACCTGCTGGCAGCACACCCATTTCATAAGGTCAGTTCTTGTTTATCTTCAGAAATTAAAATAAATCCTTTGTTGGAAATCACAACTATAGAATTTAAATCATGCAATGATAAGAAATATCACACAATGTAGGCAAGGCCAAAACATAATTAAAGATAAATCTGCCCTAGGACACTAAAATAATTACTGTGCTATAAACAACTGGATATAAATGTATAACAAAGGAGGTGTGAGTGGAGAAAAAATTCAGGGGATAAAAGATCAAGCATTGGTAACATTGAAATGTACTCAACATCAGGGTTACATTTCTTCTTGACTCACTTGACAGAGGCCATTTCGTCCTGTACATGAGAATCTCATGGACATAACATGACCTCGGCAGGGCCACTTGGAAGTGCTTTGAGTGGACTGATCAAGTAGGATGGGGACCCTGGAGACCCTGAGGTTGTAACATTCCAAGGAGGAATTTGGGTCCAGATTAGAGCAAGATGCTCTATATTTCAGGAGATTTAAAAAGAGAAGAGTAGATTCAAAGGTTTGGAGAAACTTGGAAAATGAATACCTCCTGGGAATATGGCAGAGGATTAGTTAAACAACTGCAAACAGCCTTTTGTTCTCAGAGAGAGACATTTTATAAAAATGTTATCTTATAGGGGTGGCCAGGTAGCACAGCAAGTGGGAGCACTGGCTCCAGTGTCAGGATGACCTGGGGATCAAATCCCGGCTCAGATACTTAGCACCACACCCAGAAATAACTGGCCGTGTAACCTTGAGCAAGTTACTTAACCCTGATTGCTTGAAAAAACAAATATTATCTTATAATTCTTTCTTTTTTAACATGTTGTTCATCCTACTGTCTTATAAAAAATATTGGTGTCTAAAAATCTGTTGTTGTCTCTTCTCCATGGTGATCTCAATTTGGGTACATTAAGAAGCAATCAATAAGAGTTCTGACACTCATGGGCATAAAGAGAAATCTCCTTAGTGATGAGGAGGGAGAGTTTTCAAAGTATGCCATTGAATAGTAGGTTGGATATCTTTAGCAGCGGCGTGAAATTGCTCTTCTGAGCCATAATTCTTAATGGATATTTGCTACATCCAAGGATACCCCTGGCCTACCCACAGGCAAAAATTTCAGGCATGCAGGATGGAATCGCCTCCAAAATCTTCTCCATTGAGCTGTTATATTTGATTCTCCCTTTGTACCCTGCAGCATCCTATGAAATATAAAATGTAATGAAACATTCAAGTGTTTGACATTCTCCTGGTGGGGTTGGCAGGAACACAGCAGTGTGCACTCACCGCAGCTGTCATTTCATTAGTGTCCTTTGCCTTCTGAGAAGGGTTAGGGAGCAGCAGGGCAGATCTGCTTCCACTTGCTGATGTGGGAGGTGAAACCTCTTCTCAGATTCTACTATTCACCTTCATACAGAAGAGATATTGAAAAGATGATTGCATATCATGGCATAAAATAGGAGACAATAGTGCCAAGCCTTGTCTGCCTCAGTTGCCTGAGATGGATCCAGGTCTGCGCTGGCCCTAGGGAGATGGGCCTAGCACTGAAGTTCTTGACCTGGGACCCAAGAACTTGTTGTCATTGGTGTGGGAATATTTTGATAATTATATTTCAATATGATTGATTTTCTTTGTAATTTTATATATTTCAGTTTATATTTACGAAAATAACCTCCTTTTTTTCTGAAATTGGGTATTTAGGCTTCACCAGACTACTAATGGGATATATAACACAAAAAGATTAAGAACGCTTTGTCTAGATCATAGTATCATACATTTAGGTTGAAAAGATTTCAGGGGTCATTTCCAAATCCTTGATTGAATAGATGAGAAAGCTGGGGTGTAGAGAGTTTATGTGACTTCTAAAGTCACTTAAGGTGAGAAATATCTGCAGGTGAGAAATATCTGAATTAAGATTTAACCTGGTTCTTTCTAGATTTCATATCTATTGTTCTACCCACTGTTTCACATAAGGACAGGTCTGAGAGGCACAGGACCAGTCTGTTCATCTTAGGTCTCTCAGACTGCAGGGTGTAGAGAGAGAATCAAATATAGTGGCCCAATGGAGAAGATTTTGGAGGCAATCTCACCCCTCACATCTGAAATTCTTGCAGTGTTTCCTCTTTATTTGGGAGTAGGTACCCTTGATGTACACAATATCCAGGAAGTACTGTAGTTTAGAAGAGCCATTTTCACAACCAAGGAGATTCAACTTACTGCTAAGTAGCATATTTTGAAAAATCCATTCCACATCTCTAAATAGATACAGTTTTATTCCCCCCAATTTTATTCCCCTTTTGAAGCAAGTGTTGAAAAAAGACAGAAGAGAAAGAAGCAGAGATAAGGAAAGGGAGCATTATGTAATGAGAGATGGCAAATGGAATTAAACAGATTCAGGAAGTGAAATGAGTGAAAAACAGAAAGTATGGGTAGATTGTAGGATGAGTAATATTTTTAAAAAGTATAAAAAGAAAAGACTAGAAAGTTAGGAATTGATTATTTTGTGAAGAATTTTAAATGCAAACCAGTGAATGCTATATGTGATATGGGTGGTAATAGGGAAACACTGGAGTTTAGTGAGGAGGATGACATGGGTAGACCTTAACTTTAGGAAAATCTCTTTGGGTTGAGCATGCTGATGCAAACCTATAATCCCTGCTACCTTGGAGTCTGAAGCAAGGGGATTGCTTGAGTTTAGGAGACCTGAGTTATAGTAGGGCTAATGCCAAACCATTGTTCACTATACATGTGTCACTAATATGGTGAACCCTGAGGAGTGAATGATTACCAGGCTTCCAAGGCTAGTCAAACCAGCCAAAGTCAGAAAAGGAATAGGTCAAATCTCCCAAGTCAATTAGTAGTGTATAACTCTAAGCAAAAAATTAACAAGGAAGAAGTTAAGTAGCCAAATAAAATTTTAGAATAGTTAGGTATGAACTCTGGTTATTGTTGAATGAGAATAGAAAGGAGTATACATATTTCTCTGCTTTCTATAACTTTGTTATGAAAATTGAACATGTATTATTAGGACAAAAATGCCTCACAAATAAATGCATAAAAACAGAAATATTAAACAAATTTTTTTGTGTATGCAATAAAAACTATTTGTAATAAGGGCTGCTAATGAAATGATTCAAATTAATTGGAGATTAAATAACTTAATCCTTAAGACTAGGAGTGTCAAAACATAAGGCATAGAATTAATAGATGCTTTCATTAGAATAATCACAACAAGGAAATAAAATGCCAAAAATTTCAGGGATTTGATTAGAGCAGTTCTTAGAGGAAAATACATACTTCTAAGCATTATCATCTACAAAAGAGAGAAAGAAGAGAGAACAATAAAACAGAAAGAACCAAATAGGCATATAGCTTTAAAAATCCAAGAAATTTAAAAATCTCAAATTAACCACCAAAATAGAAATCTTAGAAAATAAAAAAAACTGAAGGAAACAAAATGAATAAATAAAACTAGGATCTGTTTTGAAAATACCTATAAAATAGATAAAATATTAAGTAATTTTTAAAAGAGAGAGGAAAACGATATGGCCAATATTGCAGTGAAAACTATGATTTCATTATAAATCAGGAAGAAATAAAGGAAATTATTAGAAGCCACTTTGCCCAATTATATGATAATAAAGCCAACAACTTAAGTAAAATGGATGTTTACAAAAATATAAAATTCCATATTAATAAAACAAGAAATATAGGAGTTAAATAGCTCAATCTCAGAAAAAGATATTAAATAAATTGAGTTTCCCAAGGGAGAAAAATAAACAAACCTTGGATACAAGATGGATTTGCAAGTAAAATTTTCAAACATGAAAACAATAATTAGTCCTAACATAATAAGTTTTTTTAAAGTTGGCAAACAAGGAGTTCTTTTATGATATAAGTTTCTTTTATGATATAAAAATGACCTTGATTTGATACTAAACCAGGAAGAATCTAAACAGCGAAAGAAAATGATGGATCAAGGTCTCTAATTTATATTGATGCAAACATTTTCAACAAAATATTAGCAAGAAGACTATTGTAACAAGAATGTAACATTATATATATATATATATAAAATAACATATATATATATATGGAGAGAGAGAGAGAGAGAGAGAGAGAGAGAGAGAGAGAGAGAGAATAACATAACTAATGTAACAAGAAGTTACATATCAGAAAAATTATAAAATATGACCAGGTTAGATTTATATCAGGAATTCAAGGTTGGTTCAGTATTAGGAAAATTAATTGTTCATATTAATAAGAACAACAAAATCATAGGATTATGTCAGAAGATGCAGAAAAAACCTTTTGATATTATGCAATACCCATTTATGTTTTAAAAAAACCTAGAAAATATAGGAGAAAATGGATATTTCCTTATCATAATAAGTAGCTTTGGTTTAAAACCAAGGGACTAGTATTACATAAAATGGTGATGAACTAGAGGTCTTTTCAATACAGAGGTAAACCAAGGTATCTTATCTTTATCATTATTTGATATAGTGTTAGAAATGCTAACAATAGCAATAAGATAAGAAAAAGAAATTGTGGGAACATTCATAGGCAAATATGAAACAAGATTATTGCTTTTTACAAATAATGTTTGTTTATTTACAGAACCCTAGAAAAGGTTTACTTCTGTAAATTTGCAGGTTATATAATAAACCAACATAAATAATCAGTATTTTTTAATATTATTAATAAAATCCAATAGGAATAAATTGGAAGAGAATTCCATTCCAAATCATTACAGAATGCATAAAATATTTGGGAATCTATCTAATCTATATCTATAGGAACTATGTAAATACAACTACAAAATATTACATATATATAAATAAATGGGGAAATTTTAATTGCTCATTGGTAACCTAATCTAATATAATAAAAATATTATCAAACCTAGTTCAGTTTACTTATTCATTGTCATGCTAAGCAAACTACCAAAGGATCACTTAATAAATCTAGAAAATAATAATGAAATTCATCTGGAGGGGGGAGCAAAGGATCAAGAATCCAAAGGGAAATAGAAAAAAAAAAGTGGGAAGGATCTCTGGAAGTACCAGCTATCACACTATACTATGAAATGCTAATAATTGAAACAATTTGGTAATGGTTAGGAAATGATTAGGCTGATCAATCTAACAAATGAGTATACTAACCTATTATACTGGAATAATATTCTAAATGTGTAAAATAAAATATTTAAAATTATAAAGGTAATCAACTATATTGAAACATAGTTATCAAAATACCCTGTCCCCCTGCAAACCACCCCCCTCAATAACAGCAAATTCTTTGGTTACAGGCTGAGAACTTCAGTGCTAAGTCCATCTTTCTAGAGCCAGCTCATACCTGCATCCATCTCAGGCAACTGAGGCAGATAAGGTTTGGCACTAATGACTCCAATTGTATTCCATGATATGCAATCATCTTTTCAATATCTCTTCTGTATGATGGTAAGAGTAGGATTCTGAGAAGAGGTTTCACCTGCCAACCAGCACGTGGAAGCAGGTCTGCCCTGCTGCTCCCTAACCCTTCTCAGAAGGCTGAGGACACTAATGAAATGAGAGCTGCGGTGAGTGCACACTGCTGCATTCCTGTCAACCCCACCAGGAGAATGTCAAACACTTGAATGTTTCATTACATTTTATATTTCATAGGATGCTGCAGGGTACAAAGGGAGAATCAAATATAACAGCTCAATGGAGAAGATTTTGGAGGAGATCCTATTCTGAATGCCTGAAATTTTTGCATGTGGGTAGTCCAGGGGCATCCCTGGATGTAGCAAATATCCATAAGAAAATGTAGCTGTGACTACTCTTTCTCCAACACATAGTTCTTTGCTAGACAATCATACCCACTACATTCTTCTTATTTCTGCATCTCACCTCCTTGGTAAATCATTTGAGCTTTTCACTTTCCTCTACTCTTGAATACCTTGGCCCTTGAACTATCACACCATGCCAAACCCAGAATTACTACCACCCTCTAACACCTTCACTTCTGTTCATATGTTGCTGAATGACACTGGAGGACATCATAGAGTCGTGCTGATTATGTCTACCACATTTTTGTTTTCTTTTTTAAACTTTTTTTTCTTTCAAAAATTTCATTCAAATTAAACAAATTTAGGTGTGAAGAAAATGAAAATTTATCTTCTCTTTCCCATGTTCCACTTTCCCCACTGAAAAAGGAAGAAAAGGAAGTTCTATGAACCAAGATGACAGAGTAAGTAGTAAATTGCTGTAACTCCCATATTTGCCTCTGAACATCCATAAAATAGCACCCCAAAACAAATCCTTGAACAACAGAACCAGCAAAAAGACAGGGTGAAACCATCTTTTAGCCCAAGAAACTTAGAAATTTGGCAGTAAAGCTCCACCTCACTTGGATAAAAGGGGAGAGCACTTCAGGACAGGAAGCATCCCAGCAACCCAGCAGCAAGCCCCACCCCAAAATTAGTGGGATATCCTGAGCCCCAGCATAGTGGAGTAGGCAAATACCAAAACTATAAACCCCCCACTCACCAGGTGCTTGAGCATACCCAGGGGAATCAGAAAACTCCACCTCAAAGAACCACAACATGCTTCAGTGTACTCCTGGGCAAAGTGGCATCTGCCAGTGGCCAGACCTCCACATGCTTCAGCATAGCCCCAGGGAAATGCAATGACTCCTGACTGGGCCTCAGTATATGCCAGAAACCACCATTAGGACCCCAGTTCAGTACCACTGAAGTTGTCAGATCCCTACATTCTCTAGCAGTGCTAACTAGCCCCCATCCTACCCCTTCAGCACAACACCAGATAAGAAGGATACTCATTGGCCTTAGGGCAACATCAACACACCACCAGGTAAATAGCCAGGGCCTGCAACCACTGGAACAAGAAGCCTGAGACAGCACTCCTTCCACAATGGGAGCAAAGCTCAAATTTAAAAGATAGAAAAAAAAGTGGGGAAAAAAGATGAACAAACAACAAATGACCATAGAAGGTTATTATGGTGACAGGGAAGCTCAAGATACAAACTCAGAAGAAGACAGCAATGTCAAAATACCTATAGGCAAAACCTTAAAGAAAAATGGAAAGTGGTCTCAAATCCAGAAAGAACTCATGGAAAGAACTTCAAAAGGAGCTTTAAAATCATATGAGAGAGTTAGTAGAAAAAAAATGGAAAAAGCAATGAGAGTTATACAAAAGAATGATGAAAAGGCTTAGAAAACTGCTTAAAAAGTAGAATTGACAAAATGGAAAAAGAGGTACAAAAATCCATTGAAGAAAACAACTTTGTAAAGAGTATACTTGGCCAAATGAAAAAGAAAGTACAAAAGCTAATTGAGGAAAACAATACTTTAAAAGTTAGAATTGGGTAAGTGGAAGCTAATGACTCTATGAGAAATCAATAATCAATCAAACAAATACCAAAAAGTGGAATAAAATGTAAAATATCTTATGGGAAAAACAACTGACCTTGAAATAGATCCAGGAGAGAAAATATCATAATCATTGGACTGCCTGAAAGCCATGAACAAAAGAAAGACCTGGACAGCATCTTTCAAGAAATTATCACGGGGGCGGCTAAGTGGTGCAGTGAATAGAGCACTGGCCCTGGAGTCAGGAGGACCTGAGTTCAAATCCGGCCTCAGACACTTAACATATTTACTAGCCATGTGACCTTGGGCAACTCACTTAACCCCAATTGCCCTCCAAAAAAAAAACAAACAAAAAAAAGAAATTATCATGGAAAACTTCCCTGATGTCCTAGATCCAGAGGACAAAATAGTCATTGAAAGAATCCACCTCAGGAAAGAGATCCCTGAATAAAAACTCCAAGGAACATTATAGACAAATTACAGATCTACCAGATCAAGGAAAAAAATGTTGCAAGTATCCAGAAAGAAACAATTCAAATATCAGTGAACAAAAATCAGCATTACATAGGACTCAGCAGCTATAACATTAAAGAATCAGAGGTCAAAGAACTTGATATTCCAGAAGGCAAAGGAGCTAGGACTACAACCAAGAATCACTTACCTGGCAGAATTAAGTATAATACTTCAAGGGGAAAAATGGTCAGTCAATGAAGTAGAAGGATTTCAAACTTTCATAAGTAGACCAGAACAAAATCAAAAGTTTGACCTCCAATATCAAGACCCAAGGGTAGTATAAACAGGTAAAAAGGGAAAAGAAAACAAAGGGTTCCATAGAGTTGAATTATTTACATTCTTACACAAGAAGATGATACTTGTAATTCTTAAAAATTTTATCAGGAATGGCACAACTAGAAGAATGTACATAGAGGGCTTGATTATAAGGTGAATTTGAGGGAATGGCATAAAAAATTAAAGGATGAGAAAGAGGAATATACTGGATGAAGAAGGAAGGGGAGGTGGAGAAGGGGTAAATTATTTCAAATGAAGAGGCAGAAGGGAAGTGGGCATCTCTTGAACCTTATTATCATCAGTATTGGTTCAAAAGGGGAATAGTATACACAATCAGTTGAATATAGAAATCTAGCTTATCAGCCAGGGAAGTAGGAAGGAAGAACAAGTAAAGGGGGATGGGCTGGGGTGGTATAGTGCCAACATGATATTCACAGCACCTATGGCAGCTATGAATATGCTAGCATAATTCTGAATCACAAAATATGACAGACTCTCCACATGGAATGCAGAAACAAAACATTTATTCAAACACCAGAAGGCCACAACATAATCTTAATAATCATAGCAACAAAGAAATCTATACACAATAACAATGCAGGGGGCACTGTGATCCCCAAATCTTCCCCCTGCCAGGGACTTCCTAAAAACAAACACTCACAGCTCTCTGACTGCTTCCTGTCTCTCCCTCAGCTCTAATTGCTCTGAACAACTTCCTCTTAGCTCTGCTCCATCCTTCCTGCTCTGCTCTCTTGGTAAGCTCCTCCCACCACAGACTCATGTGACTCAGGCTTTCATGTGACTCAAGCAGGTCACATGGGCCTATTAATGGATGGGAAATATCTTCCCATTAACCAAAAATACATTAACAATACAGGTGGGGAGTGACAAAAGGGAGGGTAGTTCAGGAGAGGCGGTAGACAGAAATAAAACACTGGTGATCAGGAAAAGGGTGTGAGGAGAAGAGGACAAATAGGAGGAAGAATAGGATGGAGGAAAATACAAAGGTAGTAATCATAACTGTGAATGTGAATGGGATGAACTCTGCCATAAAAGAGAAGCAGATGGCAGAGTGGATCAAAAGCCAGTATCCTATAATATGTTGTGAAACACACTTGAAGCAGAGAAGCACACAGAGAGTATAAAGGTAAGGGACTGGAGTAGAATCTATTATGCTTCAGCTGAGAAGAAGAAGAAGAAGAAGAAGAAGAAGAAGAAGAAGAAGAAGAAG
>NW_027186473.1:53021624-53056422 GCF_028583685.1 Petaurus breviceps papuanus
AAGAAGAAGAAGAAGAAGAAGAAGAAGAAGAAGAAGAAGAAGAAGAAATCGTCCTGATCTCAGGAAAAGCCAAAAACAAACATAGACCTAATTAACAGAGATAGAAAAGAAAACTGTATCATACTAAAAGATCTATGGTTGGACAATGATGTAAGGTCAATACTAAACATATATGCAGCAAGTAGTATAGCATCCAAATTCTTAAAGGAAAAATTGAGTTGCAGGAAGTAATAGACAGCAAAACAATACTAGTGTGGGACCTCAACTGTCCCCTCTCAGAATTCCATAAATCCAACCAAAAAATAAAGAAAAACAAAGTGGGTAAATAGAATATTAGAAAAATTAGATATGACAGACCTTTGGAGAAAACTGAATGGGAACAGAGAGGAATCTACTTTTTTCTCAGTAGCAAATTACACCTACATAAAAATTGAACATATAATAGGCATAAAGGGCACAAAAAAACCCTTAAAATCATTTGGGAAAAGGTATAAATAGTAAATATATTCTTTATGGTTCTTAAATAAAAAAATTTACATTCAACAAATAGCAGTGGTAATATAGATTAAAATTAATAGGAAACTAAATAATATAATCTTAAAGAATAAGTGGATCAAAGAGCAAATCATAAAAACAATAAATAATTTCACTAAAGGGAAAGACAACAGTGAGACATCATCCTAAAATGTATGGGATGCAGCCAAAGTAGTACTTAGAGGAAAATTTATTTCTCTAAATTCTCACATCAACACAATGAAGAACAAATTAATAGATTGGGCATGCAATTAAAAGAACTAGAAAAAGAACAAATAAAAATCCCCAATTGAGCACCAAATTGGATTTCTTGAAAATCAAATATCAGATTAATAAGACCGAAAGTTAAAAAAAAAATGAGCTATTGAACTAATAAATAAATCTAGGGTCTGGTTTTATGAAAAAAAAAAAGTCCAATAATATAGATAGGCCATTGGTTAGTTTGATTAAAAGAAAGAAGAAAGGGTGGCTAGGTGGCGCAATGATTAGTGCGCTGGCCCTGGAGTCAGGGGGACCTGAGTTCAAATGCGGTCTCAGACACTTAACACACAAAAAAAAAAAACCCATGTGACCTTGGGCAAGTAATCCCAACTGCCCCCCAAAAAAAAAAAAAAAAAAAAAAAAAGAAAACAAAATATCCAGTATCTAAAATGAAAGGGTGAAATCACCGCCAATGAAGAAGAATTAAAGCTATCTTTAGGAAATATTTCCCCAATTTGCCAATAACAATTTGCCAATATGCCAATAACTCTAACAATTTGAGCAAAATTGATAAATATTTATGAAAATAGCTACATTAACAGATCAGGAAAAAAATGCCTAAATAACCCCATCTTAGAAAAATAAATAGAACAAGCCATTAGTGAACTCTGTAGGAAAAAAATCCCCAGGGCCAGATGGGTTCACAAGTGAATTCTACCAAACATGTAAAGAACAATAACTCCTATACTATACAAACTATTTGGGAAAATAGGCAAAGAAGGAGTTCTACCAACCTCCTTTTACAAAACAAATATGGTGCTGCTACCTAAACCCCAAAAGGGTTAAAACAGAGGAAAAAATTATAAACCCATTTCCTTAATGAATATTGATGAAAAAAAATTGAACAAAATACTAGCAATTTGATTACAGTGATATATGACAAGGATTTGTGATTCATACCAGGAATCACAGGTTGATTCAATTTAGAAAACATAATTAACCATATCAATACCAAAACCAACAGAAATCATATGATTATCTCAATAGATGCTGAAAAAGCTTTTAATACACTAGCGAATATAGGAATAAAAGGAGCATTCCTTAAAATGATAAACAGTATCTATCTAAAACCATCAAAAATAATTATATCTAATGGAAATAAGATAGAAGCTTTCCTAATACAATCAGAAATGAAACAAGGATGCTCATTATCACAACTATTATTTAATATAGTGCTAGAAATGCTAGCTATAGCAATCAGAGAAGAAAACTGAATGAAAGGAATTCGAATATGTATTGAGGAAACAAAAACTATCACTCTTCACAGATGATATGATGGTATATTTAGAGAATCCTAGAGCATCAACTAAAATGTTACTCAACAACTTTAGCAAAGTTGCAGGATATAAGAGCATTTCTTTATATGACCAATAAAGCCTAGCAACAATAGATGGAAAGAGATATTCCATTTAAAATAACTGCAAACAATATGAAATACTTAGGAGTCTACCTGCCAAGACAAACCCAGGAAATATATGAACACAATTACACAATACTTTTTACATAAATAAAAGTCAGATCTCAACAATTAGAAAACTATCCATCGCTCTTGGATAGGCTGAGACAATATAATAAAAAATGACAATTCTGCCTAAACTAATTTACTTATTCAATGTCATACCAATCAAACTACCAAAATTTATTTGATACAGTTAGAAAAATAACAATAAAATTCCTCTGGAAGAAGGAATTGTCAAGAATATCAAGGGAATTAATTTTAAAAATTAAATTTTATGTTTATTTTAGTTTACATCATTCATTTCCACAAGATTTTGAGTTACAACTTTTCTCCCTGTCTCTCCCCCAACCAACACCCCAAAACAGCAATCCCAATGTTAGCCCCTCCTCCAATCTACTCTCTCCTATATCCTCTCCCATCTACCCTCTGACTTTGCAGTAGGGTAAGATGGATCTGTATGCCCTAGTGTCTGTATATCTTATTTCCCAGTCCCAGTTGCAGGTAAAAAATAATAATTATATATATTAAACATTTGATTTTAAAACTTTGAATTCCATATTCTTTTCTTTCCTCCATTGCCACCTACCCTTACTGGTGAGAAGGGGAATTCATTTTTTTAAAAATACAGAGGAAGGTGCTCTACAAATACCAGATCTCAGACTATATTCTAAACTAATAATCACTAAAACTACCTTGTACTGGCTAAGAAACAGAGTGGTGGACCAGTAGAATAGATTAGGTACACAAGACACAGTAGGCAATGACCATGGTACTTTTGTGTTTGATAAACCCAAAGACCCCACATTTTGGGATAAGCCCTCAGTATTTCACAAAAACTGCTGGGAAAACTGGAAAACAATAGGACATAAACTAAGGATAGGCCAATCTCTCACAATGTGTACAAAGATAAGGTCAAAATGGCTGCATGATTAAGACATAAAAGGTAGCACCATAAGCAAATTAAAAGAGCAAGGATTAGTTTACCTGTAGAATCTATGGGGAGGGGAAGAATACATGACCAAACAAGATAGAGAGCATCACAAAATGTAATATAAATAATTTTGATTATATTAAATTTAAAAAGTTTTTATACAAATAAAAACAGTGCAACTGAGATAAGAAGGAAAGCCAAACTCAAGTGTCTCTGATAAAGGTCTCATTTTTCAAATATATAGAGAACTGAGTCAAACTGGGTAGATCCTGGAGAGAGGCATATAATAAGACTAATTAAGATCCTCCATAGGGGTGGCCAGGTAGCACAGTGAGTAAGAGCACTGGCCCGAGAGTCGGGATGACTTGGGATCAGATCTGGGCTCAGATACTTAGAACCACACCCAGAAATAACTGGCCATATAACCTTGAGCAAGTTACTTAACCCCAATTGCTTAAAAAAAAAAGATCCTCCATGAAGATACCATTTCATTGCAGGCAATGTTATGTTCTGTGTGGTCCCTTTGATATCCACTTCATTGTCCACAGTTCCAGACTATGGATAGGTAAAGGTACTTGTGACCAACAGAACCTAGGAAGTAGGTGATGGGAGCTTCATCCTAGAGCGGGCTGCTTTGGCCTGGGGCTAGGGAAGGCCCTGGGAAGGCAGGGGAGCAAGAGAAGGTGGTATAAAAACAAACAAGACGGTCTTGTTCAAGATACTTACAATTCTAATAGGGGAAGATGGTACATAAAGGTGAGTTTGGTCAAGGATCAAAGAGCTATGACCAAGGAGATCAGAAGAAATGTTGTTTAGAGGCAAAATACACCTGAGTAGCAAATCATTTCCAGAAATGATAAGATGGTTTTGATTACCGTTACCAGAGCTAGAGTTAGAAGGTGGGAAAGGAAAGGGGAAAAGGAGGCAGGCATGAACATAATGGAATGGAGTTGGGTAGAAAATGGAGTAGTGGGTCTGGATTTGAATAAGAGAAGATGAATTTTCACCAGTCCCAGGGGTAGGAGTTTGAGTTCTTATTAGAGGTGGAGGTGATAACTCTAAGAACATAGGATACATACAAACAAGATGCCATGATAATTTAAATGCCTTGACTTTTATAATTAGGCATTCATTTTGTTGGCTTTGGATTTTGTTCCTTGTTAATATGAAAATGGACCAGTCCAACTCCTGGTTTCCCACATAGTTTTCTAATCACCCTTCCAGGGAAGTATGGCATACACATGGGTTTTTTTTTTAAACTACTTCCTCTGGTCTAAACACTGTTTCTCATTTCTCCTAGCCCATGTTCTCTGTTAGGTGAGAGGCAATTAGTCTTTTAAAACAATTTGTGCTATTCCTCTGAGATAATCAATCAATCAATATTTATTAGGTTCCCACTATATGCCAGGAACTATACTGGGGTGTGGAGATACAAAATCAAATGTGAAATAGTTCTTGTACTCAAAAAAGTGAAAAATAATTATAGTTAGCATTCACATAGTGCTTTAATGTTTACAAAACTCTGCGAATATGTCACCTTATTTGATCCTGATAACTACACTGGGAGTTAGGTACTATTATTATAATCCCCAAAGGAGGAAACTGAAGTACAGAGAGGTTAAGTGAATTATCCAGGGTCACACAGCTAGTAAATGACTGAGGCAGGATTCTAATTCAGATATTCCTGACTGTAAGTTCAGTATTCTTATCCACCATGCCACTTAGCTGTGATGAAGGTCTTATAGAAATGAGTTAACCCAAGGGAAGACTCCATTGATGGTAATTCTAGGCACGTTGGAAGGCTGGCATGGGCTTTGTGACATCCTTCAAGTTGCATCCCATTGCATGCAACTCTGAAATCTGAGTTGAGGTTAAAGTGAAAGGAGAAAGTGCTTTAAAGACATGTGGGAACATTGCTTTAAATGTTATCACATAGCTGGGGGCCATTAGAAAGCTATGCCAGACAACAGAACAGCCTGGAGTGTAGCAGTCCAAAAATGGGACAGACTTTGAGGCAAAGAGATAGACTAGCAAACAGGGAGTGAGCAGTGACAGGCTCTATAAAAGGGTTGCAGTTAACAACCCAAAGCTGGCCTGAATGAGACAAGAGCATTGTGCCTTAATTGAAACCATCAGTCAAAATGAAATTCAAATATCACCTCCTGTATGAAGCCAACCCCTCCCTAATCCCTAACTGAGATTTCCCTCTTTGTCCTCTTAGCTTGCACCTATCCTATATGCTTAGAGGCAGAGAATGGACCTTAAGCATCATTCAGATCCAGTTTCACATTTTACAGTTGATGAAACAGTCTCAGAGAAGGAATGCTCCTTCTTCAAGGTCACACAGTGGTTCAAATCCAGGTCTGCTCATTCCCATTCCAACAATCTATTCACTATATTCAATGTCATCTCTTCTACTAGACTGAAAACTCCCTGAAGGCAGAGACTATTTCTTCTTTCTATCTCCACTGCACACAGGTGCATAACATATATTTGTTGAAAAAGTGACTGAGGGTACAGGGGCAAAAACCCAGAGTGGTTCTTTTTTAATTTTTTTTCAAAGCAATTGGGGTTAAGTAACTTGCTCAAGGTTACACAGCCAGGTGTTTCTGGGTGGGTGCTAAGTGTCTGAGCCCAGATTCGATCCCAGGTCATCCTGACTCTGGGGCTGGTGTTTTTACTCACTGTGCTACCTGGCCACCCCCAGAGTGGTTCTTAATCCATATGACCTTATGATTTGGAGGATAGGACTTGGGAATCAGGATAAAATAGGTTCAAATCCTGCCACAGATGCCATTTGGTGTGACACCAACCAGGTCACTTAATTTCTCCGAACCTCAGTTTCCTTTTTCCGGAAATGAAAGGATTGGACTTGACGACTTTTTCATCCCCAAATCCAAAATTCCCTTATTTACCTTCCCATTGCTGGTCCAATACCAGATCAGTCTCAGAGAAGCAAGTCCAACAATGCTTGAGACCAGTGACTCATTTTTCTCCATGCTGTACAAGCAGATTTTCAGTAACACTTCTATATGCTGGTGAAGAGCAGGATTCTGAGAAGAGGTTGCCCCTGCCAACCAGCAAAGTGGAGACAGGTCTGTCCTGCTGCTCTCCAGCCCTTCTCAGAGGGCAATGGGGACTAATGAGATGAGAGCTGCGGCTAGCTCACAGTGCTGAATCCCTGCAAAACCACTAGGAGAACGTCAAATGCTTGAATGTTTCATTACATTTTATATTTCATAAGATGCTGCAGGGTACAGAGGGAGAATCAAATGTAATGGCTCAAATATGGAGGTGCCAGAGTGATGAGACCTGAAATGGAAAATAATAAAGATCCTTGGTTACAGAGGATAAATGATATACCATAAAAACCTTGGGAGGGAAAAGGGCGGAGGTTTTACACAACAAAGCAAAACAAACAAACCAGCTTCCCTGAAAAACAGAAAATGTAATTAGGTGGACAAGGAAATGATCCAGCCCAGGCTCCTTTTTCCAATGGAGCCGCCATGGTGTGGAAGAAGGGGTGAGGTTGTTGGGCAGGCACACTAATGCACTGGCTCATGCCGCAAAGATGACCTAGGGATAACACTTGTGGCCAAGACAAAAGGAAGAGAATGACAAGGCAGCAGTACTGCTAAAGGTCTCACATTTTTAATGCCCCATAGAAATGAAATGCCCCATCTATTGAAAGGATCTGTCAACTCTTTCTTAGAATAATCCCAAGGGAGCCCAAATAGTCTTCCCAAATGGAACTCTGGACAGAAAACCACATGGTTTAACTTCTTAACTCCATCATTTGGGGGGAGGGTGCATAGAAGTGGGCCCAGGAAGGGAGATACAGAGCTATGATTTCATACTAGCATGTATTGCTACTTATTTTGGAATAGAATAATAGTAACTCACATTGGGATAGCACTTTAAGGTTTGCAAAGTACTTTAAATCCAATCCAACTCAATTCAACAAGCATTTATTGAGGACCTACAATATGCCAGGCACTGTGTTCAGTGCTGGGGATCCAGGGATTACAAAAGCAAAGATACAAAATCAAAACACTCCCTGCTTTACAAGAGCTTATTTTCTGTATTTACCTTATCACAACCTCATGAGGTAGGTTACAATCTCTCTGTCTCTGTCTCTCTGTCTCTCTAATAAAAAAATTAGGAAACTGAGGTTTGACAGGCTAAGTGACTTGCCCATGGTCCCATCACTAATGAATATCTGAGTTGGGTTCCAAACCGAGCTTTCTTGACTCCAGATCTAGCATGATGCCATACGGCCTCAGTTTAAACTTGTTAGATATTAGGGATAGCAGCTGGTTTTCTACTTGTCAAGCTTGGTTTCTTGGTTTGCTGTGGTCAAAAGAATTTGTAACCTACAGACTATAGATATACCTCTAGTGATGAGACTCTTCATTTAGCTAGATTGGTCCCTGGAAAGCAGACAAATCTATGTCCAGGAAAGGATTTGAGGGCCAGAGAGATGAAGTCCAGGTAACAAAGTTGTTAAAAAGAATTCTGGTAATTTGAATCCAGATACTAACACAGTGTTCTTTCCAGTAGCAGCATCAGCAGCTTCCAGAGTCATTTCTAAAGGAACTGATGAGGCACGATTTTACTCTGGAATCCAATTAAATGGGTTGATTTGAAAAGGTACATTGTTTGGGTCATGACTTTTATATAAGATTTTAAGAAAATAGAAATAATATGCAATGACCAACTTTATTTTAGCTTTCATACTTAGTCCTTGGTTTTGGTAGCCAACAATAATTCATAACCTAGGGGCTACCTTCTGGCGATGAGCCTCTCTGAATTGAGAAAGGGTTGATTCGAGGGTGACAGATGCTCAGCTCATTCCCAGGCCTTTCCAGCTTGGTAGGCCTGGCAGAGCCTGCTTCCCCTGCCTAACTTTCCAGAAGCTAGGGGAAATTCCACACTATCATGAGATGTATAAAGTAGTAATTTAATGAAAGGATTGTCTACTCAGGGCTAGTGGGGTTGTGACCCACATTGGTAAACGGAGGGACTTATTGATGAAATCATGGATCTTTCTTTTAAAATATTGGAATATAATTGGATATTGACCCCGGTAAACACAATATAAACATCTGTGCCAAGTAATCTGTACATCAGCTTTTGAGCCAAGAGGCTTGGCAAGTATTTATAGCAGTATGGCACTGAAACACAGAGCCCAGGGATAAGTATAGTTTATAGGCAACTCCATAACTCCTCACGTGACCTTGGGCAAGGTAAGGCACATCTAGACAATGCCATTTTATTTTTGGGTCATAAAATTGGGGGGAAAAGTTGCAATCTACTTGCTTCATAGCATTGTGTTGTGGAGAAGAAGTAGTTATTCAACGTGAAGTACTATAAGTAGTAGTAGACATATTGAGCTAAGTTGAAAACAATCTTTCTAGCTTTTGAACACTGGGCTTTCCATTGCCGCGCACACCAACTTTTAGATTGATAAAAGGGCCTCCATCAACAAATCTTGCTCTTGTTATAAACCTCATTTACCATTGTCTTTTCAAATGTGCCTCAAAGGCTCACCATGGAAGGCTGTTCAAGGGGCCTGTGAAGCTGTTTCACTTATCTCTATGGCTTACAAAGTAGATACATTCTGTTATGTGTTCCTTTAAGGTGAAAAGCCTATCATCTCACTTATAGAGCATGACTGGCAGAGGCAGAGGCAGAAATATTTTTTTCCTCTTCTCCATGGTCAGCAGCTTCACTGACTGACTTTGCATTTTTGGCATGATATCCTTTAGGAAAACAATAAACTTTCCATAACAAATAAATATAAAAAGCCCCCAAAATAATGTCTTATTGCTGATGGTATTAGTGATATTATGAAGCCCAATTCCTGTGTTTGGGAAAGGAAAAAAAAAACCTCACAATGGGTCCTATTGTGAAACTTAGATTCCCTTGAGAATACCACATGACTGGGGGCGATTAATTATACAGTTTTACTGTTATCTTTGGTTCAGAACAATAGTACTCCTAAGGTCCCATGGAACTGCTCTCCCATGTAAGGGTGTCAGGTTTTGATTAAGCATCATTCCATACAGTTCATTAACAATGTATCTTCAAATGAGTTTTTGATTGAACATTTTCATTGGTCATTGAGTGTAATTGATGAAGTCTGTTGGAATTTTCACATAAAAAATTTTCTGGGAATGTAACAATATTTTTCATTAAGTACTATTTCAGATTTTTTCCCCTGAAAGAATTCAACTTTTTTTCTTCTTTCTTTTTTTTAAAAGAGCTTTTCAAAAATTAGATATTGATCCATGGCCAAGGCAGTTACTCTCTCTCTCTCTCTCTCTCTCTTCTATATTTCAATTAGGAAAGTGGTAGAACTTGGTCATATTCATTATGAGTAAGGGAGATTTGGGAAATTAAATAAGTGTGTTCAGTGAGGTCAATTCTACCCAGTGCCTGAGCTACTCTCCAGTACTTTGTCAGGAGATTGGGGAGATTCACTCAATCTTTTAAGTCTTAGGTTGGAGTCCTTTCAGCCCATTATCAGACTAGGCTTTGGTCTTTTCAAAAATTAAACTGAATATTGAGAAGCCATGAGGAATTGTGGTTAGAGATGGCCTTGGTGTCAGGAAGACCTAGGTTCAAAAGCTGGCCCTGATCCCTACTAACTGTGTAACCCTGGACAAGTCACTTGACTTCTCAAAGACCTAATCAACACTTTAAATTACAAATAAGTTGCCTACCTATAGATCAATGATTTGTTGTTTTTTTTTTTTTGTATTGTGGACCAGTCTAGCAGTCTGGCAAAGTCTATGAACTCCTTTTCAGGGTAATATTTTTAAATGCATAAGATAAAAATACATAAGGACACAAACAAAATCAATTATACTGAAATAAAGATGTATTTTTCCCTATCCAAGTTAATGGACTTCCCAAAATCTATCCATAGACCCCTTGGGAATCCATGGACCCCTGAATAATATAGAGAGTGTTTCCATATCAGGAATTCTCTACCCTGGTGAAATCAGAGGTCCAGACCAAGAAACAAACAGCAATAAAAAAAACCTCTTAATATAGCTAACTCCATATTAAAAAGTTTAAAAAAGTCACTGTTGGCAGGGAAGGCTTTGAAGAATTTCCTCACTGAAAGAAAAACAAAGAATAGTTGAAATATTTCAGATTTTTAAAGAAACTTAATTTTTTTTTAATTGGCCAATTCTTCTTCTGAAACTTCATCCAATTCAATGAAATAATTCCTTTGCCATTAGCCCAGTCAGCAATCCCCTAATGACCTGAAGGAGTTAATCTGCTTCTCTGAAAACCTTAATTTACTACCAGGAAATGACCAAGGCACTGGGGACAATAGGCCCCATTGACTAATTCTGGCAAATTTATAAAATTCTTACCAATGTGTAACCCTGCTATCTACTGTATTTACTTGTGTATTTTCTGGTGCCTCCTTCCCTTGCCTCCCTTCACATTCTTCTTCTTTCGCTTTTTCCTGATTATTTTGAGAAGAAAATAAACAGGAAAAAAATAGGTTTTCCCTTCAGAATTTTCTCTTGATTCTTGACTGCTTTCACCACAAGCTTGCTTCCTTGATGGGGACCTATTTCTCCCATCTGGTGGAAGACTTAGGGTTAATTATAAGAAGTAATTACCATTGAGGGCTGGGGAGATATGGGAAGGCCAGCTAACTCTCAGTCCTCTATCTCTGATCAGCTAAATTACATTCTTTTTACTTCACCTGACTGGCTATTACAGACATTTTAGCTGTGTCCATTCCCAAATTCATTTTCAATGCTAAGGATAACTTTCTGAGAAAGAACTGTCCACCCAGTTAGTCCACTAGAATTTTTGTAAACTTTTTATTCATTTTAAAATCATTTAAATAGAAGCTACATCATTTCAAATAGCATTTATTAAGTGCCTACTGTGTGCAAGGTGCTAGGATGAGCAATGGGGTCACAAAGAAAGATATAAATCAGTTCCTGCTTTCACGGAGCTCATAGAAACGAGGGAAACAATTCACAAATGATTATATATAAACATGATATATATATATATATATGTGTGTGTGTGTGTATATATATATATATATATATACATACAGGGTATAAATTTGTCAGGATCTTGGAGGGAAGGCCCTAAGATTAAGAAGCATACTTTTCTTGGAACACAGGAATTCAAATCCATGAAATTTAAAAGGAAATGCTTAATCCATCTTTCAATCCCTTGGAATTTATTTTATCAGCATCGTCCATAGACTGGAAGTTGCTTAAGGGCAAGGACTCTTTCATTTCTGGTTTTGTAGCCCTCTTACTCAGCAGGTGAGTAATACATGCTTGTTGAATTGAATTGAATCTCCTTCTCTCTCCCTTTAGGTCTTTCAAAATTAAAATACACATAACATAGCAACACTCCTCCTTTTCCCCTTTTCCTCCCATACAAACACCCTTGAGAATGTCTGAAATCTAAAACTGACCCTTCCTCCCTCCTTCAATATTAGAACAATTGACTTTGCCATTGTTTTCTACAGAACTTCAAGTGATTTACAGGGAGGTATCAAAAATACCACATGACCAACAACATTCCAGGGGACACCTGAACCAGATGAAAATGTTATTGAGAAATATTTAACAACATAAATTATAACACTTGCTGTGTGACCCTGGGTGAGTCACTTAACCCTGTTTGTCTCAGTTTCCTCTAAACATATGATTTAATTGTCCCTATTTATCTTTGAGTATGGTACCACTGATATACATGGCTCTTTAAAGAATGGGGTTGATATGTTAAAAGTTGCCAAAGATGGTGGCAGATCATGCCATGCCATTCCATTTCTCTAGCTACCCTGTGTACCAGTCCTTTAATCATATTAAAGTAATATAAATGAATTTTTTTTATGTCACAATCATTTTCTGGTAAACAGCCTCCTCATCCCTTATTGAGTTTTTTTTTCTATAACAAATAAAACAGATAAGCAAAAGTGACCAACAAAATGATTAGCCACATTCAATATTCTTAGTCTCCCACGTATTTGAGAGGTGGAATTGACCTTAGCAGCCCAGACCATCCAGTCCAGTCCTATACAAGAAAGAATCCCCACTCTAACAAATCCAACAAGAAGTCTAGCCTTTGCTGGAAGATCTCCAAGCACAGAGAGCCCACCACCTTTCTAGGTTATGTTCTAGGGAAGTATGTTCATCTTCTATCCTCTTGCATTATTAGCCATTGCAATTTTTCTGATTATTCTAATTGGGAGGCAGTGGATAGAAAGTTCGATTTAGATTCATAAGGCCCAGCATGGAATATTGGCTCTGCCACTTAATATGTATGGAAAGAGAGCTATCTCTAGAGTCAGAGCATCTGGATTCAGATCTTGACTCTGACATATTTCTATCTGAGTGACCTTGAACAAGTTACTTAGCTTCTTTGTCTAGAAAGTTATGGTGTCAGGCTAGATGACCTCTGAGTTCCCTTCCAGATCATTGAGTTTGGTTTCTCTGACCATTTTAGAATGAAAATATCAAACTGAGAGGAGGAGATGGGAAAAGGATGTGAGTAAATACAGGAGTTTTTTTTTTCTTCAGTAACACAAACATGAAGAGAAATAATCCCATGCAGCCTCAAGTTCATAAGTCAAATTATAACTTTATTTCAAGCCTGGGAAAAATGTTCTTTCGCATCCTTTTTGAAAGGTGAACTGAGAAAAGGGTCTTTGGGAAGTGTTTGGCTTGCTAACCAAAAGGAGTAGCAATGTTCCCACTCCAGTGTGAAATGAGAAGCTGGTCTTCCTACAATCACTTTGCCCTCTCCTAGTCTGTGGGGATAGGCCTGATGAAATAGCATGAATGTGTTCTTTTACAGGTTCAATCCGTCAAGGGTCTGTTAGCTAGGTTCAAAGAAAAGCTTGTCACCTGGGCACAGACAAAATTCTGTGACTTCATTTCATGAAAGGAGACCAGAAAGAGAGTGAGGGTGCTGGTCACTGGTTGCTATTATTGGAAACCATCCAACCAAGAAACCATTTATAGTACATGTCCCAGCCAGTGTGGATTTATAGAATGATCTTGGGCTAAGTGTTTCAGCATAAACTAGGATAGTTTCCACTAACTACTAGTCAGAGGGCTCAGGGGGCCTCACCTACTCATTTGTATTTTAGCAAGATTTAAGGGGAAGAGTACTGAACTGGTAATTAGGAGAATCAGGCTCTTTCTTCTCCCATTTCTATCATAAACTGGCTGTGTAAACTTGGACAAGTAACTTCTTTTTTTCTGAGATTCAGGAAAATGGGGAGAAGGGGCAAAACTAGATCTTCTTAAAGTTCTCTTCTAGTTTTAACATTTGAGATAATTTCTGGTACTTTCTTTACTTTTATCTTATCTGTATTAAGTACTTCTTGGGCTCCAGGTATGTTCTAGATGGTGCATTGAGGCCAGAATTCAGAAAGATTTGAACTTACATCTGACCTCAAATGCTTACTGAGTCTCTTACCCTGTGTGCCTTAATTTCCTCATCTGTAAAATGGGAGCACTGTAGTACCTGCTTCCCTGGATCTTATGAGGATCATTTTAGTTATTTTATAAAATGCTTAGCACAGTACCTACTGGTGTCTATTAAATGCAAGGGTCATGAATTGAAAGTTTCGAAGGAACATAGAGGTAATCTATATCTAGATTACCTCTATGTTCCTTCGAAACTTTCAATTGTAAGTCAAGTTACAAATGAGGAAACTCTGGTCTATAGAGTTTGTGTCTTGCCCAAGGTCAGATAGGAGCCTATAAGTGACAGAGATGGGATCATATCCTCACTCAGATCAACTCCAATCATAAATGAATGAATGAATGAATGCATGCATGAATAAAGACACATATGTATATACATGAATACACAATGCAGTGCACATATATGCACAAACATGTATATATGTATATACACATGTGTATACACACATGTGCAATGTAGTGTGTGCATGCGCACATGTACACATGTGCATGCACATATATAATATAACTGTGTGTACACATGTACATGTGTAAATGCATGTGTGTATATGCACACAATAGACATACGCATACATACACACATATACATATAATGTGCACACATACATCCACACACATGTACATGTATGTACACAATATGCACGTGCACATATACATATATTGCATTGCTTACATATATCCACATATACATATAAATGCACACGTGCATGCATACATATAGTGTATATGTATGTATACATATGTGCATATACACACATACATATACATCCATGTATAATGTATATGTGTATATATTCGTGCACACATACATGTATATATTATACACATATCTATATGCAGTCATATATCTGTATATCTTGGTCTTACATAGTTTTTTCACAAAGTTTTTGCATGTTGTTTCCCCTATTAGATTATGAACTCCTTTTTTTTTTTTGGAAGGGGGAATGTAGGGCAATTGGGGTTAAGTGACTTGCCCAAGGTCACATGACTAGTTTTGTGTTAAGTATCTGAGGTTGGATTTGAACTCAGGTACTTCTGACTCCAGGGTTGGTGCTCTATTCACTGTGCCACCTAGCCACCCCTAGACTATGAGCTCCTTAAGGACAGGGACTACTCCCCCTCCCTTTTTTGTATCTCCAGCCCTTAGCACAGTGCCTGGTGCATAGTAGGTGCTTAATAAATGCCTGTTAAATGACTGATTGACCTCAGGGGCTCTGACTCCAAATCCAGGGCTCTTTCAGGGAACATCAACATGAGATATCTTCCTCTGTCTCCTACTTGACTCTTATAGTCATCTCATCCTTCATCATAATACTAGTTATTATCAGAATATAGCTGTCTATGGAGGTAAAAGGCAGGCTGTTGTAATGAATGGAGTTCAGGAAAATGTGAATTCAAATCCCTTCTGACAAATAATAACTTTATGACACAGAACAAGTCATATAACCACTCAGTGCCTAGGCAAATCTCTAGGAATTGTAAATAAGTCACTGACTATTTGCAACATGCTCTGTTGGGGTGAGTTATCACATTGGGAGTTTTACAGGATTATATAATCACAGATCTTTTCTCTATTGTCATCTTCAGAGTCTGTACCAGTGATGGGAACTCTAACCCTTCCATTTGTGGTAGTAACATTTACAAAAAAAAAAAAAAGACAAATATCCTTATCTCTCCCCATTCTCCACCTTGCAATATTTCTTTTGAGTGAGTAATTTTTTTCCTGAGAAAAGATTCCACTGTCTATTTAAAATGCCTGCTTAATCGAACACAACTGCCTCCTCTTCCAATTTCTTTTTCTCTGCATGTCTTTTTTTTTTTTAAGCAATCAGGGTTAAGAAACTTGCTCAAGGTTACACGGCCAGTTATTTCTGGGTGTGGTGCTGAGTATCTGAGCCCAGATTTGATCCAGGTCATCCCGACACTGGAGACGGTGCTCTTACTTGCTGAGCCACCTGGCCACCCCTAAGTGATTGGGGTTAAGTAACTTGCTCAAGGTTACACGGCCAGGTGTTTCTGGGTGGTTGCTAAGTGTCTGAGCCCGGGATTGGATCTCCAGGTCATTCCAACACTGGAGCCCGTGCTCTTACTCGCTGTGCTACATGGCCATCCCTCTGCATGTCTTACTGTTTAGTTTTCCAAACACAAGGAAGTTAGCATCACCATGGGAAAACAAAACAAAACAAAACAAAACATCCTTTCAATTTAACAAACTTACAATAACACAAGTGAATGAGGCCAGCCCCCTGGGGTAGAGGTAAGAATGGGGGTGGGGGCTGAGTGATGACAATGACAGGCACCCTTCCTTCAGAACTTTGGATCAGCTTGCAAACAGAGTTCTTCTGTCTGTGAACCTTATCGCCTCAATGGGGATGATGTCAAAGCAGCAAGGCAGAAGTGAAATGGTTCTCCCCGGATTGATTCATTCCCGAGTAGCCCCATGAAAGGAACTTTGGCAACAATTGGGACATCTTCCCTCCTCTGCTCCCAAAACAACTACTGAGACCTGAGGGCACTGCAGAAATGCAGTTGTGATGTGTGATAGCTCTTAAGAAGACTTCAGGCTAAGCAGACTGGAAAGTACTCCTGTTGTCAATGCATCTTGACTGGTGACATTTTATGGGCATCCACATAGTATCAAGCCAAGGGAAGAATGGTCCTTGTTTCTTTCTTTAAAAATGACAGGAATAGTGGGTGCTTGTTTCTTCTGAAAAACAGGAAATATCTAAGCCAGCAGTATTCATACTGGTGTCATTACTTGTATGGCTCTAGTTATCGATTGAGCCCTGCCAAGTCCTCCAAGTGAGGCATCTGTCTGGCAAAGAAGAAAAAGCTGGTGCTGGGGATTAACTTTGAGAGGTTATCTCAGGACCAAGCCACACACTATCCAGGTTCTCTGTCTCTGTCTTTGTCTTGCTGACTCTGTCTCTCTTTCTCTCCACCCTATCCTCTCCCCTTTCTCTTTTATCCTATTCTTCCTCTCCTCCTCCCCTCTCCTCCTCATCCATCCCCTCCTTTTCTCTTCTCCTCCCTTTTCCTCCTCCTTCATCCCCTCCTTTTCTCTCTGCTCTTCTCCTCCTTTTGCCTCCTTTTTCCTCTCTCTTCTCTCCTCACCTCCTTTTCCCTTTCTTTCTGCCTCCTTCTCACCCTCCATTTCCCTTATCCCTTCCTCTCTCATCTCCTCTCATCTCCTTTTGTCTCCCCTCCTCTCTTCATCTCACTTTCTCTCCTTCTATAGACATGCTGTGATCATATTATAGATACTTGACTGCAAAAAAAATGGGACCTGTGGTTAGTCTGAAGACAGGAATGTGAAATGGTCACAAGAACCAGAATAAGTATTTTATCATGTGGAAATATTACTTAAGAAGTACAGCATCAGCTCTGTCATTTTAGGGGGGTGGGGTTGAAAGGACTTCCAGTGACTGTTGGTTAGGAAGTCCTTGGGGGTTCCAGTTCCTAAAGCCCCCCCCCAAAGTAGTGGTTCCTAAGAATCCTCTCTGAGGGCAAAAGTTGTTGCTCTTTTTTTTTACTTTGTAACCTTGGTACCTAGATCCATGCTGGGCATGCATAAGAGACTTAATAAATGTTTGTTGTACAGAATTGAATTGGCAAAAATAGACCTGACCTGGTCTTTGGGTGCCCAGACACCCCAGAACTCAGGAAAATGTACCCTACTTACTGTGTGCTTTTACCACGATTCAGCTTTCATTTTCAATCTCTTGTAGATCAGAGCCAACTCTCTGGGTTACCTCTCTCTGTGGTCATGAGGCCAGAGAAAGAATTCGATAGATCTCCAAAAGCAAATTGCAAAAAACCAGGGATAGGAAGTGGGCTGAAAATGTTAGCTCTAAACTGGTCTCTACCCAAAGATATTTTATATCAGGGTCTTTCCATTGATCAATGTCAGGAGAACACTTGATGGACTGGTTTGCCTCACATCTGACAATACTACAAAATAGGTCCAGTAGTCCCCAGGTTCTCTTCTTCTCTCTTTCCCCTCCAGGGGTGTGCTGGTAAATGTTTATTTAACAACCTGCTTTCAGAAAAAAATAAATTTAAAATGTATTATTAACATTTTCTCCATTGATTTAAGTCTAGAAAATCAAAACATCCAATTAAGCCTCAGTTTCTAATGTTAACTGATTTTTGTGGTATAAATACTCACACTGAAAATTTAACAATATGCTCTAGGGAATATGGATAAGTTGACTTCCAGATACCCCTCCTCCCTTCAGCCTAACTGTTATTTATTTCCCTGTCTCTCTTAGTGGAAACTTGGTTGAATAGTGTTCAGAATTTGCACCTAGAGTCGGGAAGGCCTGAGTTCAAATCCAATCTCAGATACTTATTAGCTGTGTGACTGACTTTCCCTGTGAAAATCTGAAGTCCCTGAATGAAAAAAAAGTCCCTAGCTTGACCAGTAAAAGTTCCCAGAAAGAAAGGTAAGAGGAAAATTCATCATGTTCAGTGATAGGGCTACACCTTTGATGTCTATACCTCTGTAATCCCTTTCCCTGAGGTTTCTGGCAAATGTCTGAGAAAGTACATTGTCAGTGCCGCTACCTGCGTGCCTGAAGCATGACTGTCTCTTCCTTGTTCTTCCTCCCTGGAGGTGCCCACTCTGTGCAGCATCTCTGGTGAAGGGAGAGGAAGCAGTAAGGGCCAGAAAGAACAATGACCATTCCACCTCCAGAGGGGCAGAGATATATTTGGGGCATGAGAGAGCAATGATTTGCGGAGGTCCTGTCTGCCAACCAAGGTCAAGCTTTCCCTCAAGCTGAGCAAACCTGGAAACAAGGGAACAATGGAGGAGAGCTGCCAATGACCACTCCCAGAGCAATTGCAGGACTGTGGTAAGAACTGCCCTTAACTAGCTCCTGGCCAGTGGTAATAAGGAATTGTATACTTCTCCATGAATAATAACAATAGTTAATAACATGGGCCAAGCACTCTGCTAAGTGTTTTACAATTATTATCTCATTTGATACTCACAACAATCCTAGGAGGCTGGTGCTATTATTTTACAGATGAGGAAGCTGAGGCAAATAGGGATTCAGCACCTTGCCCAAGGTCACACAGCAAGCTAGTAAGTATCTGAGGCTGGATTTAAACTCAGCTCTTCCCAACTCCAGACCTGGTATGCTATCCACTGTGTGAAAGGCATGGTGATGAACAAAACAATACTGCTTTGCAAATTATCTCACTTCTTAAGAATCTTTACTTTCAGCAAGAACTGAGAACCCACATGTGCTATTCCCCTCGGAATTCTTGCCACCTGCCCTGATGATGCCCCTCCTCACCACCTAGAACAGCAGGTCCTCCAGGAAGACCTCTAGAGACCATTCCTTGCTTAAGTGGAGGAGTTAATTTGTTTCTCTTTGGAACTCTGCCCTGGATCTGGGTTATCCTCACTGAATGTATTGAAACTCACCTACCCCTCTATTGCTACCTGGTCCCAAACCATGCATGACAAAAGAGACACAGCCAGTGCTTCCTATCTCTTGATCTTAGCTGTGTGCATTTGTGGGAATGGGCAAAGCTTATGTACCCTTCTCAGAACATTTAAAATGCATTAAATAAAATATGTAAGATTAAGAAGAAAACCAATTAGATTAGATTATAGTTATTAGACTATCTTTATAATAAGAAAAAAAATTTGTTATTGTTCATAAGCCACAGGTTAAGAACTCCTGCTCTAGGAACAATAATCTAACAATGCTGTCACTGTTCCTGAAACAGTAGAGAATGAAAACTGAGTCCACTGTGGTTCCCTGGTCATCACTCCTCTGTGTGTGTTAATGCCCCCTGTTAAATTATAAGTTCCTTGACAGCAGGACTGTCTCGATTTTGAGCTTGTATTCCCATCACCTCACAAAATACCAGACACATAGTAGGTACTTAGTAAATTATTTCTACGTTCATTCATTCAACTGTGCTTCAGAGCCCATAAGAGGTGTTATGTTCTCCTTTCTCTTTATTCACAGACCTGCAATGGAAGAAAGTCAAAATATACCTATAATGGAAAAAAATTAAGTGAAACAAAAAACTTTCAACTAATTACAGCTATCTCTTCTGGGATTTAGGCTCTTTTGAAGGAATGGGAAAGATAAGGCCTTGTTGCCTACATGACCTGGTTGACATTTTCTCTCCTGCTCCTTAGGGTTGTCCTTCAGCTAATGGACAAAACTACACCTGAGCCATGTATGGTCCAGTTTGGACAACTTATGCTTATTCAAGTCATAAACATTAGCATCCTACTATCAAAATTCTGGTCCTGGCCTCCCCAAACAGGATCATCTGGGTCTCTAAAAAACTACTTAAATTATGGGAAGTTCAGTCATGGCCACCACCAATGGTGGGCCTTCAGAATAATAGTGTGAGGATTAGAGGCATGGATCATTAGAGAATTAGAATTCCCCACATGATGTAGCCATGAATAGGACACTAAGCATGCAGTCAGGAGGGCCTGGGCTCAAATCCCACCTCAAACACATAGCTATGTGACTCTGGGGAAATCACCAAACATATCTATGCCTAAGTTTCCTTATCTGTAAGATGAAAAGTTTGGACTCCAGAGCTTTCAAAGTCCTTTCAAGTTTTAATTCTATAATCCTATGAATCTATTGATACATTGCCCTCTGAAATTGGGTTATCAGGGTAAGGGGTAAAATGAAGAGTATAGATCCATTTTCCACCTCTAAATTTAGGCAAAATCAGTGATCTTGCAGATTACTCCCATCCAGGTGGCCAAGGAGTATCCAAAAAAGATGACAGTATATAGTACTTCTTTTCACCTTCCTTTACTGGACAGAATGCAAGAAATGCTCCATGCTCCAGATTCTTCTTTACCCCCTCCCCTACATGGCTGTCAGACTCTACCCTGTACCCGGGAACCATCTGTCTCTGTAGCTCGCCCACACAAGGATGGATTTGTCGTGGATGCGACAGCCAGGATTGTAGCAACAGGCATTGATGCCAGACAACACAGGTGGTTAAGGCTGTGGAAAGTCATGGAGGCCAATTGAGGAAGTGGCAACTCTCTGCTATGTAGGTAAAGAATATTTGGGATATGTTCATTCCAGTCCTTACTCAAATGAAGGAACTCTGACCTTATCGATCAATCCCCACTTCAAGTCCACAGAGCTATCTTTAGAAGAAATACTGGGCTTGTGTTGAGATACTTGCCAATGTTTAGTCAACTCTTGGTAGAGTGAAGAATAGAGGTTTTGTCTGGGAATGCACCCTGTTCATTTCTAACTCCTCAATTCCCTGGTAACTAGGGAAGACAATCTACCAAAACAGGCAACTGAGTGAATTGGAAAATCTTCCAAGTACTAAGAAAACATCTCCTAGAAACTAAGGTACTATCATTAAAACTATATCAGTGCAGTTACAGGAAAAAATACTGTAGGCATTTTCTTTTATTTTCAAAGAAATAAAAGGCATAGAGGCATGTCTTGGAATGAAGGGAAGTTAGTGATTCTCCAAAAGATCTATGAACTCCTCAATGTAGCTATTTCCTTTAACAATATAGACTGCAACACATCCATGCCTGTCCTCCAGTAACTCATATCTATTTCCTTATATAAGTTCTGGGCACTTTCTCATTTTCTCTTGACATCACAAAAATTCCACTAGATCATGAGGATGGTTTGGTGGACATACCTCACTCTCGTTATCAGTTTATAAACAAATTTATTCCCTGTGGCAAAAAGAAGTGACTAGGTCTATAGTGTGGACTGGGAAGATGCTCAGTTCTGAAGGGTGATCCCACAGACCTCATTGGCACCTCAATGAGTGCCTTTAGAATTTGTATGGACTCAATAGTTTCATGACCTTAAAATTTCCTCATACCAAGTGTGTTTTGGACAATCCATAGGACTGCAGCCAAACAACAGAAGGATCCTGGAGCTGCTCACTAAGGAATATTGTTGTGAGTCACAAATAATTGCCTAAGAATAATGTGCCACAGAGAAAAATGTCTAGGGCCATTTTGGTCTGCAATTATGGGAACATGACTCTTTGAAGTCACAAATAACTAAGTAAGGGCAACATCTCATCCATGGGACAGGGAAATTTTCAACCTTGTAGAAACAGAAACCACATTGAATAAGTGAAATGGTCTTTCCCAGATTCTATTGAGCAAAGAAAAATGGATGTGACAGCAAGTTATTTATTCAAATTTAAATTTATTTATTTATTCCTAAGTTAAATATTGTTCTGCCCTTAAAACCCTAAACAAGTTGAACTGGCTGCTCATTATGTTTTTCAATCTTCATTCCTTCCCTCTTCTGTCATTGAGTATGTTTTTGAAAAACCGAAGAATCCCAGGGAAGACAAAATTAGGATTATTTGAAGGGCAATGCAAATAGTCAGGCAGTTAAGCTGACTTACCACAAGAAAGCTCACTCCTTGAATTCCCTGACAATTTTCTTTGTCGACCCAAGTAAAAATGTAATGTAAAAACAAAAATGAAAAAATACTCTAAACTTTCACATTTAGCATTTTAAAAGAATCAACGTCCATTTTGATGTGTTTCTATGTGCCTGTCTTAATCCACCAGGACTGAGAGTTCTGCAGAAATTGCTGAACTCACAGCTTTTGCTTATTTATTACTCTTCTATCTACACATACAATTTATTGGCCATTGTTTGCCTGGGAGTCCCTGATGTTATTCAGTATCTGTTACAAAAGGAGGTATCTCTGTTCTTCTGGGTAGCTGGCCATGACACTAGTGAACACAGATGGTAAAGAAATATAATGATGGACATATTTTGCTGTGGAAAATTGTATCGAAATGATCTTTCAGTTCAAACAGCATTCTGCAGGTATCTGTGGGCATTTTAAGACTGTATGATCCAGTGACAATGAGATACAGAAAATCTCCACCTGATTTGTGTGTATGGAGGGGAGTGGGGAGGTAGAGAGAGTGTTACAAGCTCCTGTTGAAGAAGAAACTATACTTTATTTGGGCTTGAATTCTCAAAGTTGTTAGCTGTCTGCACAGGTGGCTTTCATCAGTGCTTACTTGCTTTACTATTTCATGCAACTTAAGTTAGATGGCTGAATGTGCTTGATCAAGAACTATTTCATTGACACCCAATTTTTATTTACCAGCTACTTTTTAAACAGCATTTTATTTTTTCCAATTTCATGTAAATATAATTTTAACATTAATATAAAATAATTTTGAGTTCCAAATTTTCTCCTTCCCACCTTCCTAAGACAGTAAGAATTTTAAATAGGTTATATATGTGCAATCATGTAAGACATATTTCCATATTAATCATTTCATATCAATTTAAATTCATACTATGTTTCATTCAGAGTGAAAATAAGGTCTTCATTTGGAAACAACAACAAGAACAGTTTTCTGGAATATTTTTTAGTGCCTAAGTGGGCACTAAGTGAGTGAAGTGACTGGGATTTGGCACTAATTTATTGGCATTGGAAGGGGCTTGCTTTCTCCCTAGGGTGGTTCTTGGTTGCCACCATGGAGTGTCCCACCCACAATGGATTGCATTCTACAAGGAGGATCTCACCCTTTTCCCAGCTCACAATATACCTCCTTGTTCCTGTTGCTTCCCTTTCCCCTTAGCTTCTTCCTAGGAGCTGTTCAGCACACATGCATTCAACTATGATGGACCACCATTGTCTGTGCTCCTTCCTTAGCTGGAATTTCCCTTGAGTGCTACACCCCATATATATGTGTGTATGAAAAAGGTATAGTCTCTGGTGTATACATGTATTACCAAATGTCATTGCTAGCTCTAGTAAATATGCTGTGTCTTCTCTGTTCCTACAACAACTTTGGAAAGACAGGGGAGGCCGCAAACATATGTGGGCAACACTGTCACACTGTCTCCCCTCCTCTATTTCTCTCGCTCACAAATTCCTACACCCTCACAATGTTATCCCTTGTCACTCCTTTAGTAATTTTGAAAGGCACACAAGGCAGAAGGGGGAGGGGAGTCTCACCTAATAAAATAACCATAAAACACGTTGTAACTCCGAATAGTCCTATATATCCTTAATAACCTCATCTGTTTCTAATATCACATGTTGTTATGTAGCCCATACTTGGCACCAGATTTTTGTGATATAGGGCCTGAAATTAACCTGAAGCCTGTGGATACTCAAGCAATCTTTGTTGGCATTTGACATGATGAGACAGCAGAGCAAGTCAGGTATGGCCATTATTCTAGCCCTGCAAACTAGGTGTGGCCAGCTGAGGTGCTTTCTGAATCTGAGTAATTTACAAAGAGATGAGAAGAAGCACTGTACTATAGTAACAGATGTATTCTAGCAAATAATTCTGAATTCTTTGCAATGTGGATTCAAATTGGAGCTTTTCCACTATCAATTTTCTATCATTCATGAGTCCATAAGAATAGTAATGATGATTTTAATAGCTCATATTTTTTATTTTCTGTCTGTCAGCAACTGAGACTTTCTTAGAACTAGAGATGATCTTCCTATGAGACTTTTAAATAGTGTTCTATACACAAGTGCCTAATAAATATCTGTGGTACTCTATAATGCTTTGCACACAGTAGGCAATAAATAAATGTTTTCTGGTGCTGTTCTCAATAATTACTTGTTGATTGATTGAATGAAAATATATTAAAGGAAAGAACATCTGCACTAGAATGGCCTTGGAAACTAGCCCTTTCATTTTATAGATAAAAAGAGAGGAAACATGAGAAACTTGGATATGGAAGCAGTGGACCTGTGTGACCTTGTGAAAATCACTTAGTCTTTCTGGGCCTCAGTTTTCTCATCTGAAAAGTGTGGGGTTTATGCTAGATCATCTCTTTTTCAGCTTTAAATCTATAATCCTAATCTGGGGCCTGAAAGACCCATATGACTTGTTCAATATCACATAGTTAAACTAGTAAATGTGTAAGTCAAGATTCAAACTTAGATCTTTTAACTGCATTAGCAGTGTTGTTTCTACCAGGTCACCTCTTTTCCTTCCTCTACAAGGCATTGAGGAGATTTAAGGGTAAGGAAAGCATGGCCCCAGACTACAGATAGCTTATCATCGAACATACAACAGACATGACAAAACATGCTGCATTGTGTACTGATGTCTTGAGAAACAAGGTATTACATAAGAACAATCTGTCATTATCTTCACTCATTATCATCTGTGAGCTTATCAAGCATTATTACTGGTTTTCATCAGTGATGTGGAATTCTGTTAGACAGTATGATCTTGGTATCCATTTTTTTTTAATGTTAGGTACACGTTAACCAAAGGGCTCATGTGTAAACATAGTTGAATGATGACCTACACCCATCCTGGACATTGATCTGAAGTAGTTCTTGGACCAATTAAATCTATTTGAAATTGTATAATTTTTATTTGTCTTCCACTTACTGCTTTGTAAACATACACACTCATCCACACAGTTCTCTAACTTAGTAAATAAGATTCATTCTGGAACAGGCATACTTAGAGTTCCCCCACCAACACAGAATGCCATGGAAAATTTAGTAAGGGGACTGAGGCATGCTATATGGCTCTTAGACTCATAGCAATTAATGCCATTTGACAACTTGATCATGTTGAAGGGCATTGACCAATTTCTTTTTTTTAATGATTAGTTATCCTTTAAAAATGTTAATTTCATCACATTCATTTTTAAAGATGCCTCCCAACCCATAGAGCTTTCCATCAAAACAAAGAAAAAGGCATTAACCCAAACCAAGCAACACAGTGACTTTGGCTGCCTCTGTATGCAGTGTAACATATCCATCCGTCCTTACCTCTCCAATGAAAGGAGAGAGGCACATTCCCTCATCTCTTCCCCAGCTGCAATGGGTTACTTTAATTGCCTAAAATTCACTTTTGTTTTTCTGTTTTTTTCATATTTTTGTAGTTACTGTGTCTATAATTTTCCTGTTTCTGTTTACTTTGTATCAGTTCATGCAGGTTTTCCCATATTTTATCTGAATTGTTCTTATTCATCATTTCCTATAGTATAATAAACATCCCAGCCTTTCCTCACTCAAATCAAAGTAAACTGTGAGTCACGTCATCATCTCTCTGACTTCATGGTCCTCTTCGACAACAAAGGACAAACACAACAACAGCAAACATCCTGTTGCATTTACATACCAAACACGATTTACTCATCCTTTCCACTTTGTTTCCAATTCTTGTAACCACAAAAGTAACTTCTATGAATATTTTGATATATATAGAACCTTCCTTTCTGCCTCTGACCTCTTTGGAGTACATGCCAAGTAGTGGGATCTCTGTGTTGAAGGGTATGTACAAGATAGTAGTGACTGACTTCTTTGAACCCATGATACTATCAACATATGTCATTTCTTCCCCTTTTTGGGGTTGTCATGGGCCAATCTGTAGGGAAGAGTTAATTGGTATTTTCCCCAAGCTTACTATGTTCCGATAACCAAAAATTATAGTTCTATTACTCCTTCTAAAAGTAAGAGTTGCAATTAAAATGAATTCTTTGGACTTTGTTTTTTTTCCTTTCAGGATTGCATCCCCAAAGTTTCTTTTTTCTGGCCTATTGTGATAGAGACTACTGCCCTGTATTGAGCGGCCCTTAGTTGCTCTCAGCAATTCCTCCCTCCTTTTACTCTCTCACCTTTCCTCCTAATATGTAGTTTATAGCAGATCAAGTATTTTAGGCAGCTTCTCTCAACAAGGGATTGAAGAGAATCCAAAGTGGGGACAAGTGTATGCATGTCTTGTTGGTTTGCTTTTCTAAAATGCGCTGGTGAAGCACACAAAGCCCATACAACACCTTCAATGGCAAAGGACAGAGAACACTTTAGAAAGAATTTCTAATGGTGATTTCTTTTTAATAGAATAAGGTTGGTTCCCCCCCCTCACATTTGACCTTCAACTACCAGGAAAGTGGAGTTTAACTGCTTTGATTTACTCCCATAATAAGGTGATCGATTAATGTTAAAGGCAGGCTTTATGAGGCCTGTCCTCCAGTGGTCTTGGAGACTGCCATAGTCAGGGTGTTATACAGCCACCACTCTGAGAAAGGTCATGGGAAGGGAATCAGGGACTAGATAAATGATGGTTTACATGTCAAAAAAACTCTGTGTAATGCAGACAAGAAATGTAGAACACAATACCTCTTGGAACTTGGTGCAGATGGCATATAGTAAATAGAGTTAGAGTTGCTATATATACTCCATGATGCTCTCAAACAAAGCCAGAACTAGGGCAACGTAACAGGGGTTTCTCCCCAAGCTACTGAAATTTAGACTGCACAAGGATTTAACTGTGTATTCCTTAAACAGCCCTGGATTCACTCTAGTAACTGATCCTTCCATTAACAACTAATTTTGATTTATTTCTTGTATTACCTTCACCTCACGAGCAACAGAGCTACTCTGAGGATGCCATTCATACTCTTCATCCTGGGGGTGTCTTGTTGTCTGACCAAGTGGTTGACCAATAGTTGCTAGTTATGGCCCCTGTCACATAGGCAATGCCACAATTCTGCATTCATAAAAGGGGTAGAATCTGAAATATTATTGGGTGAAATTATTTCATCCATAATCTAAGACTGGAATTAGAAATTTCATTAGTTCAACAGGTATTTATTGAGCATCTATTATGTGTTAGGCCGCTAGGGGGCAGTAGGTAGCACCACAGTGCACAGAGCACTGGACCTGGAGTCAGGAAGACTTATCGTCCTGAGTTCAAATCTGGTCTCATACTCTTACTAACTGAGTGATCCTGGGCAAATCATGTAACGTTGTTTGAACTGGAGAAGGAAATGGCAAACCAATCTGATATTTCTGCCGAGGAAACCCCTAATGGGGTCACAGAGAGTCAGACACTACTGAAAAGACTAAACAGCATGCTAGGTATAGCACTGGGTGCCAGGAATACTAAGACAGTAATAAAATGACTCTGATGTTTAAATAACTTGCATTCCATTAGAGTTATTGTAACATTCTTGAGAATTAGAGTTGGAAGGATCATAGAGGTGACTCAGTCCACTCCTTCATTTTATAGATGAAGAAACACATTTTATAGATGAAGAGCACAGACAGGTGATGAATAAATACAAAATAATGTGGGGAAAGCAAAGAGTAGTAAGACCTGGAAGGAGGAGATCAGTATGGGCCTAGTGTAAGAAGAAGTATCTCCGCTGATCCTCAGTTAGACCTACCTTTGAGGTCAGAGTTAAAATCAAAATTCAATTTTCAGAGTCAAATTTTAGAAGAGAGATGAGGTGAATGGGGGAATGGGGTTGATGGAGTGAGACAGTAGATTGATAGAAGTGACAAAGCTAAAAGTTGGTTCACAGACAGTTTAAGAAGAGAGCTCTGTAAAGAAATAGACAACGTAGGCCAACACTTTCCCACCAAATGGAGTAGAATGGTCTGACTCTGGGTAAGAGTGTAGGTGTAGTTGTGGGTGTGGGTATGGGTGTACATACGGCAGGAGCCAACATTGTTTGGTCTCCTTAAGCATAACATTATGTGGGTGTGGGTGTCTGGTTCTTAGGCCCTCTGAGAACAGGTGTTGCCTTTTTAATTCTGGTTCTCCTCTAGGAGGTCCAAGGTCCACCCAGGGTTTGTAGGCCACATGGAGGCTGATACTTGTTCCCTTGGTTAGTTTCATCTTGATGTCATTAAAGAATTCCTATGGTAAAAAGGACTGTTGTGCCAAGGAGCAGCTTGGGATAGTTGAAAATATGTCATAGGTTTCCAGATGTGATCTGACCCACTCTTGTTCCTCCTCTTCAATTCTGGGTCTGGATCACCATCCAACTGGAGAGTACCTATTGAAGACAGATATACTGATGGAATGGGCTATCTGTCCACCTGTGTGCCATAATTTGGGGTTAGAAATTCTTAATAGAAATGCTTTGTTTCCACTATGATTGGTCTGGCCAATCTCTTTAGAGTGACTGTAGATATTATGGAGGAGGCCCTACATTCTTGTGTGGCTCAATGCAGTCAACACAATATTGTCCATAAATAGGACCTTCTGGTTCACCTCTCCTTCTATAGGGAGTCCCTCTTTTTTTTTCTTCTGTGAAGGATATCATCTATGACACTGAGGAACACCTTTGTTGAACATCTGATAACACAAGGTCATTAAAGTATTAATAATAAAGATAGGTACTGGACCAGTAATTTCACTGGTATGAGGATCTCCCAGGTGAGGAAATTCCTCTAGTAGCGCATATTGACACCCTTTCTGCAACTTCTAGTCTTAGAGAGCTCCCTAGAGCATTGGGAGCAGGGGAAAGAGGTAAATGCCCTCCCAGGTTCAGATAGTCAGTATATAGCAGAAGCAGATGATAAACTCAGGCTTTAAGACCTATTCTCTGTCAAGCATACTCTCATAATGATAGCACATTACATTGGCACTTTATTTTTGTTTTTATTAATATTTTTTCCAATTATATGTAAAAACAATTTTTAATATTTGTTTTTAAAATTTTTGAGTTCCAAAATCTCCCTCCCTTTTCTCCCCCCTCCTTGAGAAGGCAAACAATTTGATATAGACTACACAGATACAATTATACAAGATATACATACATATTAGCCATGTTTGGAAAGGAAACACAAACAAATCAACAAAACAACAACCCACAAACAAGAAAAACAAAGTTTTAAAAGTATTTTTTTTAATTTGCTTTTAGACTCTATACATTCCTTATCTGAATGTAGATGGCATTTTTCATTATAAGTTCTTTGGAATTATTTTAGATCATTGTATTGTTGAGAATAACTGCGATTTACAGCTGATCATTGTACATTGTTACTGTTACTGTATATAATGTTCTCTTGGTTCTCCTCACTTCACTTTACATCAGTTCATACATGTCTTCCCAGGTTTTCCTAAAACCATCCTGCTCATCACTTCTTATAGCACAATAGTTTTCCATCACAATCATATACTGCAACTTGTTCCACCATTCCCCAATCTCCTCAATATCTTTTTTTTGCCATTTTGTAAAGTACTTTACAAATATATCATCTGAACCTCACAATAATCCTGTGAAGGAGGCTTAGTGGATATCATGATCCCCATTTTATAGACGGCAACCTCTGAAAAGGGAGGTATAGTAAGTAACAGAAGCAGCACCTAAACCCAGTTCTTTATGACTCAAAATCTAGCACATTCTCCACCATTTTACACTGTCTTGCTCAAGATGTATCACAGTATCTTTAAGGCCAATGTGAAGGTCTCTTAGTTTGTTTTACAATTAGACTTTCTTGGATGAAGAAAGAAAAGGATCTCCATTAAATATGGTGGCTGCTGAACAAGGCTATTGAGAATGCCCAACAGATCAGTTATGTTGCCTGGCTAAATAGGCTTGGAGGATGAATGACCAGACTGCTGGTGTCCCATATTTTGTGCTGACATTAAGGTGAAGGTCAAGGTAAAATATCTACATATAAAATATCTAGTCTGTATTTGTAGATTGTCTCACCAGCAGCATCCCTTTTCTGGCAGACTGTAGGAGAGTCAAGGAGGGATATCCAAATGGACCACTACTAGCCAAAGACACAGAAACGTTGCCTCATTTTATAAGGCTTTTTGGCCAAATCTCAGGACAGTCTTATGCCTCCAGTCAAGCCAGGGAAGAGTCCCATTCCAAACAGTAAGAGAGGGATGGCAGTTCATTTCAACAATCTGCCGGTTGGATTTTGCCGTATTGGAAATCTAAGTTGCTGAACAGGATAGAAGCATATATATGCTGAGACAGTTAGCCATGTAACGTTTTATGAAGCAGGGGTCCAAGTAGCTCCATGCTTGGGGAAAAGGAGGAGGGGTGGAAAATGCGGGTAGGGGGCTGCTTGGAATCTTGGGAGGGAAGAACTCTCTCAAGGGTGGAATGTCTGTGCACAGGCAGGCAGCCAAGAAAAGAGTTGAATCATCTTTCTTCACTTTAGGTGACTCTGCAAAAGCCCCAAAGCCCCAGCATAGCTCTCTTGTCTTAAGATGTTGGCTGGCATCCCCAGGCCAGGTTACTGAAAGGATGCTCCTCCCCTCCCCCACCTCCAGTTCCTACTCAGAAAGTCACCCTTGAAACAATAATATGAATGTAGGCAGAAAGAGAAGGGAGAATTGTGGGCTCATTGTAAGCTAGTGAGTGAAGCAATGGTTATTTGGGGTGGTAGAGCTGGGCATTTTCAGCTCCACTGACAAGTCAGAGGGCTAGATTTGGAATTAGGGGACCCAAGTTCAAATCCTGCTGCTTCTGCTGCCTAGTTATTTGACTTTGGACATGTTATTTCACCTTTGCATTGGTAGCAGGATATTCCTCATCTAGAAGTTCCCTTTATCAATGAAATCATAGGCTCAGTCCCCTTTCTATATTTTCAATCATCAATAATGTATTAATCTGTAGCTTTGTACCAGGGACTGTTCTAAGTGAGGGCAGTTAGCTGGCATGGTGGATAGAGCACTGGACCTGGAGTCAGGAAAGTCTGAGTTCAACCTCAGACACTAGCTATGTGACTCCAGCCGAGTCCCTTAACCCTGTTTGCCTTAGTTTCCTCATCTGTTAAATGAACTGGAGAAGGAAATAGCCCATTCTAATATCTTTGCTAAGAAAACCCCAGATGGGGTCAAGAAGAGTCCTAGAGGCTGACAAAAGGGTTGAACAACAATTGTGCTAAGTGAGTAGTTGTCTTCCTGATATATTATCAATTCTTTCACTATTGCCTTTAAACTGTGTAGCATAATATCTGGCACATAGTAGGCACTTAATTATATTTGTTGATTGATTGATTGATCAATTGATCAAAAGCCAGAGCAGCTCCCCACTTAATGTCCAATTCTGATGCTCCGCTTAACACATTCTTCACATTTACAAAGGAGAAGAGCTGACCATTGCAGACATAGCCCTATAAGGAGCACCCAGACTCAGATCCTCCCTTTGAAACAACTTCTCTTTTCTTCTGTTTTCTTATCTATAAGAAAAACAACACTTCTTCACAAGGCTATTTGTAAGATAAAAGGAGATAATGTATTTAAATCACTTTGTGAATTTCAAAACACTATATAAATGTTAGCTATTACTATTATTATTGTTATTACTTTTCAAAGGTTAATTAATTTAACTCAACAAACATTTATCAAAAGCTTATGATGCTTAAGGTCCTAAGAGGGAAAGAAAAGGTGAAATAAACATGATCTCTGTCTTTAAAGAATTTACCTTTTACTGCGAACTTACTTAATATTCAGGTATTATATTTAATGACCTAATTGTTACAGATTCTTTGCCAATTTTTTTTTTTTGGCAAAAAAGGGGAGTGTGACCATTATGTGGGGCTTTAAAAAAAACTGTACCAGTATTACCTAAAATCATTTATTGCTAAATTATCTTTGGTGCAAGATTAAGATGCATATAATACTTAATATAGGTTAAAATTGAATACTGACAATGAATGTGAGCTGAGAATTCTACGCTCATGACTTCCAATGCCTGAGAGATAACTCCATATCTATATGCCACTGGTGAATACATTGCTGCTCTGTTTATCTTTCAAGTGGTGTGATAATTATGTGATGAAAGATAATAAACCAATTTTTGAACAGAAAAACAAAACAAAACCAGGGCACGATGTGGTGGCTATGATTATGCCATAGAAGAAACCCTGAAAAGATGCTCAAAGGAAAGGGGAGGGGAAGAGATATCTTTTTATGTAGATAGAGTCAAGGAGGGCTTCACAGAGAAGAAAGATATGAGACAGTCTTTCTTTACCTGAAACAGGACTGAGTAGATGTTCAGGGAAGATGTGAGATCAGGTAGTCCAGAGCACCTGGTTTGACAGCCCCACCCATCAGACATCTAATCACTGATCACTTACATCATGGAAGCATTGTAGACTAATCACAAAATTTTAGGACTAAACCCAAATTTCTTGATTTTATGGATGAAGCTCCTTGGGCCTAAAAAGTTCACATGACTTGTTATGGTCATACCTTAAATTAGCAGTATATCTGAGGCTAGAACCCAGGCCTCGAATCTCAGTTTAGTGTTCCTTCCATTGTACCTCATCACCTCCCAGAACCTCAATGATCCTGATAAAATATCCTTGAGCCCTAACTAATGCCATGAATTTTCTTTTCTTTTTTTTTCTTTCTCCTTTAGGCACATACTGTAGACTAAGTATGTATCAGATAAGCAAATTTGTGATTTTTCACTGAAGGAATCCCAAATAGAAAATTCTTCATCCATAACAGGAGCCAGGCTTAAACCTCAGCTCTCAATTTCTTTGTCTTAGGCTCCAATAGCTCCCTATCTGTTTGACTTTGGACCAATCACCTAATACTTCTGTGTTTTAATTTTGTTCCTAGTAGGGGCGGCTAGGTGGCATACTGAATAGAGCACTGGCCCTGGAGTCAGGAGGACCTGAATTCAAATCTGACATCAGACAATTAACACAAAAACTAGCTGTATGACTTTAGGCAAGTCACTTAACCCCAATTGCCCTCAAAAAAAAGAAATTTGTTCCTAGTAAAATCAAAAAGTTATATTAGATCACCTCTAAAACACTAGGCAGAAATCTATGATTCTTTTTCGGGGATAAAAGGAAGCAGCATTAAAATTTAAATAGAGCAGGAAAATACTTTCTACCTTTTCCTTCTCTTTATCTGCCCTCCTTGGAGTCTTTTCTAACTCTGCATATTTACATTGCCTAGCATTTTAAGATTAAAAATGTGCCTCAAAGACAGATACTACTTCTTGGGTCTTCACACCCACTCTATGAGAAAAGGCCTATGATGGGAGGTCTAGAGAATGAAGTGACTTGCTAGGAGACCATAGCCATACTGGGAACCCCCTTGAGCTCTCCTTGAATCTTCCCACATGAGGCATTTGCCTGAGGCCATAAACCTTTCATTACTGGAGTCTGACCTCATTTAACTCTTCCTGAAGACTCTCCAAACTCCTCCTCCAGACCACCCCTAGAATCCTTTCAGAATCTTTCTGTATAAAAGCTCCATCTTGTCTCCATGAGGTAGCTGAGTTATCTAGTGCAGACTCACTCTGTGTCAGATGATTCTGGACCGCTTGTAGAATAAAAGCATCACCCATATCTAGGCTCCTAAAAAGTTTACCCATTATGGTGAACCTTTAATAAACTTTACTTTACTTTGACTGAGAGAAGCCTTAAGGTGAATTCAGTAGGACCTGATGTGTTGGTATTTTTGGGTCTCGAGAACCCCTTAACCTTAAACCTCAACATTCTGGTGGAATGCAAGTTCTCTGAGGTCAGGAACAGTTTTCCTTTTGTCTTTGTAATCCTCACAAGAGACCACAATGCCTAGGAACTAGTAGAAACTCAATAAATGTGTACAAAATGAAGAGGATACTGACTGAGAGGGTTAGGGTTGCTCTGGAGACCCCAAAATACCAACACACCAGGTCCTGCTGAATGAATTCACTGGAGTCTTCTCAGTCAAAGAAAAGTAAAATTTATTGAAAGTTCACTTGCATTAAACAGAGTAAGTCTGTGCTAGGTCATTCATTCTATAGCGCTCTCACACCACATGGCATGAGATGGGGTCTTATATACAAAAGGTTGTGAGAGGAATCTAGGGGTGGTCTAGATGAGGAGTTTGGGGAGGGTCTTCAGGAGGAGTTAATGAGCTCAACAAGTGATTAAGGGTGGGGAGTCACCTGGAGATCACAAACAATGGTGGGCTAGGCCGGTTCAAGGGTGGGAAGTCTAGTAACAGACCTGCCTCATCAAATGGGATGATTCAATCCAGAGTCCAAGGGAGGTTCCCAGAACCTGTACCTCAAGGACTCAAGGAGAGCTCCAGGGGGCTCCCAGAGCCCATACCTCATCACAGAATGCTATATGACCAAAAATTCTCTTCTATGCTAACAAGCATGCCCCTTACTTGCACCATGTACTGAAGAATCACAAGGAGATTGTTTTGAGACACACAGATACAAGTCTCTCTCTCTCTCTCTCTCTCTCTCTCTCTCTCTCTCTCTCTCTCTGTCTCTCTCTCTCTCTCTCTCTCTCTCTCTCTCTCTCTCTCTCTCTCTCTCTCTCTCTGTCTCTCTCTCTCTCTCTCTCTCTCTCTCTCTCTCTCTCTCTCTCTCTCTCTCTGTCTCTCTCTCTCTCTGTCTGTCTCTC
>NW_027186473.1:53056522-53104961 GCF_028583685.1 Petaurus breviceps papuanus
TCTCTCTCTCTCTCTCTCTCTCTCCTCTCTCTCTGTCTCTGTCTCTGTCTCTCTCTCCTCTCTCTCTGTCTCTGTCTCTCTCTGTCTTTCTCTCTCTTGCTCTCACTCTTCCACCCCCTCTCAAATCAGGGTCAAAGTATGAGGGAAAGGAATGTGGGAGAGTAAAAGGATGCCAAATTTCTCTCCTCCCTCAGGCCATAAAGGGAAGTGTTATGCTGAGAGATGTGGTTCTGTGGCTTCCTATCACCTCTAGTCAATAAAATATGATTAATAGACTTTGAAGTTGATGAATACCTTCACTTTGTGTTTACCCAGCCAACAAAGGGAGATAGGGGTGGTCATTAGAGAGTATGTGACATTTTTCAAAGGCTAAACCAATAACCAGCCCATGTTGGGTTTTGAAACAAGGGCTTACAGTGGTCATAATAGTATAACAAGTGAAATATAAGGTATAATTCCAGGACTCCAAGTAAATGTTTCTGGAACAATACCACCCATTCCAACAAAAGATAATTAATTGCCTATTAAATTATTTACTAGTCAAGAGGATTACAAAAACAAGATAAAAACAATTCCTGATATAAATAAATTTAATAATAAGAAGAATAACTTGAATGTATATAGTGATTTAAGGTTTGCAAAATGCTTCATGCATTTTATCTCATTTTATCATTACAACAAACTTGTGCTAGGTGCTATTATGATTCTTATTTTAGTATGAAGAAACTAAAATTGAGAGATGTCAGCTAAAGTGACTTGTCTGGTGTCTGTGTTTGAGGGAGGATTCAAACTTGGGTCTTTATGACTCCAGGTACAGAATTCATGATAATTCATGATAATTTGAGATGGGGGGGGGAGGAGAAGAGAGACAGAGAGAGAGAGACAGAGAGAGAAAGAGAATTAGCTATACATTGAAACTACACATGACTTCTCAGCATATATCATCATGATACCTTCATTTAGCAATTTTCTTACAAAAGCTTTTTTTATTCGACAAATTAAAATTTTTTTAATTAAATTAAAAACTAAAACAAAAGTCTAGTGAGATAAGAGACCATAGTGTTATTGTCCCTATTTTACAGACAAGGAAACATGTAGAAAGAGGAAACATGTAGAAAGCGACTTTCTCAAAATCACACAGTAAACAAATATTAGAACCAGGATTGAAATCTTAAGACTTTTGTTTCCAAGACCAGTTTTCCTTTCTCTATACCACATGTCAAGTAGACTTGGATGTCTATAGAGAAGGGAAAAAAAAAGAAATCTACGTTTTGATTATGCACCATCAAGTGGGTATAGTTCGAGGATATGGAAGGCATCTTATAGGCTCTTGCCCATTAGATGCACTAAACTTAGAATCAGGAGACCTGGGTCTTATTTTTGTCTCTACTTAGGTGGGTGAATTGGGGTAATTGTTACTTAACTTACTGGGCCTCAGTTTTCTCCTCTGCAAAATAGGGGTATTGGACCAAAGAATCACAGGATCCCAGATTTAAAGCTGACAGGAAAGGTAGGTCATCGAGGTCAATACCTTCATTTTCTAGATGAGGAAATTTAGACTCAGAAAATTAAATGATGTGCTGAGTCACACAGCTGATAAATGCCCAAGGTACAATTTGAACTCGGGTATTCTTGACTCTGCCTTCATTTATACATCTGTTATGTCATGACATCCCAGCTCTAAAGTTCTATCATTGTTCTCCCTTTCTTTATCCACAGATAATACCTGGGAGATATTTATAACAGGAAATGACAAAGGTAGGGCTAATAGCCTCCTTGTTGTTTTGTTTACACATTTTCATTGCTTAGAAGACACTTTCTTTTTTTCCCCATAGCTAACAAAATAGTAGCATTCAACTCCACTTTTGTACAAACTATGAGAAATTCTGAATGGTAGGGTCCAAAATAATGAGAAATTTATTATATGTAGATAGACAGCACAACCTTTCCTGATATATCCCCCTTATTTAAATGTTTGGAGATGATGGGAAGGTGCATTTAAAAGAAGCACACAAAAGGGAAAATCACAAAGCTAAAAAGTTACCTGCATTTTTACCCTCCTACTTCTCCCCTTTCTGCCAATCACTCAGGCCCAATTTCTTTTAACACATTAGCTCTGCATCAATTTTCATTCTTAGCTATCACTTTTTCTCTGATTGTCTCTTTGTTATTTTCTCTCTGTTTTCTTCCCTTTCAAACATAACATATACAGTCCTCTCTCTTTATTCCAAAAGCTGAGTTTCTTTGCTATTCCTTTGTTGTGTATTGTCTCTGCTTGGTATTTACCCCTGCTTCCATTAACTATTTCTTCTCTGCTTCTGTCTATCCTTCCTGGCACTTTGTCCTTCTTCACAGAGTTCTCTAAACCTCTTCTAGGCATCATTGCCTTTCCCTGGGTCAGTGAAGAGTCTCAAATGGGTCTAATCTATCTGGTAGTTAGTTAAGTTTGGAAAGCATTTGGAATCCCTTTGGAATGAATTCTGTGGATGTGAAACCCATCACCACTGCCTCCATAATTGGACTTGGGAGGGCCAAGAGTACACTATGGAACAAATAGGCTGTAAAAATTGGAAAGAGGATGGCTTTCTCTCTTACTTTTTTTTTAATTGGATGTGTTCTTGATGGAGACTTCTTTGAGAAGAACAGGGATCAGTTACTTACCTTCCCTCAAAACTCCCTTAAAGTCACCTGTCAATCTACCCACATTATTTACACATTGGGGTGTGTGTGAGTGTGTATGTGTGTGTGTGTGTGTGTGGGGTGGTGGTGTTTGAGGATGAACTTAAGACAAAAAAGAACTTTTATTGTAGAAGAAAGAGGAAAAAACAACCCAAAACTATAATGAGGTAAGAAAAAAATACAAGGGTATTTATTTTGCTTCTTTCCCTATGTTCATTGCCATGGATTGAGGGTCTCAGGTGACTGAAGGGCAAGGAGAGGACATACTTTGGAGGTTTAGAGCAGTGATGTCAAACTCACATAGAAATGGGGGTCCCTAAACTGCACTGTAAGAATCCCTTTGGTCACAAACTGATTTAGAAAAACACACATTAACATTATCTATATTCTATTGTATTTTTATTTATCTTTGTAAATATTTCCTGATTATATTGTAATGTGTTTCACCTGCATCTAGGAATATTTGTAGGCTACCAACAGACGCCCCTGACTTAGAGGATGTCTTAGAGTAGATTGGAAGGATTTGTAACACGTGATATATTTTTAAAAAATGAACTATGTTTTTCCTGTGTACCTGTAAACTTGATCATTATTCAGAAGGTTAGCTGTGTAGAACTGCTTTCTTTGGGGCATTCCTGCATCCCAAAATATTTACTTTGGGATTTGATATATCCAGAGGGGTATAAAATACGGATAAAAAGAGTGTTTTCCAAAGATAGCTTCTAGGTTCTTCACTATCCAGGATAGGAACCATACACATAGACTCACACAGAAAGACAGACAGACACACATTATCTATCTATCTATCTATCTATCTATCTATCTATGTATCTATCTACCTATCTATCTGTCTATATCAACATGCATATGTAATCTTTGAATTTATTCCCCTTTTCCTAGATTTTCATGCAGTAGATGTTTAATAAACATTTGCTGAATTGAGTTGAATAGTACCAAGTCATGCTGTCCTCAGTCTAAGAATTAAAAAAAAAAAAGAGGGAATAATATAACATTTTTTAACATTTTTTTTGGAAGGGGGAAAGGTAGGGTAATTGGGGTTAAGTGACTTGCCCAAGGTCACATGGCTAGTAAGTTTTAAGTGTCTGAGGCCATATTTGAACTCAGGTCCTCCTGACTCCAGGGCCGGTGCTATATTCACTGCACCACCTACCTGCCCTGGAGGGAATACTATAAAGCAAATGAATGACTATAATGGAATACTATAATGGAATTAAGATAAACAATATGAGGAATACATTTGAAAGGCATGTATAAACTAAAGCAAAGCAGAAATAGAAGAATAGAGTACAAACTAACCACTAACTACAGTGACATAAGGACAAGTAACTAAGAGTGAATCATTGACTGGAGAATGGCTGAACAAATTTAGAACATAGAAGATGATATTACTGTGTAATAATAAATGATAAATATGATTAATACAAAGAAGAATGGGAAAATATGAGCTAATACAAAGTGAAATATGCAGATAAAGGAGGAAAACCATATATATACACATATATATTACAACAATGTAAATAGAATAATAACAACCAAATAATTGCTACTGAATACTGAGAAATTATACTGGCGAAGCCTGGCCCCAAGGAAGAAATAAAGGCACCTCCTTTTATATCATTGCAGAGATAGGGGACTATGGATATTGAGCATGGCAAATGACAACTATTTTTGATATATTAGTTTTGCTGAACTATTTTTAACCTCTTTTTTGTTCCCTGTTATGGATGGGCTCTTTGGAACAAGGAAAAAAATAATTTGGGAAATGTAGATGATGTAAAACCAAAAGATATTAGTAAACATTTTTTTTAAAGAATGAATGGGCAAATAATTCTGATGAGGACTTAGAATAAGAGTATGAAATAATGCTCTAATAATCTGTGCACTGAAATTAATTTAAACTAAGTTAAATGTAAATAATCACTAAGTTTAATTGTATTGATGCTCAATTCTAACTTTTTAAATGGCATTAAAAAAAGATGAAAGAAGAAAAGAAAAAACAGAGAGAATTTTTTAATCCATCAACATCATAAGACACTGAGAGTGTCAAAAGGCTATCTCACAGTCACTATCCCTGAAAGAACCTAAACCTTGGTTCCAGTGCCTATCCATCTTGGACAAAAATCAAGAATGCATTCTTCTGCCTTTGTGAAAGGGATGATCTAGGGTGGGGTAGAGGAAGAGATGTGAAGTGGCTTTCTTTTGCAATACATGGAACCATTCTTTAAAAATGGAACCAAATTTACCTTCTATTTAAAACAAAACTGGAGGAAAAAAAAAACAACCCAGAAAGATATTGATGGCTATGTGAAGAGGGAACTGTATACAGGTGAACTTCTTAGGGGAAGTATTCATTTCATTCCTACAAGCTTGAATGTATACCCTTAGGGACTGATATGACCAAGAACAATTACAACTATTTATATAGCAATGTAATTTGGATGTATCATCTTATTTGCATCACGAAGCGATCCTGTAAGGTAGGTAAAAAGGAAATAATGAAACAATCATTATTCTTATTTTTCAGATGAGGGAACTGAGGTTCAATTGCCCAGGATCACAAGACTAGCAAGTGTCAGAGATGGGATATGAACCCAGGTCTTAAAAAGACCAAGCCCATCACTATTTACTCTTCCACATTATCTCTCACTTTCAAAGTTAGTTGGATCTCCCAGCACTATTAACTTCATTGTCTTTTGGCTTAGCCCTTTAGGCATATGTGAACTGGCATTTCTCCAAATGATTTAGAAAAGACCAAAGATAATTTCAGAGGAAAAAATAAACAAAAAATTAAACTAAATGAAAACCATCATGCCTCATCCCAGGTTCAGGTTCAAAGGAAAAGTGCTGCTCTTTAAATGTCCTCCCTTGCATCCAGCTGGCACAGAGCTCAATATATTTGCCCATAAGGTTTCCACTTTATGGACAATATCCTAGAGAAGGGGTTCTTACCCTAGGATCCATGGATCACCAAAGGGTCTGGGATAGATTTCAAGGGGTCCATGAACTTGAAAAGGAAAGCTTTATAATTTCCCATTTTACTTCATGTTTTTAAAAACATGATTCTGAGGAGTCCATAGACTTTACCAGACTGCCAATGGAATTCATGAAACCAAAAAAAGTTTAACAGCCTCTGAATCCCTTTGATGAAACTTTTACTGTTTTAGTTAAATCTAAATCTGTGGACTATTAGGTATCCCAATGAATAGAATGACAGTACCCAAGGTGGGAAGATTTGACTTCAAATATGACTTCAGACTTTTACTAGCTGTATAACCCTGGGCAAGTCACTTAACCTTTCTTTGCCTCAACTGTAAAATGAAGATAATAATATTTACTTACCTCCCAGGGTTGTTGTGAGAATCAAATGAGATAATAATTGTAAAGTGCTTAGCATAGTGCCTGGCACATAGGAAGCATATATAAATATTAACTACTATTATTAATAGGGGTGGAGAGCTTGACTTTTCATGCTCCCAGAGTTACTGACTTTGAGGTTGATTGATTGATGTTTTGGAAAGGCTAAGTAAACACGGGAACCTTCCAGTCCCTTGTTTTTGGGATTCCATGTCAACAGAATAGAAGCCACCATATGCTTTCAAGTACCATATGAGTATCATCTATCTTGGCATAATAGAGCACTAGAACTGGTGTCCAGAAGACCTAGGTTTGAATCCTACTACAGCTGTGGGAGGGTAGTCAAATCACTGAACCATCTATAAAATCATGGTAATAATTGCGCCTGCTTCAAACTGTTAATTGTGAGCATAAATTAAATAATGTATCTAAAATGCTTTGAGAAACTTAAAGATGACAGCTATCACTGTCCAGTTGTCTACAGTACCAGCCCCAAGTAAATTCCCCTTTCTCAAATATTCTAATGTGTGGTAATGTGTGGCTCACAGTCTTTCTTCCCCTCCTTCCCTTCCCAACCCCTTCTCTTATATCTTTGGTGTATGTGATTTCCCCTTGAATATCCTGACTTCCCAATTAACCAATGTCCTCAATTCTAACCAGCACTTCAGTGTACCTCAGTCACATAGATGGGCACAACCTCCATCTCATCTCACCATGAGCCTTCAATAGCCAGAACTCTGAAATTCCTCTCTGATTACAACCTCTTATCTCTCTTAAAGCTTCAGGAACCCTACCTCCCCTGCCAATGCAGGTTTGTGGCACCTTCTTTGTAATTTATAGTCCTAGACAACTGTCTATAGTACTGGAAGCATAAGTAATTTGAATAGGATCCCATAGTCAGCATAGGTCAATGGCAGAACCTGAATTGGAGTTTTCTGGGCTATGAAGATGGCTTTCTATCCACTACGTAACACTGCTTCTCTTCATGTCCTAAACCAAAGAAAAAGTTGTCTACTTTCATCATCTCCAATTTCCTACTTCTCACTTATTTCTCAGTTCTTTATGATCTTTAAAGTTAACAATAATCACTTAATTGCTAAATGTAATGATCTTTGCTCAGTCCTTATCCTCCTTGACTTATTTACACCTTTTGACGCTATTGATCCCTTCCTTTTCCCCTTCTGAATAATCTCCCTATGACACCCTGTCCCCCCATCTTGGCTTTTCTGATACTATGCTCTCCTGCTTCTCCTCCAGCCTGCCTGGCTGGTCCTCCTCCATCTCAAGTACACTTCACCAGAAGGACCAGTCCTAATCCTTTTGTACTACCTCTTCTCTACATCCTCTCTCACTGATCTCATCAGTTCCTAAGGATTATTCTTCACTATACAGATGACTCCCTGGTCAATATAACTAACCCAAATCTGTTTCCTGACTTGAATTCCACATCACCTAGATACTTCCTGATGCTTCCAAGGTAGCCTGGAATAATGGATTGGACACTGAATTTTGAGTCAAGATAGACCTCATTTCAGATCCTGTCTCAGACACATACTAGCTGTGTGTCCCTGGAAAGTCAATTAACTTCTCTTTGTTTCAATTTCCTTGTCTATAAAATGAGGGGACAGACTTCATGGCACCCAAAGTACCTTGCAGCTCTAAAATCAATGATCCCATGATTTCCACTTGGATATTTTGTAGATACCTCAAACTCAACATGTCTAAAGCAGAACCCAATAAAGTTACCTGTATCCTATCCTTTGGGCATATAACTGGATGTACTGAGGGCATACTTCTTAGATATTGGTCAGTGCAATATTTGATCTCTAAAGTTTAAAGTTCAAGATTCTGAGTTCAAAAAGCTTCAGGTATAGACTTTTTGTTGTTATTGTTGAATTTATGTAATGTCTGGCTCTTTGTGACCCCATTATGGGGTGTTCTTGGCAAAGATACTGGAGTGGTTGGACATTTTCTTCTCTAGTTGATTAAGGCAAACAGAGGTTTGCCAAACAGAGGCAAACAGACTTGCCCAGGGTCACACAGTTAGTAAGTGTCTGAGGTTGGATTTGAACTTAAGTCTTCCTGACACTGGGCCCAACACTCTATCCACTGAGCCACCTAGCTATCTAATTATAGACTTAGGTAGCAATAAACAGTGTGTTTTGTCTGAGAACCAGTCTAGTCAAGTAGTTATCAAAGCTCATGAAGATGCCTTTTTAAAGGTAGGAGGGAATATATTCTACATCCATAAAAAGAACATCAACACTGAAGAAATTACAGATCTTTTGAATTCTTGAAGTAAGTATACATATTTTAAAAATATCTCCATGATAATATGTATAGAAGCAATAGTGGCGAGGGGTGGGGGCAGGTAGATGATGAAGTGGATAGAGCACTGGGCCTGGAGTCAGGAGGAACTGAGTTTGAACTAAACTTCATTGTGTTCATTTGTTTTAGTTGTATCTGACTTTTCATAATCCCACTTGGAGTTTTCTTGGCAGAGATGGTGGAGTGGTTTACCATTTCCTTCTTTTATTCATTTTATAGAAAGGAAGCTGAGGCCAACAGGGTTAAGTGATTTGACCAGGATTACACAGCTGGTGTCTAAGGCAGGATTTGAACTCAGGTTCCCCTGACTCCAGGACCATCACTCTTATCTATTGTGTCACCTATCTGCCCTTATTTAGCACAGTACCTGATGTATAGTTGCAGGTTAATAAGTTATTGGTAATTGAAAAATACAGAGAACAGACTGAGCCTGTGATTTCATTGATATAGGGAACTCCTGGGTGGTGCAGGGGTTAGAGCCCTGGACTTAGATTCAGGAAGACTCATATTTGGGAGTTCATATCTGGCCTCAGACACTTACTAGTTGTGGGACCCTAACCAAATCATTTAACTCTTTGTCTCAGTTTCCTCTTCTATAAAATGGGCATAAAAATAGCACCTACCTCCTGGGGTTTTGTGAGGACTCAATGAAATAGTTGATAAAGTTCTTAACATAGTGTCTGGCACATAATTTAGTGTGATATAAATGTAATATGTTATTATTAATAGTATTATTATTATAAGCAGTAACCACAATTAAGAACTGAATGGGAAAATAAAAGATTTATTCCACTACCATGAAATTCAATCCATTGAATTATTATTGCTGATGAATGTACAGAATCCATATTCTTGTATGTCCATTCTCTGCCTGAATAACAGGAGGTGCTGGAGAATCAGAACTTTATGCCAGGAGTTCCTCAGACTTTTTTTTTTCTAATCACAGTGAGGTCTCTGAGGACTTCTTCAAGGTCCAGTGGTCTTGGTGCTGAACCCCTTTCAAAAACATAGTAGAATTTCCACTAAGTAGGGGTGGCTAAATGGCACAGTGAATAGAGCACTGGCCCTGGAGTCGAGGACCCGAGTTCAAATCCAGCCTCAGACACTTAACACAAAAACTAGTTGTGTGACCTCGGGCAAGTCACTTAACCCCAATTGCCCCTCCAAAAAGAAAAAAAAAAGAATTTCCACTAAGTAGGAATATCCCTCCTATTTTCATCTTGCTTGTGGGACATGGGTATCAGAAAAGAGCAGGAGGAGGAAGGGGGCAGTGAGAGAAAGGCAAAGTTCATGGGATCATATATTTAGAGCCCAAAGGGACAAGAGAGACCACTGAGTCCAGTTCCCTGATGTTAGAGATGAGGGAGCTGAGTAATAGAGAGGTTAAACTATTTGCCAAAGGTCTGTCAGCTAATAAGGATCTGAGGAGGGATTTAAACCTACATCTTTCCTCTCTCCTAATCCAGTGACCTATGTGCTAAACCATACTGCCTCTAAGATTGTGAAAGAACCTTAAAGAAAGATTTCCCTAATAATTGCTTTCAGGTACATTGTGTCTCTGCTCTCTGACCCCTTTAGGGATTTCTCTTTAACCCTTAGGGCCTTCAGCCAACTGCCTGAGAAATATTACTTTAAGACTGCTAATGAATTGGTTCAATAAATTTGGCACCTGAGTGAGACTGAAGTACCTACACTCATGCATTCATTTTAAGTCCTACTTCCATGAGAATAGCATAAATCTAGTCCAGTCCAGGTTGGTTCAATCATTCCAACCCAATTCAATCTAATGGAACCCAATAGACATTTATTAAATGACTGCTATTTGTAAGGCATTGTGGTAGGCACTGGGGATTCAAAGATAAAAGAAAATACAATTGCATTCTCTTAAGAAGATTGCTTTTTATTAGAATTTAAAATTTAAATTTATATAGCATTGTCTTTTTAAAAAATCATGGAGAAGGTGAAGGGCTCCTAGTGTGGAAATTTCCTCCATCAAAGCAAATGTGATTTGTCCTTTGTTTTCGAAGACGACCATGACGTCAGGGAGATGATGACATGACTTGCAACTGACTTTGATTTGAGTGAGGGAGGGCTGTGCAAAGTCACCAACCTCACTTTCTCCTCCAGAGCCATCTGGGTCCAGTGGTTGGATATTGATTAGGGTGACAGGAGACGATCCAGGATGAAGTGGGAGATCTTTACCTTTTTAAGCTAAGGTCTTTTCAAGTTCTCACTTTGAGTGAGGCAACAATCATTCAGTGAATTAGACCTCTTTAAAAAGTGGGTCGAGGGATGGTCCCTTTAATCAAAAAACAAAACAAAATTAAAAGCAAAAAACCAGATATAGCATGAAACTTAGAAATTGGAAGACCAGAGTTCAAAACTAGTTGTGTGACACTGGGCAAATCACTAACCTCTTTCAGTCTCAGTTTCCTCATTGGTAAAATGGGAATAATAGCATTTACCTTAAAGGGTTGTTGTGTAGTTCATATGAGAAAATTGATAGCTAAGTTCCAATTGTTGAGAATAATGAATCCTGAGAAGAAGTCAAAGGTCTTTGAATTCAAAATATTTGAAGTTATAATTATGTAAAATACAGTCATTGGTTCTAGTCCAATGGAAATATGTATTACAAAATCAAATAATGAGACCATTACATGGGGATGATTGTTCACACTAATCAGGACTTACCTACATATGTAAAGCACCTGGCAAACCTTAAAGCACAGTATGAATTCTAGCCATCATTATTCTCATGCTCATTTGGCAGGTGATGAAACTGAGGCCCAGCAAAGCTCAATGATATCCCCAATGGCTTGTCATGTATAAAGTTGATAAATAGAGATAAGTAACTTCAGCAGCCACTTTAAGTGAGCTATCTAGGAATGCTCAATAGAGGATATTTAAAATATTACTTTGTATACATACAAGTAAAGATTTCCAAATTATATATATATATTTATATACATATATAATTATATATTTCATATATATTTATAAATTTATATATGTATGTATATATGTCAGGGAAATGAGATGACATGACATTCAACTGACTAAATTTGAGGGAGAGAGGGCTGTACAAAGCCATATACATGTATATATATATATATATATATAAATACATGCATATGCATACACATATACATGTGTATAGCACAACCCAATAAACACTTCCAAGTAAAATACCTAAATATCCCAAGCAAACACATTACTTCTAATTGGTAAATAGAACAACCTAAGGCAGTGATTGATATTGGTAATACATATTATTCCCTATCTAGACAGACAGAAATTAATCAGTTCCTGACTTCAAGAATTTTATATTCTATTTAGAGAGACAACACACATATATAATAAGAATAATATATAATATCTATTACATATATACCAGTATGTGTTATATATAAATAACACACATGTGTGTACAAATATGTGTGTACAAAATATATAACATATGTGTGTACAGTGTATATGTGTGTATGTACAAAATAACTATAAGGTACTTTGATGGGAGGGTACTAGCTGGAGTGGGGTGTAGAATAAGGGGATCCTTCATAGAGAGAAGTAAGAAAGGATGTGTCTTTTAACTGCGATAGTATGATACCAATAATGTTCGACCTGAGTTTTAATGTTATTTTTATTTCCATTATATAAATTGCTTTTTTTTTGCCCTGCTTTTGCTGCTCTCAAATGCTTCATTCAAGTCTTTATGTTTCTCCAAATTCTTCATAGCTATTATTCTTTAAAGTACAATAATGTCCCATTGTATTCATGAAGCATTTTATACCCAACCCATTCTTCCATCATGAGGCTCATAATTTGCTTCTTTATTTTTTTTGCTGTTGTCAATAATGTTGTTGTGAATATTGGTGAACATTTTGCCTATTCTTGCCATCATTGACCTCATTGGGGATAAAATCTGGGTCAAAAGACAGGAATAAATAAATAACAAATAAATTGTTAAATAATTCCAAGGAATTTTTAGATTAGTTGGATCAGATGAAAGCAAATTATAGCAAGCATTGCTTGCAATGAATTAGTGATATTGATTTCTATGGAACTCCAGACCATGCTGGTCTCTATGGTATGGACATAGTTTTTTTTTTTCAATGTCAAGTTGTATGCATTACCCTGGTAGCTCAAAGTCTAGGGTGGTTAAGAACCCTTAAGGAACACAGGATTTTCAAACCTGTCACTAGGGTTGCTCCATTTTTCAAATTTCACCTACGTTTCAGTGATGCTTCATTCAGGTGCAGAGAAAATGGACTTGTTAAGAATCTGGATAGGCACTAAGAATGATACCCAAGGAATGGTCATGAGAGGTGGGAGGAAAGAGGGAGGGCATTAATTTTATATCGTGTTGTTTCTGTAGTTGACACTGGGTTGGGCTTGTTGAGCACAGATCTCCTCCAATACATGCTAAGATTTCTTTGAAGTCACCAGGAGGCCCCTGAACAAGGGGAGACACTCTGTGAGCCTCGTGCCTGCCAGGCCATGTACCTGCATGCTTGTGTCCATGCATCCTTTTTTGCCTTTAATGAGATTTTACAGGGACAGGATCGGGAACAGATTGCTGGCATTATGGAAGCCAGGATATTGTCGGGAGCTGCTTGGCAGCACTCTCCCATGGTGTGATGCTGGCTCTTTGCTCAAGGGCAGGAATAGAGACAAGAATATTAGAGACAAAGCAGAGATGGAGAAGTCACATCAGAAAAGTTCAAAGAATGAAAAGTCCTCACTGTAAATAAGTCTGAAATTATTCGAGGTTTACATACTTTCAGTCCTTAGTGACTGGAGACAGAGCCAAGAATTGCTTCAACAATATTCCTTCATAAATCTGCATAATAATCTCTCAGCGGGCCCTTGGTGGAAATTACAAGTATTCATTTACTAAATTGGGTTCAGTGTCTGTATCATATACAGCCCATGAATATTCAGTGAGACAAAGGCTCCCAAGCTATGTTGAAGTTAACACAGGAGCCCAATATAACTCAACTAGAACACTGATCACACTTGCTTATCTCAGCCTCATGAAGGTCCAGTCCCTTAAAGAAATCCTCATCCCTTCCCCTGCCTTATTTGCTAATTAATACCCACTCTACTCTGAACAAATGTGAACCTCTTCCAAGATGTGTATCTAATTTTTTTTTTGTATAAAGTAGCTCTCTGTATAATAGAGGAATAGGTTAATACTGCATAGGGTTATGAATGGTTTCTCAGAACACAGTGACAGCTGCCACACAGAGACAGGAAGAATGTTTAATTACAAAGCACAGTAATAATAACATGAGAAAAGTTCAATGAGAAGAAGCAACTCTATTATTAGACAAAAGCCGGTGCCGAGTGAAAAGACAGTGGGGCCTCTTCATGATGGAGGGTGTTTATTTGTTGCGGAGTTGCCATGGCTGGTGATTGATGTTTGACGCCTATGCATGAGCACTTTTCCTCCTGGAGTGGCCAAGTAGACTGATGTGCTTTCCAGGTTAAAGGTACAACAAATACTTCCCCTGACAAAAATTCCATCTTCTCTGAAGTGAAAAGCAGGAGCCAGTTACCATTGTGAGCTACACATTTCAGAGCTAAGTTGACCAGACATGGTTAACTTGGTAGAATGGTAGATAGGGCTCTAGACTAGGAGTCAGGTGATCTAAACTCATCATTTTGGAAATTAAGAAATTCAGCTCCAGAGAGGTTCAGTAATTTGTCTAAAGTCACAAAAGTAGCAAGACTGGGATTAAATGTAAAGTTCTCAGACTCCAATTTGTAAATTAGTTTTACATCCTCTTTGTTTGAGGCATTGATAGCTTTCCCTGGCTATCATGATAATATGTGAAGGAAAAAGGGGGTTTACCCTAGCTTCCCAATTCCCGCCTCCCTGCCATGCTGAGCAGGCTACTCATTGTGTACTTGGTGCAGAGTAAAAGACATACTGGGAGTCAGTGACCAAAGATTTTGTTTTTGTTTTCTTAGACTTAGCTATGAATAATCAAGCAGCTGAATGAGAGAGAAAGATGGCCCTAGGGATCAGTAACAGAAGTCATATCATCTCAGAACTGGAGGAGACCTCAGAGGCCATTTATTGTAAACCATTCCAGAACAAGAATCCTCAGTCCCTGGTACTCAGAAGCACTCACCTAGCCTCTTTGTGAAGCTTCTTCAGTGATGGAGAGCCAACAGGCTCTAAGCCATTTCCTTTTGGAGAGCTCCAAGTTTTAGGAAGTTTTCACTTGAATCCTAAATTGGCCTCATGACAATTTCTACACTTATCCCATTTTGGTTCCAAATAGAGTCTAATCTTTCCTCTAAATCATAACTCTTTGATTAGTGTGATGGAAAGAATGCTGGAATTGGAGTCAGAGGATCTGAATTTGAATACTGGTGCTGCCTCTTATGACCTATGTAATATTGGTCAAATCACTTCACTTTTCTGGTCTTCAGTTTCTTTACCTACAAAATAAAGAGGGTGATTACAGTCCCTTTCAATTTTAAATCTATGTCCATATGTCCTATAATCCTAAATACTAAAATACAGTTATTATATTCCTCCTCCTGTCCTCTCTCTGTCCCCAAACTTTCTTGTGTGGAATTATCAAAAGATAAACATGTCTTCACATCCCTGACTCAAATTAGAAGTAGCATTATTCATGAAATAGGATGATCTTTTGAAACAGTGTGTGATTCAAATATGTGAGACATGGTACATTGGAGTGAAGAAAAAAAATTTACATGATAACTTTGTTACATATTTCAAAGGAATAGCAAGTTGTACATAATGCAGTTTCATGTGCCCATCTTTTTTATTATACTGTGTTATGGAAATTCTTGTTTTATCCCATGTTAAAGATTAAATAAATAAAAATAAAGAATAAAATGAAGTAAATTTATATTAGGTAAGGTAGGGCTAGATGAGAGTAGGTATAGATGAATGAAATAGGGCAGTGAGAAATAACTTTCTTGAAGACCTTGCTTCAAAATGGAGAAGAAATTAAATACTAAAGCTGTTAAGTCTGAACCTCACATCAGTTCTTGGTAAGATTCTAGAACAGATTACTCAAAGCATAGTTTGCAAGCCCTTAGAAAAGGAATAACGTAGCACAGTGAATAGACTGGTGGCCTTGGAATCAGAAGTACCTAAATTTGAATCTTTCCTAAAGTACTTTCTAGTTCTGTGATTGTGGCTTGCAGGGCCTGAAGTCAGAAAGACCTAAGTCCAAAGATATGTTTCATGTGAGAAAGATAGAGGTATCCTAGTGGACTGAAAGTTCAATATGAGTCAACAATGCAGTGTGGCAGACAAAGGAAAAGCAAAACCAAAAAGAAATGGAATTTTAGTGTCCAGTGGTAGGGAAGTAAATGTGATACACCCTGATCAGAATATATCTCAAATCTGCATCCTATACTGACTGACATATATTAGAAGAAACCCATTGGAAAGCAAACAAATGGAGGAAATCAAGATGGTAAAGGGATTTTTCAAGATTGATGGCAGAATTGAGGGTATTTAACCAGGAGAAAGGAAGACATTGGGGATACACATGGCTATCCTCAGAGATTTCAGGGATTCTTACATGGATGAATAACTAAGCTTGTTATGTTTGGCTGTGGGAGACAGAAGTAGAGCCAAGGCATGGAAATCACAGGGAGGAAGATTTCAGTTCAATATTGGGAAATATTCTTAATAGTCAGAGTGGTCCAATAATTGAGTGTTTTTGTCTCAGAGAGTAATAACTCGCAATTCTATGGCATTGCAAAGTTTGTAAAATGCTTTGCTCTCTACAATCTTATGAGTAGTGAATAGCCTCTCACTAGTAGCATCCATGAAGAGGCTGATGAAAACTAGTTGGATCTATTTTAGAGGGATAGACTAGGTAGCCTCTCGGGTGCTTTCCAAATGTGAGATTCTGTGATTCCTTTAAGTGAGAGAAACCCATGGAAAATGTGAGAAAAGCAGTACAGGGATCAGGAGTAGGGAGTTTATACTGTTAAATCTTTGAGAGAAGAGAATTTGGTGAGGAGATACTGATGTAAGATTATCTATAATCTCCTCCCCAAAAAAATTCATCTGTGGGTATGGAAAAGAATGTTTAGGGATCATGAAGATATTCTGGAGGAAGTTACATCAATATTAAGTGGTGAGAAATATTCAAGATTCAAGGGGCGACCAGGTAGCACAGCGAGTAAGAGCACCGGCTCCAGTGTCGAGACGACCTGGAGATCGAATCTCGGGCTCAGACACTCAGCACCACACCCAGAAATAACTGGCTGTGTAACCTTGAGCAAGTTACTTAACCCTGATTGCTCAAAAAAAAAATATTCAAGATTTAATTTAATTCAACAAACAGCTCACGAGTAATGGATATTTGCCAAGAGGTAGAGATCATAGGCTCCTGGGATTTAGGGCTGGATGGGACTTTAGAAATAATCTCCCTCATTTTACAAATGAAGCTGAGACCCTCAAAATATTAAGTGTCTTGTCCATGGTCACACAACTTGTAAATGTTGAAACAAGAGCTCACATTAATTTGTATTAACTTAAGGTCTTTTTTCAAATATGTCATGTGACTATATACAGCAAACAATAGGAGAGAACAATGTCGCCAACAGGATCATTTGTGAGAATAATCTTGTTAACTGGAAAGCCAAGTGCCATTAACTTACATAATAATTGCAGCTGATAATAATGTATATAATGTTTTTTATAGTTACAGAATATCTCCATATAAATTTCCTTTTGATTTTTGCAAATATGTAATGAAATGTGTGGAGCAAATTGTATTCTATCTAGATAAAATTGAAGTTTAGACTTAAGTGATAAAGGTTATTGGCTAGTAACTGATTATAACTTGGATCTTCTGATACCAAATTTAGCATGCTTTTCACTATACCAAGCTACCCCTTCAGTAGACTGGGTGAAAAGTATGGTTAAAGGAAAGAACACTGACCCTGAAATGAGGGGACCTGAATTCAAACACTGCCTCTGATACTTGCTACCTCTATGATCTTGGGTGACTGATTTAACTTCACTGGGCCTTGATTTCCTTATCTATGAAATGAGGGGATCAGACTAGATGGGCCTGTGAGGTCTTTTTCAGTTATAGATATAGGAGAGTAACTACAAGGTTGAAAAAAGTGAAATATCAGAGTGGAAATAGAAAGTTAGATTTTTATAGACACCATCATAAAAGTAGCCATTGGCTATAATGGAAGCAAGTAAGATCTGCTATGGACAAAGTACAAAGGAAAAATCTTAGGATGCCCTGAGGGATTCTAGAGACAGTAGAGAGAATAAAGATAAAGCATGTTTGAAAGAGATGCCTGACAAAATGTCAGAGAGATTGGTCAGGAAAGTACACTATGGTGGATATTGAGAATATAGAAGTAATTGTTTACTGTGTCAAAGTCAAAACAGAAATAGGGTAGAATCATCATAAAGAATAAACCTTGGCAATTGATGTGAATTGATAATTAGAGTGCTAGGCATTCACTAGAAGAAACCTGAAAGGAACTGAATATTTTCATAGGAGTCTATGTTATAAAAATATCCTTCTGCAATCAATATCATTACTGCACCATAAAGATTAAGGTTAATATGAAGCTCCATATCTTGAAATTCATATTGTCCAGGACTGAACTGAGAAGTATTAGAAAGATATCTAGGGAAAGTTATGTTTCATTTTACTTGTGAATGGAGGATTTCTGACTATGGGGATGCCCTTCTGGGAATGCCACTATTACATTTATAATTGTTTTTAAGCATCTCTTTATTACTAAAATTACAACTGAGGTCTAGTATACAAACTACACATAAAGAGTATAAAGACTGGGGAACTAACACTAAACCAAGAGAAGACAGACTTGTAGATTCTTTGAGAATCTGTGATCTCATCAGTAGGAGATAATTGTTGGACAATGCCATGCACTTGTGATATCAAGGGAAATTGAGGAATGCTGCTAGTATGTTGAGTGATCTACAAGACTGAATTTATGAGATGGGATGGAAAAGAGTCTCAAAGGATAGGCAGTAATGAATTGATTATGATCTCCATTATCAAAGAGGATGTGCAAATTTGTTGAGATCAGAGATTCATTTGGGTAGTTGAGATCATCAGAGTACATCTTATGCACTTAACGTCCTCTATTGAAGTCATTCAAAACCACTTTCTGCACTTTCTCCTAAGGGTATCCAACTTGGGGGCATAATGGAGAAGATAGTGAGTGAAATTCCAAAGTAATTCCAAATTACAATTCAAAGAAATTCCAAAGTAGTGCAACCAGGTGAGAAAGTGAGAGGTGAGGTCTGAACTGAACTCTCCTTACACAGAAGTCTGGAGTTCATGGCCCCACCCTCCAATCAGAGAATTGAAGAATAGTGATGACAAGAAGTGCTAAGGCTGATGAAATCTTATAGGATGATGAGGTTATCCCAAAAATGAGTTTCCTAGGGGACTGAGAAAAAGAGAAATCCCTAAATAGTGCAGTGAGGTGAGAAATGAGGACATCTTTAAACTAAGCTCTATACTTAAATACAAAAAACCATTCATCACTTGGGGATGTGTTCTAGTCATGAGTCTTTCCATACCAGCTAGGTGATAAGCAATGAAGTGTAACAGATAGAATCAAGAAGGCCTGGGTTCAAATCCTTCCTCTTTCACATGCTGGGCAAGTCACTTAACATATTAGTACTCTAAGAAACTTTCAAAGACATTGTTACAGATCAATTGCTTATCTAAATAAGTAGAGAGAATTTCTTCTCTTGGAGTTCCCTATACTAATGAAATCTTAGGTCTGTACCAAAAAGACACCTACTAATATTCTATCCACCTTGCAACAGGATGTGCAATATTAAGGAGTTAAAAAAGGATATTGACTTTTCCTAGGAATGATTCTATCTGAACCCCACAAAAAGGATGCCAAAGTGTATAGACTCAGAGATTTAAAACTAGATAGAAGGGATCTCAGAAGCCATATACCCCAATATGCCTATTTTACAGATGGGGAGGATGCTAACTCCAGAAAGATAACTGATTTGTCTAAGGTAGCCCAGTAATAAAATAAACAAGCAAAAAACCCCAAAACAAAACAAAAAACAACCCCCCCAAAAAAACAACAACAACAATAAAACCAGGCAGGATTTGAACCCAGATTTGGCTTCTGAGTAAGGGCTTTTTTTTTTTAACTGTGCCATGTTTCTTCTAAATCTGTTCTCTGTGGTATATAGGCATGTAATTTGCGATAAATTCGTGGTATTGAATATTGGATGAGTAGTTGGTGCACCTTGCTTTGAGGCCTTTCTCTGTCACACCCTACCTGTGTGACCTTGGTTAGATCAGTTAACTACTCTGAGCCATACTTGACTGTTCTGTAAAATTTGGGGATCATAGCAGATGTCTTCTAAAGCTCCCTACTGTTCTAACTTTCCATGCAGTACTCAGTCTCCAGTTAGGGTAAAAGCTTACAGAGGATTGCCAAGAGTAATGTCCATAGGGCACCATGATTAAGCTTCACCCAGCATGCACACCAAACTTGGTGACTCTGAACTTGAACACAGGCAGGGAAAGTCACTGGAAAACTACTTGTATTCGGTGAGATGGGACTTTACCATGCTCTGCTTAGTGAGGTAACAGAGCATGGAGCTCAGCCCTAAGGAGGTCAGGGGATTATTTATGGTCCTTGGTGACTTTACTTAGACTACAAATGAACATGGTGATTTCAGGAGCAACACTGAGCCAGTGGCTCGACGTCTCAGAGGCAGAGAGTAAAGTTAGGAGGGAAATGCACTTGTGAGCCAGAAACATTTCAGTCCTGTTGGCTTAGTGACATTCAAGCTTTCGACTTCCCATAGAACTATTATTCATCCAGTTACCCGTGAGATAAATGCAGTAAAGTGTTTTCTTTGTCCTTCACTTAGTCACCCTTTGAAAAGGTTTCTTCTTTGGAACATTCTCCTTCCAAATTCAGGTCATTTTCTCTGCAGGTGTAATTGCCAAATCAGTGAGCTGCAAACTAGATATCACAGTGTCTATGAATGGAAGGGTTTGATTTGACAAGGAAAAGTAAGCATCCTGGTTTCCCATAAAAGAGATCCATTTGGATTCTTTATAAACTATGCATAGTATGCATGTGTATGTATGCATGAGGTATGGAATATTTAATTTAGCACTTATAAAAGGTTTTGACTTAACTAAGATGAAAATGGGAGTTCTCTCTCTAGCTACCTTAGAGGTATAGGAACTATTAGAGAGCCTTAGGCTTTACACAGACATGGGCATGGTCTTCTTGATGCACCTATCACAGGATATCTGAGTGTGACTTCAACTGATCACTGGAACATCCTGTAGACCCACTAGGGAAGAATCTGGCTATATCTGATAACTTTGTAATGAAGAGGTTTGATAAGATAACTGCAGAAAATCTCACAATTCCCACTATGGAAAGAACCTTATGCAATGTCTCATCCAATCTACAACCAAGAAAGAATTCCTTCTCTGACATACCTCCCTGGAAGCTGAATCTCTGTTCCTTAAGGTTAAAGACTTTCATTCTTCTGTCTGTATCTCTGCTTTTAATTGCACACAGTGAAAGATACTTAATAAATGTTGGTTGAATTGATTTAAGTTGTCCATCTTTGACTGAAGATCTCCAGTGAAGGGAAACCTTATTACCTTGGAAGATAACCCATTTCACTTGGGAATAGCTTGAATCATTAACAAGTTTCACACCTCTCTAGGCTGCACTCCAGATTTCCTCTACTATGTCCCAGTTCTTCAACTTGGAGGCTCATTTCAGCCCCAGAATTTCCACATTGGGAGTACCCTCAACTCTTGCTAAACATGTCTCCAGGCTGCACTCTGAGCTTTCTTTACCAGGGCCTTTACTGAATACCTTCATTCCCTCTAAGCAGATGCAGATTTTTGCTTAATGTAAAGAAAAAACTTTTCTGACATTTGAGCTATCTAAAAGAAGGATGCATTCCCTTGGGGGAAGGCGTGCTCCTCCTCATTGGAGTTTGAATGGTTGATGACCTTTTTGGGGGGATATTATAAAGGGGCTCTTTCAGATACAGTCTGGATCAAATGGCTACTGAGGGTCTTTTTAACTCTTTGATTCTATGTAAGTGTGAAATTGCCTGTAACTTGAACTAAGCAGAAGCAAAACAAAGAATATGACAATTAGTAGTTATTAGACAATTAGTCACTAATATTTTGAGAATTTTCTTGGATGGATTTGAAAGGTAGAGAAAAAAGCATCTGAATTAGTTCACAATTGACTTGTCCAAGATCACATGGGTGCTAGGTAAGGCAAAGGGCATTTTGAAGCTGGTTTCCATTAACTCAGTAGTCCAGGCACTCTAAACTGTTTATGACTTTCTCTTTTAATTAACATCCATTAGGCATGACTGAATCTCTTCAGTCAGTCCAAGTACATTTCCAGTGTGTTTTTGTTTCTTTAAATGGCTGGAAGTATTCTACCCCTTTCTATCCTGATTAACTAGATTGTTCACACAGAGCAGTGCCTACAATTGGTTGGGGGGTTAATCAATTCACCTGATAAAGATGAGATCATTTTGTTAATTACTTTAAGTGTGGAGATATAATTTATTGAGTGATTCAACTGACCCTGCCTTTGTACATATATTTGCTTAGAAAAGCTAACATTTCTATAGCACTGTAACATTTGCAAGGGGGGTTATACTTCTTATCTCATTTGATAGTTATAGCAATCCTCTGAGGTAGTTATTATTATTGCATTTTACAGATAAAGAAACTGAGTTTGAAAGAGATTAAGTATTTTACAGATAAAGAAACTGAGTTTGAAAGAGGTTAAATGACTGATTCAGGGTCACACAGGTGTTGAGTATTTAAGGAAGAATTTGAACTCAAGCATCTTTGACTCCAAGTCCAGAGTACTATTCACTATGCCACCTGGGTGTCAACTTGTATGTGTATTGTACCTCTATGGCCCCTTATGCCCAGTAGAATGTAAGCTTCTTGAGGAAAAGGACTATTTCATTTTTGTTTTCTTGTCCCTTGTAACTCCCTCAGTGTCTCATACATAAAAGGAACTTAATAAATGTATATTGAATTGATTTTTGCTTAGCATTGAAGCATCCAGAAAATGTATCCATTTCTGGCTTCTTATCTCATTCATAATATATTTCTACAAAGTATGAGATTTTTGTCCTCAGTTTTTCAATCTGCAGAATGGGGTTACAATTTGCTTTTTGCCTTACCTAGGACTGTAATGGAAATGCAGATTTAAAGATCTTCCCTGCCCCTAGGCTAAAGTGCACCTGGAGCCTGGGCTGGGAGGCTTGTTTTTCAGTTGATACTTTTTGATTGGCCAGTGGGTCCAAAAGGTTGTTACATTCTCTGAGCCAGGAGAAGGCTATATAAGCCCTGATGTGTTGCTTTGTTTTGGGGGCTCACTTTGAGAAGTGTTCTGTGATTTGATCTGGATTCTGGGAAGCTGTTGTCCAAAGCGCCCCCCCCCTCCCCGCTTTGAAAAACCCAGATGTTGATTTGGTATGGATGTAATGGTTGGACAGTTTGGAAATCTGTCTACTTGATCTGTTTCTCTGACTTGATAATTCTGTCTGTGTATTCTGAAGTTCGGGGTGCTGACCTTTTTCCCCTGAACTAGGTAAACGATATATGTTTGACTGATTAAAGTAAGCTTGTTAACCCATTTTGAGTTGCTTTCCTTTATCAAAGCAGATCCAAGAACCTGTGTTGGCAGCAACCCTGGGGATGCTTGGGGTGCTTGCTGCTACAAGAACCCATGTGACCTTGGACAAATTACTTCACTTTTCTGGACTCAGTTTCCTTCAGTGTTCTAGACTGGATTACTTGTTTGGACTACATGACCTTCAAGTTCACTTCCCTCTCTAAAGCTGTGATTTGATTAGTAACATTCTCTCTGAGGAAACTGAAAGGTCTGTAAAGTGCAGTAAAGATGTAGCTCTTCTGTGCTTTGTGCTGACCTGTCTTTCTTTTGGATCAATTAAATCAATCAGTCAGTCAACAAGTATTTATTGAATGTTTACTATGTGTCAGACACAGTACTAAGAGCTAGAAATACAAAGAAAGACAAAAGCATGAACTCTTATTATTGTGTTCTCTTCCTCCACTGGCTAACCAACTCGAACTTCACCTTGAACCTCCCTTTGCCATGAGTTCATCAATAATGTCTCAGCACAACTTTGAGGAACAGCTTTCTTTAGTCTTCATTTCGCGACAGTTCTCCTTCTATTTGGCAGTACATTAATGGAAATGGAAAAATGCCTTGTTCTAAATGTCAGAATAATACTGCACCAAAAACAATTCAGTCATGTCTTTCAAACCACGCACATATGGTTCATCACCAAATGTCACTGTTCTTCTCCCCCTTTCCTCCCTCCTGCACCTCCTCTCTTCATTATTTTTTTCCCCATGTGCCTGTCTCCAATGCTCACTGTTTGGATTAACTTTCTGAGCACTTTGGTTGAGTGAATGCAGGTCACTTCCTTGATTGCCTAAAGAGGCTCCATTAGCCCAGGACAGAAGGAAATTATTTCTTGGGGTGCTGATCTCACCCTGACACTTACATTTGGCAAGTTCATAGATCAGATGCCAGCTGTTGCTTTTAGTTTTGCAAATGTCATTCATCTGTTTCACAAACCATGAAAAGTTTGCATGGAGTTCCTTTAAAATCAAATTTGTGGCACAATTTGGGATCTTTTTCTGAACTCATTTGAGTCAAGCCATCCCTTTTACTAATATCTACTGTGGGTGAAAATGACTGTTTCAAGCACAATTCTTTCTAGAATTATGGTTATCAAATCCCTCTTAGTGAAAATCAAGGTGTTTAGTTTCACTGGCCCCTATGGGAAATCAATTTGTTGGGTGGTAAATGGTTTTCCATGCTAGGATATAATCTAAGGTCTGTAGCCTGTCTGTTTTGAATACAGCAAGCATGAAAAAGCATTGGTCAAGAAAAAAGCCTTTGAGAAAGTGTGATCAATTACATAAACTTCTGTTAAGTCCTGAAGTATATGAATGGGCAGATATGAATGCTGGACAATCTGTGAAAGATATTGGAAAAAAAGTGCCATGGGATTTCTGGCCCATCATCATATATCTTGATCTGCAAGAGATTTTAGAGGTCATCTAGTTCATGCCCTTTACCTCACAGATAATGAAATTGAGACCAAGAGAGGTGAAGTGATTTACCCAAGGACATAAGGGTGAGAGAGAGACAGAGATAGAAAGACAGAGACAAAAAGACAGACAGACAGAGTTTGGATATGACTAATACAGGAATTTACATCATTTGACTACACGTATTTATGATTGACTTTGTTTTTCTTGCTTTCTCAATGAGATCAGAGGTTGGAGAGAAAGAATTAGAAGTTGGAAATGAAATAAATTTGATTTTTAAAAAAGGTCATATAAAGTAAGTGGCAGAGTTGCTATTGTCAACCAGGTCCTCTAACAATAAATACAATACTTATTCCACTGGATGACTGGAGATGGGGAAATGTACCAACTTTCAAAAAAGTCAAAAAGAGAGAACTTGAAAATTAAAAGCAAAAGCAAATAGGTGATTATAAAGATAATTGCAATTTAAATGCCAATGTGTTGCAGAAGATGAAAGCTAGAGAATGTCTTTAAAGAATTGACAGGATTTCTCAGACTAAATCAACTTATATTTTGGTGTTTACTAAATTCAGTGACAAAGTGAGCACAAGGAAGAATGAAAAAAAGTGTACTGGAAAAATCAGGTTTGAAAAATAAGGATAGTCAAAGGTTCTAGACTCCTCAGAAACCTCATGTCTTTTTATATCATGAATACTTCCTTCTCAAAGAGTCAAAAGACACTGGATATGGAGAACACTGAAGGTCATTACAAAAAAATGAAATTGACTATGAATAAAATTGACCAGAGAGAAATTAATGATTAGTGAAAAGGAACTCCTATAGGTATCATCTATGTGTAGGCAGAACATAGACTTGAGAGAATAAAGGCCAAAATAGACATCAGATTAGAAGAAATGATAAAGTTTTAAAGAAGACACAGCAAACGATTGCAACAACTCAACCTTACCTATTCAGATGAAATGTTGATGCCCAAAACTGGGAACTGGTAAAAGGCAAAGATATTAACCATTATCATCACCATTTTCTGCAAAAGCTTAAAGATGCAAAGCAGTTGCCACAACCAGCCCCCAAACCCTCTTAGCCAGCAAACCTTTGATATCTTGCCAAGTGTAAAGAGTTACATGAGAGCCAATCATTTTCTAGCTGAGCTGGACTTGGTATTTAGTTTTCCTTTCACCTCATGTAAATGGTGAAATAATAGAATCACAGAATCTTACATTTAGAAGGAATATTAAAGGTCAACTGGTATGACCCACTAGGGTCTCTCAATGTAATATACAATGTAGTCAACTGAAAATCCCAGATTTAAAAAAAAATTAAGCCACTATCATACCAGCTCTGTCTTTGTGTAATTTATATTTTGAAGCTTCCAGTTCATCTCTTATTTATTTATGCTTTTCTTACTTTTATCCCATCCTGTGTTTTTACATCACATTTATTTCTGAATGTATCATGCCCTTCTATGAACTATCTTATAACAAAGCAAAACTAATACATTGTCTGTGCCTGACAGTATATACAGAATTTCATATGCCCCTAATTCCGCCTCCAAAATAAAAGGAGGAAAGTTATGCAAATTATATTTTAATCTAAATCTTAGAAGTTTATCTTGTTGATTTTTGACCATCATCCCAGACTATTGAGATTTTTCTTTGAATTCCATTTCTGTCACTGAGCATGTATCAGGCATCCATCCCAGCTTTGTGTCATTGGCAAATTTTGTAAATGTGAATCAGTGAATGAAAAGGCATTTATTAAATGCTAGTTAATATGAAAAGCACTATGTTAAACACTGGGAAGAGATAGAAAAATAAGGCAATCTCTGCTTTTATGGAGCTCATGTTCTTATATGGAGAGATAGATAGAAGGACACAGTATTAGGAGGATTCAGCTGCAAATCAGAGAGCCATTAAGGTACAAGCAGCAGAAGAGGAGGAAAAGCATCTTCTTTAGTTTCATTGTCACTGACAAAACAATATTTGCTTATTGAACCATTTGATGGTGGTAGTAGGCATCCTAGGCTTCCATCCAGGTCACTGATAAAATGTTAGATTGAAAAGGGCCCACTACAGTTCTCCACCCAAGTTGACATTAATCTTTTAGTTAAAATTGTTTGGAGAAAGTTGTTCAAATAAACAAATGGATTTAACTGTATGTTAAAAAAAAGCCCACTTGTTTCCCCACTTTGTGAACCAGGAGGCTCTTTTATCAGGTCAACCACAGAGGAATGAATTTTTTGGCCATAATAATGCTAGTAGCCATTTGCTAAGCTATAAAGGGCTTGCAAGTGGTGTTGGTAGAAGGAGTAACCACTCTGCTAAAACAGCAAGTCCTTGATATCAATGTCATTATACAAATTTGGCATTGAGTTCACTGTGAGAAAGATGGTAGTTGAAATCAAGATTTACAACATTCATGATCTTTTTCTGGTTTAACAGCACAAGAACCTAATTTTTTAAATGAAATTAGATTAAACTCCCATGGTTTGTTCCTACTGAGCCTATTTTGATCATTGTATTTCTCTTTTATTAATCTGTTCTAGAATCTTTCTGGAGACCCAAAATGTTCTAAATCACTATTGGTTAGAGAAATGCCCATTAAAACAACTCTGAGGTGCCATCTCACATCTGTTAGATTGGCTAATATGACAGAAAAGGGAAATGAGAAATGGTGGAGGGGATTGAGAAAATTGGGATACTAATGCACTCTTGGTGAAGTTGCGAACTGATTGAACCATTCTGGAGAACAATTTAGAACTATGCCCAAAGGGCTATAAAACTGTACATACCCTTTGTGTATATACCCAGTAACACCACTAACTCAGTCTGTATTTCAAATAGATTTTCTTTGAAAAGGAAAATGATCTATATGTACAAAACTATTTATAGCAGCTCTTTTTGTGGTTGCAAAGAATTAGAAAAAGAAGAGATGCCCATCAATTTGGGAATGGCTGAAAAAATTGTGGTATGTGATTATGGTGGATTACATTATACAATAAGAAAATAAGCAGGATGGTTTTAGAAAAACCTGAGATTACTTATATGAACTGATACAAAGTGAAGTGGGTAGAATCAGGAGAATATGGTGCATGGTAATAGCAATATTTTACTATTATCAATTGTGAATGACTTAGCTATTCTCAGGAATTCAATGATTGAAGACAATTCTGAAGGACTTAATGATGAAAAATGCTATCCATCTCCAGAAAAACAACAACAATAAAAACAACTGATAGAGTCTGAATGCAGATTGAAGCATACTTTTAATAAAAGAAGCTTCATTTTTCTTATATTTTTGGTCTGTGTTTTCTTTTCAGCATGATTAATATGGTGATATAGTGTGAATGATTGCCCATGTGCAACCTATATCAAATTGATTGCCTTCTCAGAGAGGGATTAAGAAGAGGAAAGAGAGAGAATTTGGAATACAATTTTTAAAAAATGTTAAAAATTGTTGTACATGGAAATTGGAAAAAGAAAAGATAAAAAAATAAAACCTAGAGTACTCTCTTCCTTAACTCTAAGAATTCTAAGATAACATCATTAGTTTTTCACAAAGTTAATATCATTTACATAATACCAGCCAGTTTAATGAAATTCAATAAATATTTACATGATTTTATATATCAGTCATTGTAACAATAGCCATTAAGTAAGGCCTTGGAGGGTACAAAGATGAACAAGACACAGGTTCTGGCCTGAAGGAGGTCACAGACTAGTTGAGAGAATGTGTGTGGGGAGATAAGATAAAAACAAATAACCACAGTATAATGACACGTGTGCTACAGTAGAGGTTACAAACAACATATTCTGTATATTCAGAAGGGGGAAATGACAGAATCAAGAAAGTCTTCACATAGGATTGAGAATTTTAGAAAGGACTTGATGGAAGAGTGGGACTTTGTGGAAGATAAAGTGAGAAGGCATTGTAGCTGTAAGGCATGCCAGGAGCAAGAGGATGGCGATGAGATGGTGTCAGGCACATTCAGGTGACGATGAACCATCCAATTTGGATGGAACTTAGGTATATGTATGGGACTAGCAGGAAATAAGTTAGAATGGTGTCAAAAGTAAAATAATTCTATTTATTGACATGTTCAATTACATTACATTATAATTGTAACTTTTTCTAATTTAAAAAATTGGATGTACAATGTATCTTTTAATCATTTGTTTTAAAGGATTTGGCATTGAGCGAAATGAAACAGCACTTGTCACATGGTGTGGTAAAAGTCTTTGTTGCAGTATTCTATCTCTGTGAATTTCTGTAACTGGCAAAAATCTGTTTCCCTGTATAACAAAATGTTCATTAGAGTCTATCATTCTCTCAGTGTGTCCAAGACTTCCAGGTCCACTGAAAGTTAAAAAAAATTCCCCAAATATTTTGGGGGGATTGATGGATATTTTTTTTAACCATCAAATTAAGAAACCCAGATCTTACAGGTTTTCCTACAACTTTTTCTGACAATAGTTTTGGTACATTCTTGAAAGAATAACTAAATTTCATCATTGTGTTTTTCCAGTTTTAGTACTCCAATATTTATATTGTGTTCATATTGTCTGAGAGTACTTTTTATGTAGCAATTAACATTAGTTTTTTAAAACTGATCTTATTTTTTTTAAACAACTCTAGCTGCCAGGTCCCTCTGAGGACCTGCTTGCTTTATGGTAATTAATTAAGTTGTTTGGTGGCAATATCTTGTCAGTTCTAGCCTTTATTTATTGATTCAGTCATTTATTTTTGTGTTATTTATTTATGCTGTGCTTTCCTCTGTGCTTCAGTGTAATTGATCCCATTGCATTGTGGGCTTGAATGGTGCTTGGCATTTTTTACTTCCTTATTCCAATAGTTTCTGCCATACCTCTAACAGACATTTACCTATGCTCTTTAGAGCTACCTCTTTTGCATGTTTCTTTGGGTAATATCCATTCTTCAAATTCATAGAATTAAAGACATAGCAAAGGAACAAAGAAACAAATGAGCATGAAATGAAATTGAACACTCAAATGACAGAGCACTGAATTTAAGAGGGGAGACCAGCTTAAATCAGTTTCAGGTGGTCAAGATGAGATGTTCTGAGATAGTCCAGCCTCAATAGAAGTGCATGCACGTGCGCGCGCGCGCACACACACACACACACACACGACAATTGACACAAAATAGCGAATTTCAAAATTATTGCTTATTCAAAGTAATTACTAGAATCTGAGACCATATTGGATCAGACCTTAAGTGCCAGGTCAAGGAATTTCAGAAAGAGAGGCAATGTCATTTGTCCTTGATCATTCCTTAAGTATCTCTTCTATTCTCTAGGATTATTTTTGTATTTTGGTTTGCATTAGGTCAGTGAAGTCCCTTCGAACTCTTAAATTCTGTGAAAACACCTGGGGTTAGACTCAGTGGAGCTGAATGAAAACCTTTCTTCTTGTTGTGTGTAAGGTAGAGGGAGTCATACCAGATAACTGCTAATATCTAATCCATTTCTTTGTTGTTGTTCAGTTGTTTCAGTCACGTCCAACGCTAGTTGAACAAATTTGGAGTTTTCTTGGCAAAGATATTGGAGTAGTTTGTCATTTCCTTTTCCAGATCATTTTACAGATGAGGAAGCTGAGGAGAATAAGGTTAAGTGACTTGCCCAGGGTCACAAAACTAATGAGTGTCTGAGGCCAAATCTGAACTCAGATCTTCATGACTACATGTCCACTGCCACTTAGCTGTGGTTGTCCATCTCTACATCTTATAATTCTCTGATTTGCTAGTTAAAATGTTACTGTTAATTTTTGAAAGAGCATTTTCAATGGTGATAGGGGTAAAAGCTAGATTGCAAGGGTTTATGAACTGAACATACAGAGAGGAAATGGGGATGTAAAATGTAAACAGTTTTCTCAGAAGTTTGGCAAAGAGAAAAAAAGAGATGGACAAATAGCTTGAGAAAGTAGAAGGATTCAGAGGACTTTTTCTTCTCCTAGGAGCACCTAAATATGCTGGTAGGCAGAACCCAAGGAATGAGTAGTGAGCAGTGGATTGAAGACACAAGGGAGAGTGGGAATAATTGAAAGAGAAAGAGTTTAATGAGATGTGGGGAGTTAGGATCAAGAGCACAGGTCATAAGATTGTGGATCTGGAATCTAATGTAACTTCCTTATTTTACAGATGAGGAAACTGAGGTAGCAGAGGTGTTGAATGAGTTGCTTAAAATTAAACAGGAAATGACAGAGCTGGGATTCAAACCTACATCCTGTGACCCTAAATCCTGATCTCCTTCCTTAAATAGTGATTAATTTTAGTTAGTTAATGACTCTAGTGGTCCATCTTGGCAGGGAAGAGAGCATTTCTTCTTTAAAGAAAGGGGGGAAGGAGGGTAGGGAGTATAAAGATAATGGAAACCTTTTCAAGTAGAATAGGAAAATTGTTGGTGCTTTCATCTTGTCAATGACAGATAAACTTAATCTTTCTAAGAAAGTACAAAGTAAAATGATTTTTTTTAATGTAAATGATAGATTTAGAAGAGGGTTCATTTGTAGTGGTCAAAATCAAGAACGGATAAAGATATCCATGAGAAACAGAAATGGGTTCTCCTATAAACACGTGACTTTATCAGTTAAAGGGAGGTATATGGTAAACATGATGGTCACCTACTAGTTTAAGCATGTCTGTTCCAGCTAGCAGTTGGGCAAGTATTACAAACTAGCCATGGAGGAGTATGGATGAGTATAGCCTGCCAAAATTCAAATGAAATTGGACTGTCATTGGTGGGTATAAAGTAATTAAATAAATTCCAAATGTAAGTATAAATTTATAGCTTTGCATGTAGTGTTAACTTGGCAAATCTAAATTGAAGACAAAGGCAATATTAAAACAAACAAACAAAAACCCCCAACCTCTTCCTGGTTTCTGCTGGAACCAAAAGATCAGCTATGGAAATAAGGCTAAAACTGATCTCATGAAAGGCATGAACTGGTTAGAGCCAGCAGACAGCAGGAGTCAGAAGGTTTATCCTCATGAAACTCACCACCCAATTTTCCAAGCCAAGAGTTTCAGATTACCTAATAGAGTCTTGGATATTTAGCCACATCTTAGAACATTCTGAGAACTTTTACTTTTCAGATGAATTCTCCTGCTGTAAATAGTGAGGCAGAGAGGAAAGAACACTGTCCTAGGATAGAGGACACCTGACTTCTAACTTCTTTTCACCACTTGATAACTTGGTGAATTTGGCCAGGTCACTTAGGCTTCAACTTACTATTTTTTTTTAAAGGATAGATTATTTTATTTTATATTTCTTATTTTATCATTCATATTTAATTTCCTATTTATATTGTCTTATATTTTATATTTCTTAATGTTCTTTCTAGCTCAGGATCAATCATTCTAGTGTTGCTAGTGGGTTAAAAAGCCTCAAAAAAAGAAAGAAAAGAAATAAAAACTCACTATTGACCTTTTTTAAAATGATAAAGGAAAAGATTTGATACAAGCTATATTTTCATCAGTGTCTGTTCACTAAAAAGTGTCCCATTTAGTGTCTCTCACCTTCCAGTGGAATGTAAACTCCTTGAGGGCAGGGAGTTTTTTCACTTTTGTCTTTGTATCCCCAGAACCTAGCAAGCATTAAAGAATTGAATTGAATACTTCAGTATAACTCAACTCAATTTGACCTAGAAAGGCAGTGTGAGGTAGATACATGGATAGATAGAATGACAGATAAATAGATCTTTAAAGAGGTAGATAGATGGTAGATAGGCAGCTAATAAGTAGTTACTAGATATGATATATAGATAGATGGGGAAAGCATTTATTAAGTGCTTGCTATGTCGGGCCCTGTGTGGGGCCTCAAATGAAAGGTGAGGTCACCTGAGGGGCAGGGGGAGGTTGCAAACAAAGGACAGTTGGGGAATTTGTTCTCCCTCTGATACATTCAGGCTGTGTGAGCCTGCTGGCTGATTTAACCTTTCAGTGTTCCAGGCAATTCTCTAAGACTGTAGAATGCAGGACTATCACCAATCAACATTTTCAGAGGGACTTTCCTCACCAGGGAGTTCTCTACACCAACGAAACCACTGGTTAACACTAAAATAAAAGTACTTCAATATTTAAGAGACATGTTTTCATCAGTGAGAATACTCTATCTACTAACTATAACTGCCTTTTGACATAGTAGGATGATTTTGAGAGTTACTACAGATAAAAAAATAATAATGTCACCAGATTATAGAAATAAAGTCCAGCATCAGGCTTGAAGGTTTTTCAGCCTGGGAAGACCTTCCAGAGATTGAGTTTCCCTGATATAGCCTTTGAGGAGTAAGGGTCACCTCCAAACTTCTATAGCACAAGGAGACTTAAGAGGAGGACTTTTAGTAAAAGAGTCTCTTAACTTATATGACATTTTTTTTATAAAGAGGTTAGTGATGCCTTAGAAACTTTTAGGCCCCTGCCTAGTACCAGAAAAGAAAATATGTGCATGTGTGTGTCTGTATACACACATATGTGTGTATATATGTGTGTGTGTCTATATATATGTGTGTGTATGTGTGTGTGTGTATAGCTTTGAGAAAATGTTGCTGGGTTAGAATTTAACAGGACTTGGTAAGTGATTAGATGGAAGGATGAGGGTAATGAAAGATGATTGTGATATTTTGAGCCTTGGTATCTAGGAGGATTGTGGTACCATTAATTGAAACAGGGAAGTTGATGGAGGGAGGATGTTATATTGAGTTCAGGGTACTTGTGAAACAAAAATATGGGGATGCAAATGGGATAGCTCGACATGTGGGAATGGAGTATGGGAATGGAAGGTGAAGGTGGATTAGGACCGTGGAGTTATCTACACAAAGATGAAAAGTGAAAAATGGGAGCCAATGAGATCATCAAGGGTCAGAATGTTAGAGGAGAAAGGAAGAGGGCTTTGGAAGACATTCAAATATGTAGGTGGGAGGAGGAAGATAAGGAGCAAAGAAGACTGAAAAGCAGTCATCAGACAGTTTCAACCAGGAGAGAACACTGTATATACAAGGAAGGAGAAAGTATCCAGAAAGGAAGGATGCTGCAGAAAGAGGAAAGGGAATGAGAATCAAGAACAAGGCCATTGGGTTTAGAAATTAAAGTAACATTAGTGTTTAAGAAAGCTCACAGAGAAGTTATTTTTAGATAAGGGAGATCTTGTGTTTTAGGTAGCAGGAAAAAAGGCAGTAAATAGAGCTTGAACTCTCTCTGTCTCTCTCTCTTTCTGGGGGCAGGTAGGAGATAGGTGCAGCCAACTTCAGAAGGACATGGGGAGCAGTGTGATTGAGGATAAAAGTATCAAGGTCACTCTTGGAAAAGATAAGAGCCATTTCATCATCTGAGACTTGAGCTAAGAAATAGAAGAGGGGTAAAAACGAAAAGAACCATTTTATGTTGTCAGGTGTGGAGGCAAGATAATGGTACTTGTTTGTTTCATCAGTAAAGTAGCAGGTAAGTCTTTCTGTTGAGGGAGAGGAATGTGGGGTTCTGGTTGGGGGTTAGAAGATAGAAAACATTTGAAATAGCTGCTTTGGTGAGTATGATAGAAAGTCAATCAAAATGAATGGAAGGATTGTTATGAAATGGTGAAGGCTGAGCTGGAGGCAGATACCATGAATTTGTATTGAATAGAGTCCCTCATAGTTTCTTGACTTCCCCTAGCAGTGTTCAGCGGCACAAGATGAGGACATGGATAGTGAGGGTATCCCAGAATTGAAGATTAGCAAGGCAAGAAAGGAAGAAGGATAAAGAGATTCAAAGGTGAAGGAAGGTGCATTGTTGAGCTGTGATCTATAGGATCAACAATGTGGAGAAAGGAAAATGCAGCCAAAATAGTGATGCTGGAATGGAAAAATAGGAAGGGAGTGAGGGTCAAGGATATTGAGCAGACTTAGGAGAAGTCAGACAGCAAGAGGGATAGAAAGATTGGATATTGTGATTAGAGAGGTAGAAATTTCAGAACTTGGACATGGAATAGTTTTAGGTGAAGGTGAAGCCCAAGTTGGGCCAGTTCTGTGGGTTGCTGAGCTAGAATAAAACATACAACATAGGAATTGATGAGGTTGATCAACTGAGAAGCCAGAGTGTTGGAAGTTTCATCAATGTAAATATTTAAATAAGTGAGAAAGAGGAGTTGAGGCAAAAAGGAAGAATGTGAGTCAAGTCCTGAAGTAACTGAATAGGGAGATAGAGTTTCAGACCCAGAAATTGATAGATTAAAACGAGATGGTGGAACTTTCGAGAAGAGGTTGGAAGCCACAGTGGCAAAGGAAGAACTTGGAAGCTTCAGTAGAAAGAAGAGACATGGTGAATACTCCTACGGAGTCTGTGAATTGTATAATTATAACTTGTAGTTTCAATCCACTTTTATAGCTTATGTCTCATACATGTGATCCTCCAAAAAGCACTATAAGTGAAGTCTTATCCCCATTTTTCAGATGAGAAAACTAGGGCTCAAAAAGATTCCATAGTTTGCCCAAAGTCTGGTACTTGTCTAACAACAAACCAGAACTGGGCTCAGGGAACTTGGGTGTTCCCTTTCTTAAGGGGCCTCTCTCAACTCTGGACTTGTGAACCAAGTGACTGACCAGCCTGGGCTCTGTCCTTGGAGAGCCTGGCCTCTAATAAGACAAGTAAGGCTCCCTTTTCTCTTATTCTTCAGTTCATTATACACCCCTTCTTCCCCTATGTCCTAGAGAAAATCTACTTCTAACTTGGTTTTTGGCTCACATCTTGGTTCATATCATGCAAAACAAGGTGGCAAAAAAGGTACTACTTAATGTCCAAATATGAAACATGTATTGTATAATTATTTACCCAAAAGAAATCTAAAGGCAAATGCAAATGCTCATCGACAGACAGATATAAAACATGATTTGGTAACTTAATTTACTACTATTATTAACCCCATCAGAACATAAAACAGTTGATGGGACTTTGATAGGCATTATTATATTTCACTTGTTTCCTAAGTTCCATATCTACTGGGGATCAATGCCAGGGCATCTTGACCTTTTTCAACAGAGAAATTTTCCTTGCTACCAATCACACCCACCTGATTGACCTGTGACCTGTGCACTTGTTTAACTCACAAAGACATCTTTAACCCTGGACACATCCACCTTGAAATAAATGTATAATCACCTACTTGGGAAAGAAAACACAAAGCTTAAAAGGCAGTCAGGGGCCCAGGCTCAAGCTCACATAGTTAAGTTTCACTACTCTTACTGTTTCCATAATGCTGAGTAAAATAGCTGATGCCAGAGTGGTGGAGGCACAGAGAAAACTAAATCCTCAGACCTCACCAGTGATAGGCTTGAAGGGGACTCCCATGTTTTGCAGCCAGGAGGAGAAAAGAAGTATGATGGGGGTGTGATGGAGGGTGGGGGCTGGGCTACTCCCTTTAAAGATCCACTGAGCCATTTACTCTCCCTTCTCAGAAGTTAAAACCTGAGTTGCTTCGTCATCTCAAAACAAAGGAGCTCTTGAAGTGCTCATACATGACTGGAAGTAGATTGAACTAGGACATAGGGTCAGTTGAAAAAGGAAGGGCACCTTTGGATATACACTTCCCATTCATCCCCAATTATGCTTATAAGAGTTATTACCTGAAATGGAACTTATGTCTTCTGACTTCAAACCCAATACCTTTTCTATCACACCATACCAATTTTTCTTCCAGTTCTAATTGTCTGATAGGGACAGATGGGTGAAAACTCACAGGGCCTGAAATCAGGAAGACTCATCTTCCTGAGTTAAAATGTGACCTCAGATACTTACTAGTTGTGTGACCCTTGGCAAGTGTAAGGGTTATGGGATTTAAAGATCTTCCATGCCCCATGGACGTGCTGACATATAAGAGCAAGAGAAAGCAGAAAGCAAGAAAAAGTGAAAGCCGAGCTAACGGTCCTGCGGTTGGCAGTTGGCAGCGGTTGCGGTTGCAGTTGCGGTTGCCTTTTTTTTTTTTTGAGTTAGGACTCCTGCTGAGCACTGCCAGGGGCCGGAGCTACTGGGAGCAGGACTTTCTGCTAAGGACTCCTGCTGAGCACTGCCAGGGGCCGGAGCTACTGGGAGCAGGACTTTCTGCTAAGGACTCCTGCTGAGCACTGCTGGGGGCCGGAGCTGCTGGGAGCGCGCTTCCCGGACACTGGGTGGTTGCTGTGAGTGGGGAGAGGAGGACCTTTGCCTGAGGTAGCCTGTTCTGTTTTAAAGGCTTGAGAATGTGGGTGCTTTCTACTTTATCTACCTGTGCCAATGTCATAACTACTCTGATGGCTTTCACTTTCTGGTTTTGGGACTCAGTCTTTTGGTATCTTAATAAATTTTCTAGTTTATTTCCCCAAATGGCAAACCTGATGTATTTTGTGATGGATAATTATATCAGCATATTTGTAATCTCTATAGGCATTGTGAATATGGCATTGCTGATACAGCAAGTCACTTGCCTCAGTTTGTCTCAGTTTCCTCATCTGCAAAATGAGCTGGAGAAGGAAATGACAAACCCATCCAGTATCTCTGCCAAAAGAATCCCAAATGGAGACATGGGGAGTAGGACCCAAATGAACAACAGCACAACTAATAGTGCCTGATATAAAGGAAGCATATAAGTTCTTGTGGAAGCACATATTTTTCCTGTTACTGCATTCAAGGCAGTATCAGTACTGTGACTTTTTAGGTACAGGATATTATGTGACATCAGCACTGATTTCTTCAATTATGGCTTTGTTCAGAAGGATTTTTCTTTTCTTTTTTTTTTTAAAGCAATCAGGGTTAAGTAACTTGCTCAAGGTTACATGGCCAGTTATTTCTGGGTGTGGTGCTGAGTACCTGAGCCCGGATTTGATGCAGGTTATCCTGACACTGGAGCCGGTGCTCTTACTCACTGTGTTACCTGGCTGCCCAAAGGATTCTTCATATGTTAACCCTCCACTAAAACTGAAGGCCTCCCATGAAATTGAAAGTTATATGATGATTCAATTGTGGTTCTAGCCTAGCAGCTTCACAGTCTAGACATTTAGTAGGCACATTTACATTTAAAAGAAGGGGGAATGCTTGAGACAGAGATGTCAGGGATTTGCAATGTGGCCAGACCAGTTAATTTTATTTTTGTTTTTGTTTAAATTTCAGTGGTGCCTTTTTTTTCCCAACACCACAGACCATTATCATTCAACACCACAGAACATTATCATTCAACACCCTTTCCCATTATATTTCTACACCCACAAGTCAGTGATCAAATTCCCTTGCCACAACCAGTTTAACAAGTTGGAGAGACAATGACTATGTCAGGTACTATATGTGACATTCAGCACCTGTAGTCCCTCACATCTGAGATCAACTGCCTTTAAGCAACGTTGTCATTCATATTTAGTATGTCCTGGTGTAAATTGTTCTCCTGGTTTTGGGTCAGCTAATTTTGGAGTATTTGGATTTGTGTATGTGCGGGGATGGTGGAGAATGTAAAATGGGATGGTGCTACTAAAGCTGACGTAAATAATTTTTCATACATACTTTTCTTAAAGATCACTTGAAGCTTTTCCCCAACTGCATAATAATGTTCCATATTTTAGATTTTAAAATAAATGTAAGACTTGGGGTGGGCAGGTAGCACAGCGAGTAAGAGCACCGGCCCCGATGTCAGGATGACCTGGGGAGCGAATCCGGGCTCAGACACTTAGCACCTACCCAGAAACACCTGAGCAAGTTACTTAATCCCAATTGCTTAAAAAATAAAATAAAATAAATGTAAGACTTCTGGCGCCAAGATGGTGGAGTGAGGGAGGAATCCTCTAAAGTCTTCCCAAATTCCCCTCCAAACAACTAGAAACTGCCTCAGAATTGATCTTGGCACAGGGAAGCAGCTCATCATTTGGGTAAGAAAGGTCTGCTTCATTGGGGTGGAAGGGGAATGAGGTCAGTAGCCAGCCTCACAGCAAAGGACCTGGAGCTAGGCTCTATTCCTGGGGCAATCAACTATTCTGGCCCTGCCCTCCTGCAAACCAACAGATACCTGGGCAAGTGAGTATTCTGTGCAGTACAGCAAGGCTCCACCCCAGTGACCCCTCACCCATCACAAGCCAGGCCTTGACCCCATTGCCAATCAGGAGTGAAGCCCTTCCCTTACTGGCCAACAGTAAGACCTAGTCCCTGGTGCCTACCACAGAGAAACCCTGTTTGCTTAGCAACCCAAAGCAGGGTGCCATCCCTGGGGCAGACCAAGAAAATCATTCCTCCTACAAGGCCAGCCACCAGAAAGATTCTGTTACCATAAAAACTCAATAGAAAGGGCCCACTCAAGGGCAGGGCAGCAGCTAAACCCCACACTCAGGGGAGGCTGTAATGGGAATGTAAATTTTTAAGATCTTCCCTGCCCCTAAATTAAGTGTACCTGGAACCTGTGGTGGGAGGCTTGTTTCTCAGGAGATACTTTGTGATTGGCAGTGGGTCAAGAAGGTTGTTACATTCTCTGAGCCAGGAGAAGGCTATATAAGCCCTGATGTGAGGCTTTGCTTTGGGGCTCACTTTGAAAAGTGTTGTGTGATTTAACCAGATGAGACTCTGGGCAGCCGTTGAGCACCCCGGCTTTGAAAAACCCAGATGTTGATGCTTCCCTCTCTGGAAACTGTGATTTGGTGTGGATGTAATGGTTCGACAGTTTGGAGACCTGTCTCCTGAAATGTTCTTGTAACTTATGCTTGTAACCTCTGTGTACTCTGAAGTTCGGGGTGCTGACCTTTTCCCCCTCAACTAGGTAAACAATATATATTTGATTGATTAAAGTAAGCTTGTTAATCCATTTTGAGTTGCTTTCCTTTAGCAAAGCAGATCCAAGAACCTGTGTTGGCAGCCACCCTGGGGATACTGGGGTGCTTGCCACTACAGAGGCCAACAGAGAAGCCCTGCCCCTACTGTACAAACTAGAAGGGTAGCCTACTCAAAACAATATAGTCAAAACAAATAGCTAAGCCTTAAAGTCCAGTGAAATTCAGCAGTAAGACCATGAAACTGTATACAAAAAGCTTGGGACAGTGAAGAACCAGAGCCGAATTCTCACATAAAAACACCAAATAAAAAAAAAGCAGAAAAATGAGCAAAAAATTAACAAACAAAAAAAAGAATTTGACCATAGACATTTACTGTGTTGGCAGAGAGGATCAGTGTATAAACTTGGAAGAGTTTACATTAATATTTTGACACAATAGTATCAAAATGGCTACATATGAAGCCTCAAAAAAAAAATGTAATTTGGTGTTCGGATCAAAAAAGAATTCCTGGAAGAGCTTAAAAAGGATTTTAAAAAGCAAATTAGAAAAGTAGAAAAAAATTGGAAAAGAAATTAGAGTAATGCAAGAGAATCTTGAAAAAAGAGTCAATAGCATGGGAAAAGATATAAAAAAAACGATTTATTGAGGAAAATTACTGCCTAAAAATGAATTGACCAAATGGAAAAGAAAGTATAAAACCTCACTGAAGAAAATGATACTTTAAAATTTATAATTGAGCAAGTGGAAGCTAATGACTCTATGAGACATCAAGATATGATAAAACAAAATAAAAAAAAAATAGAGGAAAATGTGAAATTTCTCATTGGACAAACAACTGACCTAGAAAACAGATCCAGGAGAGATGAGATGAGAATTATTGGGCTACCTAAAAGCAAGGATCAAAAATAAAGCCTGGACAATATCTTTCAAGAAAATATGAAGGAAAATTGCCCTGATATATTAGAGCCAGAGGGTAAAATAGAAATCAAAAGAATCCACCTATGTCACCTCCTGAAAGAGATCACAATTTGAAAACACCAGGGAATATTGTAGCCAAATTCCAGAATTATCATATTAAGGAGAAACACTGCAAGGAGCCAGAAAGAAACATTTCAAATATCATAGAATCACAGTCAGAATTGTTCAGGACCTTAAAACTTCTACATTAAAATATTGCAGGGCTGGGAATATGATATTCTGTAAGGCAAAGGAGCTTGGATTACAACCAAGAATCAACTACCTAGAAAAATTGAGAATAGTCTTTCAAGGAAGGAGAGGGGCATTCAGTGAAATAGGGGTCTTCCAGGCTTTCCTGATGAAAAGACCAGAGTTCAATAGAAAATTTGATCTTCAAATACAACAGTCAAGAAAGGTATAAAAAGGTAAACAGGAAAGGGGGAAAAATAAAGCAAAACAAAATATGCTATTCGATAATGACAAACTATTTGTATCCCTACATGGGAAGATGATAATTTCAACTCTTGAGAACTGTATCTTTGTTACCCCATACAGAAGGGAAATACATAGATGGCGGGTGGGGGTGGTTAAGTTTATTTTGATGTGATAATAAAAAACTAATTAAGTGCTGAAAAAAGATTGTAAAGGGAGAAGAGAAAAGGAGCAGGCAGAAAAGGGTAAATTACATCACATTTAGAGGCACAGAGACATATTACAGCAGAGGGAAAGAAGGGAGGGAGATGAGTATTGTTTGAACTTTACTGTCATCAGATTTGGTTCAAGGAGGGAATAACATACTCAGGAATAAAAATATAACTTGCTCCATAGGCAGTTGGAGGGTAAATGGGGAAAGAAAATAGAGAGAGTGCTAGAAGGGGAAGAAGTAGCAAAGGAAAATGGAAATAAAAGGGAGGGGGGCTGATAGAAGGGAGGACATATTGAGGGAGATGGTGGTCAAAAGCAAAATTCTATTGAAGAAAGGTAGAAAGGAGAGTATAAACAGGGGAGAAGGACACAGATAGTAATTACACCTGTGAATGTGAATGGGATGAACTCTCCCATAAAATGGAAGCAGATAGCAGAATTGATTAAAAATCATAATATCACAATATATTGTTTACAAGAAACACATTTGAAACAGAGGGTAAAGGTAAAAGGCTGGAGCATAATATATTATGCTTCAGCTGAAGTAAAAGCAGGAGTAGCAATTTTCTGATATCAGACAAAGCAAAAGCAAATGTAGATCTAAGTAAAAGAGATAAGGAAGGAAACTCTATCTTGCTTAAATGTACTATAGACAATGAAGTATCATCAGTACTAAAACATATATAAACCAAATGGTATAGTATCTAAATTTTTGAAGAAGTTGAATGAGTTACAGGAGGAAATAGATAAAACAATATTAGTGTGGGCTTTCAATTTTCCCCTCTCAGAACTATATAAATATAACCAAAAAATAAACAAGAAAGAAGTTAAGGAAGTGAATAAAATTCTGGAAAAGTTAGATATGATACATCTCTGGAGAAAATTATATATATATATATGTATACACACATATATATATGTACATATATATGCATATATGTATATGTGTGTATATATATATGTATATATATATATATATATACACACACACATACAGGGAGAGACAGAGAGAGGGAGAGCCATAACACATACACAAAAATTAACCATATATTAGGACATAAAACCCTCACAACCAAATGCAAAAAGCCAAATAGCCAAATTTTCAGATCATAATGCAATGAAAATCACATTCAATAATTGACAATGGAAAGAGAGATTAAAAATTAACTGGGCCAGAGGAAAGCTGCACATGCCCAGTGAATGGAAAGGCAGTGGGTTGCAGAATCCCCTGACTATGGACACTTACAGGAATGTAAAAGTCTTGGTTTAAGTTGCAGACCAGAGGGGAGAACAGAAGGAGGAACTGAGACCAGAGGCACCAGCCCTGGTACCCAAGAAATAAAGGTGTTTACAAGTTTCTATTAAAAAAAAAGAACAGACAAAGGAGAAAGAATACAATCATAGAAAATTACTATGGGAATAGGGAAAACCAGAGTACATCTTCAGAAGAGGATACAGAAGCAAAAAAAGCCTCTCTTTCCCCAAAGAATAAAGTCAAAAGGTCACCTGCCCAAAAAGAATTCACAGAAAAACTTTATTTTTTTTTTAAAGCAATAGGGGTTAAGTAACTTGCTCAAGGTTACACGGCCAGTTATTTCTGGGTGTGGTGCTGAGTATCTGAGCCCAGATTTGATCCAGGTCATCCCGACACTAGAGCCGGTGCTCTTACTCGCTGAGCCACCTGGCCGCCCCTGACAGAAAAACTTTAAAAAGACTTCAAAAATCAAATGAGAGAGATTGAGGAAAATGTTTTTTAAAAAAAAACAACAATGCAAGAAAAACAAGAAGATTATGAAAAGAGTGTTAACCAAATAGAAAAGGAGATCTACAATTTTAAGAAATAAAAAAATCCTTGAAAATTAGAATTGGGCAAAGGGAAGCCAGTGAAGTCATAAGATATCAAGAAACAATAAAGCAAAATATAAAGAATAAAAATATAGAAAAAATGCAAAACATGTCATAAGAAAATCAACTGATCTGGAAAATAGATCAAGAAGAGAAGACATAAGAATAATCAAACTACCTGAAAATTTTGATTAAAATTTTTTTGATACAATAACACAATAAATAATTAAAGAATATTTTCCTGAAGTGTTAGAATAAGAGAGGAAAGTAAAAGTAGAAAAAAATCCACTGATCACTTCCTGAAAGAGATCCTAGGAGGAAAATAAGGAATATCATAGTCAAATTCTGACGCCCCTCACTCAAGGAGAGACTATCACAAGCAACAAGAAAAAAAATTCAAATATAGCAGAGTCATAATTAGAATTACACAAGAATTACTACATATTAGAATAACAGCAGCAGCACTAAAAGACCCCAGGTCTTAGAATACTATATATCGAAGAGCCAAAGAGCTGGGGTCATTGTCAAAAATATCATACTAAAAAAAGTTACACATAATCCTGAATGAAAAAAGGACATGCAATGAATTGCCAAACTTTCAGGATTTTATTGCAGAAAGATCTGAAATCAATAGAAAATTTGACATGTAAGATTGAAGAGAAATATAAGGTACCCATCAAAGACTAATTACAAGAGACTCAACAAAGACAAAATATTTACTTTTTGTGTGAGGAAATGTAAAACTTATGTCTAAGATTGTAATTAGTAACTGGGTAGTTCAAAAGAAAGATTGGGATAGAGCTGAGTATGATGTGATTCTAAAAATAATATCATTGAGGTGGCTAGGTGGCACAGTGAATAGAGCACTGGCCCTGGAGTCAGGAGAACCTGAGTTCAAATCCAGATGCAGACACTTAACACTTACTAGCTATGTGACCTTGGGCAAGTCACTTAACCCCAATTGCCCTGCCTTTTCCACTCTAAAAAAAAAAGCAAATAAAAAGTAATATCACCTAGGAAAAGGTAAAAAGAGTAATTACATTATGCAAATGAGGTGTGAGAGGAAGAACTGACACAGAGGAATTAGATGATTAGATTGTGGAAGAGGTTGGTAGTTCTGTAATCCTACTTTCATCAGGAATTGTTTAAAGAGGGAATGATAGGAGGTCTTCTAGGAGCCAAGATGGCAGAATAAGCAGTAAGTTGCTGTCAACTTACTTCTCCTTATTGACTTCTAAAAACCCAGAAAATATCACCCCAGGAAAAATTCTGAAACAGTGGAGATAGCAGAAAGATGGGGTGCAGCAGTCTTTTAGCCTAGGAGACTTGGGGGATTAAGGGGAAAAATCACTCTTGTTCTGGTGGAAGGGAGCACTATATGATGGGAGGTATCACAGCAAGCCAGTGGCAAGCCGCACCTCAGCAAACCAGTGGAAGTATCTGGGCCCAGGGAATTGTGGAGGAGACAAGAACCAACACCAGGAACCCCACACACAGCCAGGGGAAGCAGCAGACTCTGGCTTGGAGAATTACCACATGCATTGGCAGGCAAAAATCCTCCAGCAGTCAAACCTCCCCAGGCTTCATTGCGGTCCAGATGAGCAGGCATTCTTCAGGGGCCTTTATGAACAGTATGAAATACAAAATAGATAATTTTGATTACATTAAATTAAAATGATTTTTGAATAAACAAAGCCAATGCAACCAAGATTAAAAGTGAAGCAGAAAGCTGGGAAACAATTTTTACAACCAGTGTCTCTGATAAAGGCCTCATTTCTAAATATATAGAGAGAGCTGAGTCAAATTTATAAGAACGCAAGTCATTCTCCGATTGATAAAATGTCAAAGGACATGAACGGGCAGGTTTTAGAGGAAGAAAATTAAAGCTATCTATAGTCATATGAAAAAATGTTCTAAATCACCATTGATTAGAGAAATGCAAATTAAAATAATTCTGAGATATACCACATCACATCTATCAGATTGGCTAACATGACAAAACAGGAAAATGATAAAGTTGGAGATGTGGGAAAATTGGACCACTAATGCATTGTTGGTAGAGTTGTGAACTGATCCAACCATTCTGGAGAATAATTTAAAACTATGCCCAAAGGGCTATAAAACTGTGCATACCCCTTGACTCAGTAATATCACTTTTAGGTCTGCATTCCAAAAAGATCATACAAATGGAAAAAGGACCTATATGTAATATATATATATATTGCAGCTCTTTTGGTGGAGGCTAGGAATTGGAAATTGAGGATATGCCTATCAATTCAGGAATGACTGAAAAAGTTGTGGTGAACAGACTGACTTCAGAAAACCCTTGAAAGACATATGCAAACTGATGCTGAGTGAAGTGAGCAGAACCAGGATAACATTGTACACAGTAATAGCAACATTGTGTGATGACTAACTTTGATAGATTTAGTTCTTCTCAGCAATGCAAGGCTCTAATACAATCACAAAAGACTCCTGATGTAAAATGTTATCCACATCCAGAAAAATAACTATGGAGTCTGAATGCAAATTGAAGTTTACTATTTGCTCTCTTTCTCTCTCTCTGTCTCTCTCTTGTTTCTTCCCTCTTGCGGTTCCTCCCATTCATTCTAATTCTTCTTTACAACAAGACTAATGTGAAAATATGTTTAATATGAATGTATATGTACAGCCTATATCAGACTGCATGCCACCTTGGGGAGGGGTTGGGGAGGGAGGGGGAGAATATTTAGCACTCAAAATCTTATGGAAGTGAATGTTGAAAACTAAAAATAAATAAATAAATCAACTAACTAATAAATAATAATAACAATAATAATAATAATAATAAAGATTTGAACTTAAGTCCTGCTGACTCCAAAGCTGGCACCCTATTCACTATGCCGCCTAACTGGATAGAGTTTGTCCTCAAAACCAAGAAGACATCGGTTCAAATCTTGCCTTTGACACATACTTGCAATGTTACCTTGGGCAAGCCACTTGAATTCTAAGTAAACTCAGCAAATTTTGTAAGACTAAATTGCAGAGGTGATGCCAGTATGCATCTGCAGGATTTTCTATAAAAATAACACCCTTTTTCTATAACTTCTATTGAGCACAGCATTTATAAAACCTAAAATAATAAATATATGATATTTTTAAAAATAGAAGGAACAATACATACACACACATACATATATCTAGAAAGGTATAAAAGTCTTCTAATTGGAAAGGCTAAGGGGATGGAGGAAGGGAATTTTAGAGGGAACCCTACATCAGACCTGGTGAAAGAGAGAATAATATATATATTTAGAAAGGAATAAAAGTATTTTAAAACTATAAAGGAATAAGAGAGTGAGGGAATAAGATAAGAGGGGGGGTATAGAAGGGTTTCTAGATAAATCAGAATGGGATAAAGAGAACTGGAGAGGCTCATACAAACTGATGCTGAGTGAGAACAGCAGAACCAGGAGAAATTTGTACACAATTACAGACACAACATATGTGTGACTACCAACTTTGATGGACTAGACTCTTCTCAGCAATGCAAGGTTATAAGTCAACCCCAAAAGACTCATGATGGAGAGAAATGTCTACATTCAGAGAAAGAACTAGAAAGAACAGAGTTTGAATGCATATTGAAGAAAACTACCTGCTCTCTTTCTCTTTCTTGTTTGTTTTTTTTTCCCTCTTTCCCATTGTTCGTTCCATCTGATACAATCCTTTTTTATAACCTGACAAATGTCTAACGTGAAAGTATTTGCAGATCCTACCTATACTTGATTGTATGCTGCCATGCGGGGGGAGGGGGGGGAGGAGGGGAGCGAGGGGGAGAAAATTTGAAACTCAAGGAATTGTGGAACTGAATCTTGTAAACTAAAAGTAAACAAACAAATTAATAAAGACCAAAAAAAATTTAAAAAAAAAATGGGATAAAGAAGAAACTATATATAGAAGGTTTTAAAAGTCTTCTAAATTCAGATAAAAGCAAGAGAGCAAGGAGGGAGAGGGGAGGATAAGGAGAAGGGAGGGATCCTTGTATAAGCTAATTAATAGGAGGGCAAGGTGGTGGTAGAAGTAAAGTTGGGGAGTCAAGAGGGATAGGAAATAAGAGATACACACAAACATAAATTAAAATCAGGACTAGAATTTATTAGGAAAAAAAGCAAGGGTGGTAATCATGATCTGAGACAAAGTTGAAGCCAAAATAGATTTACTCAAGAGAGAAAAATAGGGAAACTGCATTATATGACAGACAAATTAATCAATATTGTTTTAGACTATTTAAAATAAAAACTAGACAGTGTGAGGTTGGAATGTTGTTGTGGTGTAGGAAATGATGAGTTGGTAAATTTAGAAAAATATGGAAAGTCTTGGACTTATGAAGGAAGATGTTATTCATCTTCAAAGAAACATTAAAAACAGTATAGTATGGTCTTACATAGATGCATCTGAATGTATATGTGTATATATGTATAAAGGTATAGATATGGATGTATGTGTATGTAAGGATATGTATGAATATATGTGTATTTGTATATATACATATATATGCATGTGTAAGTAAGTATGTATGTATGTATATACACACATATAATATATATTTCCATACTTAATTGTAGGCTTCTTGAGGGGGGGAGGTTAAAGTAAAAAGCACATTACAGAGAACAAAAGAAAATCTGCAAGGAAATAAAGAAAAGATGGACAGCTCTGAACACTATGTGTAATATTTATTATATAGACTTTCTTGAAGTGGATATCTGTTGCTCTCTATATTTTGAATAGTCTCTTACATTGTGCTATGCACATGGCAATGTTTTTTTTTCTTTTCTTATTTTATATTCAAGTTTTAGTATTTTAGCTTGAAATGTTAATTTTTTTCTTTTTTTATCATATATGTAACTCTCTGTATTTAAGTTTAAAATAAATTCATTTTTAAAAAATGGATAAGTACGGGGGCGAAGCCAAGATGGCGGAGTAGAAGCATGACCCTCCCGCAGCTCCGGCTTCCACCCTCCCCAATCCATGTAAAAAGGGGACTCTAAACAAACTTTGGAGCTGCAGAACCCACAAAATGACACAGAGAAGCTAACCTCCCGCTGAGAACAGCCCAGCAGGCCTGCAGGAATCGGCCAGCACAGCGCTGTGGGAGCCGAGCCCAGCCCCACGAGGCTTTAGCCCCAGGGCGGGCCTGACCAGCTGCCAGCCAGAGGGACTCCAGATCAGCAGCAGCTGTGGCCGTTTCCAGATTTATCAACACATAGATGCGAAGGACAAGGTGAGAGGCCAGTGCATTCTGGACTTTGGGACCCAGTAAGTGGGAGTGCGTGGCTTTTATCCCTGGGGTGAGAAACCACTGAGACGCCGGCACAGCCTGCCAGCGCCACGTGGCGGCTTCAGCTCCTTGCCTGCAGAGTGTAGGGGGACCAAGCACCAGTCTGAGGGGTCATTGCTCTTGCTTTAACCTGCTTGGATCTGGATTGCAGTCTAGGGTGGAGGTCCTGGGATGTGTGTCCAGCTTGCCAGAGCGTGTGGAGACCTCAGAGAGGGCACCCATCTAATACCTCCGGCAGCTGAGAAAACCCCAGCGTTTGGGACAAAAACTCCCCTGTCTGGTGGCAGAGTCCTACTGTGGCAAAAAGCCCAAAAGTCAAATCATTGAGTGGCAAAATGAGCAGGCAAAGGAAACAAAGCAGACAGAAGATTCCAACATTACACTCCTATTTTGGG
>NW_027186473.1:53119961-53160565 GCF_028583685.1 Petaurus breviceps papuanus
CCTTCCTTCCTTCCTTCCTTCCTCCCTCCCTCCCTCCCTCCCTCCCTTCCTTCCTTCCTTCCTTCCTTCCTTCCTTCCTTCCTTCCTTCCTTCCTCCCTTCCTTCCTTCCTTTCTTTCCTTCCTTCCTTCCTTTCTTCTTTCCTTCATTTATTTACTGTTATTAGCCAAGGTCCCACTAATTCCCTAGCAGCATTTCCTTTCATTGAGGTATTTTAAGAATTTCCTTTTTGGCTTTGGAATCCTTCAAAAGGTGCTCCTTGAATTCCTTTTTTGGTCAGCCTAATTACTGGCTTGCATTTGAGCTACCATACTTTATGGGCTTCCCTGTTCACCTCACTTAGACAATCTTTCCACTTTAAGAAGATTCTTTTCTTCTAATTTTTAAGAGTATTCTTTTTTTCTATAACTTTGCCATTTAGCCATTTAGTATTTATTTTCAAGGGCCCAGTCTTTTTGGTCTGTGGTGAACATTTTTTCCCTCAGCTTCTAATAAGGTATTTTTAAATAGTCTCTAGAATTCCTGTGGATTATTGACTTTTTAAACTATTTATTTTCATTTTCACCCAAATTAAAACCTATGTTTTTTTTCCTAAACCCCTTTTCTAAAACTGTTACCTTGTGATGAATTTTTTTGGTTTCTTTCTCCTAGCAGAATGTTGAATTTAATCAAATACAATGTTCACTCCTTGAGTGATGAACATCTAATTTACCAGTAGGTCAGTGAAGCTGCCCCTGTTGCTCTCTTGCCACTGACTGAATGCCTACTTTTCCTTACCCACAAAAGCCCTTCTTTGAGGGCCTTCCTTCCTTCTCTTGGCTGCTCAACTGCTCAGGTCAATGATTTCTTAGCCACTAAAAACTTGAAGGATCAGGACCTCTGAAAATCTAGGAAGGAGTTACTAAAAGGGGTCCTCAAAGAGGTAACACATAATATGCATTGCTATTTTTTCAAGATGGAGAGATTACATGATTAAGAAAATGTAAATTTCATTTCAAAATTGATAGTTTTTCTCAATTTTTTTCTCAATCAACAGCTATTAGTATGACTGTCATGTCAAGGCTCGGGAGATTCATTTGATGTATAAAAAGATATATACTTGTAAAGGTTGATAATCATTACTATGGAGGAGGGGAGAGTAGTATGTTACTAATGGGGTGTGTCATTTGCTCCTCTAGGGAGCTCATGGGACATCAAATCTCTCCTAATAGCCATGGATCAAGCTTAGGAACTTCCTCAGTGCTATTCAGACACTGATCCTTCTAACTGGTTAAGTGAGCTAGCTGTAATTGGGAGGAGCTCAGGATAGTTATCCATGATTAATGGAGTCTTGAGTTGGGTATCTATGATTAGTAAAGACTTGAGCTGGTTATCGGTGCTCACTATAGATTCAGGTTTACTCCTTGGCTGCTTCCTTACCACTCCTTTCCTCAGCCTTCCCCATTCTGCTTCTTACTGTGATCACACAGTACAAGAATCTGCTACCTGACTAAAATAAGTGCTTTTGTTCTGTGTAATCACATGGGCCCCACTCACTGGCTAACCTGAATGTGATACTAATTGGGTACCATACTATTGCTTATAAAATTGGTTCTATTAGAAAATGTCATCTGAGTTCCCAATAGCTGACCTACAAAAGACCTTTCATTCACTTATGTACAGATCTTAAACCAGTTCTTATTCACCACTCAGTACCAAGTCCAATATATTTCATTTCCTAGTGACATAAATGGGCTGCCTATTCTAGGAAGCAGTCATTGGTTTTGTGCAAAAACTTTTTTTCTACATGTTGTTCCAGTACCATCTCTCAGTAGTAATATAGGTGTGTTGGATGTCTCATTTTCACATTTCCATTAAGTCTTTTTTGAAGTTTACCCAGTGACACAAAAATGTTTCCAATTATTCTAGCTTTTAGTATAACTGTTTTCTCCTCTCATCTTCTCTTTTCTTCTCTTTATCTTATTTTCCTATTTTATTCCATTCCATTCCTTCCTTCCTTCTTTCTTTCTTTCCTTCTTCTTTTTCTTTTTTTTCATTTTCTCCTATATTGGCATGAGATTTCCAACCACACATTTCTCCATTAACTGTCTCATCTGAGTAAGATTTTTATCATATCACTATTGATCTTCATTGCTAAATAAACACTAGGAACAAAAAGAAGTATAAACTAAAATCTATGCCATTAAAGGGCTTTCAATTTATCTGGGGAGAAAAAACACATGTAAAATGAAACAGTTCTTCCCTTTCTTGTTAGATAGTTAATCTAAGTGGCAAAAAGTTGTTCCTTACACATATAATTATTCCTATCATACTTTTAGGATAATACTGTAGCACCAATGCAATATTCGCAGAGCCCATGATCACTGTAAATATGTCTGCATGGTGTTCATTCACAAAACATAACAGACTCTCCATAGCTAAATATTTATTCAGACACTAGAAAACAGAGCCCCCAAACCAGTAAGTTTCTTCCATCATAATAGCAAAGAAGTTAATATGCCATAGCAGCACAGAGAGCTATAGTATCCTTTAGCCTTCCCACAAACCAATATTTATACACAAGTTTATCTGTCTCCCTTGGATGCATGCTTTCCTCCCTACTGTCTAGCTTGCTTTGACTCCCAACTTCCTGTGGGCTCTGCTCCAACCTTCAGCAAACTCCTTTCACCAAAGGCTCCAAGTGATTACATTCAGCCTATTAGGGAGCAGAGTTTATTTTCAAAGCAGGGAAGATCTTCAAATTCCCTTAGGCTTATTAAGAGGTAGGGAAGATCTTCAAATTACCATTACCATTACAAATACTGTATTGCACCAAGTTTCTAAGGTGTTCTTTACATCAAGAATCCCACTTGTTGGGGCAGCTAGCTGGCACAGTGAATAGAGCACTGGCCCTGGATTCAGGAGGACCTGAGTTTAAATCCGGCCTCAAACACTTGACACAATTACTAGTTGTGTGACCTTGGACAAGTCACTTAACCCCAGTTCTCTTGCTTTCCCCCTCAAAAAAAAAAAGATTCTCACTTGCTGCCAAACATTCCAATTTACTCATTTATTTAGATTTCTGGCATTTGTTTGGAGGAATTTATATATTTGGTCTTGAGTTTTTTCCTGTTATTTTTCACTCAGGTCATGGATTCTTAATTGATGGTGTCATCCTAATTTTTCTTAACCATGACATCAGACTTTCCCCGAATCACTCTAGTTAGATGAAATGGTATAGTGAAAAGAATGCAATTTTGAATCAGGACATGTGAATATAAACCCTCATTCTGAGACTTCCTAGATGTATGACTCTGGCCAAGTCATATAAGCTCTTTGAACCTCATTTCTCTTATCTGCAAAATGGGGTTAAAATATACTACCTGTCTCAATAGAATTATTATGAAGAAAGCACTGTGTAAACCTTTAAACATTGTAGAAATGTGAGTCTTAATTAATTAGCAACCCAAACCTTTCTACCAGCCTTTACATACAAAAGTTCTGCTTCTTAATTTTTGCATGCTAGGAGCTTGATTTCATTAGTTTAATTATAGAAATCTCTCAGTGCTTCTATATTTTTAACCTCTATGATGGTGATAATAATAGTACCCACTGGGGCAGCTAGGTGGTGCAGTGAATAGAGTATGGTCCTGGAATCAGGAGGACCTGAGTTCAAATCCAGCCTCAGACCCTTGACACAGTTATTAGTTGTGTGACCTTGGGCAAGTCACTTAACCCCAACTGCCTTGCCTTCCCCCCTCCAAAAAAAATAGTACCTATCTCTTAAATTTGCTGTGAGGATCAAATGAAATAACATATATAAAGCACTTTGCAAACCTTAAACTATATAAATGCCCATTACTTGCATGTTTGAATATTTAAATAACCTGAGTATCATGTTGGGTCATAAGAATTCCATTCCTATTTACTCTATTTATGTCAACATAATATATTCCTTCCTATGTCATTCTCTTTCTTTCCTACTCACTGGCTAAGTGCTAATTTTCTTTCATTATGTTACATATTGATTTTTTTTTCAATAAATCCAACTGATCCTCTACATCTGATTGTATCAGTAAAATAGTCCAAACATTTTTTCATTTCAATTTCATTTTTTATTGTATCTTACTTTTTCATAATGTAGATTAAGATCCATAGAAATGACTGAGACAGAAAGGTGAGAGCAGGAATGTGGAATGAAGAGACCAAAAATGTTTTGGGAGTAGTAAGTATGGGAATGGGAAGATGAAATGGAAAAGATGTGAATGATCAAGAACGAGAGAACATTTTAATATGGAAAGCAGTGATGAGTCCATGAATGAAGTTGAGAATGGGTGATGATCTTCCATCCAGGTCAGAAAAAAAAGAAAAGAAAAGAAAAACCATTTAGTTTTGTGAACCATGTAGTGGGCTGAAAACTTAAAGGTAGATGGACATCTAGCCGAACCAGGCAATGGTAACCAAAACAAGATTGGATGAAGAACACTATTCCATTGACACTTTGAAGGAGCAATGATTTCATTAACAGGGCTTCTTCCTCCCATCCCCTTTAGTGCCAATGCAATACTCACAGCACGATAAATATACATGCGTAGTGCTCAATCACAAAATATAACAAACCTTCCATATAGAAGACAGAAGCAAAAGATTTATTCAGACACCAGAAAACCGAATCCCAAAACCAGTAAGCCAATTTCATCACAGTAGCAAAGAAGTTAATAAGCCATAACAGCACAGCGAGCCACAGTATCCTTTAGCTTTCCCACAAACCAGCATTTACTCACAAGCCTAACTCTCTGCCTTGGATACATCCTCTCCTCCCAACTGTATAACTGTTCTGACTCCCAGCTTCCTATGGACTCTGCTCCACCTTTCAGCAAACTCCTCCCATCACAGGTTCCATGTGATTACATTCAGTCTATTGGGGACAGAGTTTATTTTCAAAGCAAGGAAGGTCTTCAAATTCCCTCAGATTTATTAATGGGCAGGGAAGATGTTCAAATTCCCATTACCATTATACCCCCCCACCCCCTCACAAAAAAAAGTAGATGCTTAAGAGATGCTATGAAGCAAAAAAGGCATTCCTTGGTGTTCAGCCTTCTGGAAATGAGTCTCTGAACTGAGCCAGGCTAGTATTCCAGAGACAGGCACAATCTATCCAAAGTCCATAAACTGATGCCTTCCTAAGCTAGTAAGACATTTATTTCAGAGCTTATGCTCTGCTGGCTTCCCTCCATGCCACAATGAGATATTGAAATGAGACCTGTCATTTTGCATGAAAGTCAAAAAGCTACATCTCATCAAATTTCAGCTTTCTCTCGACCTATCCACTTTTGCAATCAGTAAATTCATTGGTATTTAATAGACTACTGGATGCTATCAGAGGAATCCTTTTTATGGTTGTCATTAATATATAAGGGTATTGTTGAGGAAGAATGAAAACACAAAGGACCTACTGTACAAGTTGTGTATGTCTTGGATCCACTCACCAGCAATTTTGCCAAAACCCCTGCAGATTTTTATTGTTGTGGGTAGTGGGAATCAGAAAAAAAAATTGATGATACATAAGCCAAATTGGCTTGAAATTGAAAGCTTTCCAAAGTATTTTCTTTTCCATAAGATTTGTACTTTAAAACTCACTTTTGATAAGGACCTGTTTCTGTAATGGTTTCTTGAAGGGTGTGTATGAAATATACTAATTCAACGCTTTGCCAGTCATGCTCCACATGTTAGTAACTTAATGATTCTTCAAGAAAAATTCCATTGGAGAGTTAGCTGAGTCACAGAAGAATACAAAAGAAGAAACCTCAGTCTGAAAGGGATGCTCTAAATTCATGGAAGTCAAAGGGAAAAGCTTTCTCAGCCCTTCTATCTCATCAGTGGGCTTGTCTAATCCATTTCACTGTGGATAGTTGGCCTGACATGACTTCAGATGAATGTGGCATGAAGTAAATCTGCAGGCACAAACTTGCTTAGGAATTCATTCATTTATTTAATTTTTTAAGGGATAGGAGGAAGTTAAAAGTAAACTCTGGGTCTATTTACAAACAGGGGTCATTCTGTGAGAAATTCTATCCCCAGGAGAGACGGGGAAAGCTGTGGAAAGTAAATTTTCTTGCCCCTCCTTCAACCCACAGGGCCACTTGATTTGTACCCAAATAAAGCAGGCATTTGGCATGCAGCTGGGTGGTCTGGCGGGATGTCTGCATAATGTCCTCAGAATTGGAATGGCCAGGAGAGGCAGGTCAAAGGCAGCCAAGTGATGATATCACACCCATAAAACCTCATCATTGGTGACACATAGAAAACACTTGGAGAATTGCTTTTGTTTGTCAAAAATTTATAGAGACTTTTTCAGCTGGGTTTTCATGCCATGGCATGTTTCAGTGTCTGTTTCTTCTCTATTAACTGTTTCCTTTCCAAACACACACACACACACACACACACACACTCACACACCCAGCACCACCACCACCACCATCACCACTAAAAACAGTTGAGCATCATGGCCATTGTTTGAGAGTGGCTAAAGGTAAAGATGAAGGCATGGCACTTGTACATATTTAGTATGTATATAGTCATGGTGTTTCTTCCCCATTTCTTCCTCCCTCCCCCACCCTGAGCAGAATATAAGTTCATTGATGACATGGGTTGTTTGAATTTTTTTCTCTATATCACTGGAATCTAGCATTGTGCCTGGCTCTTAGTAGGTACTTAATCAATGCTTTAGTTGAACTGAATTGTACTGAAAGAAATGATCAGGTTGAATGTTTAATCACAGACTCTTGCAATGACCCCCGCAGATTACCTCTCTGTCTTTCCCTCCAGTCTCTCACTTCTCTAACAAGTCCTCCACACAGCTACCAAAGTGATTTTCCTTAAGTGTAGACTTGAAGGAAGTGGTGGTGGGAGATGAGAGAGAAGAAAGGAAAGTGGAAGAAGCAGGGAATAATGCACAATATGCCATTGGATATGTGCCAACTTTTTCTTGAGGTCATGTTTTTCCCCAGTAGAAGACCATAAAATGATGTTGGGAAGAGCTGAGACAAATGAGAAAAATTTATGGTCAACATTTCCTAATAATAAGGTGACTTAGTCCTGGGCTTAGAATTCTTCCCCTGTGCTATAGAGCTTCAGAACCTGTTCAGATGCCTTGCTTTCAAGGTGTGGTCTCTATTCTGACTAGTTTTGGATTAATTGTTTTGGAAAGGGGCAAAATCCACCTGCCATTAAATTATATTTTTCATGTATCAATCAACAATGAGCATAGGATGAAAGGGATTTTGGGTGCCAGAAGTCAGGGAAGGGGAGGAATGACATTAAAGAAAGAATGTTCCACAGAGCCTCGAGAAATGGAGGGGGAGAAATATGTATATAAGAAAAAGAAAGAGATTATGATTTCTACCTTGTTTAAAAGGCATGCATTTATCATTTTTATTTATTTTAAAAGTATGTCTCCTATTTCTATATCACTTTCATTTCTGGATACTCTGTCTCACTCCATCCCATTCCAAGCACACATATCCAATGAAATTTTCCTTCTAAGAGAGAAAAACAAGCAAAACCAACTGACTTATTTCACAATCATACACACAACTTTCTGTACCCATAGTTGCCCACCTCTCCAAGGAAAGGGGAAAGATTTCCTTCATCTCTTCTCAAGAACAAAGGTTGATGACCAGGTGTATGGTCCTTTGGCAAGTCACTCAACCTCTATCTCAGTTTCCTTATCTGTAAAAAAAAAAAAAAAAAGGAAAATAATAGCACCTATTTCTCAGGGTTGTTATGAGGATCAAATGAAATAATATGTGTAAAGGGCTAGCATAAAGCCAGGCACAAAATGTCATATAAATGCTACTTATTATTACTACTATTATTGTATAATGTTCAGCTTTTCTTTGGTGTTCTTTTCATTTATACTATTGTATACTGTATTCTTTGTGCTACTACCTTATGGAAGACCTGTTCCCTAAAAGATACATTTTCATTTCAGGATCAGAACTTCAACTCCTTAAGTTTTTATTTGACTACTTTCCTTCAGAAATCATAGATGCACCTTGAGAAATTCAGGTTCCTAAGCTCTTGGTACTTCCCCCAGATTGGGTAGGAGAAATAATGAATAAGTGGCAAGGTGACCTGTTGAAAGTAAGTTTTCTTTCTACTCACTCTTCAATAACTGCTGACGTGCTTGGGTAAGTGTGTTTCTAATTAGCATGTCAGGCTGGCTCACATCAATAACATGGCATGAGTTCAAGGCATATAACTCAGGGCACTGATGTGTGGAAGGAGCTGCAATTAGGGAAGCGCCCATGTACAGACATGACTTCCCCTCAGGAGAGATTAGAAATCCAAAAGACACCAAAGGGAGGCTCATATGAAGAAATCATGTGTGAAGTTGGCAGCTGTTTCTTACCCTCCATATCAGGAGCCTCATGCTCTGGAAGAAGAGTATTCTTTAATTCTCTTGGAAGTGGCTATCCTGGATCAGGGATGTGAGGTGACTTGTTACTATCTGTAATTTACTTTAGATACTGTGGTGGAAAAGAACTTGAGACTTGAACTCTTTACCCAGAAGTTTAAGACAGAGCTGTTGATATGTGTTGCCTTTTATGAGTCATAAGACAACTTGAAAAGAATCTGTACCATTCATGTTAGCTACAGAGCCTCACTATCAAAGTAGGAGCATTAGAGCAAAGTTGAAGGAGGGAAATTAGCATTCAGAGGTGATTTGTTTATTGAGTTTTATTTCATTTTTTTTGGTAGGGGAATCTATATATAATAATTTGACGTTTGTATAGAACATGAATGTTTGCATAGTACTCCACATATTATGTTTTGAGCCTCACAATAATCATGTGAGATAGCTACCCTAGGTATTATACTCATTTGATAGATTAAGAAACTGAGGCTTTGAAAGGGTAAATGATGTGCCTGAAGGCACACAGCTAGTGGGTGTTTGAGGTGGAATCTCAATCCAGATCTTGATTTGAAGTACTCCTCTTTATCTATTACCTCTTTCCTGCTGTTATCCTGAGAAAATCTCTGATAGTGAATGTTTCCTTACTTAAAAAATACATGAAAGAAAGTCTATCACTGGGATAGCAATCAGTACACTTGGGTCATGAATATCATTGAAGTCCTATAATCTTGCTGGGTTTAAGTTTCCTCATTGTAAAATGAGGGAGTTAGGAAAGATTGTCTTTTAGGTCTCTCCAGGATCTGTGTCTGTGATCATATGATGAAGATGGTGCAATGGAAAGGTTTCTGGCTTCAGAGTTAGAGGAGATGAGTTCAAATCCCAGATCTACCATAGATTAACTACCAGTGTGCCTTTCCACAAATCCGTTGTCCACTCTGGATCTCAATTACTTACCTTTAAAATGAAAGATTGGATTGGATGGGCTTTGAGGTTCCCTCTGGCTCCCCAAATCCCATAATTCTAAATCCATCTTTATTAGATCTAGCATTTCAACTTTAAGGGACACAGGAAACATAGGTGAATATATATACATATGGACTGATAAGAATGGTTTTAGTGATGGAGGTCATTATGAATTCTACACAGGTATATTGGGGTTTTTCTTTTGTGCATGCCTCTTGCATTTTATTATCTTTAAAACTACACTTGGTGAGTTATGATTTCACTGCAAGTGCAAAGAGAAAAAGAGCTTATATTGTTGCTTAAGCTATTAGATATTTTCTTCCAGATATGCATTATAAATCCACCTTTGTGGTTATGAACTCAGATTTTTTTCTTTCCCTGGGCCATTGAATTTGCTGTCAAAACTAGTCAACATGATTTAATTACTCTTTTGTAGAATGCTCAGATTTTCTCTTATCCACTACTACTAAATATAGAGAAAAGTGTACAATGATTATACACCCATGTCTCTGTGATAATGTCATATGAGTTTAGGATTTCAACCTTTTTAAAAGAAATATATCTTTGTGTGTATATATGCACATAAATAGATATATAATATTTTTGTTGTTTTTCAGTCATTTTAATCATGTCTAACTCTATTTGATCCCATTTCATATTTTCTTGACAAAGATACTGGAGTGCATTGCCATTTCTTTCTCCAGCTCATTTGACAGATGAGCAAACTGAGGCAAACAGGGTTAAGTGACTTGCCCAAGGTCACACAGCTAGCAGATGTCTTAAGTCAAATTTGAACTCAGGAAGATAAATCTTTCTGACTCTAGGCTCAATGCTCTGTGCACTATGGCACCACCTAGCTGCCTTAGCACTGCCTAGTTCAGTGGAGAGGTCCTAACAAGATGAAAAGGCAGGAGAAGGAATGTAGGAAGGAGAAGGGAACAAGCTTTTTTAAAGTATTTGCTAGATGCTTTGTAAGCATGTGTTAGATTCTTACTAAATACTGTTCAACTATTATCTCACTCAATTCTTACATCAACTCTGAGAGGTTGGTGCTATTATAATTATTCCCATTTTACAGTTGAGGAAACTGAGACAGACAGAGGTTGTGACTTACCCAGGGATCACATAGCTAGAAAGTGTTGGAGGCTGGATTTGAACTCAGGTCTTCCCAACTCCAGGACTATTGTTTCTATCTACTACCTAGGTGCATTAGGATTTTGTAGGCTTATGTCTGTTGTCTGAGCAACAACCCTGCTAAATTCAGAGAGTCTCATTACCAGGTTGACTACACTTTAGTGGATTTGGGGACTGCAACAAATCATTATGATTCTCTAATAAGTCCTTGAGATGTAGTGAAGTGAGTATACAAACTGAAAACACAGATTATAGTTTTTATCTTTTAGTCACAGAAGTATTGAAGTATGTGCAAAACACAGTGCTCAGTGTCAGGGCAGATATACAATTAAGTAAGAGGCCTTTTGGTGCCATGCAAAGATCTTCATCTGGTCTTAAAGTTAGAAGACCTGACTTTTGAGTCTTGGCTCTGATACTTACCAGCAATAAGACCCTTTCATTTAGTCATGCAATGAACTTATGTTAAAAGCTTTAATTAATTATTGTTAAGCAATTGTTGAGTCCTATGTGCAAGATACCATGCTTGTCTATGGTGTTAGAAAGAAAAAAAAAAGGAAATTCCATGCCTTCATGGGGTTGACATTCTACTGCAAGAAAGCAACATGTACACATTGATCATACTGACTAACATGACAAAACAGTAAAATGGTAAATGTTGGAGAAGATGTGGGAAAATTGGAACACTAATGCATTGTTGGTGGAGTTGTGAACTGATCCAAACATTCTGGAGAGCAATTTGGAACTATGGCCAAAGGGCTATAAAAATGTTCATACCCTTTGACCCAGCAATACCACTTCTAGGACATTCTTCCAAAGAGATCATAAAAAAATGAGAAAAGGACCCATCTGTACAAAAATATTTATTGCAGCTCTTTTTGTGGTGGCAAAGAATTAGAAATTGAGGTGATGTCCATCAATTGGGGAATGACTGAACTAGTTGTGGCATATGAATGTAATGAAACACTATTACACTATAAAAAATGATGATCAGGCAGACTTCAGAAAAACCTGGAAAGACTTATATGAACTGATGCAGAATGAAATGAGCAGAACCAGGAGACCATTGTACTCAGTAAAAGTCACGTTGTTTAATTACTGACTGACTGTGGCAAACTAAGCCCTTCTCAGCAATGCAAGATTAATGATGGAAAATGCTATCCACATTCAGGGAAAGAACTTTGGAATCTGAATGCAGATGGAAGCATATTATTTGCTCTCTTTTTCTTTCGTTGTTTTGTTTTATTTCTTCTTCCTCTTGGTTCCTCCTATTACTTATAACTCTTTTTTTACATCATGACTAATGTGAAAATATGTTTCATATTAATATATAAGTAGAACCTATATCAAATTGCATGCCATCTTGGAGAGGGGAGAGGAGAGTGTGGAAGAGAAAATTCAAAACTAAAAATCTTGTGGAAGTGAATGTTTAAAACTAAAAATAAATTATTGAAAAAAGAAAATAACATGTATACACATAATCAATATAAAATGTAATACAGCCTAGACTTTATCTTCTACTTAATTACTTAATATCTGAACCTCAGTTTCTTCATATATAAAACAGAGATAATATTCATATTAGTTAATCTATAGGATTATTGTGAAGAAAATGCTTTGTAAACTTAAGGCATTATAGGAATAGAAACTAATTGTTATTAAGACATGACTGCTGTCCTCCCTTCATGGAACTTTTAGTCTAAAAGAGAAAACTTATTTAAGTGAAATGGAAGGAAAAAGGAATTAATTACTCTTTGAAGAAGGGAATCTACCTTAGATCCTCAGCCTGGAGGTGCTTCACAGAGATTATGGGAACAGATGATGTGAATTAGTAAACATCTAGTACAATTGTCTCCATGAAGAATCAACAATGGCTTCACTATTGTTGATGTAGCACAATATGAGGATTTTTTTTTAACTTCTCTGTCAACACCTTTGAAAGTTTATCTGTGTTGATTATGTGGGGAAATTGCAATAACACACCTCAACAGAGCAGCATGAAAACAATAACTGAAGTCGTCCAAGGTGAATTCACTGTATGGGTCAGCATCTGGCTAACTCTAGGTGTAATAAGCATTTTTTGTCATAAACATCATCTTCATCATTGTCACATTATCACCCATGTTTCTACTGAGCTTTAAGCATAGCGAAATACTCTAGCCACAATAACCTGGGGAGCTAGGTCATGGAAGTATTACTATTTCAATTTTTAAAAATGAGGAAACTGAAACTCTCATTTGGTGTCCATCATCAAAGTGTACATTACAATCCAGGTCAAAATTTCCTAAACAGCAAAGTTGTATTTAGTAATACACAAATATACAATAGGCATACAATGTACCTACGAGAGTACAGCATCTGAGGTTTTCTTTTTGGAATAACCACTGTTGGATAATGGGTTGGGGCTGGGAAGGGTGGAACCACTGGAAGTAGAAAGGAAATCCTGAGTTACCTCAAGGTTTATGCATTGGTGAAAGTGTCCGCCAATAGGAAGCAACTTGCATCTGTCAGTCTGCGGGGTAGGTAGATGTGAAATGACAGGTGTGAATGAGACTGGCAGTAGCTGTTGCTACTACCACCAGGAGCCGTAGGTGGGGGCATGGCTAGGTGTATAGGGAAGGAAAAAATTCTCTCTGCAGAGAATCAAAAATGGCTTCATATTTTTTGACACAAGGACATGAGAGATTTTTTTTTTAAAGCCTAGCCTTTTTCGAAAGCCAGTCTGTCTGGATAGTGAGAGGAAGATATTTTTGGTGCCTTTTCAATTTACTTCCATGAGGTAAAGCCCTATCTTCCTCTCAGTATTCCTTATTGTAATGGGAATGTAAATTTAAAGATCTTCCCTGCCTCTAGGCTAAAGTGCACCTAGAGCCTGGGGTGGGAGACTTGTTTTTCAGTAGATACTTTTTGATTGGCCAGTGGGTCAATAAGGTTGTTACATTCTCTGAGCCAGGAGAAGGCTATATAAGCCCTGATGTGTAGCTTTGTTTTGGGGCTCACTTTGAGAAGTGTTCTGTGATTTGATCAGATGAAACTCTGGGAAGCCGGTTGCTGAGAGCACCCCCCCCCCCATCCTTGAAAAAACCCAGATGTTGATTTGGTATGGATGTAATGGTTGGACAGTTTGGAAACCTGTCTACTTGACTGTTTCTCTGTCTTGATAATTCTGTCTGTATATTCTGAAGTTTGGGGTGCTGACCTTTTTCCCCTGAACTAGGTAAACGATACATATGTTTGACTGATTAAAGTAAGCTTGTTAACCCATTTTGAGTTGCTTTCCTTTATCAAAGCAGATCCAAGAACCTGTGTTGGCAGCAACCCTGGGGATGCTGGGGTGCTTGCTGCTACACTCATATACTTTACTAACTGGAAATTTAAAAAAATTACTCAATTTCAGAGAACTCTTTGGATGGTCTTCCCACATATGGGAAGCATGTATTCTGCACCATAGGCAGAAAATACAATTGTATATTGCATAGTAACAGTATGCCTAATAAAAATGCTCTTATTTTCCTACTCATGCAGCAAGAAAAACTTGTTTTGGGGTGCTCTGGCTAAACAACATCCTTTAGTAGGGACCATTTCTCTATTTGAATGTTTTGATTTTCATTTAAACACTATTTAGGTACTTCTGTGGCCTAATCTGCAAAGATGTAACAATTAGCCACTTTCTTACTTTTTAGCTGAGTTGAGGTACTTTTAAAATGCTATGAAGAACCTTCCCCAATTCTCCCCATTCCCTCTCCCCCCCACCAACACACCTATCTTCTATTTGCTTTAGGATTAGAAGATTAGGAGGAGGTTTGGATTTGCCATCTATCAGCTTCAAGGCCCAGATGGCTGTCACTAGGGTCTGGAGTGGCCAGCACTCATTCGTTATAGCCTTAGCTGCAACAGATTTCATTGACTCACCTGCTGCAGAGTTGCTTTTGAATATAACCCCCACCCCTCTCCTTAAACTCCTGTTCTTTTATTATTTCCTTGGCACCTCTGCCATTGTGTTGAGGGTTGTCTGAGACTAAGAATGATGTGAGATTTGAGGAAATTGGATCTGAGTCTGTTTACTGTCCCAGCACACATACCACAAATCTTTTCAACTTGGCAAGCTCAGCCTAATAGTCTGTGTTTCGAGGTCAGAGAGGAGGACTTTAACTCTGTGGTGTCCAGTAAAACCAAGAAGAAAATGAAGGGGCTTGGTATACATAGAATATAGAGCTGGAAAGGGGCTGGAAAGATAATCTACCAGGAGTTGCATGTGTGACTTAAAGGAATTTTATTTTATTTTATTTTTTGGACAACTTACTTCGATATAATCCCATGTACTTTATGCATATAAAGTCATTTTTTCTGAAGGAGATCATAGGCATTACAGACTGCCAAAAATCTATCATAACAAAAAAGATTAAGAATCCTTTATCTAGCCAACTTAACTGAGCATTTAAGAGACTTGTCCATGGTCATATAGCTAGTAAGGGATGTAATATGGTAGAAAGGGTGATAAATTTGGAACCAAAGTATCCAAGTTTGAATACTAGCTTGGCCACTTAGTACTGGTGTGATTTTAGGCAATTCATTAAATCACAAAATCACTTTGGACTCCAGTTTCCTTACCTCTAAAGATGAAAGAGGTAGGCATAGCCCTGCTGTATGTTCCTATTATGGTAATCAGCAGAGCTGAGATTCAAGCCCACATCTTCTGACTCCAAACCAGATCACCTGACATGTCATCATGCTGCTCTGTACCCTTTGGACAGGCAACTGTGCCTCACCTCTCTATATGTGGGGCCCAAAGCTCAAATTCTTAAAGCAAAAGTAAAAATCCCTGGTGGAGTTTGATTTCTGGCATATTTTAATTGGGCAAGTCACTGAGTCTTAGTTTCCTCATCTGCTAAATGGGAATTATAATTGTTGAATTGACCTCACTAGGTCATTTGTAAGGGAAGTACTTTTTAAACTTTAAAATACATAATGAATATAAGCTATGGTTTTTGTTACATATTCTGAAAATAAATCTGGCATATTTGGAATACCCTCTCCTCTAACCAATGCTTCTTAGAATTCCTAGTTTCCTTCAGATTGCAACTCAAAGATCACCTCACACAGAAACTCTTTTGATTCCCCTCAGCTCCAAATTACATTGCATTTATTTTGTATATATTCTATATAAGTTTATACATATGCACATTATCCCCACATTAGAATGTAATCTCCTTGAGAGCAGGGATTTTTTTTTGTCTGTGTGTGTATATGTCCTTAGTGTCTAGCATGGTTCCTAACATATTGTAGGTACAGAATAAAATCTTGTTGATTTATTGATTGAATAATTCCCCTTTTGGTGATATGAATAAAGGAACTAGGTACCAAACTATGAACTATTTTAACCATCTACTACATGCCTCTCAGCCAGTTCCCAGCCCTGTAAGTGGGGATCCCTTCTATCTTTTAGAGATGTATCAGCAAAGTTTTAGCTAGAAAAAAGATGAAGATGAGAGTGAATGTGGTAGAGCAAGAGGGAATACATAGGCACAAGGCTGGGGAGTGAAACCACATGGAATGATCAACTCCTCATTTTAGTGAATACCTGTTATTGAGTTTTCAGAAAGCCCAAATAAAAGCCATCAGCACAAACCATCACTTTGTAATGAAAATATACATATGTGCTGGGTTTGCCATAATTAGCCAGGCAGCCCATTCCAGAGAATGCAGTTCCCTCTGACTATTAATGCATTATAATGAGTGGTTTCTCAGGAAAAGTCACGGTGTCAGGTTCAGAGTTTTGTGGATGACACCTGAAGGTCTTAATGTCAGTAAAGAGGGAAAATGGAAAAGGAATTAAATGTGAGGAATAGAGATTGGGGGAGAAAAAGGAATCAGGGAAAGGGAAGAGATGGAAAAGGAAGAGAAATAGAAGAGGATATAAAATGAGTTCCTGTGATAGCTTTCCATCAATAAAGGACCTGTTTTCATTCAATAAGAATCCAGAGGAAGGTAGACAGACTGGCAAACAGCTTCAACTCAATGCCATATGAAGCCCTAATTAAAGGGAATGGAGGTAAACACCTGCAGAAGAGAAGTCTTTACAGGGTCATGATAGCCATCTTCCTCATGGAAGAAGCTTTAGAGCTGTTCTGCTGAACTCAAGAGGGCAGAACAAAAAAGAACAAATTCTGGAAGCCGTGAATTTCACCTCGTTGGACATCTTCAAGCAATGTCTTGATAGATGTTTTAGCTGGGATTCTTTTTCAACTATGGATTGATTTTGTTGACAAATGAGGTGCCTTCCAATTCTAAAATGTCATAATTCATATTTGAATCTAAATGTTTCTCATTCAACATAGAAAAGAGTCTTCCAGGGGTTAACCAGACATTTGGCTGGTGATCCCTGATTTAACCTCAGACTTTTCATTTTTTATAGGTGAAGGAAGGGGGAATATGGGTTGGTTATTTCTGGAAATGTACTTAGTAACTTGATACCACATGCAAAAAGTAGCAGAAAGAACATTGGGTTCGGAGTTGGAGGAACTGGGTTTAAAACTTGACTTTATTATTTATTAGCCATGTGACCTTGTGTAGCAGCAAGCACCCCAGGGTGGCTGCCAACACAGGTTCTTAGATCTGCTTTGTTAAAGGAAAGCAACTCAAAATGGGTTAACAAGCTTACTTTAATCAGTCAAATATGTATCGTTTACCTAGTTCAGGGGAAAAAGGTCAGCACTCCGAACTTCAGAGTATACAGACAGAATTATCAAGACAGAGAAACAGATCAAGTAGACAGACAGGTTTCCAAACTGTCCAACCATTACATCCATACCAAATCAACATCTGGGTTTTTCAAAGCCAGGGGGCTCTCAACAACGGCTTCCCAGAGTTTTATCTGATCAAATCACAGAACACTTCTCAAAGCCCCAAAACAAAGCCTCAAATCAGGGTTTATATAGCCTTCTCCTAGCTCAGAGAATGTAACAACCTTCTGGACCCACTGGCCAATCAAAAAGTATCTACTGAAAAACAAGCCTCCCGCTCCAGGTGCACTTTAGCCTAGGGGCAGGGAAGATCTTAAAAATTTACATTCCCATTACATCTTGGACTTGTCATTTCTTTAGGGTCCTCATTTTCCTCCCCTAAACATGAGGGAGTCATAGTAGAGGGGTAAGGAAATAAGCATTTGTAGAACATCTGTTATATGCCAACATGGTACTAAGCACTTCAGAAATATCTCATTTGAGACTTGAAAACAGCCCTTCGAGATAGATGCTATTATTATCCCCATTTTACATTTGAGGAAACTGAGTTTAGGTGACTTGCCCAGGATCATACATCATTTACATAGTAAATGTCTCAGACCAAATTTCCGATCAAGTCATCTTGACTCTAGATTCAGTGCTCTATACCACTGATCTGTTTATAGGCAGTTTTGATGGGCTGTAAGGTCCCTTCTAGTTCTAATTTCTATGGTTCAAATCAATAAAAAACAAACATTTATTAAATGCCAATTACATGCACAGTACTTTTAGTCACTGGGGATAAAAAAAAAGGCAAAAACACAACAGTGCTTGTTCTCAAGGAGCCTACTGGAAAATCCCATGCATTTTTCTGAGCTGCATAGGAGAAGGTTCAAACCCATTCATACTTCCAAATGACAGGTATGTCAAATCCTTGTGAATAAGGATTCATCTCTACCAACCATATTAAATTTATCACTCTCTAAAGTTTCAACTAGATTTAAAATTTAACATATACTGCTATAAGGAACTAAGGTAGGTGTTGAGTGGTCTGTAAAAAACAAAGAAACAAACAAAAAATGATCTTCCTGTACCTCAAAAAATTCACAGTCTAGTGGAAGTCAAATGTTGGGAAAGCCTAGTAAACTTTCCTTGTTCATTGGATGATCAAAATATGGGAGTCAATACGATGTAGTAGGAAAGCCTTTAGATTTGAGAGATGTATGTTCTAAGCCCAGCTCTGCCACTAATTTCCTATCAACCTAGGGGTAAGCCTTTTAAACTACCTGTTTCTCAGTTTCTTTACATGTAAAATAAGGGGTTTAGACCAAAGTAAATCTAAGAGCCCTTCCAGGTTTAAATAAATATTCTATGAATTAAAACAACTATGAATGTTCAGAGTTTGAACTAGCAGGCTTCTTCCTCAATCAAAGGTACTCAGATTATCTACCATTCTAACATGGAACTGCTCTTCAACTTTGTTTCCAGCAAAGGGTACAGTTTTTGGAGAAACTGCCAAAATCCAGACTCAGTGAGACAGGAATAATTGACTAAACGGACCCATAAAATTGTAATTGACTTCCTGGAAGAACAAATTGAAAAGACTGAGGATTATGTCATTTTTTTTTATCCTTTGTGCTGCCCCAGAGCAATCCATACCAGTTTCCTTAAATATAAGCCCATAAAGAAAACAATAGATTTATTTTAGTTTTTTAGACATAATTCAATTTATGGGCACAATCCATGTTTCCAAATCGAAGCACATTGTTTGTCTTTTCCAACTGTACTGACCTATCTCATTTGTCCTCTGGGTACCATCTTTTACCATTCTTAACATGGATTAGGGGAGGCAGATACGATTAGAGGAGGCGAAAGAGTGGCCCATTATTGTACTGCAGAAGTCCTCTTGTTCATTTTGAAGGTGCACAGAAAGGAGGGTGTGAGAGTCGGGGACTAAAAGCATAACAGGACACTTGCTTTAGAAGCCAGAGTGAATTTTTGTTCCTTTTGCATTAACCACAAATGATGGACATTTTATACTACCACAAGGCATTGAAGCACCAAACAAGCAACAATTATGGGGCATACTCTCACCCATCTACCACAATGACACAACTGTATGACAATGTGTAATTAAAAAACTAAGTGAATTAATAGAACTCTGAAAAGCTCCAGACCATGGAATAGATAGATCAGTCCTGATACTGTTGTTGACAAAACCTCAGGATACTGCTTCAGGTTTTCCTGGTATCTGTCTAAAGAGCCAACATTTGAGAGGAAAAGAAGATTCTTTACTTGGAATTGTTGCTCTCCTTCCCCCTTCTCCCAGGGTGGTTTCTTTCCTCCTTTTTTATCTGTAAAGGGTGGGAATGCCATTTGCCAACATCCTAGACCCTTATTTAATTATATCATTCACATTTGCATAATGATTTAAGGTGACAAGATGTAATCCTTACAACAGCACTAGAAACCGTAGATTGTATTCAATTGTTGGAGCCACATTTTAGGAGGAATATTGATGAGTGGAAGAAAGGTGACTAGGAGAGTGAGGAAATTAGAGACCAAACCAAATTTGAAATTTGGGATGTTTAATGCAAATATAAAAGATGTAGGGGAGACATGATGTAAAGAATAGAGCACTGGACCAGGAATACAGAAGGGAGTAAATATTTATTGAGCACCAGGGAGCAAAACGGAGGAGTACTGGAACTGGAATCAGGAAGATTCATCTTCCTGAGTTCAAATCTGCCCTTAGACACTTTGTAACTGTGTAACTTTGGGTGTCACTTAACCCTGTTTGCCTCAATTTCCTCATCTGTAAAAATGAGCTAGAGAAGGAAATGTCGAATCACTCTGATACCTTTGCCAAGGAGAACCCAAAATGAGATCACAAAGAGTCAGACATAACTGATAGGACTGAACAGCAACAATGTGCCAGACACTGTGGTAAACACTTTACAAATGTTATCTTGTACAACAACCCTGGTAGGTTGTTGTTTTACAATTGAGGAAACTGAGACAACCAGATTTTAAGTGTTTTGCCCAGGACTATGAACTATTAAGAGCCCAAAGATGGGTTTAAACTCATCTCCCTGACTCCAGGCCCAGCATTCTATTCAATGAGTCAACTAGCTGCCCTAATGCCACCTAGATGTTTCAGGAAGACTTGGGCTCAAATCTCATCCCTGATATTGATCATTTTAAGACCCTAGGTAAACCACTTAAGACCTCTGAGGCTCAGTTTCCTAATTTGTAAATTGGGATATTACTAGCTAGCATTTACATAGCTCATTAAAGTTTGTTAAGGGCTTTACACATGTTATCTCATTTAATATGGTAGTATTATTCCTATTTGATGGATGGCATAGTGCCTGAGGCAGGATTTGAAATCTAGGTCTTCATGACTCCAAATTCAACACTGTATCTGTTGTACCACATAACTATCCCCATGTTTATCTCTGCACTACTTACTGAACAGCTTTGTTTTGAAGACAAAGTAAGACAATGCAAATTTTATGTGTAATTATGTATAAAATATATACATATACACATACACATACATATTGCATGTATATATGCATATACACATATATATGTAAATATAATGTGCAAATTTTATGCCACAATATAAATGTCAAATACTGTTGAAATTAAATTATTTGAAGGACTGGCATGGGACCATTATTAGAATGACTCTGCTTAGGCACAAGGCAGCTTTAGGAGCAATGGATAGAAACTGGAGAGAGTCAGGACATAAGCATATGAAATTTACAGTTGTTTAAAAGTAGAATGAGATACTTTGGGAGATGGTGGCTTTCCCTAAGTACGCATCTTCAATTGGATGTTGAATGACTCATAGTCAAGTATATTGGAGAGGCAATTTCTCTTTGATTGAGGTAAATGTCTTCTGGGGTCCCTTTCATCTCTATGATTCTATGCTTTTCATTGATGACCCCAATTGCTAGAGTCCTGTATATATGTTATGACCTGCTTCCTTTCTGGTAGAATGTAAACTCAGTGAGGGCAGGGACAGTTTCATTTTTAATCTTTGTATGTCCACTTGTTGTTGTTCAGTCATATATGACTCTTCACAACCCCTTTTGGTGTTTTCTTGGCAAAGATACTGGAATAGATTGTCATTTCTTTCTCCAGCTCATTTGATAGATAAGGAAACCGAGGAAAACAGGGTTAAATGACTTATCCAGGGTCACTCAAATAGTAAATGTATTGGGTCAATCTTGAACTCAGGTCTTCCTGATTCCAGGCCTGGATCTCTATTCACTGTGCCACTTAGCTGCCCACTGCCTCGCCAAAAGCCTGGCATTTAACTGTAGGTACTAAATAAATAGCTGTTGAAGGTTCAACAAGTGGATTTTTAAAAATCCTTACTTTATAGTTAAGGAAACTGTTTTTGTACAAGCAAAGCCAATCAAGCTAAGATTAAATGTAAACTATTAACTGGGGAAAAAAATCTTTGCAGTTCTTCTATGACAAAGGTCTTATTTTCAAGATATATAAATAAATGATTCAAATTTATAAGAATACAAGTCATTGACCACTAGATAAATAGTTTAAGGATAGTGTGGTGACAGAGTGCTGACTCTGAAGTCAGGAAGACCTGAGTTCAAATTCAGCCTCAGATACTTAACAACTGTGTGATCCTGGGCAAGTCACTTAACCTCTGTTTGCTTTAGTGTCCTCTTCTATAAATTGGGGAAAATAATAGTATTTCCCTCCCAGGGATCTGGTAAGGATAAAATGAGATATAAAGTACTTTGTAACACTTAAAGTGCTATATAAATACTAGCTATTATTATTTAAAAAATAGATTATATTCTATGAAAAACTGCTTGAATCAATATTTATTAGAGAAATGCAAATTTAAGTTATTCTGAGATTTCATCTGACAGGTATCAGATTGGAAAAGACGACAAAAAGGGGAAAACTCTAAATGCTGGAGGGGCTATGGGAAAATAGACACATTGGAAATATGCAATGAAATTTACTAAACCCTTTGACACAGCTATAAAGAAGTTAGAAAGAAGGATACATAAATATATGCGTATACATATACATAAACATAAATATTTAAGGCAACTCTTTTTTGATAGTAAAACTGGTGACTAAGGATGTCTCTAATGTGAGGAATGACTGAATAAGATGTGCTACATGAATGTAATGGGGTACTGTTGTGCTATATGAAATGAAGACATGAATTAAGACAGTGAAGTGAACAGAAACATAAGAATTTAAATGATAATACCTCTAGTAGAAATTTAAATAATCTTGAGGACTTTTGTAAACTGAAGAATAAAATACACCATGTTCCAGATGTTATGCTAAGCACTGAGAGTACAAAAGGAGTCAAAAGGCAGTGCCTGCCTTCAAAGAGTTTATATTCTAATGGGAGAGACAACATGCAAAGCAATACATACAAAGAAAGCTACATACAGGAATAGTGGGCACTGGAAATAAGAAGGATTGGGGAAGGCTTCCTATAGAAGATGGGATTTTAGTTGTGGCTTAAAGGAAGCCATAGAGGTCAGTAGTCAGAGTAAAGGGGAGAGAGTGTTCCAGGCATGGGGAACAGCCAAAGCAAAATTAAAAAAAGAAAATGAAAAGAAAATGCCTGGAAATGAAAGGAGTACCTTGTTCATGGAATAACCAGAATTTTGGTGTCACAGGATGGAACAATAAGGTGTATTAACATTGGAAAGGTAGAAAAGAGCTAGTTTACAAAGAGCCTTGAATGTTGAACAGAACAATTTGTATTTAGTCTTGAAGGGAGCCACTGAAGTTTATTGTGTAGGTGAGTGACATGATCACATCTGTGCTTTGGGAAGATCACTCTAGTGGTACCGTGTTTCCCCGATAATAAGACCTATACCAAAAATAAGCCCTCCCCTTACTGTGTAAGATTCCTCTAAAATAAGCCCTCCCCCGAAAATAAGCCCTATTGAGATTGGTACTGTAGTGAAGGTGATCCCCTGCGCTACACGCTACATTACAGTACCCTCTGTATGCACCGTCCCCCCCCGTGAAACGCACGCCGTGCTCTGAGCTGCATCCAATCAGAGCTGCAACAGTGAGCGCATCATCCTGTTCTTCCCCAGTGATTTGCTTATTGAATAAAGGTACATTTTTTTGTTCACATCTACCTGTTTATTAAAATTGCTGTCAATGTTCATTAAAATAAGCCCTCCCCTGAAAATAAGCCCTCTGGTGTTTTTCTGTCCAAAAAATTAATAAGACAGTGTCTTATTATCGGGGAAACATGGTAGCTGAACAGAGGATGGATTGGAGACCCGCTGGCAGACTATTGCAGTTGTCCAAGAGTGAGCGGATAAGCTTTGCATCAGGGGGTTGGAAGTAATAGAGGAGAGAAAGGAACACACTTGAAAGATATCACAAAGATGAAATCACCAGTCTTTGACAACAGCTTGGATATATAGGGTGAGAGATAGTGAGGAATCTAGGATGACTCTTGGCTTGTGAATCTTTGAGAGACTGGGAGGATACTGCTGCCCTTTATAGTGATAGGGAAAGTAGGAGGCTGGGAGGGTTTAGGGGGAAAAAGGAATGAGTTCGGCTTTGGTCATGTTGAATTTCAGATGTCTACTGGACATTCAGTTAGAGATGTCTGAAAGGCAGCTGGAGATATGAGATGTGGTCAACAGAGAGACTGGGGCAAGAAAGGTGGATTTGAGAATTGTCAGCTTAGAAATGGTAATTAAATTCATGACGCTTGATGACATTAATATAGAGGGAGAAAAGGGTCCAGGGTCCAATCAACACTTTGAGAACCTTAAAAATTATGATAATTCATATAGCGAGAGAAACAAAGATGAACCATACTGCCCTAGCTTCACAGAGGGAAGATATATTTAAGATATAGATGATATATCTACATCTATCTTTGCATACAGTCAGTGAGGGGATTTTTTTGGTTGACTATACATATTTGTTATAAGAAATTTGTTTTTCTTTTCTTCCTTAATATAGTAGAAAGTGGGAGGAAGAAAAAATAATTTCTGTCATTGAAAAAAATGCTTAAAAATACAGATATGGAATGTTACATACACTTTCAGATGATGTCATTGTACAGTTAGTTTGCTTAATTGTTTTTCTGTCTTACAGATATCATGGGAGGGTATGGGGGGTCATCTGGAAATATTTATAATTCAAAGACAAAATTTAAATAAAACTTAAAAATTGGAGAAAAAAATGGATTCATAAAGGGGAAATGACTTTCTTAAATTCCCATAGCTTGATCTGGGATTCAATCCAGGTTTTATAGATCTGAGTTCAGGTCTATTTTTTTCTCCCACTATACTTTGATGATTAAAGGTTTAATGGACTCTTTAGAAGGTCTTCAGCCTAGTAACTGTGTTCATCTTAATTGGACAAAAGCCACGGGGCATTCTAAGTACTCTTAAACAAGACGTCAGCAGCTGCCCCCTCTGTCAGCTAACAAGCAAAGGCTATATTAACATGGTGATCTAGACAGAGGCTGTGGTCCCAAGTGAGAAAGCTCACCCCTATAAGAACAACCTCTCGGTCAACAGTAGCCCCTCAGGGCTTCACTGTCCTGTGGCACACTGTAATAACCTCTCCTTTCATGCTTACTTTTACAAACCCAACCCAGCATCTCCCTAAGTTTCAGGTGAATGAAGCAGTTGAGATCTAGTGAAATAATTGCTGAATCTGGAGTTTGATTACCAGGTTTCAAATTCAATCTCTGCCATTTATTACCATTACCAGTGTAAACTTAGGGCAAATCTCTTAACCTCTTGAGGTATCAGTTTTCTCATCTGTAAAATGGGGGCTAGATAATCAATAGGTTTTTTTTTTCTAGCTCTAGAGCAAGTGTTTATATCTGTATGTGTGTGTGAGACACTCCCATAAAGCAGTTGATCAAGTCTATGGACCTCTTTTCAGAATAATTAACAAAAATAATTAATAATTGAAAGAAATACCAAATTTAAGCTAGAGGTTAGCAAAAAAAAAAGATATAATTTTTCTCATATATGTTTAGGGATCCCCCTGAAATATATCCTCAGATCCCCTGGGTTGGAGAGGGGGACTCTGTGCGTCCCCAGGTCATAAGAAGTCCTGCTATAGATATACAATTCAATGATCTGTTAGGGTGAATTTTCACTCTGACATTTTAGATTGCTTGTGCTACCCCGAACTACACAGTTTCCTGTGTACAACCTGTTTATTGAAATAAAACTTCCTGACCAGGCCATGTATAGCAGGGTGGCTATTGCCACTGTGAAACACCTCTGCCTTTTAGGTCCCTAACCTCTTAGACCTCAGGAAGAGGCAGCCACCAGTCAGCAACCCATCACGCTCACTGTTCACCATCTTTCTGCATTGCATCTGGGAAGTCTTCTCCCTAAGCCAAGTTTCATTGAAATCAGTGATACAAGCATCCTATTCATTGCCCAGGGCATAAGTGTGCAACGTGACATGCTACCCTGCCAAGCCTGCTTACAGAACAAAGTGCTCGTCACATAAAACCACATTATTCTTCCCGGGAAGTGGCTTTTTATGTAATATGGTGATCGATTATAGCCTAATATTTACTTGTGCATTTTGCATTTCAAATCCTACAAAGTCCTTTAAAAATAAATAATAGAAAACCTCTTTTTGTTTCATTTTGAAATTTGTCTGGTGGGGAGAAAGAGCACTAGTTGGAGAGAATTGGATTCCAGCCCTGGCTCTGCCACTAACTTGCTTGGCAATACTGCGTAAGCCACTTAAGGTTCCTGAGTCTCAGTTTCTTTAGCTGTAGAATGGAGGAGGGCTGGCATCTCAAAAAAGAAGCTCTGATTCTGGAGTTAGGGGACCTGCCTTCAAACCCTGGCTCTCATGTCTTCTATCTGGGTGATCATGAATTAGCCACTTGACCCCAAATCCCTTTGCTGTAATCAAAGAAGTCTTAGGAGGGTCTTTAGAACTATAAACCTATGATCCTATGACCTACCTCTTTCTCACTTATCTCAAAAGTAATATTATGTGAACATGAATGGTTTTCCTGAAGAACATACCTTTACTATTTCACTCAGCAATTAGTCAACAGCTTTTCTGTTTTCTGTCAATACCTTTCCAGGGCTCTGATTGTACTTTATCTTTGAATTTCCCTTATTGCTTCTCTCAGAAAAAAAAAAGTTGATTTTAAGAAAAGCTTTGTAGGTGGAAGAAGTGGGTAGAATTGCTGAAGGGAGAGATGAAAATGGATCCAAAGAAAATACTCTATGACATAGCATTAATTATATTGCAATTATTTGCTGCCTTATAAAAATCTGGATGTCTTATTGTAGCATGAAGGTGCCTCTGGATACTCAAAGTCTTGTGCCAGGGAAGTACAAGCTCTGGCAGGTACTGCCAGGCTAGAAAACCTTCCAGTATGGGCTAGGGAGCAGACTAAGTGTCTGTGTAGTTAAAGTTCAGGAGGCATTTTACTTGAAAGATGGCCTACAGATAATTTGTTTGTTTATTTGTTCCTTTTTATTTTTTCCTACAACAGCTCATGAAATCATCTACCAAAGCATGGAGAAGTTTTATATATACTATACATCTGATGGGGGGTAGTGGAGATCTATCCTGATAATATCATGGATCCCTTAATTATTAAAGCTGATATCGCACCTCCTCTACCCATTTATTAGCACCCCCTGCCTTTGTAACATATAATTCAGATCATAGAATCAATCATACATTTAGGGGCAGAAGAGACCATAGAAGATATTGACTCTTAATCTTTCATTTTACAGAAGAAATTAAAAGCCAAAGAGGGAATATAGTTATCAGCAGTAAAGTTGGACTTTGAACTCAGACCTTCTGACTCTAAATATTTTGGTAAAAAAAAAAAATTATCACCTAGTCTGGTGGACACTTGTGGTAATGAGTCTTTTGACAAAACAAGCATAATGCATTTTCTAATTGACAGAATTTCAGATACTTGAAGATAATTAGCATGTTCCCCCTGAGTCTTCTTTTCTCCAGGCAAAACATTCCTAGTGCCTTAACCTGGTTTTCAAATGGTATGGACCTGAGGATTTTGGCTTTTGAGTTGTGGGGTTAAAGAAATCATTGGATAGCTAACTGCATTGTAGCATAATGCTCTGTTGGCCATAGCTGCCTTCACACAGTTTAAGAGCTTCCAAGCATCATCTCAGGGCACTTATCCTCCCCACCCCATCTCAACCCACCTTATTTAGCTTCATTTGGGTCAAAATGAAAGGAAATTGTTAGGGATGATCAAGTATACTGACCTTTGGGGTCAGAGTTAGGCCAAGGTGAATCCTAATAAGCAAGTTTTCTGAGATGACCTGCCACAACCTCCCTTGATGAGATGATGCCTACATGGTCATGATATCCAATGCTGTGTGTACCTTTTCTTTCTTTCTTCCTCCCCTACCCCCAACCCCTAATATCCTCAGCCAGGAAAAGGATTAGTAATTAACATTCTTTGTACTCTTTCTTGCCACCTCCAGACCCAATGTCAGGGAGCCTTTAAGTATTAAAGCTGATATCCCACCTCAATCCATTTATTATCATTTTCTCTCTCTTTGAATCAGATCAAAGAACTATCCATTTAGAGTCACTCAGAGAACTTTTCTCCTTCAGGTTCACACTCTTTAGATATATCACACTATCTAGTTCTTTGTTGTTCTTCTTTACATGACCTGCTTCATTTCCCCTCCTTTCTCAAGGAATTCAGTCTCTCATTTATATTTGCTATACCTGTGGGATGGGGGTGAGGGTGGGCATCTATCTTGATAATATCATGGATTCTTTCATTATTAAGGTTGATATAGCACTTCCTCCACCCATTTATTAACACTCTCTGCCTTTGTAATATATAATTCAGATCATAGAATCAATCATACATTTAGGGACAGAAGGGCCCTTAGAAGATATTTAGTCCTAACCTCTCATTTTACAGAAGAAATTAAAAGTCAAAGAGGGAATGTAGTTGTCAGCAGCCAAGTTGGGTTTTGAACTCGGACCCTCTGACTCTAAATCTTTTGGCCAAAAAATAGTCTTCTTCTCTCTCCTCTACCCCTACCTTTAAATCCTGGCCCTCTCAAATATCCTTGCTTCTCATCAACCACCACACCTTCCTAGTTCCAGCCTAGCCACACAAAAGGAAGCTCATAGACTTGGTGTCATTATCATCCACAAGAGTTCCATTTCCTTAATGCATAATTCTGAAATTCCTCTATCTGACAAAAACCTCTTTCCTTGTCATCTCTCTCTCTGTCTGGTCTCTCCTAAATCTCACTCACAAAAATCTTACCACAACCTCCAGTCACTATATCCTTCCTTCCTTTTCCATGTCATCCATCATCCCCCAGCTCTGATTTCACTCACTTCCCTTACAAATCTTGACCTTAGTGATAACCAGTTCAATGCTACACTGTCCTTCATCCTTGAATTCCTTGAACCATTGTCCTGTTGCTGCTCATGCCTTTCCAAACTGCAGTCTTGTATCACTCCCACCATCTACCTTCTCTGCTCCTACTTTAGAGCTACTAAGCCCTGATGGATCAAATCAAACAACTGTGCTGACTTGGCCCACAGCAACATTCTATTACCCAATCTTCACTGGGCCATTGCTACTGCACAGCAATCCTAGGTTGTCCCCCCCCCCCTGCTTCTCTACAATAATTAACTTTTAGTTTAATTTTCTGAAGCATCTGTTTCAAGTCTATTCTGTTCTCAAGCCATGTATACCACCCCCTTTCTCCTCCCTCTCATCAGAGGACTTTGTATATTTCACTGAAAAAAAATTGAATCCATTGGCTGTAAACTCCCTCTTCTCCCCAGCCCCACATTTCAAATCACCTCAACATCATCCCACATTCTCTCTCTTCCTTTGTTTCAAGTTGGAGAATGAGGTGAGCATTTTCCTTGCCAATGCTAACTTCTCTATTTCTGTTCCTGATTGGATATCCTCCCATCTCCTCCAAAAGCTTATCCCTTCTATCATCCTTCCATTTCCCCAACTTTCAATTTATTTCCTGGACCCTTCCTTGCTGCCTATATATGTGTCAGATATCTTTTATCATGAAAAAAAAAATCTTCATTTGATGCTACCAGTTCCTTATTGTCTTATATCTCTCCCTTTCATAGCCAAACTGCTAGAAAAAGCTGCCTATATGCATTATCTCAATTTTCTATCCTCCCACTCACTTCTCAATCCCTTGCAATTTGGCTTCTGGCCTTGCCTAAAACTTCACCCTCCAAAATAACCAATTATATGTTTCTTGATCAGCTCCCAGGCTTTTTCTCAGATCTCATCCATCTTGACTCCTCTGCAGCATTTGATACTATAGACCATTTCTTTCTTCTGTGTATTCTATATTTCTGGTGTTTTGTTGACACTTCTCTATTGTATTTATCCTCTAGTGTGGCTAAACAGTTCTACTTAATCATATCTATATAACATCATTCATGTTCCTCCTCCTAACTGGGGGTATGTTCAAAGATCCCAAACTGGGCCCTCTTATCTTTCCTTATGGCAGAGCTGACCTAGTTGAGTGTGAGTACCTTGAGCATGCCTCTCTCTACATGACCAAACTGGACCCAGGAATCCACTGTTCTCTGCTTAGATTCTTAGGGACTGGACATGTGCCTTAACACTGATGTTTTCTCCATCCTTTTTCTCAGGGATTGACATTAATATCATGAGTCTGTGGAAAGTGTCCTGGAGTTGGAATGAGAAGACCTGAGTTAATTTCCCACCCCTGCTACCTGTGACCTTAGGAAAGTCATTTAAATTCTTTAGGTTCTAGCTGCTCTTTGGTAAAATGAGGGCATAGCCTGGATAATGTCTAAGGTCCTTCATACTCTAAATCTGCAATTCTGTGATCCTATGACCTTTGCTTGTGTGAGGGCATAAACAATCTCTTATCATTTGACTTAATACAGAATCTATAATTCTGAGCTGCCTAAGTCAAATCTCTATTCCCAATACACATTTCCTATTCCCTCTGATCTATCTATATAATGCTATCACTCCTAAACCTTAGTGGTCCTATAAGATTCTTCTAGACCCCACTGTGCCCTCTGGAACTCTTGTGGTAAGGTTAACAAACTGCCATCCATATTAGAAGTGTCTTTCCCCCAGATATTGTTTTGGATCAATTTTGTATTTCCTTGTATGTATATGTATGCCCCATCTCTATCCTCCCCCCATAGAATGTAAGCTCCTTGATGGAAGAAAGTATATTTTCTTTCTTTTTATCCCCAGTACCTAGTATAGCAACTGACAAAAAAAATACACAATAGGTGTTGTTGTTGTTTGGTTATAAAGGTGATCTCATCACCTTCCATGGATCTGATTATCATCTACATGTATGATCTTTCTACATTGATTTGTCCAGCCTTCCTATGTCTCATGAGGCCTCCTCCTAACACTCCAAATGCCTGCTGAACACCTCTACTTTTGTGTCCCATAGGGATCTCAAATTTAACAAGTCCAAAATCAAACTTGTTATGTCTCTCCCTTAGTTCACACCTCATACCCACTCCCCCAAGAAACATCAGTAGCTTCTTATTACCTCTAAAAGAAAATGCAAACTACTCTCTCTTTCAGATCAGTTACACTTACGCTCATCATATGCTCTGATTAAGTCAAATTGACTTACTCATTCATATACATTCCATCTAACACCACAGATAGCTGTCCTTCATGCCTGCAGTGCTTTCACCCTTTACATCGATGCTTACCCGCTTTTAAGGTTCAACTCAATTTATACCTCCTTAAAATACCTTCCCTGATTCTCCTATCATTATTATAGTATTATAATTATTAATAATAATCTCCTATTATTAAGTGCTCCCCCTCTACTTCAGATTTTCTTTTACATATAATGTTTATTTACTCATTGGTGACTGTGTCATATATCACTAATAAAATGTCAGCTTCTTGAGGGCAGAGGCTATTTTGCTTTTGTATCCTCAGCTCCTAGCATAGTTACTGGCTCATAGCAGGTGCTTAATAAGTGTTTAATATTTAATTGATCAATAGCCTCCCTCAGTAAGAAGGGATGCAGGATTATCTCCTCATGGTGGCTTCAGGCCATGAGACTCTTGTCTACTGTTCCTACCTCAAAATAACAATGTACCTGTTTGAAAGAAACATTTTGCTGCAATAAGAGCCCCTCTAATCTCTGAGAAGTAGCAAACATCCATTGTGGGAGGAGTGAGAGCACCAGACCCTCAGGTCATATGTCACTCCTTGGGTGTGTTCTTGGAATGTGGTTTCACTTGATTGGGATGAGGGAGGTGGCCTGTCTGGACATATTTTGTTGAAAGGCAGATATAATTTGACTAGGTGTTTCATGGGAGGAAACTATGGAATGAATGGGATAATATGCCAACTCCTGGATAATTGGAACCTTAATTTCCCAGAGTTTCCTCTTCAACTCCACTGTAGAGTTTCTGGGAAAAAAACAAAACAAAACAAAAACAATCCAAGAATGTATGGATGAGATACAAGTTGTGGCAGTTGAGTCAAATATAGGACAATGGGTGGAGATATTAAAGAAAGGGATATGTGACTCTATGTAGAAGCAGATACTATCCCTGAATGATTCTGTAGATAAAGATAACCAATCTTGAAGAAGATCATGAAACAGGTGAGACTTCTTCTGGATCATAAGCTCCACAATATGCTACCTGCCTAGAAGAGTTAGGAAGGAGCAGACATCACTATCTATATTGAAAGATTGTCTGCAGCATCCATGAAGAACAAGGCAATGGTGAACACAGTTGAACTTAATTGCTTCAGTGAACCAGAAGATGATAATCAGTATTTGGTGAACTCTTATTTAGACCCAGGACAGAATACTGATATATACATATATGATAATACAGAGAGACAGAGAGAGAGAGAGAGACAGAGAGAGAGAGAGCACAGTACTTACTATTCAACTGGGACCAAGGAAAGAAAGTTAGTCTTTATAGGAGTGGAACTTTTCCCATAGAATCATGTGAGGTAATGTAATATTGTGGACAGAATTGATATTGGAACCAGGAATGTCTGGGTTCAAGTCCCAGTTCTGACATATAATATCTACATGACCCTGGGTAAATCACCTAACGTCCAAGTGTACTTGGCTACTCTATAAAACTTCAAAAGTTGCTAACTTGCATTTATGTGGAGAGGTTACTTACTTGGGAATTCTCTATTTCCATGAAATCCCAACTCTACTCTCTATCCTATGGCAAATAGTGGGTGCTAAATAACTGTGGGGTTCTTCTAACCAGCTCCCATTTTTACAACCTAATATTTAGACTGTTAAAGTTCTCTTTTAGTATCTCATGGCCAAAGGGCTGGCAATGGGGGTAAATGGTGCCAATGTGCAACTTATCCAGTGAAGTGTTTTTGAATGCCACGTTTTTTAATGGAATTTGTAACCAACAAGAAGGCAGAATGGCATAGTACTAGATTTTGAGTCAGAAAGACCCGGGTCTAAATCCAGCCTCAGGTACTTATTAGCAGTATGAACCTGGGCAAATCATTTAATATCCCAGTCTCAGTTTCCTCATCTGTAAAATGGAGATAATGACTTTTATTAGTCATTTAGAGAAAATTAGAGTACCTACCTGACTTTATTTGTGGAGATTAACTATGTATAGGACACTTTGCATGTCTTCAAGGGTTAGAGAAATGTTAGCTATTTTTAGCTAACATTATAGGGCACAATAGTCCTGAGAGATAACTGGGCTCCTCTTGGGATCTATATCTCATCATCAAGATCCAATTTCTTTGTGAAGAAGCTATGGCCCAATGAATATATGCAGTCAAGATTGTTCCTTCTGAAAATATTTTACTACAGTGAAATGACTCATGGTCTCAGAATATTAGAGTGTAAAGGGGGCGCTCAGGATTATTGAGTCTAATCTACTCATTTTAGAGATGAGAAAACTTCAGAAAAATGAAATGACTTGCATAAAGTCATACAGAGACTTGGTGCACTATTCTAGAGAGCTGAACATTTATGGAGCACTTTAAAGTTGAAATTACTTCTCTTATTTGAACTTACCAACAATTCTTTTTTAATTATTTTTACTTTTTTTTGGAGGAGGAAGGCAGGCAATTGGGGTTGTGACTTGCCCAAGGTCACATGGCTAGTTTTTGTGTTGAGTGTCTGAGGCCAAATTTAAACTCATGTCCTCCTGACTCCAGGGCTGGTGCTCTATTCACTGTATCACCTAGCCACCCCATTTACCAAAAATTCTAAGACCTAGTTTCTAAAGATACCATTAGTCCCATTTTACAGATAAGGGGAAGAAGACTGAGAAAAGTGATGAGTGATCCATCTAGTGTCAGAGATGACATTTGAATCCCATTCTTTCTGACTCAAGGTCCTCTATTCATTAAGCTACACAAAAATACCTACAGAGTAACAATCAAGTCAACCAATCCCTCAATTAATTGAAGGCTTTCATTTTCATATGATGCACTGTATGTAAGGTTCTTGTTTTAATCTACCTCAAATAACTTTACATACCACATCAATTAAAGGGAGAGATAGAAAGGTGTGTTGCTTGTTTTTTTTCCTCTTTAAATCTGGTCATCTAACACAACGTGATGGAAAGAATAAGAAACTGTGTGGTTAATCTGGTTCCTGTGGGCATTCAGCTTTTTAAAAACGATTCAAATAGTCAGGAGAGTTATGAAATGATTTATGTCTTTTTGAGCTTTGGAGACAAGACCTGGTTGTTTGCTTATGTAACTGACCCATCTCAGTCTTGGCTACAAGTAGACGTGGTCTTCACCAGATAGGTTGTTTTGCATTCGGTAAATTGAAAGACAAGGATGGTTTCAATGTGTTCATTCTAATTTTTGAACATCTACTGTTGGTGGCTTCAGAGATAAAAAAGATGATGATGGTAGAGGTAGAACTGCTATGCTCTCATCAAACTTTAAGGAGGAATTTCTCCAGAATCTGGAACAAGTAGCATCTATAGGTAGTCTAAGGTCTCAAAATTCTTGATCTCCCAGTATGCAGGGAAAACTAATATGTACAATGCTTGACATTTCATTAAAACTCATGCCTGAATTTGACCTGAAAGCATCTTATACAGACTGGCCCCACCTTTCAAATACCTTTATAAGGTGCAGTTTACCTTTTCTTTTCAAGTACCTAACTAAAGCATTTATTCCTCTCAAAACATTTGAAAATCTCATTTTCGTTCAAAGGGAAAATACACACATTTCTGAGAAATCTCCTTGGGTCTCCTTTGGCCACTTGACTTGCTCTGTGTTGCTGATGATGGGAATAATACCGCCATGTGTGTACAGGGGTGGGATGTCTGTGGTGCAGAAAGGAAATGCTTCCCCAAACATTCTTCCTTGGCCCTCCTTGCTTGAGTACATAGACAGAACCACTTTTTCTTATCCCCTAGGGCTTTTACAGGCAATAAGTTCAACTGCTCAAATGATAAAAGAAGGCAATTGACAAAAATATAACATGATTTAGCGGCATTTTTTTTCTTGGAATGAAAGTAATCAGTCAGGTAATTCTGCTTTGTTGAAAAAAAAAAGATGGGGTCACTGTTTAAGATGCTAATGTGTGTCCCTTATTAAACGCTGCTTCTGATTAAGCAAACTTTCTACCCTAAAGAAGGAAATCAATTTTCTGCTTAAGAGACTATCAATAAAATCCCTGTGATTAGTGAGATTGCAGTTAATTATTAAGTTGCCACTACAATTATATGGTTATAATGGTAAAGGTCTTTCTTTTCTAAATAATGCCCCATCACCTATTGGCTTAGTGAAATCTTAGAGTATTGGTGTTCTCACCAGTCATAATTCAAACACTGTAATCAGAGGATTATGAGATGCTTCAGGGAATGGGTTCCTGTGGGTAAGCAGGAACCTCTAATGTCAAGGACATTCCATGCCCTGTGGGTGTGACATCAAAGTCAGAGTTCAATTTTCAATAGTTTTCAGGAAGTCTTGGAATCAGAACCAAAAAAAAATATCCAACTAGTCTTGATGAAGAGAACTGGGAGAGGTGTGGATGGGAAAGAAGGACGACAAAAGGGAGGGGGAGGAGAGACACACAGAACTTGGAGGTGTTTGAGGAAGAGAGTTTATACAACTCCAAACTCTGAGGGTTGGCTAAGCATAGTTCCACCATTTAACCTCTGATCCAAAAGTTATCAAGCTAGATCCTTTAACGAAGTGGCTGATTTCTCTCATAAACACACACATGCACACACACATACATACATACATATATACCTTAACACACACACTTACCAACATATATAGCATATATGTGTGTTTATATGGGCACATATAAATATAAGTATATACATATGACATACATGTATAACAAGCTCATTACATTATGGATATTCTTTAGAAGTTGTTTTGCCCATTTGTTTTTTGTTTTTGTTTTTTGGTATTTTTTTTTTTAAGCAAACCTCCACTGAAGTTCTAACATGATAATTCATTGGAGTGTAGTGATAGCTTTGGGTTTTTGAAGTCTATATAAGGCCATATAAAGAAAGAACAAGTTTCAGGTGTTCCTACCTACATGGAATGGTATCACTGGGCATGAGACTGATGCTTCATTGACTTCCTGTAGCTTTTGAATCAACTTTTGAACTTTCTATATAAGTGTTCACTGGCTTATCATTAGAAAGTAGGTAAAAGTGATTTTTTTTAAGGTATAACAACTCACAAAGACTGTCAGCTAGGGTTTGTAATCCTATTTGCTGGAGTTAATAATAATGCCTGGAGCATCATGTATTAAATATTTGCCTAAAATAATAATGGTAATGAGGGCGGTTAGGTGGCGCAGTGAAAAGAGCACTGGCTCTGGAGTCAGGAGGACCTGGGTTCAAATCCGGCCTCAGACAACACAAAAACTAGCTGTGTGACCTTGGGCAAGTCACTTAACCCCAATTGCCCTATTTCCCTTCTCCAAAAAGCAAAAAAAAATGGTAATAACACTGATGATAATAATAAAATTACAACTTATTATAACCCCTCATTAATATCTCAATAGCCCCTTAAGTTTCTCATTTGATTCTTACGTTAACCTTCGAAGGCAGGTGCCATTATTATTCCCATTGTTCAGATGAAGAAACAAAAGTCGCCAGAAGTTGTGGCTAGACCATGGTCACACAACTGGTATCTGAGGCTAGATTGGAACTCAAATCTTCTTGATTCCAGGTCCAGCAATCTATCCATTTTTTCCACCTAGATGCTTCCATAATAATTCACATATATATATATATATATATATAGTTCTTTAAAACTTAAAGAGTAACACATATATCAGACCTGCACAACATTGTGGGCTTCTTCCAGCTTGTGGGCCACCAAAGGATTTTAGGCAGCCTGTGAAAAAGCAGATCCTTTAGCAAAACTGATTATGAGAAGTTCCTTTAGGCAGGCCTGCGCAGCATACTGCCTGCATGGCCTGCCAAAGCATTTCAGGCAGCCTCTGAAAAATGTGAAGTCTGACATCCAGAGAAAGAAATGTAGAGTCTGAATGCAGATCGAAGCAAACTATTTGCTCTTTTTTTTGGTTTTGTTTTGTTTTTTCTTTCTCATGGCTCCTCCATTTTCTCTATTTCTTCTATACAATATAACTAAGGTAAAAATATGGTTAATAAGAATGTATATGTAGAGCCCATATCAAAGGGCATGCTTTCTTGGGGAGTGGAGAAGGGAGAGAGGTGGAGAAAATTTAATACTTGTGGAAGTGAATGTTGAAACTAAAAATTAATTAATTTGTTAAAAAATGAAGAAAAAGAAAAATGTAGAGGATGTAAAAGATATGTATAACATCTGGCCCAAGGGCCTCTTTGGCATGCCAAAAGCACAGGGCTATATGTTGTGCAGACATGATATATTGATATAGATATAAATATATATATATATATATATATATTTAATTATTTATTGGGTGATCACAACCCATTTGAAATAGGTGCTATCATTATCACCATTTTACAGATAAGAAACTGAGGCTAAGAAGGCATATGACTGGTCTCATTATTAGTAAATGTCTGAGTTTCACAATCAGTAAATATCTGGGGCTGAATTTGAATTCATATTTCCTAACTTCAAATTTCCCTGACAGCAGTATATGCTCAAAGCTACCTAGCAGTTATACCTAAAATGGTTTGATAGGTTTGATCACCAACACTTTCTTTTATTCATTCATTCATCCATTATTTATTTATTTATTTACTTTTAGTTTACAACATTCACATGTTGTAAAAAATTCACAAGTTCCACAAGCTTTTGAGTTCCAAATTTTCTCCCTCTCCCTCTCCTCCTCCCTCTCCCTCTCCTCCTCCCTCTCCCTCTCCTCCTCCCTCTCCCACAAAGAAGGCATGCAATCTGATATAAGTTCTACAAATAACTTCACATTAAACATTAGCCAAATTGTGAAGAAGGATTATAACCAATAGAGTGAACAATGAGAAAGAAGGAATGAAACAAAACAAAACACAAAATAGATAGCAAGTAGTCTGTTTCAATTTGCATTCAGACTTTGTAATTCTTTCTCTGGATGTGGATGACCTTTTCTATCATGAGTCTTCTGGAATTGTCTTATAACCTTGCATTGCTGAGAGGACCCCAGTCTATCAAAGTTAGTTGTCACAGATATGATTTTTCTGTAATTATGTACAAAGTTCTACTGATTCTGCTCATCTCACTCAGCATCAGTTTATATAAGCCTCTCCAAGTTATTATGAAGTTTGTCTGCTCCTCCTCTCTTATAGCACAATAGTATCCCATTATATTCATATACCACAGCTTGTATAGCCATTCCTCAATTGATGGGCATCTCCTTGATTTTCAATTCTTTGCCATCACAAAAAGATGCTATAAATATTTTTGTACATACAAGTTCTTTTCCTACTTCTATGATTTCTTTGGGATATAGTCCTAGAAATGTTATTACTGGGTCAAAGGCTATGCACTTTTTTATAGCCCTTTGGGCATAACTCCAAATTGCTCTCCAGAATGGTTAGATCAGTTCACAACTTGACCAACAATGCATTAGTGTTCCACTGTTTCCACATCCTCTCTAGCATTTATCATTTTCCTGTTTTGTCATCTTAGCCAATCTGATTGGCAACACTTTTTTTCAGGCAAAGTTAGTCATGGGTGATTCAGAATTGTCAGAAAATCAAATTTACTCTCAAAAATGAAGTCTTACTACCACTGAAGATATTCACAGTAGGCCAGAGGCTCTGAAGAAGAGTTATAAAACTCTTTTGAGACCTGGAAGATCTGGATGACAAATCTTATTTTAATGTATGATTTGGGGAATATGTGTGGTAAAACCAGACTTCTCTCTCAGGGTGACACATTGGAAATCACCAAGAAGAGGATGAATGTCTTGCTAGAGTGGATAGATGGGGCCTTTGCTAGGAGAGACTCCTTAAGTAGTCATACTGATTCTCCAAGTCTATATTTGTTCTTGTTGACCAGACATTTTTCAGTTCTGTTAAATTCTTTGTGACCTTATTTGATGTTTTCTTGGCAAAGATACTGAAATGGTTTGCCATTTCCTTTTTCGGCTCATTTTACATATGAGGAAACTGAGGCAAACAGGTTTAAGTAACTTGCCCAGGGTCACATAGCTAGTAGGTGACTGAGGATGGATTTGAACTCAGGAAGATGAGTGTTCCTATATCCAGGCCAAATACTTCATTCACTGTGCCACTGTAATGTTAATGTGAGCTGAAGAACTTCCCTGCCCATTAATAGGCCACCTGTGGAGTCTAACAAGAGAACTTTGATTAGGGGAGGCTTGTTTTTCAGGAAGTCCCCCACCTTTTGTTACTTTATAATTAGGCAGTGGGTCAGGAGGGTTGTGATGCCCTCTGACCCTGAAAGTGTATATGTATACACTGAGATTAGCATTTTGCTTTGGGGTTCACTCATTGGAAGAGGATTCAGCCAGATGAAACTCTGGGTAGCCATTAAGGAGCACTCCCTGGCTTTTAAACCCAGATGATGGTGTTTCTCTGGTTACTATGTAATGGTCAGAAAGTTGGATCTGTGTGTTGATCTGTGATGTATGTGTTATTTGGTCACACAGAAGCCCTGTCTGTTGTTTTTTTGCTATTATTTCTGCTTGTAATTTCTGTTTGTATTTCCCCTGAAGTTCAGGGTGCTGACTTTTCCCCCTGAATTAAGTAAAATGATATATATGTTTGACTAAAGTAAGACTGTTAACTCCTTTTGAGTTGCTTTCCTTTAGAAAAGCAGATCAAAGAACCTGTGCTAGCAGCCATCCTGGGTATGTTGGGGTGCTTGCTGTTATAGCCACCTAGGATATTCATTAGTAGGGGGTAAGTAGCATGTAGAGATACCATATATTTCTTTATTTTTGTTACCTCTCTTCCACTCCAACTCTCATATTATGACTAGTCTCCATAAGGATGCTTGTGTCTCGTTCTAAAACTTAAAATCTTAAATGTCTTTCTGTTGTAACTTATTCAGTGTATTATCTTCACCTTATACAGAATGAGTATGCCAGAGATAAAGGAACACTAAGAAGTTTTAATATTGTACTTTGGAACTTATATGAGCAAAAGACTAGTGAAATCATGACTATTACAACTCATAGGATCAAGAAGTTCCTATTTGGAAGTTATTGTCCAGGGTGCTCTGGCATTAAATAGGTGGTGGGATTCATAGACTGGATTTGAATAATTTGTTTTGAAATAAAATCCCTTCACAATTTCCTTACTTATAATTCCACATTGCTAATTGTTGATCACAACCAAAACCAAAATATTTTACTGTCTGTCAGAGACAATCAGTGAAGGCATGGCTATATGCTGCTGATTCTATATAAGGATTTGAAGGATGATGAGGGTGGCCTACAAAGCCTAGAAAGTCAAGAGTGGGCTTTGACAGAGAAAATAGTGATGGAGGAAGCTGACTGAGAACAGAGATGAAGGCAAGAACAGAGTGGAAATGAGTCATTTTGTAGAGAAATCTAGATAATTGCCCAGTCATTTTGCCTTGGTATCACTACCACAGTGCCTGACCCATAGTAGGTACTTAACAAATACTTATTAATTTGACATAAATTTACATGAGTTAATTGGGTCACATTTAAAGTTAAGGAGGTAGGGTTATAGGGTGATGCTTTGGGAGGGTGTAAGGGTTATGGGATTTAAAGATCTTCCATGCCCCGTTGGACTTGCTGACATAGCAGGAAGGGGCGGAGCAAGAGGAAGCGGAAGCCAAGCTAGCGTTCCTGCGGTGGCTGGCGGTGGTGGCAACAGCGGCGGCAGCAGCAGAGGCAGTGGCAGCACGAAGCCCTTTTTGAGTTAGGACTGCTAAGGACTTTCTGCTAAGGACTCCTGCTGAGGACT
>NW_027186473.1:53160575-53160890 GCF_028583685.1 Petaurus breviceps papuanus
ATATTTGTAATCTCTATAGGCATTGTGAATATGGCATTGCTGATACAGAGGGGGCTAATAATAATAATAATAATAATAGTGTCTTCTACCTCATATTCCAGAAACCATCTCTAGATGTTGCTATCTCCTCTCAGTCCATCATCCCTTCTTCTTCCCCAAGAGTCTTGCCCTGGAGACCACCCTGGATTTCTGATAGGTAAGCCCTCCCTTTATCTTGCCATGATCCAGGCCTCTATCTCACTTCCTAGAAATAAGGTCCCCCCCTCCTTTCCTTCCTTCCTTCCTTCCTTCCTTCCTTCCTTCCTTCCTTCCTTC
>NW_027186473.1:53160900-53268865 GCF_028583685.1 Petaurus breviceps papuanus
CTTCCTTCCTTCCTTCCTTCCTTCCTTCCTTCCTTCCTTCCTTCCTTTTTACTTTTACTTCTTTCATTCATTTCACTTCCTTCTACTGTGAGGTTTAATAGTCTAGTGCAGGAGTGGGGAACCTGCTGCCTTGAGGTCACAGATTTGTTCTGTGAAGTTTGAATTCAGTCAGGGCCACAGGTGAACACCTCTGGTCTAGTGGGTGCATTTCATTGCATTTTTCTTAGTTGCCCATTCTTTTCACCATTCTCTTGGAGTGGTTTTCTTTACTATTCCTCATTCCAGCCTCCTTCCCACTGGATGGTCCCAAAGTTACCTTCTCTTGGAAAATGGGCTAAAGAATTTTGCCACCATTTGATCCAACATGTGTCTACCATTACAGGTGAGATTCATAAGTCGTCTTCTGTCAAGAGTCTTGAAAGCAGAAGTAGGGTAGAGAAGGGGCGAAGGACATTTATTGCTGTTAAGATGATCTAAGACGGTGCCTAAAACTTACATCCCATCCCTAAAAAATTTTTCAGATCTAATTAGGCAATCTAAAACATGGTATGTGCCTTTTCCAAAGAACAGGCTGAGTCTTACTTGCCTTTGCAGAGTAAAATGAATATGAATTAGAAATTATCTCTGGGGAGTCAAGATGGCAGAGTAGAAGCAGGACCTCCCCACTGCCCCGGCTTTCACCTTCCCCAATCCATGTAAAAAGGGGACTCTAAACAAACTCTAGAGCTGCAGAACTGACAAAATGACAGGGAGAAGCTAACTTCCCGCTGAGGACAGCCCGGCAGGCTGGCAGGTTTTGGCCAATGCAGCACTCTGGGAGCAGAGCCTAGCCCCACAACAAGGCTTTAGCCCCGGGGGTGAGTCTGACCAGCCACCAGCCAGAGAAACTCCAGATCAGCAGCAGCTGTGGCCGTTTCCAGATTTATCAACACATAGATGCAAAGGACAAAGTGAGAGGTCAGTGCAGTCTTGACTTTGGGACCAAGTAAGTGGGAATGAGTGGCTTTTGCCCCCGGGGCAAAAAGCTGCTGAGACCCAGCACAGCCAGGCAGCGCCATGTGGAAGCTTCAGCTACTGGCCTACAGAGTGTAGGGAGACTAAGCACCAATCTGAGGGGTACCAGTCTGAGGGGTAATCACTCTTGCTTTAACCTTCTTGGATCTGGATTACAGTCTAGGGTGGAGGTCCTGGGGTGTGTGTCCAGCTTGCCAGAGTGTGTGGAGACCTCAAAGAGGGCACCCATCTAATACCTCCAGCAGCAGAGAAAACCCCAGCGTTTGGGATGAAAGCTCCCCTGTCTGGTGGCAGAGTCCTACTGTGGCAAAAAGCCCAGGGGTCAACTGACTGAGGGGCGACATGACCAGGCAAAGGAACCAAAGCAGATAGAAGATTTCAACATTAGACTCCTATTTTGGGGACAAAAAGGAGCAAAGCATGGAACAGGAGGAAGACAGTGAAGTCAGAACTCCTGCACCAAAATCTTCAAAGGAAAATACAAGCTGGTTACAGGCCATAGAGGACCTTAAGAAGCAGATAAGAGAAGGGGAGGAAAAATTGGGAAAAGAAATGAGAACGATGCAAGAAAATTATGAAATGAGAGTAAACAGCCTGACAGAGGAAAATAACACCTTAAAAAACAGACTGACTCAAATGGCAAAGGAGGCTCAAAAAGGCAATGAGGAGAAGAATGACTTAAAAAGCCAAATTTGCCAGATGGAAAAAGAATCTCAAAAGCGCAATAAGGAGAATCATTCCTTCAGAATTAGATTGGAGCAAATGGAAGCTAATGACTTTATGAGAAATCAAGATGCTGTTAAACAGATCCAAACAAATGAAAGAATAGAAGGCAATATCTCATGAGGAAAACCACTGGCCTGGAAAATAGATCCAGGAGAGATAATTTTAAAATTATTGGACTACCTGAAAGCCATAATCAAAGTTAGAACCTAGAAATCATGAGAAGGTAAACAGGGAAAAGAAATCATAAGGAACTTATCAAAGTTTAACTATTAACATTTATTCATGGAAAAACAATAATTGTAACTTATGAAACTTTTCTCAGTAGTTGAAAGGAATAGAAATTATATATATATATATATATATATATATGTGTGTGTGTGTGTGTGTGTGTGTGTCTATATATGAGGTTATATGGGCATATGAATACATATGTGAATGTGTGTATATATGCTTACAGATATACATAGATAGAGGGCACAGGACCAATTTAACGGGAAGGAGTGATACTTAAAAGGTGAAATTAAGAGGTGAGAGAAGAATATAATGAGAGGAGATGGGGAGAGACAGAATGGGGTAAACTATCTCATATAGAAGAGGCAAGGGAAAATGGTTACAATGGAGGGGAAGAAAAGGAAGGTAAAAAGGAATGGGTCAAGCTTATTCTCATTGTATTTGGCTTGGGGAGGGAATGAAATACACATTAAATAGGGCATCTCACCCTCCAGGAGAGTAGGGGGGGAAGGGGATCAGAGGGAAAATAATGGAAGGGGATCAGAGGGCAGATGATGGAAGGGGGACAGGGGGGGGGGGGGGGGGAGGGAAGTTGGAAGCACCCACTTTTGAAAAGGGATGGGATCAAAGTAGAGAATAGAACAAGTGGGAGGTGCGATAGGAGGGAGGGAAATGTAGTCAGTTTTTTACAATATATCTACTATGTTAATTTTTTGCATTAGCCACACATGTACAACCTATACTGAACTGCTTATCTTCCCAGTAAGGGTGGGTGACAAAGGAGAAAGGGAATGAATCTGAAATTCAAAGTTTTAAAATCAAATATTCAAATACATATATATATATATATATATATATATATATATATACTATTATTAATAGTATTTTACATGTAATTGGGAAATAAGATATACAGGCACTGGGGCATAGAGATCCACTGGAAAAGTTGAAAGGGGTATGGGAGAAAATATGGGACAGAGCAGATTGTAGGAGGGAATATCCTGTGGGACTACTATTTTGGGGTGGTGGGTAGGGGAAAAATGGGGAGAAAATTTGTAAGTCAAAATCTGGCAGAAATGAATGATGTAAATCAGAAGTTAATAAAGCCTTTGAAAAATAAAAAAATAAGAGAAAAAGAAATTATTTCTGTTGGAGTTTGAGATTTTCTTCTAAATGCTGTGATGGAAAGTTAAATTCCATTAATGACTGCTATTACAATCATCCAGTCAATAAATCAATAAGTATTTATTAAGCTCTTACTGTATATCAATCTGGGAATAGAAAGGGAAAAAAAAGTCACTGCCTTTAAAGAGCTTGCATTTTTATCGGGGGAGATAAAGTACCTATTAATCATTACAAGAACAATAAAATCTTCTATCTCATGTTCCAGAAACCATCTCCAGATTGTGCTATCTCCTCCCTGGCCATGGTCCCTACCTCTTCTCCAAGATACCTGAACTCTGCCCAGGGGAGCACCCTGAGTTTCTGATAAATAAGCCCTCACTTTATCCTGCAGGATCCCGGCTTCTATTTCACTTAGTAGGGATAAGATTTAAATGATGCCATCGCACATTATTCAACTTTCCTTTCTTCCTTCCTTCCTTCCTTCCTTCCTTCCTTCCTTCCTTCCTTCCTTCCTTCCTTCCTTCCTTCCTTCCTTCCTTCCTTCCTTCCTTCCTTCTTTTCTTCCCTTTCCTTTTTTCCCATTCATTTCCTTCCTTTCATTCCTTCCTTCTTTCTTTTTTACTTCCTTCCTTCCTTCATGAATATATATGTATATATGGATGCATGCACGTATGTATATATGCATGTATACATAGCTGAAGAAACCTTAGAAGTCACCTAGTCCAACACCTGCATTTTTTAGAGTTGGAAATGAATCCAAGAGAGAGGAAGTGACTTACCTGAGGTCAGATGGGTAGGAGTTGCAGATCCGACATTCAGTTCCCAGTCTTCTGATGCTACTCACTTTGTCACGTTGCCCTTTCAATAAAGTTATTATTTATTGATGTGAATTGTAGTTACCTGTGGACAATTCAATTCAGTAAATTTGCTCCTCCTTTCTTTCCCTGGCCATAAGGTGCTTTCTGAAGTGCAGGAACTTAATATATGTTGATAGTCTGGAGGTGGTGTTAATAGGGCTAGTCTGGAGTCAGAAGAGGCCTGAGTTGGAATCTTTCCTATAAAGCATACTGGCTATGTGACTCTGGACCAATACATAACTTCTCTTAACACAAGTTAACTCATCTGTAAAATGGGAATATTAACACCTATAGCTCTAATCTCCTAGGTCTGTGATCAGAGTCAAATGAGATGCTGGGCAGATAGGCATTTTTTTCAAAATTTAAAACAGTATATAAGTGTCATATATTAATGTCATTTTTGAAAAGAAAATACAAATGGCACAAATATAGAAATGCTTGGTTCATGTTCCATGTATCTTATTGTATCTAGTAACATCTTAATATTCATAATACATGCTTCAGTGCATCTGTGATCTTATTTATACTTTCTCCTGTGGTAAGGTCTGGGCAACACAAGTCAAACAACAGGCATTTATTAAGCTCCTAATGTGTTCCAGGCACCATGCTAAGCATTAAGACAAAAATGATACCTGCTCTCAGGCAGATCACAGTGTAATGTGGGAGGCTACCTTCCAAAGCCTTAGAGAGAAGGTCCCGGAGTTTTAGTTTGGACCTGAAGGGTGCCAGGAAAGCCAGGAGGTAGAGATGGAGAGGGAGAGTGGGTTGTATGGGTATAGGAGCTAGTCAGCAAAAATACAGAGAGTAGGGAGATGGAGTGTTTTATTTGCAGCAAGGCGATGTCACTGGATCAGAGTGCAGTGTGTGTGTGTGTGTGTGCGTGTGCGTGTGCGCTAGGGATAGATTATGAAGGACTTTGAAAGCTAAAGAAAAAAAAGGTTTTCTATTTGATCCTGAAAGTAATAGGGAACCATTGCAGTTTTGAATAGAAAGGCTGCCTAATTCAACCTGCAAACAGAGTCAATTATTTTAGCTGAGTGGATGATGGACTGGAGTGGAGGGGTAATCACAACCATCCAATACACTGTCCCATCCTATGAAATTCTTGTTCATGTCCTCTCATAAATCCCCCATCAACATTCTGGAGGCACTACAGGCCTACGAGTAATGGACATGGGCTGTTTAATGGGTGTTCCTCCATTCTACCACATGACTAGACCAATTCCTTTTCTTATCACACATTTCCTGGATGCATTACAAACTCTTTCTTGAATGTAGACCATCTTTAGTGATAATGGTTCAACTTTGGATGTCTCCCACACATCTCTCAGTTGCAGTTGGGTAAAAATAATTCTGATTCTTCCAAAATTATGATATTCTGTATTTTATACCCACATAGCAAAACTAGAAAATACTAATTTTTTTCAAAAGATGGGCTTTTTACTTTGTACCTGAGAGCAATTTGGAATTATGCTGCACAATTTCCCAAATGCAATACAGCCTGTTCTCTTCCTCTGATTCAATTCTGGACCCAGTTCGTTGTCCATCTGCCTTGCCTAAGATACGTACTAATGGATCAACTCCATAAACAACTTATATACGCGCATGTCTCTTTGAGCAACAGTTATCCATTCTGTCTTTCCTATGGGGATTGATAAGCTACATCCTTTTGAGTGGTCAAGGATATCATTGAATGCATCCTATTATTATTCTGGGGACTTGATGAAATCAACACAGTATCCTTTGGAGCACCTTACCATATTAGGGGAATCCCTTTTCCATTTGAACTCTGCAGGATACTTTCCAGAACACTGGTGAACACTCTGCCCTTTACTTTCCTTGACACTAATGACTAGAGGATAGTTGAACAAATTTAACCCTGTGAAATCTTGTCTTATCTTAACATATTCATAGAAGACACAATGGCAGAAGAGAGAACCTTTAAGATGGCATTTTGCTTTACTAATTCAAATTTCTTTTAAAAGATCAGCAAACAGTCAACAGTCATCTCCCATATTCTCTACACTTATCAGCCAATTTATTCAGTATATAATGTGCTATCAGATTTGTTGTGATGCCTGTCTAGTGAGTTATTGTATAATTAGCAGCAGGGTCAAGTTGTACAGCAAGTGTTCCGGGTTTCTTTTCCTAACTCTTTCGCACACACTGAATCTATTCCGTGTTTCATATCTCTTACCCTCGGTTGCTTGAGTTTTTGTAGACTCACCCAAGTTTGTCTAATGCTATGCATCACAGGGAAACCCATTAAATGCCATGGACCCCTTTTAGTGCAGATCTGATTATTTTGCAGTTAACAGTGCATCTTGGGAACCCAGAATTTAAATTCATACAACTGGATCCTGTTTGTAAGTTATGACACTAGGTTAGGGCATTACATACCAAGTCATGGTTCTCTATGGCAGAGGACATTCACCTTGTTGAGAAATGGAATTTTCTGAGTCCCATTGCTATGTGAACCCTCTTTTGAGTTGGAATTCTAGATCATTCAAGGTTATAAGCAGCCCCAAGAATTTTGAGTGCTTCTCCATACCTACTTCAATCAACATTAAGTATTAAGTGCTTACCCTATGCCAAGTAGTGGGCTAAGTACTCTGTCCTCAAAGAAAGGTGGGGAGGGGAAAGCCCATTGTCACTGCTCTCAAGGAACATGCATTTTACTGGAGAGCCATCATGAAATTGTTTGGGTTTTGATGGTTCAGAATAAGTGTAAACAGCAGCTGTTTCTACTCTGGCCAGAAACTCTGAGGGTCTTCCCCCCTCTCAGATTGTTTCTTTTGTGAAGGCAAACCAGTCCATCTTTTGCCTCAGTTCTTACCTAGTCTTTAATTACTGAATGGATGTTGCTTCTTACAAACTGAGATCTGGGACAGAACTTAGCTTGAAAAGGCCATGGTTTCCCATTGCATCTGGGGCCATTGCCAGCCATCTTCACCTGTGTCTTGCCACTGACCCCAGTGACTCTGGGGTTGAGAGTGAGGCTGATGACTTTGCACAGCTCTGCCTCACTTACATCGAATTCACTTGCCAGTCAAGACATCACCCTCCTTATGTCATTGGTTCTCTTCGAGAATGGAAAAACAACAATATTTTATGACCACAAAGAGGAAGGAAAGTTCATCTAGCCCATGATTTCTTAAAGACTTCAGACATTACTAGGGAAGCATTGTCTTAGAGAACTTTTTCTTTCAAACTTTTTCAATGGAGTTCAACCTAAAATTGTCACAAATGAGTAGAGGTACGAGCACTTCAATGGTTCCAATTATTCATGTGTTCACTCAACATATGTTTATCAAAATTACCATGTTCAAGGTGCTATTCTAGGTGCTGGCAATACAAATCTAAAAACAAGACAGTCTTTGACCCCAGAGCTTCCTGTCTACTAGGAAGATATAATGTATACATAGATAAGTATAAAATTCATATGAAGAAAATACAGAACCATAGGGGCAGGCTTTAAAGATTAGAAAAGTCCTCATGTGGGAGGAGACACTGGAACTGAGACTTAAAGAGAGTTAGGGATGCAAACAGGGAAAGCAAGGCAGGAAAATATTCTAGTTGTGGGGCACAGTCTTTGCAAATGCATGCCAGTGAATGTAATGGGAATGTAAATTTTTAAGATCTCCCCTGCCCCTAGGCTAAAGTGCACCTGGAGCCTGGGGTAGGAGGCTTGTTTTTCAGTAGATACTTTTTGATTGGCCAGTGGGTCCAGAAGGTTGTTACATTCTCTGAGCCAGGAGAAGGCTATATAAACCCTGATTTGAGGCTTTTGTTTTGGGGCTTACTTTGAGAAGTGTTCTGTGATTTGATCAGATGAAACTCTGGGAAGCCATTGTTGAGAGCCCCCCCGGCTTTGAAAAACCCAGATGTTGATTTGGTATGTATGTAATGGTTGGACAATTTGGAAATCTGTCTACTTGATCTGTTTCTCTGTCTTGATAATTCTGTCTGTATATTCTGAAGTTCGGGGTGCTGACCTTTTTTCCCTGAACTAGGTAAATGATACATGTTTGACTGATTAAAGTAAGCTTGTTAACCCATTTTGAGTTGCTTTCCTTTAACAAAGCAGATCTAAGAACCTCTGTTGGCAGCCACCCTGGGGACGCTGGGGTGCTTGCTGATACAGTGAGAGAGGGAATATTGTCTGCCAGAAATATAGTAACTTTGCCTGGAATGTTGTGTGCATGAGATTTGTGTTCCTTCATTTGTGAAGAGGACTTTTTGAAGAGGGCATCAGGGAAATGATGCCATGCCTTGCAGTTGACTTGGATTTGAGAGAGGGTGGGAGGACTGTGCAAGGTCACCAGCCTCACTTTCTCCTCCAGTCATCTGGGCTCAGTGGTCAGATATTCATCAGGAAGACTGGAGATGGCCCAGAGGAAGTAATATAAAAGAAACCTGGAAAGGCAAACTAGATATAGAATGTGAAGGATATGACTTGGTGCAGTTGCTACTGAAAAATGTTGACCAGAAGGACTAAAACATAACTTGCAGTCAAAGGGCAAGTGAGCATTTTTTTTTCAGGTGTGTCCAACTGACCCATAGTCCAGTGTGGACAAGCTAATAGCCCCATCTTTAAAATAAGGAATCATTTGTTTTAGTTCTGAAGCCAAACTGGAATTAAAATGTGCACAAGCCATTGCTTAATCACTGTCATTTAAGGAAATAGGAGAAAGCTAGATGTTGTGTTTCCAGAGAGACGAGGATTGAATTTTTATTTCAGTTTGGTGCTTGAGCTCATTGCTACCATGGCTTTCCCAGCTTTATCACAACATGGTGTCTGGGGGTGGGACAACCTGTATCAAGCAGGCATGTGAGTGCAATGCTTCTTTCTGCTCCCCTGGAGTTTGTTGTAAGTGGGTTTCTTTTCTGATCAGCAGCACCAATCGATATTCATTGAGTGCACTCCAGGTGCCTGGCATTGCATGATGCCCTTTTATTGGAGGTAGTTGTTCTGGGTGCCTTTGCTTCAATTAGAGAGAGAAGTAGGGAGGGAGGGAGAGAGACAGACAGACAACAGACACCGAGGGAGACAGAGACACAGAGAGAGAGAGAGGAGAGACAGAGAAAGAGAGAGAGAGAGAGAGAGAGAGAGAGAGAGAGAGAGAGAGAGAGAGACAGACAGACAGACAGACAGATAGACAGACAGAGAGACACAGAGACACAGAGATACAGAGACAGAGACAGAGACAGAGGAGAGAGACAGTCAGAGATCTACACTATTTTTTTTACAAACCATAAATAAATGTAGTTGAGTGTCTCTCTTCTTAGTCTTCTCAATTGGGAGAGAAAAAGCATCACCAAAATACCCTATTTCTACTTCACCAGTTACAGATGGCATCCCTACTGGAATTCATTATTTTTTCTTTTAAAAAAAGTTTTTGATTTTTTTTCTCTCATTTCCTAATGACTCTCCCAACACCAAGAGATTCGTCTCGTATAACTAAGAAGTACAATTAAGCAAAACAAAATGCATTGATCCTTTCTGATGATCATCCTATAGCTCTAACCTACCATCTCCCTGTCAAGTTTAGGAAAGCATCAACAATACACTGAATTCATTAGTCACTGTGTTACTCAGAGTTATAACAATAGCTCAAATTTATTATAGTGTTTTCAAGTTTACAAAGCACTTCACAAATGTTGTCATTTGATTTGATCCTTCCAACAATCTTGTGAGGCAGGTGCCATTATTATTTTACAGGTGAGAAAACTGAGCCAGGCAGAGATTAAGTTACTTGCCCAGGGTCACACAACTAGTAAGTTTCTAAGGCTGAATTTGAACTTACATCTTTCTGACTTGGGTCCCAGTACTCTGTTTACTGTGCTGCCTAGCTGCCTAGCATTTTAATATCTTTCAATCTATCTGTCTTTATCTTGCTGTGATCATTTTTGCACATTGTTTTCCTGGCTCTTTGTACTTTACATCAATTCATAAAGATCCTCTCAAATATCCTTGAATCTTTATATTTTTTCTTTTCTTATAACAAAATAATATTCTATTATATATCACAATTTGTTCATCCATACCCTAATCTTTTCTGATATTTTATATACAGGGAATCAGACAAGTAAATTTCTGAGATCAGTTTCTTTTTCAGTACATCTGGTCTAGTTCTAATTCAAGAATTCATGAGGGAAATCATAGCAGAATCTTAAAAACCTCCATAGCCCAAACGAGGGTGAACATTAGAGATTAAGTTCATCAGGAACAGCTTCCTAGTGGAATTCCTTTCTCCCTGTGCGGTTCTTTCATTTTCTTCAGTCACTTGATTAGCTGATGTTGAATGGTTAAAAATGAACTACAGGGGAACAAAGAACCATTTTGGGGGGGGTAGGAGTTTACTTGTTGACCTCTTAATAATATGAATAAAGACAAATGCTAATTAGTTGTTAGGAGACTTGAGATCAAAGCCTCATTCTGCTATTAACAAAGTGTGATTCAGGGTAGATTAAATTCCCTCTGGGCACATAATAGGCACTTAAATCCTTATTGACTGACTGACTTGAGCTTTCTCAGAAAGGGGTGATTGCAATGATATCTAAATCTCCTTCTAGTTAAAGAAGTTTCTAGATCTAAGGGAAAAGAGGTCATTCCTTTAGAATAAGAAGCCTCTTATATTGTTTGCTGTGGTTGAGTCATTTCGGTCATGGCAGACTTTGTGACCCTGTTTAGGGTTTTCCTGGAAAAGATGCTGGAGTAGTTTGTTGTTTCCTTTTCCAGCTCACTTGACAGATGAGGAAACTGAGGCAAACAAGGTTGAGTGACTTGCCCAGGGTCATAAAGTTAATAAGTATCTGAAACCAGGTTTAAACGCAGGTCTTCCTCAATCTGGGGTCAGAGCTCTATCCACTGAATAACCTAGTGAGAGTTTTTCACTGTGGGTAGAGTAGCCACTAATGCAGATTGCAACTCTTTCAAGTCCTCTCATCATTGTGTTTCTTTTTATAAATTCTGTCTAGTGTGATGTGATCCACTCAACACTTTGGAGGCTTTCATCTGGTTCTTTTAATATCGCAGGGATATCAATGTAACACCTTTGGTCTCATTCTTGCTTCTTTTTCATCATGAACATTTGCTAGATAAGATAGTTTCCTGGGCTTTTCCCCAATATTTCCTTATAGAGACTGTTTTGCATAGGATAAGCAAATGTGATGGTTAGAGATGATATCTTTTTTTTTTTTGGTCTATTTCCCATTTTCTGAAGACTGGAAGCTTGTTTAAACTGGTCAGGTTGGAGTTGCTGTGATCTCCCTGTCTTTTCTTCATCTTTAACCTTTCTTCTAAATTTGTTATTTACTTTGATCTTTGCTCTTACTAGTCAATAATCAGAATCTGCACAAGAAAGTTAATGCTGAAATGATTGCTATTTCTCTAACTAGTCATTTTTTGTCTAAGGCATGGTCAATTTCTCTTTCTCCTCCCTCCCCCATTATATTGCTCTATGCTCACCACATCCAGTATCTTCTAAGTTTCGCTTGAAGAAAGTATTTGTAAGGTTCAGGCTTGAAGCTTGTGAGTAATCGATAAAACCCTTTTCATTCCTAAACCACGTATTTCAACATAGTTTTTGTTGCCCTCTCTTGTACTTAGTTTCTCATTAAAGTCACTGAATAAGAAGGAATATGTTGACTTAGTTTGAAGAATATAGTCTAATTTTTAAAGGAATTTCTCTACTAAGGATCTTAAATTCAAGGGTTGAAAGGACCCTGGAGGCCATTTAGTCCATTTTTATCCTTTTGTACACAAAGAAACTGATGAGATACCAAATCCCATGATTTTTCATTTATGCCACAATTTTATTCTTTCCAATTTATGTTGATGAATTGTCTTAATATTGGTCTGTTTCCTCACTCTCACTAAGAATACAAGATGAGAACACACTGCCTCATCGATTCAATTCAGTATAAAGACATTGAGTCAGCACTTTTTACACAGAGGCATAGTTTACAATTAAAATGGGTCCTTACTACCTTTATGAGCACAATCATGAAACCAGGTTTTTAATTCATGGAAGAGAGGCTGTGAGGTCTTTTGCTTATCTAAGATATTTTTATGGATCCTCATTTTATTTATAGAAAAAAATGTTAATAAAAAGGTGATTTAATTCATCTAGTAGCATGTCCAATCATTAATCATATTCAGCATAAAATTAATATTTGAAAATGATCTAAAAGCCTTATAGATGAAAACCAGAATCATTCAGAATAGTTTGGCCTAACTATCCATACAGGAAAAACCAAATGGATGCAGAATGCCTATTATCCATGATGTGCAATATAAATAGAAATCCATAGAGTTGGTCTATCAGTACAAATATCTTGAATAGATGCTGCACATAGATGATATAAGTTTAAAATTGAACTAGAAGAGTAAAGACTGGATTGGCTTGGTGAAACTGCATACTTCTTTTAATTAAGAGAACATATTTCTCCCTGAAACAAAGTTTTAATGCTGGAATTTTTCAAACTAATTATGATGGTGGAATCATAGAATGTTATAGTATCAGTAAAACTGCAGTTGAAGATCACAGTACGAATGATGGAGAGCTGCATGTTGGGCATTGGTAGGATGCAAGACATTGTGAATGAACAAAAAAAGACCATTCAGATGCGGGAATGCAACATAACTTTATAGACAGTCCTCCTGATCTTCATGGTATCTGTACAGCGTCAGAAGAAGTGATACCGCAGAAGATCCTTAAGCAAGTTGACTGGAAGCTGTATGGCAGATTTATGATTCATATTCAATGAATGTTTAATGTTCAATGAATAGACATGGAAGGGTAGTGGTGTGCTTCATTAATGGAGTATCCACATTGACACAATCACAGAACCAGTGAATTATTAGAGTAGCACTTGAAGACAAAGCCTGATGTGATGTGGTTTGCGTGCAAATGGTGTATATAAATGGCAGAGCTATATAAGGTGACTTTTAAATTTAAAAAAAAATCTGCTCCATTTTACTGGGAACATTTTCTTTCAACTTCCAATGCACTTGCCATATAAATTTCAGACACTACTTGTCCAAAGTAGCTGAGCAATGTAATGATATAGAATTTATGGCCTTAGCAAAGTAAAGACATTTTATCTAAAAATAAATCTGATATGTCAGAAGTCCATTTAATTTATACTTTGCAATGAACAATCATTAAAATGCCAATGATTTATCTTTCTTTTTCTAACTTTATATTCAGCATCTATTTACATAGCATTCAGTTAAAAAGCCAATTAATTGTCTAGGTTTTTAATTGTCTCAATGACTAGTGAACTTGCTTTTTTGAAACCTTTTCCCCCTTGCTGAACACATTTGCTGCCCCATAATGAAATATTTTATATAGATTGGAGCTAAAACACCATATGGTCCAGATTTATTTCTTTAATATATAGTACCTGAAACTCTGGTTGATTTGAAACCTAGCAATCATTACTATGTGGATCTGCTAATCAATGTGGGACTTAATTCCATTAGGTTTATGTTTGTTCCTCTTGTGGATGACAAAGTATAGAATTGGGAGATGAAAGACTAATTATGAGCATAAAAATTCTGTCATGACATTTTTTTAAAATAAGGAGACAAGTGTAAACATTTTGAATACTGAACCATTATGCTGACCACAAATGACTCTAAAATGTGATTTCCAGAATGTAGGGATGTGTGGATCCATGTAGACTCTTGAAGGAGCCGTGATTTCGTTGTAGAGAGTTTCAACTGTGTCCTTTACCAACACAGATTGCAACTAGTCAGTGAATTAGCTGATCTACATAACAGGGAGTTTTCTGAAACACAAAGAGGGTCAGTGACTTGCCAAGGTCACACAGCTAGTGTCAAAGTCGGAATTTGAATCCAGTGCCTCCTGACTAAAAGTCTGGCACTTTATTCACTATCCCTCACTCATGCTTCTGATCTAGAACACTGAAAAATAATTCTAGAAAAGGGCTTGATTTAGTTTTGTTTTTTTAAGGTGCTTTTTATTCCTTCCTCATTTCAGGGGTATAGGGAGGGAGGGTTGGGCCTGATTATGTATCACTGTATTATACAGGTTTTCTTACAGGTGCCACACCGTATTTTTAGTCTTAATCATGGCTCCTTTACAACCTGGCTAGTCTGTCTACTGGAAATTAAGGAATGACTCACATTCATTAAATGAATCCTGAGACATTTGGCTACTTGTATAAAACAGAGGTGTATAATGAGGGGTATTAGAGGACACAGAATTCATTAATCCATGTGGTGGCAGAGATGCCAAGCACAGACAGGCAGACATTTCTCTGATGTCTCTTGTTGGCAAAGTGATTGATTCTTTAGAAGACCTGCAGTTCAGGAGCATTTGTTAACCCCTGGAGGAAGTCCCATATGGAGAACAAGCTGCCTCCCTCTCCCCCCTCCATTGGCCTTAGCCTGGAAAATGGTCTTTGGAAATCAACCAGATGCATAAAAACATTATGTCTCTGACAGCCATTTTATTTGCCACTTCCTGTTGAATTTCATTTAACTTTCAACTCATGTTGAATCAGCAGTTCCTTCCATTCATTTGTACTCAGCCAAGGCAATGTGCCAAGGACTTAGGGTGCATGGACTGAGAATAGACTCCATTGGTTTAAGTAATAGTTCTGGGTTATAAATTCCTGGGGGTGGTAGGATTGTGTCTATAGAGATGAATGACATTGGTCTGTCTAGAAGCCTTTGCCCTTTCACCTCAGTGAACAGGGTTCCAATTTAGTTCTCTGACTGCACAAAGAAAGGGATATTCAGTCTTGGAAAGGACCACCTTGTTAGGACACACTTAATGGCATTCATCCATGTGGTTTGGGGTGGAATAAGGGGAGGCTTTCCATATGAATTAAAGTGATTCTGACAAGCAACATAATTAAAAAAAAATCAATCTAGTCAGACAACCTATCTGAATGATATTTTTAACCTGAATTGATGTGATTTCTGATAGGTTTGGTAACCATAATAATTGATAATGGTTATTGATAATAAAATGATGGGGGTAGATTTTTTTTTTCTTAACTTGATCAAGGTTACATGGCCAGTTATTTCTGGGTGTGGTGCTGAGTGTCTGAGCCCAGGATTCGATCTCCAAGTCATCCTCACACTGGAGCCAGTGCTCTTACTTGCTGAGCCACCTGGCCGCCCTTAAGCAATTGGGGTTGAGTAACTTGCTCAAGGTTACACGGCCAGGTGTTTCTGGGTGTGTGCTAAGTGTCTGAGCCCAGGATTTGATCTCCAGGTCATCCTGACACTGGAGCCAGTGCTCTTACTTGCTGAGCCACCTGGCCGCCCTTAAGCAATTGGGGTTGAGTAACTTGCTCAAGGTTACACGGCCAGGTGTTTCTGGGTGTGTGCTAAGTGTCTGAGCCCGGGATTTGATCTCCAGGTCATCCCGACACTGGAGCTGGTGGTCTTACTCATTGTGCTACCTGGCCGCCCCATGATGGGGGTAGATTAAAGATTCATTCTAGCCTTAAATCCTGTATTCATTAAGGATTGGGTTTTATCATGTAAGCATAAACAGACATAGTTGGGGACCCAAATATTCATCTGGAAATATTTCTTTTTAAAGACAATAGAGGGAGGAGTCAGAGTTTGTCTGAAGGAGGACATAGTTCAGGAGGATTTCAGGGACACTGAAGCTCAGAATGAATGGAAACTGCCAAGGAAAGATAGAGAAAATTAGCAAGGGCTTTAAAAAAAAAACTCTATTGGAGAAAAAAAAGAGGATCAAGTTTGTTTTGGATTGCTACTTGGTGTGAATGAGACAATGGTAATAGGAGATGGAGAAAGGATGAGCAACTCAGCTTCTATAATTTCCTCTGCCAGAGAGAATGATCTTTTGTGCAGGAAAGGTGAAGAAATAGATGGCTAATGAGTTAAAATACAAATAATTCCACAGATAATAAGAACTTACTGAGCTGCCTTGATGAATTTAAGTTACTAGATCCTCTTAAAGGAATGATTTCCCATTAAAACAACCACATCACCCACCAAGAAAGACCAAACAAACAAAAACCTGGTATATAAAATTGCCAAGCCACCTTTACTAGAAGGGCATCACTAGGTGGTAGGCAGCATGATGATCAAGCTATGGCAGAGTCAAAAGTACAGAATGGAGAGATATTAGATCATAGCATCATAGCTCAATAGAATTCAAACTAATGGACCCCTCTTCCCTCATTTAAATATATGTGTAAATACATAGATAATATGTGTATGTATATGTGCATGTGTGTATATGTATATATAGGGAAGATGTGGCCCAAAGAGAATAAATGCCTTGCCAAAATCACCTGGGTAATAAGCATCAGAAAGAAGGAAGAAGACTGATGATGATAGTTTCCTGCTAGACTTCCCATTGCAGTTACCTTGAACTCTTTCATTATTCTCACTAGTTCATCACAGACATGTTCAGATCCTGTTCCACACAACACAGCAGCTCAGGGGTAGAGGCAATGACTATGGGTTTGCCTGGAAAAAGTGGAACATTATCACATGCTTCTTCTCCTCCTTCTCTTTCTCCTCCTTCTCTTCCTCCTCCTCCTCCCCCTCCTTCTCCTCCCCCTTCCCCTCCCCTCCCCCTTCTCCTTTTTCTTTGTCTTCTTCTTTCTTGTTATTGTTATTATTATTATTGTGCCTATGATGTTATAGAAAGGAAGCCACCCATTAGAAAGACTGTTTGGAGTATGGAAATTACTTGTGTTGGGGGTTAAAGAAACAGTAGACTCCAGATGTTTAGGGGTCCAGGAAAGTGCTGGCAGTTGAAGGAGATAGGAATTTTCCAGATCAAAGGAGTCAGACCTTTAGAGGAAAGATAACCTTTCACAAGAAAGGCTAAATCTAGAGACTAGGGACATTTTTGGACTACTAACAACTCAGAGAATCTATGACTCCTTTTGCATAAAGCTTGGTGACTTACATGAACTACACTTAGTTTTAACTTATGCAGAATAATGTTTGAAAATCCTGGCATAGACAGCCTAAACAACATATTATTTACTGAATATGAAAATTAGGGACAGAGTCATAAAATACATTCAATTTCATTTAATAAGGTAATTAGACTGTATGAGTTAATAAATACATAGATTAATCAAAATATTCATGATTTTTAAAGCTTTGAAGTGCGATAGGAAACCCCCCAATTATCCTATTCTCTAGAAATAACAGGCAGGGAATCTTTTTATTATTTTGGAGAAGCTTAATAGATTCTAAAATGTGACCATACTCCTCCTCTTCACTAACAAAAACAATTTATTAAGTACTTTTTTTTTGTGAAATGCATATTTTCAAGGTTAAAAGGGAAAGATTTCAAGTGTAATGGTCTGTTTCACTCACCCAGCTATCTCTTACCCCATCTCATTTCTTTCTTATCTTTGTCTTCTTTCCCTTTTCCTGTGGGCTAGACATCCAGGGCATCCTGATGCATTTCTAACCCTGTGGGAAGAAAGGATTAGTGAGCAGGGGTTGCAGTAGGTGACTGATCTTTATTCCCTTGTATCAAAAGTTCTTAAAATATCATGTATGAACATCAGAAAGAAGTGGAATCTTTAACAAAAATATCATCTTTCAATTCCAAAAATATCACAAAATTACAGTATCTCAGAGTTGGAAGGGAATTTGGAGGCCAGTTAGATCAGTCTACACATGACCAATAATTTTCTGTACAACCCACCCAAACCATGATCATTTAGCTTTTCCTTGAAGACACTCAACGAGAGGGTGCCAACTACCTACCAAGATAGCCCATTCCACTTTTGGACAATGACTTGCTTAAGTTGGGTAGATGGACTGACATGAAGTATACAGATGTGTATTTCCATAAAAATCAGTGATTAATTATTAAATGTAAATTGTTAAGATGTTTCCCTTGACACCAAGCCTAAATTTGCCTGTTTGCAACTTCTCACCTTTCCTATTTTTGTCCTCTAGGCCACATACTTTTGTTTCTATATTTTAAACTATTTTGATAACATTTTGTTTTTCCTTGATGTCTTGCCTTATCTCCACCAAACATAACAACCTTGCTTATATATCAGTCAACTACACTGAGTAGTTAGGAAGCGCTTTAGAAAGAAGAAATGAGTGGGGCATCAAGATTCAAATTACTTTACCAATAATTGCTGCAGAACTGAATACCGTCCATCTTTAGTACTTGAAATCAAGGATCTAAGAGGATAATAATAATGTTGAAAACAGTCTTGGGTCCAGAACCATATATTTACACTTTAATAATGAAAATATAATAGGAACAATATGTAGCAATATATGAGTAAGCAACAACAATAATAATATCAATAACTTAACATGTACTTAAGGCTTTACATTTCTAGTCATTTTCCTCACAATAACCCTGTGACAAAGCTAGTGTAAGTATTTTTTCCTTTTTTTTTCATTTTTCAAATGCTTTATTAACTTCTGATTTACATCATTCATTTTTGTCAGATTTTGAGTTACACATTTTCTCCCCATTTTTCTCCTACCCACCACCCCAAATAGCAGTCCCACAGTATATCCCCTCCTTAAATCTACTCTCTCCCATATCTTCTCTAATACCCCCTTTGACTTTTCCAGTAGGGCATGGTGGATCTCTATGCCCCAGTGCCTGTATATCTTATTTCCCAATTACATGTAAAATGGTAATATTAATAGTATATATATTTAAACATTTGATTTTAAAACTTTGAATTCCAGATTCATTCCCTTCCTCTCTTGTCACCCACCCTTACTGGGAAGATAGGCAATTCAGTATAGGTTGTACATGTGTAGCTTATGCAAAACAATAACATAGTAGATATATTGTAAAAGACTGACTATATTTCCCTCCCTCTTATCCCACCTCCCACTAGTTCTATTCTCTACTTTGATCCCATACCTTTTCAAAAGTGGGTGCACCCGGGGCGGCCAGGTGACGCAGTGAGTAAGAGCACTGGCCCCAGAGTTGGGAAACCTGGGTTGAGTTCAGGCCTCAGATACTTAACACCCACACAAAATAAGTTACTTAACCCCAATTGCTTAGGGGAGGCCAGGTGACACAGTGAGTAAGAGTGGTGGCCACAGAGTTGGGAGACCTGGGATCAGTTCTGGCCTCAGATACTCGGCACCCACACAAAAATAACTGGCCGCGTAACCTTGAGCAAGTTACTTAACCCCCATTGCTTAAAAAAAAAAAAGTGGGTGCTTCCAACTTCCCTCCTCCCCCAGTCTGCCCTCCATTCTATCATCCCCCCTCTCATCCCCTTCCCCCCCTACTCTCCTGCAGGTCACCCTATTTAGTGTGTATTTCATTCCCTCTACAAGCCAAATTCATAGAGAATAAGGTGGGCCCATTCCCTTTTGCCTTCCTATTCTTCCCCTCCAATGTAACCATTTCCCTTGCCTCTTCTGTATGAGATAGTTTACCCCATTCTGGCTCTCCCCATCTCCTCTAATTATATTCCTCCCTCACCTCTTAAATTCACCCTTTAAGTATCATTCCTTCCTATTAAATTGGTCCTGTGTCCTCAATCTATGTCTATCTGTAAACACATATACACACATTCACATATGTATTCATACGCGCATATACCCTCCGCTATAGACATATATATGTATATGTATTTCAACTATTTTCATACTGAGAAAAGTTTCCTCAGTTACACTTATCGTTCTTCCATGTAGGAATGTTAATAGTTTCTCTTTGATAAGTTCCTTATGGTTTCTTTCCCCTGTTTACCTTCTCATGCTTCTCTTGCTTCTTGTATCTGAATGTCAAATTTTCTATTCAACTCTGGTTTTTTCATCAAGAATACTTGAAAGTCCTCTATTCCACTGAATGACCATATTTCCCCCTGAAACATGATAATCAGTTTTGCTGGGTAGGTGATTCTGGGTTTTAATCCCAGCTCCTTTGACCTCCAGAATATCATATTCCAAGCCCTTCGATCCTTCAGTGTAGAAGCTTCCAGATCCTGGGTTATCTTGATTGTGTTTCCACAATACTCAAATTGTTTATTCCTGGCTGCTTGTAATATTCTCTCCTTGATCTGGGAATTTTGGAACCTGGCTCTAATATTCCTTGGAGTTTTCTTTTGGGGATCTTTTTCAGGAGGTGATCGGTAGATTCTTTCAACCTCTATTTTGCCCTCTGGTTCTAAAACATCAGGGCAGTTTTCTTTGAGAACTTCCTGGAGGAAGATTTCTAGGTTCTTTCTTTGATCATGGCTTTCAGGTAGTCCAATAGTTTTTAAATTATCTCTCCTGGATCTATTTTCCAGGTCAGTGGTTTTTCCAATGAGATATTTCACATTGCCTTCTATTCTTTCATTTGTTTGGATGTGTTTAACAGCATCTTGATTTATCATAAAGTCATTAGCTTCCATTTGCTCCAATCTAATTCTGAAGCAATGATTCTCCTCATTGAGCCTTTGATATTCTTTTGCCATCTGGCAAATTCATCTTTTTAAGGCATTCTTCTCCTCATTGCCTTTTTGAGCTTCTTTTGCCATTTTTGCCATTTGAGTCAGTCTGTTTTTTAAGGTATTATTTTCCTCAGTCTGGATGTTGACTCTCATTTCATAATTTTCTTGCATTGTTCTCATTTCTCTTCCCAATTTTTCCTCCACTTCTCTTATTTGTTTCTTAAGGTCTTCTGTGCCTGTAACCAGCTCATATTTTCCTTTGAAGCTTTTGGTGCAGGAGTTCTTACTTCACTGTCTTCCTCCTGTTCCATGCTTTGATCCTTTTTGTCCCCAAAATAGGAGTCTAATGTTCGGTTCTTCTGTTTCCTTTGTTTCCTTTCCCTGGACGTGTTGCCACTCAGTTACTTGAATATTGGGCTTTTGCCACTGTAGGACTCTGCTACCAAACAGGGGAGCTTCATACCAAACATTTGTGTTTTCTCAGCTGCCAGAGATATTAGTTGGGAGTCCTTGCTGCAGTCTCCACAAGCTCTGGCAAGCTGGACACACACCCCAGGGCCTCCACCCTAGACTGCAATCCAGATCCAAGCAGGTTAAAGGAAGAGCGATTACCCCTCAGATTGGTTTCTTGGTCCCCCTACACTCTTCAGGCCAGGAGCTGAAGCTCCCACATGAGGCTGGCTGTGCCAGATGTCTCAGCAGCTTCTCACCTTTGGGGCAAAAACCAAGGCACTCCCAACTACTGGGTCCCAAAATCCATACTGCACTGACCTCTCACTTTGTCCTTTGCATCTATGTGTTGATAAATCTGGAAAGGACCACATCTGTGGTCTCTCCAACCAGCAGCTGGTCAGGCCCTCCCTAGGGCTGAAACCTCAGACTCACATGAGCCTGGGCTCGACTCCCATAGCGCTGTGCTGGCCAATTCCTGCTGGCCTGCCGGGCTGTCCTCAGCAGGGGCTTAGCTTCTCTGTGTCATTTTGTGGGTCCTGCAGCTCCAAAGTTTGTTTAGAGTCCCCTTTTACATGAATTGGGGAAGGTGGAAGCCTGGAGCTGCACAGAAGAGCTGCTTCTACTCAGCCATCTTGACTCCACCCCCCCAACTATTTTTTCTATACATTGTAAAGACAAGGAAGCCAAGATAAGGAAAAGACAAGTCTCAGAATTCTTAGGTGATTCTCCTGTGGTCACACTGCTAGGCAATATTAGATCTGGGATTTAAATCCAACTCTTCTGACACAAAGTCCTGTACTCCTTCCATTATAGCATACCACCTCAATCTATTTTATTTGGTTGTATTTAAAGGTGAAATGAATTACCTAGAAGCTTGTGATAGAATATTTTTCTGTCCCTCTGGAAAGCTTCCAAATCATTAGGCTATGATCATGAAGAGAAGTTACAGAGACAGTCATCTGATAACTGCTACTTTCTGATAAATGAGCTTTAGAAACACATGTGCAAGAAGACTTGGAGCTGGAAGGGAGCTCTGAGATCATCTGAACCAACCCCCTCATTTTGAATATATGGGAATTCATGCCCACATAATTTAAGTGACATGCCCAAGGTTGTGCAAATAGTAACTTGCTAAGGGAGGATTCAAACCCAGCACCTTTGGCTCCTAATTCAGTGCTTTAAGAAGACTGGGGTCATGTGCGAAGCAGGAAAACTTTACTTGTAGTCAATAAGTTCTATGGCAATACACACCTATAGACTTCATATCACTCCATCTGCTCAATGTAAGTGAGTTGCTATCACTTACTGTATCTTTCCATCAAGGAAGGGAGATGGTGGAATCACAATTGGACACACCTGTGGCAATATGAAATGAACATTTTGAAATCAGTGGTTCTCTGTGACTGTATATGAAAGTGTGTGAGATAGCATGTTATCATGATAGTCTTGAGTTTCTTTATTGGCATTTACTGTGCTATCATGGGCAAATCATCTGAGTGTATGAGCCTCATTTTATTTTTCTATAAAATAGGAATGATAGTACTTCTACTGAAGAATCAGTGGGGCATGGTGGGTATGGATCTAGCCTCAGAACCAAGAATATCAGGATAAAGTCTGGCTCTAATATATATGGACTGTTCAACTCTGGGCAAATCACTTAGGCCAGAGGTGTCAAACATGGGCCTTCTGTGGATGGAACCAGTTTCAAGTATAATTGAGAAATGTTTACCAAAAAAATACAATAAAACACAAATAACAGCACATTTAAAAACTATTACTATGCAGCCAGCAGAAATCCTTATGTACAGGTTGACACCCCTGCTCCAGGCAACTCTCTGGGACTTTAAATGGCAGAGAAGCTATTCTGCCTACATTGGTTGGTTCCTCAAATGGGAGTTTCCTATATCAACAAAATCTTTTGTCTTTAAATATAGTAGAATATAAACTCCTGAACAATAGGGAGTGTTTTGTTTTTATTTTTGTGTATCTGTTTGTCACAGAACCTGGCACATAGTAGTGATTTATTAAATGCTTGTTGAATTGAATTGAATTATATTGTTGACCTCTTTTAAGAGGTTTTATAACTTTATGTTTTATGGTACCAGCACAAGTTCTGGGCACATAATAGGCACTCACAAATAATTTTGTTAATTGATTGCTTTCTGAATCAACTTTCCAAATGCTCATACAAGGGCCAAAATGGATAATAGACATTTTCTGCTTAGCCAAAAAGGGCAGTACCAGGACAAACAGGTGGCAGGATGGCAGATTTCTGCTCAAAATAAAGAAGGACTTCCTGATTATTAGAGCTACATCAAATTGAAATGAAAGGAAGTGCTTGTTGCTTTATCTGGGATAGATTTGTTCCTCCTCTGGTAACAGAAAGATCTATGTGGCTAAACTAGAAGTTGTGTGCAAGGACAAAGAAGCAATAAAAGGAAGAATTTGTGTTTGTTTAGGAAATAAGATATCAAAAGTGTTGATCATATTTTTATTCTCAGTGATCTGGGACAGTTGGTGAGATGACTGCTGTGTAGGCTCTTACTTTGCGTCCGTGGTCTATTGAACTGGGAGGAGGATTAGAAGATGGATAAGATGTTATATATGGTACACAGGAGAACAATACCATTATATTCCCAAAGGAGAAACTATTAGAAAAGGCAATGTAACAAAGGACAGATTTTTAAAAATTAAAATAAAAGAACAACTGAGAAAGTGGATTTATCCTATTATTCCAAAGGAAGACTAAAAAAGAAATTAAATATATTTTGAAGTTTTTTAAGTCTTAAAATCATTGACTATATTAGACTTTAATATATACGTATTATAATAAATGATGACTATGAAGAATTCATAAAAGAATGTGAAGATGTGAAATGATATAACATGAACAAGGAAAAACAAGAAACTAGTATAAACAACTGCAACAATAAAAATGAAAAAGAACAACAACTTGAAACTGAATACCATGTAATTATAAGGACCAAGGTTGTCTGTAACTAAGAGGTATGGGATTGATCCTTCCTCCTTTTTGTGCAGGAGTGGGTGACTAGGGGTATGGAGGACTATATATGCTTTCAGATTTGATTAATATGTTAGTGTTACTAAGGTGCTTTTGTTTTATCATTCCTTGTTATTCATTTTTGTAAGAGATAGCTCACTGAATGGGGAAGTAGGCGGGTATATATTGGGAACTGAAGGTAGTGTAAAAACAAAAGATATCAATAATTTTTAATGAAAAAGGGCAGAAACAATATTTGAACATATTTTGTTTTTCTGATTTTTAGTCTGGAAGTCTCCCAGTATATTAGATTTTAACATCTATGTCTTAGAGAAACTCATAATTGAGAATCTGTGTGTTACTTAAGTCTTTTTGGATGAAATTTCTATGTTTTATGATAACTTAAACTGATAAAATTAGAGTTTTTTGTAGCATCTAGGGCTATAACAATATATTTTATTACTGGAGTAATTTTAAAGAAAAAAGTAAAAAGATGAAGTCTAAACAAAATTACAAATCTTTACATATTAATGGCATTCCCATAAAGCATTTGTTGAGGTTTTTTTCTATTTCTAACTTAAATTTTTTAATAATCTGGGTATTCATGGATAAGAACTTATCTATCATCCTTCTGATAATGACTGGTGATTTTTTTTCTTGGATCAATGTGATCTTTAATTGCGCTAGACAGAGAGTTCAATTTACCTTTTTATCTTCTGTGGGAATCTTTATTTTGTTACTTATTTACATATATATATATATACTTACAACATGCTATTGAAATAAGCATATATTGTGTAATGATCTTGAATACTAAACTTCATTTAAATGAAATTTAGAAATCATCTACTGCATAAGTTATTGAAATTTTAAAAACTCATGCAGATTTTATAAAAAACGTGGATATCCCATAAATCTATCATATTTTATTTATATTTCATGCAAATCTCCTCCCTTCAATAGGAAAACAAGTTTATATAAACCTAAATCGACTGTACCCATACTCAATAATGGCAGAAAAAGAGAAACACTTTCTTTGTCTCTCCAGTAATGTTATATACCACCCATCTGCTATCCACATATCTCAAAATAGGTTGTTCTTATTCCAAAATGGGTAGAGGTATTAATGAAAGAATCGAACAGTACATATCTTTAGTGATTTTCTTAGAAAACCCAGGCAATCCATAATAGAAAAACAAAGTGGATAAAAAATGTATTATCTTAACTAGACAGGAATCTCATTAAGTCACCATAGCAGTTTGCATACCTTATTTAGACACTACAGGTAGAAAATGACCTAGAATCATAACTGAGTGGTGGGAGCATAATAGGATGTATTAGATTTGGGAATTTATTCAGTTCATTATTATAATCCCACAGGGTTCATTATTGCAAACTCCTATTTCTATAACACCAATTTATCCTATGATTTTATATGGCTATGAGCAGTAGGACATGAGAATCTCACAAGAATTATAATTATAAATAACTTAAAAGGAATAGAAATATAAGTGATGGATATATGGAGACTGTAATATATTACCAATTATGAATTATATACTAGAAATTGAGTTCATTTAGGACTTGAAAAGAAAGTGAAGTTCATATGGTAGGAGTACACAACAGCAGGTGGACAGTTAGACATGCATTGGTAATGATGAGATAGATACTAAAAGAAAAAAGGAGAAATATCCAGAATGTTGAAGAATTTATATGGAATAAAAATTAAAAGGTATGATGAGAAAGTATGAAGGGTCTATGATCAGTGTTAGTGGAAGAGATTCCCATATCAAAGTAATCTTTAATTCACCAAAGTACCCTGTGTACTCTGTTATGTTCTTTAAAGAAAACATAGATGAAATGATGCAATGATAGTCATTCTTTGGATATCAGCTTCCAAGGTAAATTTCTGATTTCTTTTTCCCTTGGGCTTATGCTTAGAGAATTTGGCTTTGAAGAAGGGGGAGCTGTTCTCTCCTCAATGGAGAATTGAGATGATTAGGTAATTAATCCTGAAAAGACTTATGAAGCATGAAAGCTGTAGCTTCAATAGCAATTGCAAGGACCCTCAATCTTTATGCTTTGGGGCACACATTTTCTTTTTAATTGATTAAATAAGGATCCCTTATTCCACCAGAATGAGTTTGCACAACCAGGGCCCCTAATAAAATTTATATGTGACAGCCAATAGAATATCAACAGCTTTCATTTATATAATGCCTTAAGGTTTTATACAGAAACCTGAGCATTTGTCCTTTCCCAAAGTGAAAAAAAAAACATTTTGTTTGTTCAAAATCATTAGCTTTGACTTAAGCTAAGCTGAATGACTAAAACTCTTTCTCTTATTGACCTTTCAAAGTGATCTACATAAAGTTTTTGAGTCCTGAATGGCTGACATCTTCCCAAGTTAATTATTTTATTTATTTTGGAGAATGAATGTTAAGAAAACACACATTAGCAATGAGAATAGCACAGAGATTAGAAAATCTTAGTTTTATTTCTATCTCTGCCACTAACTAGCCATGTGACTTTATATGTCATTTAAACAATCAATAAGGATTATAATGCATCAAGCACTAGAAATACAAAAGAAAAAGAATGAAAAGGGAATTCCTTCCCTCAAAGAGCTTACCTTCTAATGGTGACATATCTATTTGTATATGTACATATTCGTGTGAGTATATGTGTGTATGTATATAAACTAGTATATAGAGATATTCAGAGTAATTAGAAGTTAACCTCAGAGGAAAAATTATTAGCTGCTGGAAAAAGAGGTGTAGGAGAAGGGAAGCAAGGTAGCACAGTGGATAGAGCACCAGCTCTGGAGTCAAGAGGACCTTAGTACAAATCTATCCTCAGACACTTGCTAGTTATCATTTACTAGCTGTGTGACTCTGGGCCAGTCACTTAACCCCAATTGCCTCACCAAGGAAAAAGAAAAGAAAAGAAAGTAGGGGTAGGAGAAACCAGGAAGGTCTACCTCCTAATGTTCCTTACATCTGTATCTTTATCTGAATTTTAAGCTAAAAGTGATTGGCTATCTGTTCTTGTGTCTTTCACTTTTAACAGGATAGTCCAAATATTTAATACAGCTACTATGTCTTTCCACAATTGTCTCCAATTGTGGAAATTTTAATTTTAATGTCTCCAATTGTGGAATTTTTAATTTTCCATTTCCTTATATGAATATCATAGTGTCATTTATCATATATATGTGTGAGTATAAATACATGTGTATATATGCATATTATATGTGTGTTTGCAGAAACATATCTATGCATATGTAGTTTAATATGTAGTTTTAAGGTTTGTAAAATGTTTTACATATCTCATTTCATATAATAGTATATATTCCAACCAGAATCTAAAATCCCCAATGATGCTTTGTATTTCATAATCCCATGCCTTTGCTCATACCATTTCCCAACCTTGAATCCTCCACCATCTTTTCTGCTTATATGAATCAGATGCAACTTTTAAGACCCAGCTCAATTCCTTGTCCTTCGTGAAGTCTTTTCTTATCTTCTCTTATCTTGCTTACTCTGATTTTATAGTACTTATTTTTAGCACTACATTTAAAATATACTGTCACATGTTGTTTGCCATGTATTTAAAATTTATGGGGCCAAATATAAAATATTTGAGAACAAAGGTCCTATGCTACCCATTTTATTGCATTCTCTATTGTGCATAGCACATAGTAGGCATGCAGTACATTTGTTATTTGATTTTCAGTATTTTCTAATGTGTTATTAACTTAATTTGATTTAATATCCCTATGTTAGCAAGATAATTAGCAGAGAAATACTAGTACCCATGGCCTGTGCTTGTAGCAAAATTGGGATTAGTCGGCTTATGTAGGTTTCAGCACTGAAGAGGTGGACAGCATCAATGCCCCCATAGCTGGGCTTCATTGTACCTTCCTTGCTGTAGAATGCCTTGCCAGGGATATTTAAGGAAACAAATATTCATAGAACACAAAAGCTAGAAGGAACTTTCAATATCATTTATCCCAGTCTAATTTTATAGATAAAGAAGCTGAGACATGGATGGGGTAAAGTGGCTTACTTTAGTCATTAGAAGAGGGCCAGAACTAGAACTAAGATTTCTTGGTTCCCAGGTCATTTTACTTCAGTTTCATCATACCTTCAGTACCAGGAGGGTTTCTAGTTCTAGTAGAGTTAGAGTGATTGCTTTGTGTCTTTAGATTGTCTGCAGTTTTCACAGAATGAGGACTCCTTCATCCCCAAATCCAGATTCTTTTAAGTCAGACCCAAGTGAAGAGAGATCAGAAATTTACTTTGGGAAATGGAAACAAAGTTAAGGTAGCTGATGAATAGAAAAGAATAGTTTTGAACTGTAAAAATCCTAAACAAAAAAAACAAAAAAAAACCTTTCAGGTGATAAAAACTGCATAATCCTTCAGCTCTGTATGATACAAAGTGGTAAGTGTGACAAGTAGTGAAATTTTAAAGTGATGTTGGGGGCAAAAGAAAGATCAAAGAAAGGATAGAACAGTGATTTGTGGTGCATGGTTAAGTCTTTTTGCTGTGCCTTTTTTTTGGGGGGGGTAGGGGTTAAGTCTATGAGAGTCTAATATAAATTCTGGTAGATTCTACCAAGTTAGGTTTGAGTGATGGACTGTACATTTGTTGTTCTAGGACTGGGTTAGCTAAGTTTGGAATGGGCTAAACTGGATACAAAGTGATGAATTTTTCTGTCACATCAAACCTCAAATGCCATCTACTAAGTGATATGATCTATGATGGGGAAAGAAAGACCCAAACAGGGGATAGTTCAGATCCTTGAAGTCTTAGAATATATAATTCTCTGTAACTATCTCTCAATTTTCTGGGAACTAAATAAAATATTTTTTAATTTCCTAAGTCACTACTTCATAAATTGAGGACAACCATCTTAGTTCACCTGGAGCCCAATGACAGTTCCCACCATTCCTGTGTTAGAGGTGAAGTTCATGTAATGACAATTTACTTTCTCAAAGCTAAGAATCAAGTCCCTCTGTATTAAATACAAATCCAGGGAAAGTGTTTTGTAAACCTTAAAGCATCATTGAAGTGCATATTATTATCATTCTACTGGGCCCCAACATCAATTTGTCCAACCTTCGCTCATCCAATCTCATCTCTTATGACTCTCCAACATGTGCATTTTATTCTAGCCAAGCTAATTTTATACTATCCCATAAAAAGATCTTGTTAATTCAGACCTTTGTGCGTTTTCTCCGGATTACTCCTTTGTCCTGGAATAATTTTCCCTTGCCTTCCCTAAGCCATATCTATCATTTCTTTCAAATCTAGATTGATTCTTATAAGGAGTTTTCTATTACCAATCTCAGCTGGATCTATTCATACCTATATTTGGCAGCCGTTCAGGACTTATTGGTAACAATCCACATTTGTAAAGAAGTTTTCATTTTCTAAAAGGATAGAGGCAGGGCAGTGCTGGTGAAAGTTAACAACCAATTCTCAGTGGAGGAATAACATGACAAGCATTGAAATTTAATCTGCCTTAATAACATTTATCCATCACTTTATTAAGCCTATACAATCAACAAAACTATCATTCAAGCATAATATTAATAGTAGCTCCACTTCGAAGGGGAGTAATTTGCGTAAGTCACTTCACCTTTCTGTTTCCTTACCTATAAAAGGGAAATATTAATAGTAGGAGGTGTCTGGGGCAGGATCTGAACTCAGCTTTCTCTTTCTCCAGATCATGCACTCTCTCCACCATGCTAACTAGCTGTATTAGTTCCAATCCTGCCTCAGACATTTACAATTTGGGTGGTCATGGGCAAATCATTTGAACTCTCAGAACTTCACTTTCCTCATTTGAAAAGTAAGAAATATAATTCTTTCACAAGCAATCCAAACCAACAATTTATTCAGTGCCTACCTCGAATAAAGCACTTTATTAGGTTCTGCAACATAAAAACAAAATTAAAAACAATACCTGTCCTCAAGGATCTTATAATCCTTGAAGGAAGGGGTAGCATACAATATGTAAAGAGGTAAGTATATATAGGATTATATGAAGAATGGGAGAACAGTAACAGAATAGGCTTTCAGGACGTGAAGAGCAATCTTGGTATGAAGTATGACATGCACATGCACAAAATGAGGCCCTAGAATACTGATTTCAGGAAACATTAAGTAGGCCATTTTGACTAGAATGTAGAACATGTGAAAGAGGAGAAGGTGAAACAGGATTGGGAAAGAGAACTGGAGCTAGGTTGTTGAGAGCTTTAAATACCAAGCTACCAACCTCACAAGGTCATTATTTTTTAAAAAGTTCTTAACCAGATTTTTTGTTTTGTTTTTTTGTTATTTTTTTCAAATGCTTTATTAACTTCTGATTTACATCATTCATTTCTGCCATATTTTGAGCTACAAATTTTCTCTGTGTTTTTCCCCTACCTATCACCTCAAAATAGCAGTCCCACAGGATATACCCTCCTATCCCCTCCTCCAATCTGCTCTCCCCCATATCTTCTCCCATACCCTTTTCAACTTTTCCACTGGATCTCTATGCCCCAGTGACTGTATATCTTATTTCCCAATTACATGTAAAAGAGTATTAATAATATATATATAGATATATTTGAATATATGATTTTAAAACTTTGAATTCCAGATTCATTCCCTTCCTCCCTTGTCACCCACCCTTACTGGGAAGATAAGCAGTACAGTATAGGTCGTATAAATGTGGCTGATGCAAAGCAATAAAATAGTAGATATATTGTAAAAAACTGACTATTTCCCTCCCTCCTATCCCACCTCCCACTTGTTCTATTCTCTGCTTTCATCCTGTCCCTTTTCAAAAGTGGGTGCTTCCAACTTCCCTTCTCCCTAGCCTGCCCTCCCTTCCATCATAACCCCTCTCATCCCCTTCCCCCCCCCCTACTCTCCTGGAGGGTAAGATACCCTATTTAGTGTGTATTTCATTCCCTCCTCAAGCCAAATTCAATGGGAATAAGATTGACTCATTCCTTTTTGCATTCCTATTCTTCCCCTCCATTGTAACCATTTTCCCTTGCCTCTTCTATATGAGATAGTTTACCCCATTCTGTCTCTCCCGATTTCCTCTAATTATATTCCTCTCTCACCTCTTAATTTCACCTTTTAAGTATCATCCCTTCCTGTTAAATTGGTCCTGTGCCCTCTATCTATGTATATCTGTAAACATATATACACACATTCACATATGTATTCATATGCCCATATAAGCTCATATATATATATATATATATTTCTATTCCCTTCAAATACTGAGAAAAGTTTCATAAGTTACAATTATTGTTTTTCCATGAGCGAATGTTAATAGTTCAACTCTGATTAATTCCTTATGATTTCTTTTCCCTGTTTACCTTCTCATGCCTCTCTTGCTTCTTGTATCTGAATGTCAAATTTTCTATTCAATTCTGTTTCTTTCAGCAAGAATGCTTGAAAGTATTCTATTCCACTAAATGACCATATTTTCCCCTAAAACATGATAGTTTTGCTGGGTAGGTGACTCTTGGTTTTAATCCCAGCTGCTTTGACCTTGGGAATATCACATTCCAAGCCCTTCGATCCCTCAGTGTAGAAGCTGCCAGATCCTGCCAATCCTGATTGTGTTTCCACAATATTAAAATTGTTTCTCCCTGGCTGCTTGTAATATTCTTTCCTTGATTTGGAAATTTCAGAACCTGGCTATAATATTCCTAGGAGTCTTCTTTTTGGGATATTTTTCAGGAGGTGATTGGTGTACTCTTTCAACCTCTATTTTGCCCTCTGGTTCTATAACATCAGGGAAGTTTTCCTTGATAATTTCTTGGAGGATGATTTCTAGGTTCTTTCTTTGATCAATGGCTTTCAGGTAGTCCAATGATTTTTAAATTATCTCTCTTGGATCTATTTTCCAGGTCAGTGTTTTTCCCATGAGATATTTCACATTGCCTTCTATTCTTTCATGTGTTTGGATCTGTTTAACAGAATCTTGATTTCTCATAAAGTTATTAGCTTCCATTTGCTCCAATCTAATTCTGAAGCAATGATTCTTCTCATTCAGCTTTTGAGATTCTTTTTCCATCTGGAAAATTCAGATTTTTAAGGCACTCTTATCCTCATTGCCTTTTTGAGCCTTTTGCCTTTTGAGTTAGTCTATTTTTTAAGGTTTGATTTTCCTCAGTCAGGCTGTTGACTCTCATTTCATAATTTTCTTGCATCGTTCTTATATCTCTCCCCAATTTTTCCTCCACTTCTCTTATCTGCTTCTTAAAGTCCTCTATGGCCTGTAACCAGCTCATATTTTCCTTTGAAGCTTTTGGTGCAGGAGTTCTTACTTCACTGTCTTCCTCCTGTTCCATGCTTTGCTCCTTTTTGTCCCCAAAATAGGAGTCTAATGTTGGATTGCTTTGCTTCATTTGCTTCCTTTGCCTGCTCATATTTGCCACAGTAGGACTCTGCCACCAGACAGTGGAGCTTTTGTCCCAAACGCTGTTTTCTCAGCTGCCAGAGGTATTAGTTGGGTGCCCTCCTTTAAGCCTCCACATGCTCTGGTAAGCTGGTCATGCACCCCAGGACTCTACCCTAGACCACAATCCAGATCCAAGAAGGTTAAAGCAAGAGCGATTACCCCTCAGATTTGTTGCTTGATCCCCCTACACTCTGCAGGCCAGGAGCTGAAGCCACCATGTGGCTGTGGCTTTGCTGCAGGCCTCAGTGGCTTCTCACCCCGGGCACAAAAGCCAATGCACTCCCATCGACTGGGTCCCAAAATCCACACTGCACTGACCTCTCACTTTGTGCTTAGCATCTCTGTGTTGAAAATTCTGGACTGCCACAGCTGCTGGTGATCTGGAGTCCCTCCAGCTGGTGGTTGGTCAGGCCCTCCCTGGGGCTAAAACCCCGGTGTGGTGCTAGGCTTGGCTCCCAGAGTGCTGTGCTGGCTGATACCTGCTGGCCTGCCAGGCTGTCGTCTGCGGGACATTATCTTCTCTGTGTAATTTTTTGGGTTCTGTAGCTCCAATGTTTGTTTAGAATCCCCTTTTACATGAATTGGAGGTGGTGGGAGCTGGAGCCATGTGGAGGTCCTGTTTCTCTTCCCTTGATATTCTTGATCTTCTCTTCTTCCAGAAGGATTTTTGTTATTTTTTGCATCTTTATAAAATCATTTTTGGTAGTTTGATTGGAAAGGCACTGAAAACACAAATTAATTTAGGTATAATTGGCAATTTTATTATATTGGTTCAGCCTACCCCTGAGCAATGAATATTTATCCAATTATTTATATTTGTTTTTATTTATGTGAAAAGTGTTTTTAGCAGATAGGCTACCAAGTAATTTATATTGTCTACAGCTAATTTATGTGAAATTTCTCTTTTTATTTCTTGTTGCTGAACTTTCTTGATAACATATAGAAATGCTGATGATTTATGTGGGCTTATTCTATGTCCTGCAGCTGTGAAATTGAAAATTTATACCCCATTTATTCTCTAATATTTGTTAACTATTGACTCAGAACTGTATCAGATCATTGTAATCAGGTTGATTTGAAGGATAGTTTGGCTACTTAACATGAGAGGATCTGACTATCTTTCTTATGTTTCTGAACTACAGCTTGGACTATAGCACTGGATGGGAAGGGGAGGGAGATGAATCCTTGGAGTCATAAGATGTTCTGCCTGGTCATCAAAAGTCAAGGCTTGCCAGACTTTCCATAGAAAGATGATTAAATATGTTTATACCATTGTCAAGAATCTTGGAAATCCCCTCGTGTAAATCAGGCTAAATTTAAACCCACCCTACACCTTTACCAACTGCATAAAAGACTACTTTGTTAGCTCTAATGCATGACTGGACAGTGAAGATCTGTTGGGATCTCACTTATTGGCAAATGCTAGCCTCTCTAATAAATTTTCACGTTTGAACTTTGCACCGCAGTTTCTCGTCATCACAGATATTTATTGCAACACAACTTTGCCAAAGTTATTGTTTCAATTATTTTAACTAATTCTCTATATTAACTAATTAATTAACTAAATTAACTAATTCTGTAAGTATACCATCTGTAAAGTGGGATATGTTTTCTCATTGTCTATTTTTATTCCTTCATTTTTTTCTTGACTTATTGTTAAAGCTATCATTTCTTGTCCAATATTAAATAATAATGATCAAGTGACATCCTTGCTCCACCCCTCATCTGATTGGGAAAGCATCCAGTTTATTGTCACTACAGATAATGCTAGCTCTTGATTTTATATAGGCACTACTTGTCACTTCCAGTTGCATTTATTCCTATGCTTCCTAGTGTTTTAACAGGAATGGGTGTTGTATTTTGTCAAAAACTTATTCTGCATCTATTGATATAATCATATGATTTTTTTGTTGTTTTTCTTATTGGTATGGTAAATTATACTTATAATTTCCCTCATATTTTACCAACACTGAATTCCTGCTATATCTCACCTGCTCGTAGTATATCAACTTTGCAATTTATTGCTGTAATTTCCTTGATAATATTTTCTTTAATATTTTTGCATCTATATCTACTAAGAAAATTGGTCTATAATTTTCTTTCTCTGTTTTTGCTCTCCCTTACTTAGTTATCAAAACCATATTTGTGTCATAAAAGGAATTTGGTAGGATTCTTTCTCTACCTAATTTTCCAAATAGTTTATATAGTATTAGGGTTAATTGTTCCTTAAATGTTTGGTAGAATTGACTTGTAGGGGAAGCCAGGTAGCACAGCAAGTAAGAGCACCAGCTCCAGTGTTGGATTGACCTGGAGATCGAATTCGGGCTCCAACACTTAGCACCCACCCAGAAACACCTGGCCATGTAACCTTGAGCAAGTTAACCCCAATTGCTTAGGGGCAGCCAGGTGGCTCAGCGAGTAAGAGCACAGGCTCCAGTGTTGGGAGGCTCAGATACTTAGCACAACACCCAGAAATAACTGGCTGTGTAACCTTGAGCAAGTTACTTAACCCCAATTGCTTAAAAAAAAAAAAGAATTGACTTGTAAATCCATCTGGTCTTAGGATGTTTTTTCTTCTGGAGCTCATTAATGACTAGCTCAATTTATTTTTCTAAAATAGGGTTATTTAAATATTCTATTTCCTTTTCTGTTAAGCTAGACTGGTTATGTTTTGTAAGTATTACTTAGATTCACCCTTTTCATTTTTGACAGTAGTAATTTGGATTTCTTTTTTAAAATCAATCAATGATTTATTGATTTTTAATATAAAATCAGATCCCTATGTTATTTATTAGTTCAATTTTTTAACATTCCATTTTCAAAATCTCTCCTTTGATGTTCAGTATTTTCATTTTTGTATTGGGAATTTTAAATTTGTTCTTTTTCTAGTTTTTTTTTCAGTTACATGCGCAATTCATTGATCTGTTCTTTCTCTCTTTTATTGATATATGCATATTTAGAGATATAAAGTTTCCCTTAAATACTGCTTTGACTGCAGCCTACAAATAATCTGATGTCTCATTCTTGTCACTATTTTAATGAAACGATTGACTCTTTTGATTTGTTCTTTTACTCATTCATTCTTTATGATTAGATTATTTAATTTACCATATAGTAATAATATTAGAATGTAAAAAATATTAGAATATAAGCTCCTTGTGAATTGTATTTTAAGTACTTGTATTCTTAGTGCCTAGCAAGAGTGACTGGCATATGGTAGACTTGATTGATTGACATGTAAATAATGCTTTAAGTTTTGCAAAGCATTCCACATATATCCTTTCAATTGATCCTTACTACAACACTGAGAGGTGAACAGTATAGTATGATTGTTAGTAATACACAGTGGAGAGAGTCCTAGATTTATACTGAAGAAAGCTGAGCTTAAGTCTGGGCTCTGCTCCTTGTTACTCATGCAACCTTGGGCAAATGAAAATCTCCCTTAGCCTCAATTTCTTCATCTATAAAATGAAGGAGTTGAATTGTGTAGGGACCTAATTGCCCTTAGTCCAGACCTCTGAGGATGTTTCTGTCTTGAAATCTATGATTTCCCCATTTTACATATGAGGAAATTTAAAATCAAAGAAGTTAACTGACTTAGCCATCAGGAAAAGGCTTGTTTCTTTAAACCTTAATGACATCATATTTTGAAGCCTTTTGTAAACAGTGGTAAAAAGTAGAATAGACTTCAGAGTTTAAAGGTGCTTTGGGGATGCTAAAATAAAACCCAAAGAATTGTTCAAGGATTAGTTACCTCAAGAATGAAATCACAGTGATAATAATTATATTTTACCAGGAATATTCCATGAAGTGAACATCCCCAATGGTGAAGGATGTGCCAGTGTGACTATCCTGTGGAGCCCTGGGGCCTAAGTATTTCCTCCAGGAGAAATTCTATCTCCTGGGGAGCTATCTTGGTTCATATTGATTCCTCACCACTTCCTACTGTGTTCACTCCTGAAGTCAATTGCCTGCTGAAACGTGTTTGCACGGACAGATGTGCATTCAATGGATAGCAACCCACAGTGCTCCCAGTCTGGGACTGTGAAACTGTCCTGAGGAATAGGCCCTCCCTTAATGTTCCGCCCTCCCTTGTTTCATCTTCTCTTCAACATCGGACTGCTAGACTGACTGTCCCCCTCCTAGGATACTTGCTGCTTCTCACACTGATCCTCCATGAAAAAGGAAAGCAGCAGCAGCAAGTTCTTCTTGCATTTTGCTTTTGCTTCTTTTGCTCCAGGTCTTAGGATAAAAATTACATCAAAGACAATTAAACATGGAAAATAAACATTGACTAATGTGCCAAGGACCTAAAAGAAATCAGAATAAATGATCAAGGAAAATCAGGCAGTATGTTTATTGGGAACTGAGAAATATGCCAAAAGAAAAATAAATTCTGTCTCTCTTCTCTTCACTTTGCTTTTCACAGGAATCATTACTTGGGAGTAGAGACTGAGGGTGCATCTGAACCCCCTCTATTGTCTTCATAAAGAGAGGCATCATAGTGTCATGGAAAGAAGACTATCAATGAATCTGCATTTTTATTAAGCCCATGCCATTGTATGTGTCGGGTGTTATACTAGAACACTAAGGTTATAAATATAAAAGTGAGACAATTTTTCCCTCAAGGAGGTTACATTCTATGATAGAATTGGAAACCAAGTTACCCAGGCTTCTAGGTCTGGGTTTACCACCAAGTAGCTATTATTTTGGGACCACCACAAACTCTTTTGGCCTCCATCCAATGAGTTTTCTCTATAAATGTATGCGGTTTATTGATTAGGTTATACCCCCAAATCCCCTTCCAGTTCAAAAATCAACGGTTCTATGGTCTTAGTATCTGAATTAGTGATCATTGCAATTCTTTGAACTAACAATTTCTTGTCTCCTTCTCTTCTGTAAATTTCCACCTCCATAGCTCATAAGCCATATAGCACTAAGGCAACATCTTGAACCCTCATTGTCAGACAACTGTACTCCACTTCTTAGATTTCTAACTGGCCACTTCTTCCTGATTTTGTTTTTATCTGAACCATCTCCCACTCTCCACCATACTTACCAAACTTAATCTCTATGCCAACTGGGACATTCCATCATTCATCCTCTCCCACTCAACATAGGATATTAGTTCTCTTTTGACCACTTTGTATTCCCTCCTCACACTCTAAGCTCTGTGCTCAACACCATTAATCTTGTCTTTTGTAGGAATCCATAAGCTCATTACAAGCTCTAGACTGCCTTGTTGTCTAACTTCCATGTTCTTGCTCTTAGACTAGAAACATCTCTAGAAGCAGGGCCATGAAGACTGAAAAGAGTCCATGACATACAAAAATGTAAAGGACTCCGAACCTAGAACTGAGATAGGTTTCCTGTAGGGTGTGATACCTGAGCTGAACCTTGAAGAAAGATAGAGATGTCAGAGTCAGAATTGAGTATTACAATCATTCTTGGTATGAGGGACAGCTTGTGAAAAGCTATGGAGATGGGAGATAGAATGTCACATATGGGGAAGAGTAGACCAGATTGCCTGGAACAAGGAGTACAAGAGAGGGAGTAGTGTACAATCATGTTGAAGTCAAATTGCAAAGTATTTTAAATACCAAACACAATAATTTGTATTTTATACAAGAGGTTATAGGGAGCTGCGGAAGCTTCTAGATCAGGAGAATAACATGGTTAGACTATGCTTTGGAGATATTAATTTGGCAGCTATGTAAAAGATAGTGTGGAGAGTGAAGACAGGTAATTCAAGGAGATTAATTTGGAAGCCACTGTAATAATTGTAACAGCAAGCACCCTAGCACACCCAGGATGGCCTGCTAGCATAGGTTCTTGATCTGTTTTTAAAGGTAAGACTGCTCTAAAAGGGCTTAACAATCCTACTTTTAATTACATTTACTATTTCAGGGAAAAGGTCAGCATCCTGAACTTGGAGAAAATAAAAACAGAAAAAATACAAACAGAGAAATTAGCACAAAGACCAACAGACAGGGCTCCAACTGATTGGAACATGACAATATTGCTATATACTTTATATACATCCCTGGATCAAGGGTGCATAGATATCTAAGCAGCCAGGGGGCTCTCAACAAATGGCCACTCAGAGTCTTGACCAGGAAATCAAACAATTGCTCTCATGAGCAAACCTCTAAAGCAAAATGTTAACCTCTTAGAATATATAACAAAGACTTGACCCCTGATTGGCTCAGAGTCAGAAGGCACAAAACCTACTTGACTCAGCACAGCTTTGAATTATCAGGGTTCAAAGGAGATTAATCCTTTAGATGTTTACAATTTAGCCTGAGACTGGGAAACTGAACTCCAACAAGAAAAAAGAAACAACAACAAAAAACAAAAATCCCACCTTGCTTGTACTCACAATAGTCCAGACAATTGGTGATGAGAACCTAGACTATGGTGGTTGTGGTTTGAGTGGAGAGAAGAGGGTGGGTGAGAGAGACATGGCAGAAGTACAATAGACAAGATCTGACAATTTATTTTAAATAGAAGAACTGTGGTAGCTGTGACAGACTAGAGAAATTGGGTGAAGGGATGATAATGAACTCTGAGAAAGATAGATAATGAGTTCTGTTTTGGACATGTTGAATATGAGATGCATATAAGACAACCAGGTCAGTAGGGGGACTAAAACTCAGGGAGAGATGCTGACTGAGTATATAGATTTGTGTAGATAATTGTTTCATGCATTGAATATCAATTCCTTGAGTAGACAATAAGCTGCTTGAGGGAAGGGATTATTTTTTCATTTTTGTCTGTGTATTCCAGTTAATTGCAAAGCATTGTGTTTGGCCAATATGATTTACTCCATACCTCCCCCTCCCCACCTCTATTCCAATTGGCCAGCCTGGTACAAAATAGATTTTTAATGTTTGCCGTTTTTATTTTAATTTTTCTGTCCAAAACCAAAATACATTGCAATCATCTTGAGGGCAGAGACATGTCCTGGCCTTCTCTTATGTTCTCACTAGAATTTAGGACAGAACTAGATACTTCCTAATAGAAAAATGAGAAATATTTGTTGATTGATCAATTATTTGAACTCAATATATTTGCTGTGACTAGGTACCCCTTTTCTCCACTCTTTTGGAAAGCAAAAAAGAGACTTGTAGAAGGTAGAGATAGCTAGGAAAGAAAATTTGTATTGTTAAGTGTGGGTGGGGCAATGCAAACCTAATGAACCAAACAGAAAATCTGTGGCCCTAACAAGGCTTGAAAATAATTTTCAAGGCTGAACCAACTGTCACCCCCGCTGAGCTAGTCAACAACCACAGAGCCAACCAGTCACCACCTGCTGTGGTTAAGGAACATTTGGAACTTGGTAGGACGTGAAGGAGAGAAAGTAAGTGAATAGTAGCTCCAGATAGAACCTTAAGATGATATTCTCTCATTTAGACCTATTTCTAGGGAGCCCTGACTGCTTTCTGGGCAGCAGCTCATCTCCTACCTGGGAGACACATTGGGCACAGGGTCTGTAAGCCCTCTGACATATGAAGCAACTTAGGAACAGAGAAGGGAAATTCCTTGCCAAAGATCTAACAGCAAGGGAGCTGGGAATAGAAACCAGGTCTCTTGACTTGCCATCTGCTGTTCTATCTGCTAGACCACACTGTCTCTCTCAACTGCCAACCTGGATGGATGGTGCATGTGGTGCATGGAGTCTTGTCTTTGCCATTTTCTACATGAAAAGAGGGAACATCTCTTCCATTGAGCTACCTGGAAATAATATATAAAGCAATGTTTGCTTTGGACTGAATGCAAAAAAAAGACAATATATTATAATTTACATGCACCTAAGCAATCTGTAAAAAGAAGGGACTTAGTGACATCAGGTGAGGAGGAAGTGAAGAAGGAAAGAAGCAGAAAACTTTGCCCTGGCTGTTGCTCCTATACCAGTGTTTACATATTGCATAGGGCATCTCATGCATGTAGGAATTAGATGGTTTTATATATGGGAAGAAAAATGGAAAACCAGCAAAATATAAGCTACTTGAAAGCAGGGACTGTTTCTTTTTTTCCCCATGTATACCTAGTGCCTATGGGCAGTGTGGTGGCACAGTGGACAGAACACTGGGACTAGAGTCAGGAAGATCTGAATTCAAATCTGGCCTCAGATACTTAATAGCTATGTTACCCCAGGCAAGTCACTTAATCCTGTTTGCCTCAGTTTCCTCATCTGTAAAATGAGCTGGGGAAAGAAATTACAAACCACTTCAAATATCTTGACAAGAAAAACTCAAATAGACTCACAAAGAGCTGGACATGACTGAAACAACTTAATAACAACAAATGCCTAGTGCCTAGAATAGGACTTAGGGGTTTAGTAATGCTTGTTAATTTGAACTGAAATTATAAATTTGCATCAACCAACTATAACTAGAATGATAATGTCAGTCCTTGTTGCTTCCTTTTTCTGTGACAGTCTCTTCCACCATTGCATGCATGTGTATAAAATATGTTGGGCAGTCCCATGTTTTTCTATGACAGTTGAGAAATCATGTATCTTCTTTGAGGCATTTAAAAAAAAATCTCTATTTGAAGTGACTTATTTCCCCTCTCAATTCTAGGGAAATCAAAGTTCAGAAGAATGAGAAAATATACCCTTTTATTCAATGACCAAACCAGGTTCTCATCTATAATTGTGTTGTTGTTAGCTCTTCATTGTTGCTTTTGGGGTTTTCTTGGCAAAGATACTAGAGTAATCTGTCATTTCCTTCTGCAGTTCGTTTTGCAGATGAGGAAACTGATGCAAACAACGTTAAGTAATTTCCCCAGGGTGACACATTTAGTAAGTGTCTGAGACAAGATTTGAACCCAGGGAGATGAGTCTTCCTTACTCTGGGTCTGGCACTCTGTGTGCTATGGTGCCATCTAGCCGTCCCTTAAAGACCCGTTGTTCCATAGTTTCAGTGGTGCCTGATTCTTTGGGACCTCATGTGAAGTTTTCTTGGTAATGATACTAAAGTACAAGAGGTAAATTTTGGTGAAAGGTAGTATTGTGATTTGATGTTTTCAAAAATCCTCAGGTGATGCAAGTGAGAGAAACCAAGTATTTAAAAGATCTAAATTCTACTGTATTCAGAATATACTACGGACTATCTGAACAGAAAAAGGAGACCACAAGCCTGATAGAGAGGCAGGATTTGTAAAGTATCTGGCTAGGGTCTAGAGAAGGCTTCAATTGTTCAAACATAAACTCTCATTCTGTCCCCAAACAAGCACCTAATAATTTCTTGGCTTGTCTTGTTAATTTCCTTTTTTTTTTTTTTCAAAATGGAGCAGAACTTACGGAGGAAACTTAGGACCTAATTCTCACAGAGAAGAAGTTGTCACTGGAGAAATGACAGGAACCTTGGGAAAAACAAATGCTATAACTTCATCTTAGAATCTGTGGTAGAGAAAAGGAAAGCTGGGTATTGTCTAACACAAAACCTAGATTTTTGGAGAACTGATTTCAAAGGGCTGATAAAAAAAAAGAGGTGGAAAACCATAAACAAAAATTTGATAGTGGAATCTAGACCAGAATGAATAAGAAACTTTCAAGAATAAATTTCAAAGACACAAAAACAAAGAATTTTGAAGACAAGAAAAAAAATTCAATAGGACTAATTTCAGGTAGCATAGGAAGCTTTCAGAAATGAAACTCTGAAGACACAAAGTAAAACAATTTGGATGAGTGTGAAAGGGAACATTCCCTTTTTAAAGTGTAAAGGGACTTATGTGAATACCTTGGAAATTTATCAACTAATTTAGCTTTTATTTTGTTTTGTTTTAAATTTTTACTCTTTAGTTTTTTCACTCTTTTAACTTTACTCTTACTTTTTTGATATTGGCCTGTGGGTCTGAGAATGCAGCCTCCCTGCTAGTGGAGTGGTAGGAGACGGGAGGGGGCTTAGTGAACTCAGAGTCAGTAAGTATCAGTTTCTGAATTCTTTAACCTTCTTTTGGTTCTGGGTGTCCTAGGCTGGGCAAATAGCTGAATTGACTTTCTCTTTGGTGAATAATTTTTTTGGAGAGGTCTGAGAAGTCATGGTGATGAGGGATGGCTCACAATAGGTTCAGCAGGAATGCTGATCTTTAGTTTAGACCAGAAAGCCTGTGATTCAGTCTGGAAAGAATTCAGTAGGCTCAAGAAAACTTGGAGCCAAAGTTGTAAAAGTTTATTGTATGCTTTACAGTGGGCAAGGATTCTTGGGGGACCTGCAAGTTTATTGTTAGGCTATACAGCGGTCAAGAGTCCTTTAGGGGACCTGCAAGTTTAAAGAAGACACAGGCATAACTTTTAAAGAGTTAAGTCTATTCACTAGATGTCAATTATACTGATCAGGTGAGAAGACGTGGGATTAGGGAGGAGTTAAGATGGGCCAGTGTTTAAAGGAACATGCATTTTTAATGTAACTGCACAGGCGTATTGCCCATGATTCACTGGAAAAAAGCCTAAGAGGGGGCTACCTGGAGGTGTGGTTTTAGGCTTGAAATGTCACTAAGTCAGCTAGAGGTCAAGGACTGACTGAGAAGTACCCAGTCTGCCACCCATCAGTGTCATGTTTGACAAGATTGATGTCTGGGAACCAAGGCTAACAGAGACTCAGTGTGTGGATAGTAGGCTAAGGAGTTAACCTACAGATAGGGTCCTGAAGGATTCATTGAGGCAGCCAAGGAGTCAACCTAGAGATAGGGTACCAAAGGATTCATGGGGGCAGCAGGATACTATACAAGGGGGAGATAATAGTTGCCTAAACTGGAATGTTTATAGATACTTTTATGAAGGATTCATAAGAATAGCTTGTCACTGTTCCAAGCTGAGATAAACAATTCATGAGTTGTTGCTGGGCAGAGTTAATGATCTGAAGCTGTGTGTGTGTGTGGGGGGGGGCATGATTTTACAAACTGGTTTTACAGACTGATGTTACAAATATAGATCCCAAGCACCCCATCAATGGGACTTTGAAAAACTGTCTAGTCTGTCATCTTGTTGCTCATAAATCCCAGAACTTATTCTTACTTTTAAATGTCTTAAAATATAATTTCGGCTTTTGTCTACATCTGTCATTACTAAGGGGGGGGGAGATGTGGAAACCATCCCTCCAAATTGAATCTTTCCCCCTTGTATAAAACGAATAACAATTAATCAAAAGCTTCTTGAATGGCATCTTAGAACATATACAATATCCTGAGCTGGCAGTCTACTGACTCTTCAGTGAGGCAGGAGATAGGTTTCATTGTCTCTTCACTAGTTCCTCAGTTGCTCAAAGGTTGACTCCCCTTTAGTGATTTTTTTAAGCTCGTCATTGTAATAATGGAACAGATTCTGTTCTTTTGTTCTCCATATTTCACTGTGTATCAGTTCATAGAAATTTTCTCATCTTTCTCTTCTTTGCTCACAGTGATTTATTACAACATAAAAATATTCAGTTAGATTCATCTGTCATAATTATTTTTTCAACCACTTTCCAATCAATAGGCATATAGTTTGCTCCCAGTTTTTTTTGCTACCACAAGGAGTACAGCTGAGAATATTTTATAGAACCTTCATTTCTATCATTAGGATGTATATGCTCAATAGTGAAATTGCTGAGCTAAAGAGTATAAACAGTTTAGTCACTTTTTGTTTTTAATAATTTCAAATTGATACCCAATTGAACTACTTTACAAATCCACCAGGCATGTACTAGTGTGCCTATCTATGTTCCTATTTTTTATAATTCTTTTTAAAATGTAATGTTATAAGTTAAACCTTTGAGTTATTTTAATTTGTATCTCTTATTATTAGTAATTTGAAACTTGTTTTCAAATTGCTATTTATAGTTCATTAGTCTTCTGAAAACTATTTGTTTATAGCTTTTGACCTCACTATTGGGAAATGGCTGTCTCATATGTTTATATATTTGTGAATATAGTGCTACATATTTATGTAATATCATAATATATTTAATGTGATATATTTAGGAAATGGATGGAGGATGTAATGAAATATATTTATATGTTGTATATTTAAATTTAATATTTTAAATGTATTATTGACATAATAAATGTATAATTATGTGTTTGTTATATAAATTATTCATTCCATCATATATTATATTTTATCATATATTATTAATAAGTTATTATGGATTATATTCATGGAATAGCACAACATATTGTGTACACATGCGTGCAATGATGAGAGAGATTCCTGAAGAAGAAGGAAGCATCAGGGACTGATACTATCCTAGTTATAATTTGTTGATACCAATTTATAATTTTGTTTCAAATTGACAACATATATTAACACATTATTATTTATATACATGCAATATTAAACAACATATTTTAAGTGTGATATATTTAATTGTAATATAATATATTGATCAAATGTAAAATTTTGTATTTTATTGTATATTTATATTTTATTCCCTGTATATAAGAATTATAAATTATTTTAAGATGAATGTTTTTCACTTCACATTTTTTATTAGTCCATATTCATTGATTTTATGTGCACAAAATAGTTTTTCTCTTATGTAATTGAAATTGTCCATTTTGCCTCATGGCTATTTTTATCCTTTTTTACTTAATAATCTTCTTCTAGTCATACTTGTGAAAGAAACTTCCTCTAATGACCTAATTTTTTAATGTATATTTTAGGTTTTTTATCCAGATCAAATATTCACTTCAATTTATTGGAGCATATGGTCTCAACACAATTTCTATCAAAATGCTTTCAACTGTTCCTAGTAGATGTCGTCAAAAGAGGATTTCTGTTTCCAGTAAAATGTGTCTCATTTCCAACAGTGGGCCATTGTCTTTGATTTTGCGTTTGCGTTTGCTTTGTTTTGCTTATTTAGTCTATTCTTCTGATCCGCTTTTAAAAAGGTGATATCCAGGAGTTTTGATTATTATTGCTTTATAATATAGTTTGAGAGATGGTCATTCTATGCTCCCTTTATGAATACACTTAAAAATTATTTTATTTGAGATTTTAGACTTGATTTTCCAAGTAATTTTGGTTGTTTTATCTAGTTTTATAAGGTATCCCACTGGTAATTTTTATTGACCATAGAACTAAATCTGTAAATAAACAATATCATTCAAATGTATTGCATTGGTATATGGCCAGTTGTGTGTCTCTTTTTCTAAAAGGAGTGTTGTTTTGTAATTATATTTATATTAATCTTTTGTGTGTCTAGATAAATTATCTTCTACATGTTTTATGCATTTTGTAATTATTTTGAAGGGATTTCTTCTTATTTCTTCTTGCTTTTTGTTGTTAATATGGTAGAGAAAAACTGGTCAATTTATTTTGCATGTATCCTTCTACTTCAATATTGTCACTAATTATCCTACTGCTATTTTTGATTGTTTGTCTCTATGTCTATGAAGAGTACTTTAAAATTATGCAAGTTCTGGCTTTGTCTTGGTAAATTGTCTCGAAGATATTTTATGCATTTGATACTTATTTTAAAAGAGATTTATCTATTTTTCTCTTGATTTTTCTTATTAATCTGTAGAAATCCTCATGTTGATGAAGTTTGTGGACTTTTAAAAACATTCTGGGGCTATGCTGATGAAATTTTCTCAAATTTCTTTGCTTAGCTCTCCAGAATTTTTAAACTGTAATACCATTTCATATTTGAAATGGAATAATTTGTTCTTTTCTTTATCATCGATATGTTTAATTTGTTTATCTTGCCTAATTACTTATAGATAGCATTTCTAGAACTATGTTGATAATAGCAGAGGCAGAAGCATTCATGCTTTATTCCTGTTTGCATTAGGAAGCTTTTAGTGTTTATAGGAAATAAAGCTAATTCTTTTTTACATAAAATTTTGATTTTATTGAAGAAAGACCCTATTTTAGGTATGTTGGTTAAAAATATAAAGTGTCAAAGACTTTTTGGGGGGGAAGGGTCAAAGGCTTTGTCTGCCATTTATTAATATAATCATGTTTTCTTTTTCTTGTACGTGAGTTAAAATCTTAATTGTTCTAATTTCAAACCATTCTTGTTTTTTTGGTTTAATTGATCAAAGTTTATTATTTTATGAACATATTTTTGTAGGGTCTTTGTGAGGGTATTATTTAAAATTTTGGAATTACATTCAGTAGTGACATTGGTCATTAATTCCATTTCTCTACTATGTCTCTCATTTGATGGATTATTATATGTCTCATAAAAGATGTCTGATAGAGTGCCTACTATCTTTATTTTTTTTGAGAAAATCTTTTCTACTCTAAATATTGATTGCTTTCAAAATGTTTGATAAAATCCACATGTACATTTATCTGGCAATTGTTTTGTGGCTTTTTCTCTGCTCCTTTGGCAGTTTATGACTTTCTCAATGTGTTTTTTTAAGATTTAAGTTATCTTTATTGATTTGTTATGATATATAAGTATATGTGTATGCATACAAATATATGGTATATAATTATGGGTATATTTAAATTGATCCACACTTGCTTTTATTCTGTTTTTCTGATATATATATATATATATTGTGTTTAATAGTTATTATTTTATTATTATTATAATTATTTTACTATTATTTTTTTATCTCCTCTCCATCAAGAGTTTGACTTGTTCTACTTTGTTATTAAGTTATTTGATCAGATTAATAAATAGTTTTATAAATAATATCAATCTCTTTGAGAGTTTATTTTTATTTATAAGTTCTTTTTAAATTTCTCTCCATTTCTCTACTTTTCCAGATTTCTTCTTTTGTACTTGTTTTAAGGTTGCTAGTTTGCTTGTTTTCTATCCTTTGTAATTGTATAATGTTCTCTGCACTGATTCCCTCTTTTTCTAATCTGTAAACTGTTTTCTGTGGTGTTTTAAAGTTGTCCTATAGTTTTGGTGGTCACCTCATTGTTAGAATTATCTTTAACATAATTATTTATTTCTATGATCTACTTGTTATTCAGGATGTGAAGAGGGATGTGTAGTTGCCTTCAAATATTAAAAATATAGGATGTGGAAGAAGGATTAGACATGTTCTACTTGGCCCTGTGAATTCTGCCTGCTACTTAACCTTGAGTCAATCAGGAAAAAATCCAGTCTCATACTTTCTTTCTTCCTAGTCAAATACCCTACTCAAAGATACCAAAGAGTAACTCTGAAAGCAAAGATAACAGATAACACTTTACTCTCTACCAAAAATACCCTGGCACCACTGAAAAGAAATGAATATTTCTACCACATGTGCTGCATTTTAAATATTTTAAATATTGATATGAAGATGAACACAATGTTTTTGCAGGATTTGGGAAGCCAGTGGGCTTACCTATAGAAATAATTTTTCATAGTGAATATATTAGTATTTTATTCAGATAATACACTCAAGTTTAAAACACTTAGGATATAAAGTTAGTTTTGAAGGGATATTAGAGTGGGAGTCACTTTCTGGCTTTATTTTTTTTAAGACAGCCTGGTGATAAAATACAAACTATTTACTGAAATGGATCATGGACTCAGGGTTGCCCGTGACTACTGAGCATTAACCAGTTGGGTTTGCTGAAAAGCTATTATCTCCCAGCTCTGCAGCGCTTTTAAGTAGCATGCACTTATAGATATCTAATAATAGATTAGAGTCTAATCTAACATAGCGTGAGACAGAATAAACCTCATGGTTAAACTGGGATTTCTCATTCATATTTTTTTTCTAATTCTGTTACTTCAGGTTTCTGTAGAAACGTTTTTTTTGCTGGAACCTCTGTAGGGGATGGAAGTTTCCAGAATATCTTATGATCATTGGGAGACAGATTTTTAATGGAAATAGAACTTTGTGTTTTCTGAGTTCCAGCTGAAGAGGTAACCACAGGCTCTAACTTTCTATACATGATAAATATATCATTTGCTACTGGCTAATTATTTCCCTGACTATAAACTAGTCAATATGAGAAACTGATCAAGTGTTCTGTGTCAGTGTATGCCCTTGTTTGATATTGCTGATGGCTTCCTCAGTTCTAGTCTAAAAGGGAACCTTGGCTCTTTGTTTTCTAGTTGTTGGGTATCGCTTCCACCTATATTTCCAGTGTTAATGATGATAATGATATAAATGAGTAAAAACAGAAAATGGACAATAAAGAAGAAATTAACATGGGCCATAAAAATCTTATCCAGAGATGTAACCTACATACATCAAATGACGAAACAAAGAAACCACATGAGTGCCTTAATCAGCAAATATCTGATTTACTTGCCCAATGAATTGTTGAATGCAATGCTGGATGAGAATATAAGCTTGATTACAAATCTTACAAAGGTGGGGGATTGTGAGAAGCATCATTTCACAACACATAGAGAAACAGTGGTAGGTAAAACCAATTTGAAGAAAGCTTGATAAGAAATCTGAGTGAAGACTGGGGGCAGAGCCAAGAGGACAGAGGAGAGAAAGCACTCAGCTGAGCTCTCTCAACATTCCCTTCCAAAACAACTTTAATACAATATCTCAGTGGAATTCTGGAGTGACAGAGCCAACAAATGGTCAGAGTGAGACATTTGTCTAGCCCAAGACAACTTAGGGAGGTCAAAAAGAGTTATCTTTGACATGGGGGAGGTGGCTGATCTGAAGCCCACAAGGATAAAACAGCAGTGATGGAATGAGGTGGTCATGACAGTATCAGCAGCAGCTTCAGGAACTCTCAAGAAAGAGATGCTAAGGGGACCTGGCAACTGGCCAGGAAGAAATTACAGGGTACTAACCCCTGTGCTAGCACTGGACACAGTACAAAACACTATTTGGCAGAGTGCTTTCAGTTTAGAGGAATAAGGAACCCCAGGGTATAATACTACTTTTGATCACAAGGGATCAGGGACCCTGAGGAATAGAATCATTTCCAGTCCCAGTAGAGCAAGGACCTTGAGAAGCAGTATCAGTCCAAGGGTATAGGGGTGCTAAAGAGCAGTATCAATTGAAATCCCAAGGGATCAGGAACCCTTTCTGGATTAAGACCAGAGTACAGACCAGGAGAACAGTGACCACATTTCTCCCCAGATCAAAATATCTTGGAAGCACTGAAAACTTCCAACCCCCAGAACTAACTCTGAAAAGAGCAGTGCAAAAAAAACCTGAAGCTTGATACAGTGCCCCTCACACTACCATGTCAAAAACAGAGGCTGACTTTAACATAAAGTTCAAATTTTTTTTTAAATGGAGGGGATGAACAAATAACAACAAAAAAGAACCCGATCATAAACATCTATGATGGTGACAGAGAAGATCCACATACAAATTCAGAAGATAATGAAGTCAAAACAGCTACAAGCAAAGTCTCCAAGAAAAATGTGAATTTGATGCAAGTCCAACAAGAATTCCTTGAAGACCTAATATATGATTTTCAAAATCAAATATTATGGAATACTATTGTGCTGTAAGAAATGATTATCAGGGTACTTTCTGAAAAACCTGAGAAGACTTATATGAACTGATGCAAAGCAAAGTGAGCAGAATCAAGAAAGTGTACACAGTAATAGCAACTCCATGATGATTATCAACTGTGAAAGACTTGGCTTCTCTGATCAAGACAATGACACATGATAATTGCAAAGGTCTATGATGAAAAATGCTATTCAACATTATAGAACTGGTGAACTCTGAATGCAAATCGAAGTATACTTTTTAAAACTTTCTTCATTTTTCTTGTTTTGTTTTGTCTCTTTCCTTTTGCAATATGACTAATATGTAATTATGCTTTGTAAGACTTCACATGTATAATTAATTTCAAATTGCTTGCCTTCTGAAGGAGGGGGAGTGACTTTGGAACTCAAAATTTTAAAAATTAATTTAAAACATTTTACATGTAATTGGGAAATATTTAATAAAAAAATTAAATATGTTTAAAAAAAGAAATCCGACTAAGTAAAATCATCTCAAGGGTTTATAAGGATGAAAATGGAAAGAGAACTATAAATCAAATAAAATGATAAGTACTTATAAAATTATAAAAATCTATTTTCTCCCTCAAAGACAGTGGAGCCACCACACCTGCAACCTAATATCAGTCCTGGTTGTGTTTGTTATGGAGATTGAAATGAAACTGAAAAAATAAAATTATGGGAAAAGCAGTAGAGTGGACCAAGCATTCATATGTACCCTTTAACAAATACAATTTGAACATTTCAAAATTAACTGAAGATATGTAAAGATGCTTATATAATTATTGTTTTTTTTCAATTAGGAAAACATTTGATAAAGAACAAAACATTGCTTTAGAAGTTCTTTTGCTGATGGTCATGTAAACATACATATATTAAATGCTTGCTCTATGATAGGCCTTGTGTTAAGAGCTGGAAAACAAATACAAACAGAGACCAAATGACAATCTCTTCCCTTAAAGAACTGACATTCTAATGGGGTAAGACAACATAGAAAAAGAAAGGCTGAAAAGTGGAAGGTGTGATGTAGTGAAGATACTGAAAAGGAATGAAGACATGATTGATTTAGGCCTCCTCCTCAAAATGGATGATCAAGGTCTATAGGCTATCCATGCAGAAAGATAGACAGACAGATAGATGATACATAATACATATATGCATACATACACATATATAACATAGACAATTTTAATACTTTGTTCTTTAATGTATGGATGGTCAGACCAAACTCCTTTGAGTAATTTGAGAAGTAATATTCCAAGAGGTTCTGCAGTGCTCTGAAATTTGATGTGCTCAGCACAATTTCACTCACAAACAGGAGTATCTGAAGATCATCCATAGGGAATCTCTCTTAAACTTGAACATACGTTGGGTCTTCTTCATCACAATAAAATAGCTTTGGCAAGCATATATTTCCCTGTTTTATGCCTCACCTGGTTCTAGGTTTAAAGTTTCATTAAATAGGGTCATTTCTGTCATCCTATCTTTTAAGAAACCATAAGTGATTTTGATGTATGGAAGGGAGAAAGCATATGGAAAAGTCTGTAAGACTGTTTTTCTCTACTGAATCAATTTTTTTCTTAATCAACAAATAGACACAAAAACATTATTTATAACATATGTCTTAACATGTATGCATATGTGGTAAACACAAGACAAATATAGCATAAATATATCTATTCATATATGCATGTGTCTCTATATTATATATGTGTATATATGTGTATATATATGTATGTACCAGTAAGTATTTATTAACAGTCTACATCCCATACAGATGAAAGATGGGCAAATTGAGTGAAAAGGTGAACAGGAAGAAGAGAGCAGACTCAATTACCATTGAGAAAATTAAAAGTTCCTTTAATGACTTTAAGTTTCCCATAAAAGGAAAGGCATACACACACACATATATATATATGTGTACATATATGGAGAGAGAGAGGGAAGAGACACAGAGACAGAGAGACAGAGAGAGAGAGAGACAGAGAGACAGAGAGAAACAGAGAGACAGAGTCATTCTACTTGTTCTGCTCTGTGGCAGCGAGACATAGAATATAGCTGCCTCCAAAGAATGAAAAATCAGACAAAGAGGGTAATGGAGAAACACAGGGTGTGAACAGGTTGCAACCTGTCATCATTGAGAAACTACAAAGAAGAACAGAAATAAACAATGTTATCAAGGAATTGTGTGATAAGAAGAAAAGATAGACTGTTCACATGATAAAAGCAGGGGATTGATTACAAATAGCTAAGCAAAAGTGATTCCTCTGGGACCATGGAAATGTGAAGGGGAAACGGAGAAGTCCTCTAGCATGGTGAGTGGACCCCCTGTAGTGAATTTATAGGCAGACATAGGAACAGGATGGGAAGGCATGGATGGGATACAATCTGCATTATTGTAGGAAGCTTCTACATCAATGGGGAGAAAATAGTTCTATTTGTGTATTTCAGGTTAAAAACATGGACATTGTTTATAATGTTTTACTACATTTGCTGCCAAAGAGGGTAGAAACCAATGGCCATACTCAAAACCTATTTATTGTTGATAATGATGATTACAGTAACCAAAATATTCAAAGAACCACATGTTGAGGCAGTCCAACATCCAAAGGTATTGTAAGTAAAGAGAAAAAAATTACCTTAATTTGGAGATGACCAATAAGAATAAAGCAATTTCTCCTCAGATTAAATAGTTGAGGTAAAATAAATATTTGAGGGGAGGGAACTCAGCTCTTTCTATTCATTGCAATTCAATACAACTATGCTGAGTCTCTATTGGGTTGAAATTACTTAACCAAGGCACTCCTTCAGAGGCAAACATTATTGCAAGAGAATCTCAGTTATTAAGGAGAGTTGCCTTTCTGTAAACTATTCTGACTGTTGCTATCTTCCTTGATCCATTTGCTGCCATGAAGCATTCATGGGATTTAGAACCGCAGAAGTCCTGGGAGATTCTTTTGTCCACTCCTCTCATTTTTCTCAAGGAATAAACAGACTCAGAAAGGATAAGGGACTTCTTCGAGGTCACATAGATATGAAAGAGTAGGTTTTGTGACCTTGAAACTAGATCTTTTGACTCTGACCCCAATACTCTTTCCTCTATGCCAGGGATTCCTCATCCGTGGTCTGTGGACCCCCAAGGTGTCCACGGATAGATTTCAGAGGGTCCATGAACTTTCATAAGAAAAATTCATCGTTATTTTCATTTACCTCATATTGAAACTTAGTATTTCCTTCAACTATTTCAAAATCATGATTCTGAGCAGGGATTGATGCACTTAACCAGATAACCAAAGGGATCCATCACACGCAAAGGGTTAAATTCTCCTTCTGACTTTGTCACATTACCTACCTTATCATGTATATGTTGAATAAATTCATTAATACCAGAAAAAAATGCTCTCATCTTTAAAAAAAGATTTGGGGCTGTGAGTTTAACAGGTAAGAGGACTTTTTTGTTTTTAAAAGAATAACAAAAGGAAGAGCATAAGACCAAATAAATACAGGGGAATGCATAATGTGAGGGATGAAAGAAGACTGCATCATTTGTAACCAGGTCTCCTATAGAGTTATTTTTTTTTTTTTGCTTTTTGGAGGGCAATTGGTGTTAAGTGACTTGCCCAAGGTCACATAGTTAGTTTTTGTATTAAGTGTCTGAGGCCGCATTTGAACTCAGGTCCTCCTGACTCCAGGGCCAGTGCTCTATTCACTGTGCCACTTAACTGCCCCTCCCCTAGAGTTCTGCTACCATAATGGCCTGGGGATGGCCCTGGGTTCTCCAAGGCTAGGAAAGTATTGACAGTTCCTACCTGAGAGTACTTTGGGGAAAGCTGCTCCTAAGGCTTGAGGGGATGAGGGGGAGGAAAGTAATGAAGCTGATGAAATCAGATATATTTGAAGTATTCAATTCAATTTCATTGGATTCAGTAAGTATTTGTTAAGAGTCGAAATCCCATACATTGTGCTACATGCTGGATATTGGAAGGCAAAAATTATCTCTACCCTAGAGGGTCCTTAAATCTATAAGGGGGACAGAAGATAAACCTAAATGAAAATAAACACACAAAAATAAATATAAAGCAATCTTATTTGAGACTGGAGACTAACATCATGGAGGAACTGAAAAGGACCTCTTATAGAACGCAGTTCCATCTGATTCGTGAAGGTAGCTAGAAGTTCTGAGAGGCAGAGGTGAAGAGGGATTACATTCTGTCCTTGGAGGCAGCTTGTTCAAAGGCCCAGAGGTGGTAGATGGGATGTTAGGTGTAAGGCACCACAAGCAGGTGTTAAGGGATGTAAACTTATCTGAACTTGTCTTTTTGCATTGCTCATTATCCAGAAACACTGAACCCAGAGCATGCAGGAGGCACTGAATGTGACAAGGACAAAGCTCTTCCTGAGCTGACATAATTTGGTGTTGCACTCTGTGCTAGACCCCCTGTGAGTCCTTGGGAGTCAAGACAGACACCAACCGGTCTGGGTCAGGCTGGGAAAATGCTCATGCTTTGTAGATAAGCGGACCTTCCTGTCTTCATGGTCTTACAGTTCCCAAGGGGAAAAAAGTGTGTCTTTTGCACCACCTTGCTCCTCCATGTGGGGAGTAGTATTTTCCCAACTTTGCTCCACCGTTTCCCTTCCCATGTCATGCTCTACCTGGTGTCCCCTCCTCCTCCTGACCTACTAGTATAAAAATGTAAATTTGGGGCAGCTAGGCAGCACAGGGACTAGAGTACCAGCCCTGCAGTCGGGAGGACCTGAGTTCCAATCCAGCCTCAAACACGTAACACTTACTAGCTGTTTGACCTTGGGCAAGTCACTTAACCCCAACTGCCCTATCTTCCCCCCTCCAAAAAAGCAATCAATCAATCAATCAATCAAATGTAAATTTCTATAAAGACTGGTGACCCTTTGGGTTCCACATACATGTTCATTTTTTTTTGTAATAGACCTGTTTTTTTTTTGTTTTTTTTACGTAAGTCTTGTAATATTGTGATTGCTTGTTGCCACAGGCTAGCACAGTATATGAGCAAAAGTAATATGTCATTCACTTGTAGTTAGGTGGTAAAGGACTTTAAATGCTGCAAGAGTTTGTATTGCATCCTACAAGCAACAGGGGGCTAAAAACAAGGCCCAATAGGGGGCCTTCTTGAACAGGGCAGAGAACTGTTGAGAAATAGCTTCACTGGCTGAAAGAATACAGATTCATGAACCATTTAGAATCAAGCTTCATCATCCTTCTTAAGGCTTGACCTTCTATCTTTAACACTTCCCTTTGCAAGTCAAATCAACATGCCTTTATTAAACCTGTTACGTACCAAGCACTGTGCTAAGCACTGAATGATGAAGCCCTTGGATCTCTCTCAAAAACCAATGCTCTTACCTTCAATGTTAACAGTCTTTCCCAAGCCACCAAGGCAGCCAATGTCTCACCCTCAGCATTTGAAGTACCAACTGGGGCAGAGGTTGAAACTAATGATTGAGGACAATTCTTCTGATTTGGTTCATCTCTAGTCACCTCATTTCTGCAACCCTACAAAGCATAATTGGTCTAACTGATTCATTGGCTTCCTGTTGCCTGCCAAAAAGGATTTGAGAAAAGGAATATTAAGAAATTAAAAATGAGGTTTTCAGGAAATCAGTAGAACTGTGTGAGGGGGCAGAGGCTTTCACAGTTCCCACCCACACTATTCCTAGCTCCAAGCAGCCCATGCAATTAGCCCCTTATGTTCGGAAACACACACAAAAAAATTCTCCTTGAAAAGTGTTTGGAAGTCTTTGGATCTTCTGTTTTCAGCTTTCTTTCTGGTAAAAAAAAAATAGAAGAACTACATAAAAGGGAGTTTGTCAAAAATCCATTTTAAAAAATTCCATCTAAAAGATGATTACTTTGTGTCATTGGGGCATAGAAAAGGGGATGCTCACCTGTGATTTCCCTGTTCATTGGAATTCTCCACTTGTAAATTCTCTCCATTGATACATATCAGAAATTTGTTAGTAACTTGCAATCTTAGAGAGTTGCCTGACTTCTTCAGGGTTAGACAACTAACATCAAGAGTTATACTTTAACCCAGTTCTTCCTGAGCCCAAGGCCAGACATCCATCCACTATAATAATAGTGGATAATATATATATATATATATATATATATATATATATATATAGTGATTTAATGTATGGAAAGTGCCTTATGTGTATTCTTTCATTTCATCCTTACAGCCTTGGAAGGTAAGTGTTCTTATTATTCCCATTTTACAGATGGAGGAAATTGCATCAGTTAGAGATTGAGTTCTCAAGGTCACATAGCTAACATGTGGTTGGACTTGAACTCAGGTCTTCCCGACTCCAGGCACAGTATATCCACTGCTCCACCTCACTGCCGATGCCAACGATCCTCAAATATTTTGGTCTCAGGAACCCCAGAGTTTTGGCTTATGTGGATTATATCTTTCCTTTGTCTCTCTTATTATATGTAAACAATTAAAATGTTCTAGTTTGATTCTAAAAATTGTTTTGACCTCATAGAGTTCCCGAAAGGGTCTCAGGACCCCCTGAGGATCCACGACCACTTTGAGAAGCACTACCCTTTGACAACCTGCTTCTCTCATGTGTGTAAATGTGTATCATAGGAAATGGATGACACCTTGTTGTACCAGTGAAAATATTCACATCTTCAAATAAATCTGACCTCATTGATATAAGCATTAACTACAGTGGTACTAAAGCCGTCCATATTTGACCATCCTGTATAAATTTTATCTGTGTCCTTCCATAATTTTTTTACAGGAGATCCACCCTGGGGGTGTTCTAACTTTCTTTTGTTATTTTGAGTATACCAATGATACACGTGGATTAAACAACACTTATCCTCTATTCCTGACACAGAACAGAACAATCTTTTTTTTCATTCGCATATTTCTTTGATGAGGGCCTTTATGACACTCTCTATCATGCCTTGCATATAATGTGTTGTAGCTGGTTCAATCCCATCATGTGCCTTTCCACTGCCCTTTGGCTTGTTTTCAATTTTAATTCTTCGGGGACTCTAGTGTTCAATGATATATAATGTAGCTGTATAACAACAGCAGGAGAGCATGAGAATTAAAAAATATAGGATTGTTTCAGAGAGAATGTGAGGGTCATTAAAACAATAACAACTTTGTAATTTCCCAAAGGTGAGTGAGTCTGCTCTCTTTCTGTTCAATACATACAACTGAAAGTGCCCTACTTCTTTTTTAGCAATTAAAAACAATTAAATAACATTTTCTGCTTAGTATAGAAAAGGGGGTAGAGAAGACCGGGGAAGAGGAGAGGACAGGACAGGACAGAAGGGGAGAGAAGGGGAGAAGAGATGAATTGAGAGGAGGGGAGAGGAGGGAAGAAACCTTTCTTCATCATCAGGTATTAATTTTCTCCTGATTACTCCATTACTCCAAAGTCAAAGTCACCTTGTCAGTCAAAATCACATTGTCATCAGGATCCGAACAGCCCAGAATTCCTGTTGGAGTTCATGCTGATAATCTGGTGATCTCAATTCAAAATCTAACCAGAAGAGAACTCTTTGGAGGAGTCTCCAATTAGGTATCTGTGACTGTCTAAACAAACTGCTCGCTATTCTGACAGGGTTGCCGCAGCCTTTTCAGATGACTGGTGTTCTGCTGCATTCTCAGACATCCACAGCTACAGCTGCCTCAGATCTATTTTTCATGCTAGGGTACTCTTTTTTTCCTTCACTTTACTGAAGCTTCAGAAAAAAATATCTCTAAAAGAAGCATCTCAAGATGTTATGTGTGTGCAGGTGAATTTGGATGTATGTGTGTGCCCTTTGGAAACTGCATTTTACCACTCTTCTCCCATCCAGCATGAGATCAGATTTGGAAATTATACTCAAAGTCCATTCTGGAGCTGAGCCATATGGACATACAGTGGCAGGTCTGGAAGTGGTTTCAGGAAGCCTGTGGGAGGTGGGAAGAGAGCATTTGGGGAGTGATGTTTGAGAAAGTGTGATTCTTGTGTTCCATAGGCAGTGTCTGTGGGCAGAAGTACTTATATAGGCTCTTTAAAACTGGATATTGCCAGACATCTTGGTTGGCAGCATTAGGGAGAGGAGGGGACTGTGCTTTTGTGTTATGTATCATCTACCTACTAATCAGTGGCAAAAAAACCCCAAACTCAAAATAGATTGGCAAGAACATGGGGTTTTTGGTCAAAGGCCCTGAGTTTGGATCCTTGATCTGTCACTTTCTATCTGAGTGGCCTGGGACAAGTTACATAGCCTCTTTGGGGTTCTCCTCCTGTAAAATGAGAGGGGTTTTTCAATCTCTAAAGTTATTGATGTGACCTTGAGCAAATCATTTAAGCTTTTCTAAGACTCATTTTCCTCATATGTATAATGAGAGAGTTGGATTAATTGAGCTCTAAAGTAATTTCTAGCTCTAAATTTATGGTTTTATCTTTTGAGACTACCAAAATGGAGTACTATATTTCTTTTCAGACTTTCACTGGAGGTGGGAGCCTGGTGGTAGCTTTTTCATAGTATCTATTATTAACATATATCCATTTTGCAAAAAGGATCCATGCCAGGATGTACTCTGAAGGACCCAGGCACATTTTATCATAAGGAAGCAAGTATTTAAAATGTCAAAATAAAACAGCTCACACAACTGAAAAGAAACTCAAAAGCAGGGGGAGGGATGTAATTCAACAGAACAGACCCACAATACAGAGCCCTTCTGAGCTCCAGATTAGTTAACCTAAAAGAGCTTGGCCCCAGGAGACCTACTGAAGGTATATAGGTCCCAGGAGCTGACTGTTTCTCTCTATGAAATGGATGCTGGAATAAATAACGACCATATCAGACTGACTAACAGGGGCCTCATCCACTCATTCATCCACTTTTCTCCTAGACATTTCTTCACAGGTGGGGATAATGCTAGTCCATCATTTCCCTGCAGATACATATTGCAGTCTCACTGAGGAGTGATTTGTGTTTCTGAGAGCAAGCAACATTTGTTTCATGTTAAATATGCCGCCCACTTAGAGTAAACACCAAATAAGACTATAAACATGTCACTCATGTGTCCTAATGGTGGAGGGTATCTAGGCATAGGTATGGAAGTTGTAATAAGCTTTTATGTATAAAATGGGCTCTTCCCACTCTGGTTCCCCAGTTATGCTCAGGGTTGTCCTGAAAGGTATTCTCTAATATAATACAGTGGTATGGCACTTTGGCTATGGAACAAAGGTCACATAATCAATCTGAGAGGTTTTTAAAAATAATACGCCAATGACAGAATGAGGTCAAATCTGTGCCCAGGCTTCCCAGAAAGGAACCACCTCATCAGAAAAGGGGCATTTCTAGCAGTTAAATCACAAAACTAATCAGGCTCCTCCCCCCAGTCTTCCTCTCCTCCCCTCCCCTTCCCACCCCTGTCTTCTTCCCTCCTCTCCCCTCCTCTCTTTCTCTTGTTTCCATTAAGTACTTGACCTGGGCAAGATGCTCTGGATTTTTCCTGGACCTATTTATGCCTTTCCTCTGATGAGTATGCAGAAAAAAAAAAAACCTTTCCAAGTGGGAGCATAAAATATGAAGAATTATGCATTTTGTTCAAACAAAGTTACATTTAACATATGCATGGCATTTATCACCAGTTAGGCATTGTACGCTTAATTTGTTTATTGCTTTAGGAGACCACTATGAATTCTTTATCTTTGTCTTTAAAATCTGAAATTTAAAAATGAGCAGAATCTCCTTCCAAATGAGTAAAATGATGTACAAACCAAGTAAAAGAATGTTCTAAAATTCAACACCGGGCAACTGAGCTTTTTAACCCTTCTAACCAACAGACACTAAAAATGTGACAATGAAACTCTATTAGCAAACATATTGATTTGCTAACTGCCTTGGCATACTTAAAATATAATCACTTGGGTATCCTTTAAAACTCATACGATCATAGGATTTAAAACTTAACATCAACCACTCAATTAACAAGCATTTACTAGGAACCAGATATTGTGCTAGGTTCCAGACTACAAAGACATTTTATGTGGGGAGACAAATGGTTCTATATAGACATATACAAAATAGATACAAGGTCATTTGGAGGGGAAGGTGGTGGAAGATGGGAGGGTCAGGAAAAGATTTATGTAGACCGTACTTGGGCTAAAGCTTGAAGAAAATGAAGGATTCTAAGAGGTGAAGGTGAGGAGGAATGAATTCCACAAATGGAGGATGACCAAGTGAGGAAGAGTATGAAAGCTAGTTTGGCTGCAAATGGAGACATGAAAGGGAGAATTCAGGGTGGAATCTGGGGCTAGGTTATGAAGAGTTTTGCATGCCAGACGAGTTTTTATTAGATCTTTGAGGTACTAGGGAACCACTTGATATTATTAAGCAGAAGAATGACCTAGTCAGAGATGTGCTTTGAGAAAATAACTTTGGCAGCTCTACGAAGGATGATTCGGAGTAGGAAGTAATTGAGGTAGAGAGACAAATTAGGATTGATTGAATTAAAGATCATCTGGTTCAATCTCCTTATTTTTCAGATGGGAAAACTGAAGCCTATAATTTTGTGACTTGCAGAAGAGCCAGGCTTTCAAGTCCAATTCCAAAATCAGTGCACATTCCTTTAGACCATTTCCATGATCACCAATTGCTATTTCATATATGTATATATGCTGGATAGAGGTTAACTATTAAAATAGCTAAAGAGCTGAACAAGGAGTGAAGAAGATCTGGATTCAGATTATGTCTCTCTTCACTTACTAAGTGACCTTTGCTGAGTCGTGTGAGGTCTATAAATCACAGACCTATGACCTGCCTTTGTGGAGGAATCTCCCACACCGAGAATTCCCTAATGCTAAAATCCATGAGAATTCTCAAATATTCATATATACTGGGGAGTAGGTTCAGTATCAAGGTCTATGCATAATGATCTATATTAAGAAAGACAGGTGAATAACATTTTTACATAACAAATCAACACAATAAATGAACTAATTAAAAAATCCTGCATCTGTTTTAGACATATCCATATGTCATATGGGCATAGTAGCTTGGCCCAACATTAAGTCTATGTAGGAATGCCTTTTCCTTCTTATGTTTAGACATTTACCAAGTTTCAAACCAGAATTTTCATGAGTGAATATGATACAGTGATATTGGATTGCTATATCAAGTCGTTCCTAGCAACAGCAATGGCTTTGGCCTTCCGAGGGATGGTCCCAGAAGGAAAGAAGCTGGTGTGTGTTGGAACCAGCTCTTTTCAGATCTGGAGAGCAAACTGTTAAATTTTGCAGTGTGAGCATTTACACCTTGGAAACTGGCAAATCCAACAAATCAGAGCTTGATTTATTAAGTTTTTTTGTCTATAATGAACAAAGTGATGGAGAAAATGGTGACAAAAGAATACTAAATTTAAAAGCGTGACACATGTATGTTTTTACCCCCCATAGATCCAGATGTTAAACATTCACTAATAATCGGTAGATGTTAAGCATTAACAATCCTGGAAACAGGTTATCACTTGGCTCATTTTGTGTCTTTTTTTGAGGACATGTGTCAAACTTTTATTAGATTTTAAATGTTTAAAAATTAATGCCAGAAGGTTTGACAGGGTTTTTCTAGGGGAGAGGGGAGAGTCAGGGTAGCAGGTGACGCCATATTTCTTTTGATAATTTCCCTTAAATTTCATAATTTTTTTAACCTCGCGACAAGTCAAATATACCACCACATTTTTTTTCTGGAAATAATTAGTCATTCATGACCCAAAGGAAGTATCTAAATGGTTTATTATTAATAACTATTATTATTTTCTCTTTCTTCCTCCCTTCTCCTCTACCTTTTCCCCTTTCCATTCTACCCCTTTCCATTTTTCTCTTCTTCCTATTTTCTCTTATCTGTCTTTTCCTTTCTTATCATCCCTTCTTCCCTCATTTTAAGCACTAAGAAATATCATTTAATGTTTTATTACTATAAAAATATAGGATACTTAGAGTTATATGACAGTGAAAAGTATATAAATATTTCTGTAATACAATTGTAAAATAATAAATGTGATTTATGTAATGATGTAAATGTAATAATAATTTACATTTAAAGCTCACTAGACAGATTGGCTTTCCTCAATTTTAATTTTGTAACATTAAGTAGTGGAGATATTATTACCCCACTTTACAGATAAAATAATCCTGAGACTTACAGGAAATGATATAGGCTTAGTAGACATCTGGCAAAGTAGCTCACGATACCCTGATGGACAAGACAGAGAGCTATGTACAGGATAGTCCAGTTAGATTCACAGCTTCTTAAATGACCAGATATAGTGTCAATCATTCAGCTGAAGTGGCTCTCTCCAAGGTTCTTAATGATCTTTCAATTGCCAGATCCATTGACCTTTTCTCAATCCTCATCCTCCTGGACCTCTCTACCTCATTAAATAATGCTTGTTGACCATATTCTACTCTTGGTTACTCACTGCATTCTGGGTCTCCATATCTCTATTTTGGTTCTCCTCCTTCCATATGACCTCCCTACCTCAATATCTTTTGCTGGTTTTTCACCAATGTCATGCCCAATCTAACTCCAGGTTTTTTTCTGCCCTAGATCCTCTTCTTTTCTCTTCCTATTTTCTCTGGTTGATTTTCAGAACTATTTATACAGTCTTAGTTTCTTACCTGAGGTTCAGTCTTATGTCACCACCTGCCAAATTGGGCATTTCAAAGTGAATGATGTAAAATTCAACATTCCCAGAACAGAATTCATCTTGGCCCCCAAAACCTTTCCCCTCTTCTGAACTTTCTTGTTTCAGCTGAGGGTACCACCATCCTTCTGGTCACCCAGGTTCAAAATTTTGGTGTCATACTCAATTCCTCTCTCATTTGAACCTCACATATCAAATCAATCATTTCTTATGTATTCCTCTTTTCTTTTCTCTCATAGGCTTCCAACAGCAACAATAATAATGATGCCTGGAATTTGCATCATGTCTCCAATGTACCAGGCACTGTGGTAAGTGCTTTATAAGTATGATCTCATTTTCTACTCACAGGTTGTGTGAGGTTGGTTTTACCACTTTACAGAAGAGGCAATTGAAGTAGAGATTATGTTGACTTGCCCAAGATTTCATAGTCACTAAGTTCTGATTGAATTCAGTTCTTCCTGATTTCAGGTCTGGTTTTCTATTCACTGTGCCATGTAGCTGCCTAGGTCAGGCCCTCATCACCTCTCTCTTAGACTATTGACTTTTGACCTTTAAAATCTAAATTAAAAGACAGAAATATGTGGAATATTTAGTCTCAGTGGGAAGAAAAACTTCCTAAAAATTTAAAAGAACAGAAAATGTAGAATGAACTGCCTTGTTAAGTAGCACATTGCTAGTCATTCTAAGTCATGAATAGAAGGCTGATGATGACCCATCAGTGATGCTATAGTGTGAATTCCTATACAAGCATGGATTGGGCTCAATAACTCTGAGTTCCTCGCGGCTCTAAGATACCACTATTTGGAAATCAACAATCAACTGCAAAAGTGCAAAATGATGGAGATGTGGGTGAACAATAACAATCTAGGGGTCTTGGTAGCTCTGGGGGTCAATAATCTGACATGACAACTAAAGTAATAACTCAATACCAGGTTGTCTATATCAAAGCAAAGTCTTCAGAAGGAGAGGAGTAATGGTCTTGTTATAGTGGCAATGCTTTTGTCTGGTCAATTCTCATCTGGAGAATTAGGTTTAGTTCTAAGAGCTTTGTTGTTATTGTTGGGTCATTTCTGTCATATCTGACCTTTCATAACCCTATTTGGGATTTTCTTGGAAAAAATACTTAGTGGTTTGCCATCTTCTTCTCCAGCTCATTTTGCAGATGAGGACTTGAGGCAAACAGAGTGAAGTGACTTGTCCAGGATCACACAGCTAATAAGTGTCTGAAGCTGGTTTGGGATGTAGCTCTTCCTGACGTTAGGCCCAGCATTTTACTTACCATGCCACCTAGCTGGTCCCACACCTCTCCAAAAATATAGCATTTCTTCTGAGTGCTACATTAATTTTTCTCAATTAATAATGATCTATATTCTCTCAATCTCACCTCCCTCCAACCATTGGGAATCTTTTTTAAAGAACAACAAAACACCTGTATAAATATGAATGAGCAATCAAACTCCTGTATTGGATATTTCCAAAAAAATACATGTCTCATTATGTACCCTCACCTCTCTATCAAGAGATGGGTAAAATGTTTTGTTATTGGTTCTCTGGAATTTTGTTTGGTTGTTATGTTAATCAAAACTCTTAAGACATTCAAAGATGTTGTAATTATTGTACAAAATGTTCTCCTGGATTTGCTCACTTTATTCTGCATCAGTTCATACAAGTCTTCCTAAAAGTCTATGAAATTGACCCCTTCATCCATTGTTATAAGCGTGTCACATTTTTTAAAAAAGACATATGTAACTTGTAGTGTTGTAGACCTTTACACTATTAGGGCACTTTTGTGAGCGGGAGTGTTTAAACTCTTGGTTCATGAAGTAAGATATTGCCAAACCTGGCAAAATGAATGCTAGTTGAGAATAGAAGGAGGAGGAGGAACAGGAAGGACTTGAGAGAAAAGATAAGTATACATGTGTGGTGGTAGAGTGGAAGCGAATGTGCTGTTTGCTGAGCCCCAGCAGCGAGGCTTTCTTTCTTTTCTATTAATGGTCAATACTGTAAGCTATTTCTTAACTGCAGAGTTTGTATTTAGCACTCTTCCCTGGGGCCAGAGTAGAGTCAGGATTTATTTTCTGGAGAATATGGAAATTCCAGTTTCCTTGGCACCACAGGCTTTTAAATAAGTACCATTACTGCTTTTTGCAAGTAATCCAAACATACTAGATAATTTAGAAAAAAAAAATTTCTCATTCTGCATTTTGAGTTCATGACCCCTCTGTCATCATCTGTCCACTGTAATATTGGTTGTTGGTCACTTCATTGATCAGAGTTCTTTTAAAGTTCTTTCTTTCCACAGAGTTGTTGCTATTTGTGTAAATAGTTCTCCTGAATCTGTTCATTCCATTCTGCATCAGTTCATAAAAATCTTCCCAGGTTTCTATGAAATTGTACCTTTAATCATTTATTATGGTACCATAATATTCCATTACATTCATATACCATAATTTGTTTATCCATTTCCCTGCTTATAGGCACCCTTTAGCTGCTAGCTCTTGGCCACTACAAAAAGAGCTGCTCTATATAATGTTTTAAAAATTTCGAAGTAGAATCTCATTTTAGGCTCATAGAAGCCCTTTTAGGCAGTTTCTAGGTGATGTTGTTTTCTTCAAACTTGTAATTGTGTTCAGTCAGAGAATGCCTGATATGGAAAGTGAAGTAACTGGATAAATATATACATGGCATCTTTATCAAATTTGCAAATAACATTAAGCTGAGAGGAATAGTTTAAACACTGGATAACAGACTTAGGATCCAAAAGTATATTGGCAGACTAGAACACTAAGATGAACTTAATGATTAAATTCAATAGGGGTAAATGCAAATTCTTTCACCTGAGTTAAAAAAAATGTAACTTTACAAAGATAATGTGGGGGAGACATTGAGAAACAATGGTTCAAAAAGGATCCAACGGTTTTTAGCAAACCATAATTCCATATTTGTTATCAATATGATCTGGAAGTTAAAAAACACCTCGAGTAATCTTGGATTGCATTAATTAAGGCAGTATTTCCAAGAAAAAAAAAGGAGGTGATCGTCCCTCTGTAATCTACCCAGGGCAGAATGAATTAATTCTGGGTGCCACAGTTTAGGAAGGATAGTGATTAGTTGGATGCTGGCCAGAAGAAGTAAATGCAGATTGTGAAAGACCTTGAGTCTAATTTCATATGTGTATTCTCTTCAGGAATTGGATGGCTTAATGTGCAGAAGACTTAGGTAAGACATGATATATACATTGTGGCAGCAAGCACCCCAAGCCTCCCCAGGGTCGCTGCCACCACAGGTTCTTAGATCTGCTTTGTTAAAGGAAAGCAACTCAAAATGGGTTAACAAGCTTACTTTAATCAGTCAAACATGTATCGTTTACCTAGTTCAGGGGAAAAAGGTCAGCACCCCGAACTTCAGAATACACAGACAGAATTATCAAGTCAGAGAAACAGATCAAGTAGACAGATTTCCAAACTGTCCAACCATTACATCCATACCAAATCAACATCTGGGTTTCAACATCTGGATTTTTCAAAGCCGGGGGGCTCTGGACAACGGCTTCCCAGAATCTAGATCAAATCACAGAACACGTCTCAAAGTGAACCCCAAAATGAAGCTACACATCAGGGCTTATATAGCCTTCTCCTGGCTCAGAGAATGTAACAACCTTCTGGACCCACTGGCCAATCAAGAAGTATCTACTGAAAAACAAGCCTCCCACCCCAGGCTCCAGGTACACTTTAGCCTAGGGGCAGGGAAGATCTTAAAAATTTACATTCCCATTACATATATATGTGTGTGTATATATATATATATATATATATATATATGAGTTTGTGTATGTATATAGATACATGTATGCATGTATTTAATATATGTATACATGCACACACACACAGAAACACACACACACACACACACACACACACACATATATATATATATACACATACATACACATACATAATCTGGGGTCATCAATCAAAAGCTGACCGTCTGTAACTATGCCATACCATCCTTCTTAAGATAGCAACTGCAGTTGCCATTACCTTATTTTACAGAAGTATCTTGCTCATAGTCATAAAATTAGAGAAACTTTTATGGTACAGTGGATAGAAATCTGATCAGGAAGACCTGAGCTCAAATCCAGGTTCAGACACTTACTAGCTGTGTGACTCTCATCAAGTTGCTTAACCTCCATCAGCCTTAGTGTCCTCATCTATCTGCAAAATGGGTTTGTTGGGATGATAAAATGAAATAGTATTTGTAACGCTCTTGGCAAACCTTAAAACACTATCTGCATGTTAGCCATTATTACAGTGGATAGAAGTCAGGCCTTAGGGCCAGGAGAACTTGGATTCAATCCTGTCTTTACCAATGGTTGTGTAATCATGAAGAAGTTGCTATCTAATCTAGTTGTAAGTGTTAGAGTCAGGACCAGAATCCAAATGTTCCTGACTCCAGGTCTGTCTACCGCACTACACAGCTTCTGCTAGCTCATAGGGCTGTGTATATTGGACACTATGCAAACATATACATCACCTATTTACTATTAAGTCACTAGAAGATAATTAAGATTAGCAACATGCTCTAAATAAAGTAAAATTTGCCTTCTTTACAGGATTAGAACAGTGTGTAGAAGACAGTATTCTGACCACCAAACAAAACTCTTAGGCACACTTTAAGACATATGCCCCCCAAATTAGGTAGTTGCTTTTGTCTTGTTAGAATAGTGTCAGTTAGTGTTGGGTTTTTTTGCAGTAAGAGGCATTTTTGACATTTCTATACAAGCTGATAGAGTAGCCAGGTGGTGCAGTGGATAGAATGCTGGGCCTGGAGTCAGGAAGATGTGAGTTCAAATATGACATCAGATACTTATTACCTGTGTGACAATGGGGAAATCACTTAACCCTGTTTGCTTCAGTTTCCTCATCTATAAAATGAGCTTGAGAAGGAAATGGCAAACCATTCCAGTATCTTTGCCAAGAAAACCCCAAATGGGCTCATGAAGAGTCAGATGTTACTGAAACAACTCAACAATTTGTCCAGGGTCACACAGCTAGTAAGCGCCTGAGACCAGATTTGAATTCTGGTCTTCCTGACTCCCGGCCTGATACTTTATCTGCTGTGCTACCTAGCTGCCTTCATGCATTTCGTTTTGAGGGTTTAAACATATTTTTCTGAAAAAAAAATGTCTAGTCTTTTTAGACTACTGAAGGGGTCCATGACACAAAACAACACTGAAGAACCTCTGTTCCATATTAGGACTTATGGGGAGCAAGGGAAGAGCTGCAGCTCCCGGTGATGCCATGTAGATGGGCTACACTCTTTGGAAATTCTTGCTCCTATAAGTTCTGCTGCACTGAAACTTTATGCAGAAGTCTGTTCTTATGAACATGGGTCTGTCTGGCCTACACTAAAATGTTAACAGAATGTTCTGAAGATCAGTTATCTCTCTCATTGTCATTCAATTCTACATGGTTAGCAGAAATAAAATAAACGAATAACACTTTAAAAGTCAAGATATTTCAGGGCAAAGGGAAGTAGCATGGTCTTATGGCTCTAGAATTCTAGCCACAACTAGTTCTTCCCATCTGTTCCAGCAAGTTACTTCACTTTCCTATGGTATTTTTTTTGGTAGATTGAAGCATACTCTTTCCTTTAACTTTATTATTTGGGGGTTGTTTTTGTTTGTTTGTTTGCTTTTGTTTTTGTTGGACTGTGTTTTCTTCTACAACATGGCCAGTATGATAATGCCTAGCAGAAGTGCATATGTAGAATTTACAACAAACCACTTGTCTATAGAATATATCTAAAACAGCCTCAGAAGCTTAGCCACTGTTGGCTTCATTACTGGCATATAGAACTTCATGCATTTTAGTATCTCAAGTGCCAAAAATGGCGACTGGGACACGAAATACAAAGCAAGCACTCAGTTGATGTCTGTATCGGACATGGTAACTGCACTGTCGGTACGAGGCAGATGTTGAGACATCAGAATTAGAGAGGTCACTCCAGGAAGGGCCACTGCATGGGGTTGGCAGCAACAGGGAGAGTTCACTTCAATCTGCTGTCTGGGACCTTCAGCTTTAATTACTTTTTGCTAACTAAGTGATAAGGTCATTTACTTCTACAGTGCTGATGAACTGTGAGTGCTGTCAGTGCCCTGGGGTGACACCCCAGTCACACAGCCCTAGTCTTAGCTTCATCAGAATGTCAAAATGAAAGGATTCAAAGGACTGGATTTGGACCTATTGTCACCTATGTGATGACAAATGAGAGTTGCTTAGAGTATTACAGTGAAAGAAACCATTGAATAAGAAGCAGTAAAAGCCTCATGTAAATAAGTAATTCCAAAAGCTATAATTCTTACAGAAATGGCCTTACTTGTCAATGACATTCACCCAAGTTTCCTTCACTAAAACTATCATCCTAATCTTAGTTTCTGAGAATTTACCAGTAGAAAAAAAATGACTGGAATCCTTAAAAGAAGGAGCAACTTCAAAAATCACCTTAATTATTTTGTTTTTAGGTTCTTGTTAAAGTCTATGGTAAATTAAAGGAAAATGAGGTGATTTTCTGAATGATAAGTTCAGGGGGAAAAAAGGTAGTCATTTGCCTCAAAATCATTATTGTATGGTGGGGATATTGAGGAATTTGCATATTAACTCTGAGGCTTTTTGCTTTAACTTTTTTTTTGCTTTTTTTTTTTTTCAGAGGGCAATTGGGGTTAAGTTACTTGCCCAAAGTTACATGGCTAGGAAGTGTGTCAAGTGTCTGAGGTCAGATTTGAACTCAGGTACTCCTGATGCCAGGGCTTGTGCTCTATTCACTGTGCCATCCAGCTGCCCCTATTTGCTTTAAATTTTTAAAATAATTTATTATAAATAATACATTTTTGAAACAGAATCAATCTGACATACCCATCAAATACTGATTTTGACAGAATCAATTAAACTTGCTTTGCAACTACTCACCTTTAAATAAATGAAATTCAACTCATAAAATACCATAACGTTTGAGTGGTGACCCCCTATAACTCACTGCTATCAGAATTCTTTGTGAATTCATTCTGACTCATGTGTCTTCACATATAATAATGACTATTTTTAAATGAAGGGCAGCAGGGGTATGGGGCCAAGATGGTACAGAAAAGGTAGGGACTACCTTGATTTCTCCTCCAAACCCATTCAAACTACTTTAAATAATTCCTTAAAACAAATTCTAAAGTGGTAGAACCCTTTAAAGGGTGGAGTGAAACAATTTTCCAATCCAAGACAAATTTGAAGATTGGCAGAAAAGGTCTATTGTATCTGAGTAAGAGTGGAGCCCAGTTCAGAAGACCATGCCCCAGTAAACCAGCTGTAGTTCTTGGGGGCAACCAAATCAATGGCGGAAGTGCTGGTTTCTGGACCTGTCAGCCCACAGATGGAAAGAGGGTCAAAAAATTGGTCAGAAGATTACAGGGGACCCTTTGCTTGCACTGCAGTAAGGACTTTGTTTCATTACCTATACTTGGATCTGGGTCTCAGTACTGGGCAAGGAGAGCAAGAATAAAGATTAGGAGACATAAGAAAACAATAGTTTGTAAAAGATCCAGAGGTTTTAGTGGACGACAAATTTAATATAACTTATCAGTATGATCTGGAAGCCAAAGAGACAAAAAAAAAGCTTATGCAATCTTGGACACATAATAATAATAATTTAAATCTAATAAATATAAATCATGATATAATAATAGCACATACCTCCCAAAATTCAAATACGATATTTGTAAAGTGCTTTGCAAATCTTAAACACCATGTAAATGCTATCTATTATTGTTACTTTCTATTTTTTATTATATCCTCATATATTTTGAATGTCTTGTTTTTAATTTGTAACATTCACCATAAATATTTTTGTTGCACAAAATTTACTTTATTGTAATTAAGTACATATATCTTGTTCCTAATAATTATTTCTGTTTGTTGAATAGGGAAAAAAGTCATCTCCCTTTTGCCATTGAGATAAGGAAATTATACTCTTTTCTTCCATCCTTTTAGAATTTTTTACTCAAAAGTCTATCTGGAAATCACTGAGGTATATAATGTGAATATAGGCCGAGATCCATTTCCTGCCAAATTACTAACCAATTTTCCCAAGTACATTTGCTAAATAATGATGCCTTTCTCTAGTTTTTATTTTTATAGGCTTGTAAAACACTAATCTTTTGTATTTATTTGGTAATGTTTTTACATAATTAGATTCTGATTTCTTACAAAGACAATATGTTTGAATTATTTCTCCCAATAGTTACGGGAATTATTCTCTCCCGACCTTATAAGATTGGTGTGAGAAAAGAACTTTGTAAACCTTTCAAAAGTGAATTATTATTCTTCTTATTATAAAGAAGTCAGTGAGATGTATTAGGAATAACACCTGACCTGAGGTCAAGGGATACCTGGGTTCAAATCTTCCTCCTGCTGTTTTCTTCCTTGCTAACTATGAACAAATCACTTAAATTTTCTTAGACTCACTTTCCTCATTTGTATTTACAGGACATGGATATTAATACCTCTATTACAAGATCATTGTGAGGACTGTGTGTTCCCTGCTTTTATACTCTGTGCATTACACCTGGATTCATGACTATTGTTCCTGGGTGAGGTCCTAGATTCATGACTGTTAATGTTCCGGCATGAAAAGTAGACTGTATTCCCCAAGCAGCCAGGTAATTAGTGTCAGAGACCGGGTTGCTGTCAGATGAGAGGGAAAGAAGAAAACTCTGTTTGCCAAGGACCCTGGGGTTTGCAGATACCTGTAAGGATCAGACTTCTTGTGACATGGCCAAAAGCAGGAGCAGGGCCAGAGGACTATCCATAATGAAGGTGACCAAGGGCGTCGCTCTTACTGGTGATGAGAATGTTAGGAGAAAGTCAGAAAACTGACTGCAGAAAAGACAGAGAGAGCATTTGCTAATGGACTCAGTGGCAATATGGCAAAGAATAAGTGTTTTAGAATGTGATCAGGGAGTGATTTGGTGTGAGAATGATTTTGATGATTGTATGAGGCTGAATGAGTGAAGCAATCTATTATGTACCCATCAGGGTTCCTGTGGAACAGGAAAACCCCAGCTATGCATTGAGATCTATTTATGAGGAACCTTGTAGAAGGGTCATATTGTGACCTATCCCATATGCTCTCTCTCCAACCAACCCATGCAGTGAAATACTAATGGAGAAAATCCTCCTGAAAAGTGAAAATATCAGCTTATTCCACAGATGACATATCAGGATGATGAATTTCTGAATTCCTCCTAATTCCCTTTTAGAAGAGATTGTTAAGAATTGTGGGAGATGGCAAGGAGGAACAGGAAAGGGTAACCCAAGAACAAAGCTTAGCTGCTAGGTAACTCAGGGTAAATCTCTTCTCTACTACCTTTGGGAAAGTTCCTATGGTACTGGTTGCCCCTATGTTAAAGGCCCCTGGGTCATTTCTCAATTACTACTGGGAGAATAACATCATAAGCAAGATAAAAGCATCACAAACACTCATACTTATTCCAATTTTATTCTTCCAGGATGGTGTTGAGTATGGAGTCTGCTACCTCAGAGTAGGGTGGAGATCAAATACTTTTTTTAGAAGGGCTGCCTCCAACTACCCAACCATAGCACACAGTGCTTATTGTTATGTGGTATGGATTTGAGAAGAAGAATTTGATCCTAGTTCTCCAAGATAATGAAATGTGGAGATATTTTCAAAGCTGGAAAATGAGGAACTTCCATTCTTTGCCTAGGAATCTAATCTTTATTTCTTCAAATGAAGTGGGAGATGCTCAAAAATCCATGTTCTCTATACTTCTGATCATGTTTACTTCAAGTGAAGGAAAGGAAAGTCTGTATGTGATTAGTTCCACTGGCATAATATAATGGCTGATTGCTTCTTCTATTCCCTAGCCTCTTTGTATACTTGCGGGCTTGTTTTGCCTTGTAATGCCTCATAAATTATTTTCACTGTCATATCATCAGAGAGAAAGAAAGGGAGAAAAAGAGAAAGAAAAGGGGACAAAGAAAGGAAATGTCCAATATTTGGTGTCACAGTTGCTCTCCTCAAAAATTGACTTTGGTTACATTGCCTAGAAACCAGATAGTTAAAAATATTCTATCAAAGAAGCCCTCTTTCAAAAGAAAAAGAAAGAAGAAAAGAAAGATAGAAGATTAGTACCATCAAAGAATTTTTTTATATTCGGTTTCTATTTTGACTCTGTATGAAAAGGAATTACAAATCCATATTTACATACATGAATTTAAGGGACTGATATGCTTTAATACCATGCTTGCTAACTTACTTCCTCCTCATATTTACTGAGACTTATACTATTGTGAGTGAGGCTATGTGCTAGGTGCTGAAAAAAAATTACAATAACTGTCCCTGGACATTTGGTGAATTTCATGAAATGGACAGAATCTGTCCTTTTCTAAAGATATTCCATGGAGAACACTTTTGAAGTATGCATGATTCTACAAAACAATCTAAATTCACTCTTTGTATGTTATACATGTATGTGTTATATATGTATTGTGTATGTGTATATGCATATATGTTGTGAGCTTCAATTCAATCCAGTTTAATTCACCCAGGATTTAGTATGTGCTTCTGAACTATGTGCAAGGGGTTCTTAGGCTATGTGCAAGAGGTACAAGAATCAAGAAATCAATGAATATTTATTGGGTTCCTACTACGGTCTTTAAAGAAAAGTAAGCTCTGAAAATTTTCTGTTGGAGACCCCCTTCTAATTTTTCGTTGATTCATTTGTAACTACTATTTTACTTGAACTATTCAGTTGGTTCCAAATCTACCTATTTCTAGCAATCTAGAGCCCACTAATCCCCATCTTGTCCATGTGGTTAACCTGAGAGACTTGTTAAAATGCTTTGCTGAAATCTAGGTAAGCTGCGTTGATAAAATTCACCCTATCTTTCATGTATATTTATATTAATTATATGTATATATGTATAGAGATACAGACAGAAATAGAAATGAATACTTTCTGTGGGCACTGGAAGAACAAGTTAGAGGTGTGCTGAGAAATGTTTAACATCTGGTTCTCCCTAAAAAGAATGGAAATAGAATTAACTTTTTTTTTTTTTGCCTTTTCGAGGGCAATTGGGGTTAAGTAACTTGCCCAAGGTTACACGGCTAGTTTTTTTGTGTGGGTGTTAAGTGTCTGAGGCCAGAACCGAACTCAGTTCCTCCTGACTCCAAGGCTAGCGCTTTACTCACTGCGCCACCTAGACACCCCTAGAATTAACTTTTAAACTTAATCTACATTATTAACATGATATGTGTATTTGCATATATGCACACATGTGTGTATACATGTGAATGTGTGTGCATATATGTGTATGACATATAGAAATTATGTACACACAGAGATTTCCTAAATGCTTTGCTCTTTTTTTCCCCAGAAGTTATCATGCATAGAGGCACATACCTAGGAATCATGCCCATGGCACATACAAAGAGAATCAGTTCACGCCTCTGATGCTACAGCCCCACTTCTGACAATGTCATTGATCTACTCTCTCTAGGCCTGCTCTCTCTCTCTCTCCTGGAAAATTCTCATTGCTGGGCCTCTGTGTGGGTTTGTATCATCCTTCCTTTTCTTCCCTAATGTTCCTCCTGGTTTTTCTGCTGGATGAGCCATTATATTGTTCCCATGGGCTCTCCTTAGCGATCTTGGGTTTCATCTTCTTTGGGCTCTCTGATAAGGGCAGGTTGATAACTCTTTAGCTTCTTCAGAAGTTGTGAGACTCCCCACCCAGCTAACAAAACTCAGCTAGAGCCCCTCAAAGCTAAAAGAAAGTCTTTCTTTCTAGCTTGTTCATATCTTTAATGTCCAAGTTGGTCAATGAGCTCTCCTTGAATCTCCATTGGTCTCCATAGACAGCTCTTTGTCTTTGTTATCAGAATTATTTGTTTTTATTGTCATCCTTTCTTAGAACTTCCCATTCTTCCTTGGCTGAATATTTCTATGGGTTTTTAGGGTCATGAGAACTTACCTCACCTTTCTCTGAATAGGCACAACTTTTGAAATCAGAGAACCGAACTCAAATCCCAGTTCTATTAGGATCCACACTGCCTATGCTATCTTGGCCAAGTCTCTTTACTTCACTGGGCTTCATCTTCAAAATGAATGATTTGGATTTATTAATATATAAGGTCCTTTCTAGCCCCATGTCCTGCCTTTGTGATGTCAGGCTAGTCATGTTAACTCTCTGGGCCTCAGTTTCCTCATTTGTAAAATGAGGAGATTTAAATTAGTGATCTCTAAAGTCCCTTTTGACCTTACGTTTATGATCCTGAATTCTTATAAACTCTGGAGTTCATATCATAGTGGACCTAACTCTGCTTTTATTCTCTGCCATGGAATCCAAGATGGAATGGACCTTTCTTCCATAAGGTTTCCATTCAGCTCCAGTGAATTATACATAATGAGAAAAGACTCTATCCCTCCCCCTCTCTCCCATTCCTGATATGGTGTTAGGTGCTCTAGAGTAAAATGGTAGATTTAAATCTCATTCCTTGACTTTAAAGAAGCTATAATGGGAGGGAAGAAACCTAAGAACATGTGATAGACTTCAATACATGAACAAATCCATCTACTTTGCAATAAACTGCACTGTTGGAGAAGGGTAGGTTAGAAATTGGGCTGTGCCTTGGTGACAATTTGGCTTATAATCAAATAAAATTTTCCCAATCTTGAAAGACTACTGGCATATATATTCAAATAACAAATATTAAAAATAACAAATAAAATAATGAAAAATATTAAACTATGATATTTTTAAGAAATAAATTATTTGTTTGTTATTAATTTAAGTCCTGATAGAAAAATTACTGACTTTCTATTACATGAAAGGATGGAAGGTTGGATTAAACTCTATGAAGGCACAAGTAGGAGTAGATTCTGCTAAAGGCTTTTAATATCTTGGACATTATTTTCTCCTGTTAACTTTAAGCTGTTCTCATAGGAAGAGACATCCCAGAGAATTTGGGGTCAAATCAGTATTGCACCAGCATTGCTTTTTTAAGGTCAGCTGTGACTTTCTGTAAGCTTTTTGCCCCAAATTCTACAAAACATGAGATCTGCTCCTGCTTCCACTATCAGTCAAGTGTTAGACAAAGGCCTCTCAAAGCTGCACTCATTTTTCTCTACCTTATTTTTTACTCATTCATCTTATCCCAGCAAATGCTGTAATTGTATCCATTCACAATCTTTTTACATTCACCATCCTTATTTTTGGTACATTGTCAAATACTGGAACTTTGATTCAGTTCCCTAATTGCCCTGTGTTTGGGTTAGAACTTACCTAAGAGCATGCTTATGGTTTTGTTGTGGTTTAGTTGTTTTCAGTCATGTCTGATTCTTTGTGGCCCCTGTTTAGGTTTTTCTTGGCAAAGATACTAGAGTGGTTTGCCATTTCCTTCCCCAGCTCATTTTACAAGTGAGGAAACTGAGGCAAACAAGGTTAAGTGACTTGCCCAGGGTCACACAGTTAGTAAGTATCTGAGGCCACATTTGAACTCAGCTTCCTAACCCCAGGCCTGGCACTCTACCCACTGTGCAACCTAACTGTCCCTGCCAGTGTTTACTTCTTAGTTTAAGAAATATTTGAAGTTTCTTCTAAAACATCTCAAAATTTATCTCTCATGCTTTCTTGTGCTTTCTCCTCTTGTTCACTCTCTCCTTAGCAACTTGGTTTCTGTCTTATGTAATACCCCCTGGGAGGGGTTTTTCCCTCTTTCCTAACACAGAGAGGCATTAGCTTACCAACCCGTTTTAGACTTTAAAAAGCTCAATCTGGTCCGGTATTTTGACTTAATTTTTCCCATCTGAACTTACATGCTGTTCTCCCTAGATAACCCTGAACAGCCTTTCAAATTCACCAGCAGTTTTCGCCATAGACTGTTTCCTCATCTGTGGAGGAAGGGGATGGGAGAACAGGGACAGATACTTCTATTCTTTTCATAGAATAGAATGGGGAATAGGGTCCTTCCAAACTTACCTGTTTACCTATTGGATGATGGGCATTTATAGAAGGCAGATTTTTCTCTCCCCATATTGTCAGTAGTAAAAGCTGGTGTTATAAATGCAGTTCTATCTTTTTCACCCCACATAGAAAACCTTCTACACAAAGGCACTAAACAGCTTGGGTGGTCCTGGCATCAAATAGCCTGATTTTTCTTTCTACTCTTTTTAGATTGTGAATGACTTAACCCATGTACACCCATGAATGTAATCACATTACCAAAGACCTTGGATGACTGCTTCCCTTAAGCTTTTATATTCTCTCAAATTCCTTTTCATGAACTTTGAAGTCTCCTCAGGATATTGGCTTTTCTTTTTTCTTTCCTTTATGTAGACCATCCATAATTTTATAATTCTAAGTTTGTTATTGATTTCTTATTCTGCCTGGTTAAAAACTACGTTTTGGTCATATTTTCAAAAGCTTATCTACATTTTCCATTTCATAGTTTCCCAAAGTAATAGATTAACGTATTTAAACATTCCTCATTGCTATGTATTTTCTCCTTACATCTAATTTAAGTCCCTGGCACTCAACTCTCACCTGTGGCCCCAAGAAGCTATAGCATATTGTAAGACCAATCACAAGCAGCTCTCCTGAGGACTGCTGCTATGAATAACTTTACGGATCTAATTGCATAGTATAGTAAACTCTCTATTCAGCATTAAACTAAAGGAAAAACATTAAAGAAACTAAATCACAACATCTACACGAATATAGCATAACAACTTATTATTAAGGTGGCCACATGGTCTTAAACAAAATATATCATTCAATAATTCACAGTTGCCTCAATCAATATGAAGTACCCATCTAAAGTCTTCTTTCATATTGCTTGAATGTTGACTTCCAATCATCCTTAAGGGGGTAATCATCCTTAAATCAATCGTCCTTAAGTGGTAGTGGAAAGTACAAAAGCCATCCACCCCTAGGTCTCAGTAAGTTACAATATCATTAGTCAGCACTGAGTACCCAAATAAAGGCTCCTTTTATCTTAACTTGAGGCTGATTCCCAAACCCCATGGCTCTTCTTCCATGCTCCTAGCTCTTGCCTCAACTCACAGGTAGGCAACTCTCCACTCCTGCTCCATATCGCAGCTCATGAAGACTTTTCCCACCCCAAGCTCTTCACAGTTTCTGTTTCTAGAAAAACAAAGCTCACTAGAGCTACAACAATATTTACACACATTGCCAGCACTATCATCTCAATTCACTTTCTGTCTGAGAAATCAACAAAAATCAACAGTGTTTCTGTCTGACAAAGTAACAACACAGAACAACAGAGTTCCAACATCACAAACATTCTCACTTTCGGCTCTGCTTGGTCTTAGCTCATGGTCAAGCTTTTATCTGCTCTGTTCCTTCTTGTTCTACCATTCTTGTTCTGCCCTTCCTGTTCTACTCTTTTGGCAAGCTCCTTCCACCATGGGCTCCATGTGATGATGTTAGGCCTATTAAGGGCAGGGGAGTCTCCAAACTCTGTTAGGCCTATTAAAGGTAACACAATGTATATGGTTTCCAACAAAGACTTTACACAATCAAAGGCAAGTCTCAAAGGCACTTTAATAGCTGAAACAAGGAGCAAAGTACTACTTTGCTTGCCAGTCCACACATGCAGTAGACACACCTTGGTAAAATCATCTTGGATGGGCTAAAGATTGAGGGCAACTGATGGGCCTAAGGCCTCCTGATGAGTTAGGGAATGTCTACCCCAAGCATGTGAAGACCTTGCCAGTGGAATGGGTGGATGAGAACAATTTGTTCCAAGAGCCATGTTGGTGGCTGAAACAGGCACTGTGGAACACGTAGAGCTTAATCAGACATCAAAGGTGCCAAGGCCATCCACTACAATCCCCAGTTGCTTTACTTTTTTCTTGCCACTGAACTTTGATGACTTTGGAAGAGAGAGTGAGGCTGACAACTTTGTACAATTTGGCCTTACTTAAATCCAATTAATGCGAAAGTCAAAACATCACTCTATGATGTCATTGGTCCTCTTCAAAAATGAAGAACAAACATCAACAATCCAAGTCTCTTCAGACTTTTTTGCTTATGGTTTGGCACAATAGGGGATCAAAATCTGGACACAAAGCCAGAAAGATCTGAGTTCAAATTCTATCTCTTATGTATAATGATTGTGTGACTTAGAGTCACTTAAACTTTCATGTTGTAGGAAACTAAGACTATAAATTTCAGAGAAAATTCCAACCTATATTGGTAGAAGGAGTTTTCTCCACTGATAATTCATTATAACAATGAAAAAAATAAGTCTAGTATCTACCCCTGGTCATTACTATAGGTTGTGTCTCTATGATAATAAATATCCAGATTAAAAATTGCAAGTCTTTTACTGTTAAGTTTATGTATACTATGCCAAATATCCAAGTATTTGAAAACATTCCAGGAATTAACTAATTCTTATATTTTCCATTTAATATTTGGCATTATTCTATAGTCACCTTCTTCCTTCAGTCATGTCTTTTCTAAGCTATGTAATTTCTCTTCCTTTAAAATTATCTTATAGGTCTAATTTCCTTACCTGTAAAATAAGGAACTTAAAATCATTGACTTCTGAGGTCTCTTCCTATTCTAGATCTTTGATCCTTTGATTTACTGTGCAATATTTCAGGGATCATTTCAGATCATCTCTGAAACCTTGGCCAGTTCCCTGAATCACTACTATGTTAGTGTTTTCAAAAGACTATGCTAGAAAGATGATTTTGTTTTCCTTTTTTGTTTGTTTTTTTTTATTAAGGCTTAAGGGATTTATTTGGTTGCTATTTCTGATTGTTGTTGTTAAGGCATTTTCTGTCATTTCCAACTCTTCATGTCCCTATTTGGGGTTTACTTCTCCAGCTCATTTTTACAGGCGAGGAAATGAGGCACACATGGCAAATTGACTTACCCAGGGGCAAACAGCTAGTAAGTGTCTGAGGCCAAATTTGAACTCAGGAAGGTGAGTTTTCCTGACCCCAGGTCTGGCACTCTATCCACTGTGCCACCTAGTCTAAGCTTTTGCATACTTCAACACAAAAGATGTGTTGTTTTGTTGATGTGGGTAGAGATCATAAACCCTACATGAATTAGTAGATTATCTTTGAGAGATATTGTGGCAGCTTCTCTGGCCTCCTTTAAACCTTCCACCAAACCGTTGGGAAGGTAGGGGGTCTATGGATTTAGAATATTAATAAATTGTCAAACCTGCTCATTTTGTTTGCTAGATAAACTTAATTTGTTTATTTTCTTTTTTTCTTTTATCAAGGAGGTTTTAATGAGAAGCAGGGGTGGGGGTATTAGAAAATGCATGTGATATAAAAACCAAAGGTATTAATAAAAACTTTAAGACATTTCTATTCCAAGATAAGGCCATAATGGTGTGATAGTAATGGAATGTGGAGATTCCCCTGTATTGGGCTTGGTTTTCAAATTGATTGTATTAAAACCCAGAGCTTGTTAATCCCACCTGTGGGATGGACTTTTTGATGTGAAAAGAAACTCCTGACTGGGAGGAGCTGGTGACGTAGATTTGGAGAGACACTAGAGAGAGGCGGAAGTTCTTTTTGGAAGCAGCACCTCGTGGAGAGAGACTAAGAGATTGCTGGTGGCCGCTTTGAATTGCCCTGGACTTTTGAGACCTGCCCCCTGAGCTGCCAAGGACTGAGGAGACATGGCTGTTTTGCTGGTACTTTGTCTGTCTGTTTTGATGTTATTTTGCCAGATTTGTCCACTGGTGAAAGACTGTCCTGTTGAAGAAGTCCTGGAACCTGGCATTTGGTTAAGAAGGCCTGAGACTGTCCTGCAGACAGAGAGTGAATACTGTCCACTGGTGAGGGACAGTACTGTTGTTGCAGGGGTCTGGAGACTGTCCGGCAGACAGAATGAATACTGTCCACTGGTGAAGGACAGTGCTGTTGTTGCAGGGGTCTGGGAGCCTTTCTGTTGGTTCAGAAGCCCTGAAGAAGGATTTTCTTGTTGTATGTTTACAGAAATCCTGGGAGAGGGCTTTGCTAATGTGTTCAGGGGTTCTAGGACTGTTCTACAGACAGAGGATAAATTCATGAAGGGACTGGCAATGTATCTTATGGCCTTGCTAAGCCTTGTCTCTCCAGGAACTAAGATTGCTGAGAACTTGCCTCGTGTCAAGATGAAGAAAAGACCTCCATTTGGGTATTAAGTGCTGTGTTTAAACTTGATGTAACTCTGGGGTAGATTCAATTGTGATCCAGGGGTGGGGAACTTTTGACCTTTTTGTGTTCTATGGTTGAGCAAATGAATGTATTTTACTTATGTTTGGAAACTAATCTCCATTTGAGAAGAGGGGCTTTGTGGTGGACTTAATTAAGGTATAGCCTAGGGGTGGAGAAGTATTTGGAACAGAGACTTTGTAATTGATTGAATGATTGGAAAGTCCTGGGGTGGGGTAGGCCTTGGAGATGATTTAATCACACTTAGTAAATGCTGTATTTTGAATGATGTCATGTTTTGATCTTCTCTGTTCTGGGTTTGTTACTGAAATAAAATAGAGAGCACCTATGCTGGTATTTTGAACCTGGGAAGTTGCCTTTGCTTGGTATTACATTACAAATGGGTACATGATTAAACATAAGGAATGATGCCAAAAGCAAATGAGGAGAACAAAGAATAGTTTACATGTCAGACCTGTGGAGTAGGGAAGAATTTATGACCATCAAGTGATAGAGAACATTATGAAATGCAAAATGAATAATTTTGATTACATTAAACTTATAAAGGTTTTTACAAACTAAATCAATACAACCATGATTAATAGGAAAGCAGAAAGGGGGGACACAATTTTTACAAGTCAGTGTTTCTGAAAAGGCCTCCTTTCTAAAATATATAGAGAACTGCATCAAATTTATAAGAATACAAGTCAGTCCCCAGTTGATAAATGGTCAAATGTTATGAACAGGCACTTTTCAGATGAAAAAATTAAAGCTATCTATAATCATGTGAAAAATGCTCTAAATCACCATTGATTAGAGAAATGAAAATTAAAACAACTCTGAGGTACCACCTCATACCTATCACAGGCCAATATGACAGAAAAGGAAAATGATAAATGTTGGAGAAGATGTGGAAAAATTGGAACATTAATGCATTGTTGGTAGAGTTGTGAACTGATCCAATCATTCTGGCAAGCAATTTGGAACTATGCTCAAAGGGATATAGAATTGTTCATACCCTTTGACTCAGCAAAACCACTATTAGGTCTCTATCCCAAAGAGAACATAAAAATGGGAAAAGGGCCCACATGTACAAAAATATTTATAGCAGCTTTTTTTGTGGTGGCAAAAAATTTGAAATTAAAGGGATGCCTATCAGTTGTGAAATGGCTGAACAAGTTGAACAGGCAGATTTCAGGAAAGCCTGGAAAGATTCACATGAACTGATTCTGAGTGAAGTGAGCAGAACCAGGAGAAAATTGTACACAGTAACAGCAACACTGTATGATGCTCAACTTTGAAAGACTTAGCCCTACTCAGCATTACAATGATCCAAGACAATTCCAAAAAGACTTGTGATGGAAAATGCTATCCACATCCAGAGAAAGAAGTATGGAGTCTGAATGCAGATCAGTGCATACTATTTTCTCTCTCCTTTTTTCTTTCTCGTGTTTTTTCTCTTTTGTTCTGATTCATTTTTTCACAATATGACTAATGTGGAAATATGTTTAACGTAATTGTACATGTATAATCTATATCAAATTGTTTGCTGTCTTGAGAAAGAGAAAGTGGGAGAGAGAAAAAATTGGAACTGAATTCAAAATTTTATAAAAATGAATCTTTACTTGTAATTGGAAAAAAGTACTATTAAGGGAAAAAAAGTTTCCATACCTAAAATAACACATACCCCTGAGGCCAACCTGATGAAGAGATTCTCTGAACGTAGCCAGGCTGGCAATCAGACAATAGACATATAGTTTGTGGCTAGGCCCATAGTCAAAGCTTTCCCAGACCTTGTGCTCCAGTGACAATGCTTTATGGAATTAGCTTTCTATGGTATATATCTGATTTAAGGGTGGCAGTAACTAAAACTGATTTCATTTCCAGAAAAGGCACAACCCTAATAATCCCAACCCTTGTTAAATCTTATGTTTCAATTGTGACAGAGAATAGGATGAAGAGATGCTAAAATTATTCCAAAGCTGATTAAAATTTTAGGATTAAAAGGTAAATGTTTAATTTTTTTAAATTATTAAACAGGTAATTGTTTAATTCCCTACCCTCCCAAAAAAGAAATGTATACATGACACATTTTAAGTTTAATATGTATCGCTAACATTTTCTCCATCACTTACATAAATCTAGACAATCAATAAAATAATGTCAAACCTGGCTCTGTAGGCTTTGATGATTTCTGAGGTATAAATGCTCACATTGAATATTTAACAACAGGCTCTCTTGAGGCAGTTTGAGCTTGCTCCAGTACACACACCTCTGATACTATCAAAGGTGTTCATGAATTAGGGGGTCCATTAATTATTCTGGGGTAGTGAGGAAAAAGACAAAATGAAATTTAAAAAGAAAACTTCACTAGAAATTAGTAGATCTGAGTTACAGCCCTGACTCCATCATTCAGTAGGAGCAGGACCATAGGCAAAATATCTAAGACTCAGCTTCCCCATCTGTGAAATTAGTATGTTGATCCAAATCAATAGTATCAAACTCAAATAGAAACTGATCCCTAAGTCAACATGGACAAATATTGTCTTAGAAAACTATAAAATAATATTTAATTTTATTTTGTTAAACATTTCCCAATTATATTTTAATTTGTTTCTGAGCACTGGGGAGTTTTGCCAGTTTGACATTTCTGGTCAAATTCATCTTGAAAATTTGTTTCAGCTCATTCTACATGATAGCATTTGAGGGGTGCTTGGAAGGCTTCTATGTTCAATCTTAACTAATCAGAAAGGTATTTATAGAGTTCCCACTAGGTACCAGCCAGTTCAAACCAAACCAGCAGCAATGAAAATAGCCCTGCCCTCAAAGAATTTACATTCTTCAACAGGTCCCAGAGTTTCCTGTTACTAAGTCCCTGACTCAATGATATTGGAGGTGGCTTCCACCTCTATAAATCTATGACTTATTTTTCATGAGCTTTATCTCAAATGCTGCTTCCTTTCATGATTAGAGGGAAGAAATAGCATCCTTGGAGCACAGGCTGTCCTGGGTCAGTTGAATTCAGCTGTATCCCTCCCTCTCTGGTCATCTTTTCATTCCTGGTTCATATTTCAACATTGTCTCAGTTTTGTTCTAACCCAAGGTAAATTGCTGATGAATAAATGTGGTCCAAGGTCAAAAATCAATTAAATGGAAATTACATTTATTTGTTTTAAAAGTTCAGGTAATATTTTATATCTTAAATCCATGGAATGACAGAAAATATGGAATAATCAGCTGCCCATTTTCTCTCTGGTCATGATTCAAATCCACTCTTGACAGGAGTGATAAAAAAAAGAAATAATTATAAATTGTTCACTCAGAAAGGTCTGGTTTAGAGAGGTCTGGGGATGAAAAGCCTGCCTGTACGTGATACAGGTCTTCTGTTGTTTCTTAAGTAGTCAAATCAGATGAAGCCCATGAGATCAAATGTCAAAGACAAAAGTGGAGTCCCTAAGCCTTAAGTATCCCTGACCCATGACAGTTTACTGTAAGTCTATTGGATGTCAGTGGGGTAGGAAGGTCAATATGTCCACTTAGAGACAGGTTGTTCATTGGACTATGGCTTTGGCCTCAGTGACTTAGAATTATAATCCTGACAAAGAGACACAACCCAGGAACAGAAACTAAACCTTCTTTGCAAGGGTAGTAACCATTTGGGGGAAAAGGATGAAGAGGTCATAGGATGAATTTAGATGAATAAGATGGTAGGGAACTTCTCAGGAACAGGATCCTTGTTACTAAGAAAGGTCTTTTTTGAACTTTTGCAGAGTGAAGTGATCAGAACTAGGAGAACAGCATATAGTAACAACAATATTGCAAAGACAAAGTTGAAAGACTTTAGAACTCCAATCATCTCAATGGCCATCTATGACGTAGGCTATTCAAAATGCTTCCTGAGAGAGAGTGATGGGATTCAAGATGCAGAATAAGACATACATTTTTGGACATGGCCAATGTGGGAATTTGTTTTGCTCAACCTTACTGTTTGTTACAAGAAATTTCTTTTTCTTTTTCCTTCCAGCAGTGGAAGAGAGAGAAAATACATTGTTATTAATTGAAAAAAAATTTAATGTAATTCAAGGAAACAAAAAGAAAGAAACAAACAGGAGGAGTAACAGGGTTCTTTGTTTCCAGTGGCTTCCCATGGAAAGAGGCCATTGGACTCTCCTAGCTTCTTGGTTCTTATCTCTTGATAGCAATCCCAGGGTCTTATTTTTTTTTTTCATTGAAAAAGTATCATCATTATTATTATTATTAAAAAAAGAAAAATTAAAAAAAATTTTAAACCATCTGGTTTGGAAACAATGATACCTGGTTTGGGGACTTAGTTCTGCTGCTGACTCTCTGTGCAACCTTTGGCAAGTAAGTTAATTTCCCTGAGCTTCAATTTCCTCATCTGCAAAACAGAAATAACAGCCATTGCCTTTGTCAAAGAGATGCTGTGAAGATTGAATGAAACTATGAGCCTCAGTTTTCTCTTGGGTAAAATGCCCAGCCTTGGGGCGGCCAGGTGGCTCAGTGAGTAAGAGCACCAGCCCCAGAGTCGGGATGACCTGGGATCGAATCCGGGCTCTGATACTTAGCACCACACCCAGAAATAACTGGCCATGCAACCTTGAGCAAGTTACTTAACCCCAATTGCTTTAAAAAAAATGCCCAGCCTCTTGCATTATTGACCATAAACACAAATCATCATGTATGACTGTCTGTCCTTATGAGAGTCACCCACTTTTGAAGGAAAAAATATTAACCCATGATGCTTTTTATCAGATGGAAATTGTCTATATTTGAAGAATAGGGTAGTACCCTGAGAAGTGCAGTACAATTAAATTCTTGCCCATTTAGCATGCAGTAGGTCAAAGAATCCCAGACTTAGAGTTTAATGGACCTTACGTATCATCTAGTTTCAACTCTTCCATTTTATATATGAAATGACTGAGGCTCAGAGGTGGAAATGACTTCCCCAAGATCACACAAGTAATAAATCACAGAGCTGGAATTTAAACTGAGCTCCTTTGCCTCCAGCTCCAGCATTGTTTCTGACTTCAGAGATCCCTGGGTTTTGAAACCCCAATTTACCACTTCATACTTGTGCAACCTTGAACAAATCACCTCCCTTTTATATGGACCTCAAGTTCCTCATATGTCCAATAAGGAGAAGGGAGCAAATTACATATTAAGGTACCTTCCTGCTCTAAATCTCAAATACTATGAACTACACAGAGAATTTTGACTAAAATGAAGGAAAAGAGAAATGTCCTCTTTTGGATATATGCTGTTCAAGGACAGACCAGAAAAGGATGACTTTATAGCAACTTCAAAAGCTAAGATTTATAACTTTCACTGTGTCAGTAGATGAATATCTACAGCATTCATATTTAAAGCCTAATGAGAATGTGGTTCACCTTATTGCTCAGCCTGGGGGGGGGAGCGGGGAGGGAGGGGGAGTTACTGCCAATGCCGTTGTTCAGAGGAAGGTAATATGGGGGATTCTGCAACCTACTCAAGTTTAATTAAAAATAAATGTGGAAAATTGTTTAAAAAGATTGTACACAGTGATTATCTCAAATTGCCATGGGAAATACTGAAATGCCTCATTAAAAGACACATTTAGAAGGATGCTTTTTTTTCCCCTAAATCTATCATTTATGCTCTAGCCTAAACTTGAGTGCATGTGCACACACACATACATACACACTCACAAACACACACACACACACACACCTGTCTTCCTTCTAAAATAAAAAAATAGATAAAAAATGTCATTTCCATTCCTGTAACATCTTCAATAATATTATATACATGTTTTAATGATGTACATCACATTTGTCCCAATGATTTTAAAGACAAAGGGCAAGCTTTTTGAAAAATAAACCCAAACTACAAGTCAATTAATGGATATTAAACGATTCACAGAAATGAAACTCACATTACAACAGAGTCTGAGGTAGGCCTGATGGAGAAAGTAAGCTTAGCAAATCCCAAGAATGCTAGGGCACTGGAGGGTGTCCAGGCATTAGTCAAAGGTCCCTCTTTCTCCTTTCTTGGCCCTCTTTCTCTTCCTACCCATATACAAACTACCGGCCTGACAGTGAAACATTGAACCAACCTGGTGAAACCAATCAATCTCTCTGTTTCATCCTATATGTCACTAAACAATGAATTCACTTGATTCTCCACTGGATGCTCTCCTGGGCCAACCACTGTTACTTTAGTACATACTTTGAAGCATATCCCTTGAGTGCAAGCTAATCCACAGACAAGTGCCCCTTTTATCCTGGATAAGCACAAAGAATTAAGAGATGTAGTTATTAAACTGATCTCAGAAGCAGTTAAGTAATGAGATTGTTTGGGGATGGGAGATGCCATCACTAAGGCAGAATTAAATGAATATTTCACAAGCAATACATTGGAGCAATACATCCCAAGCAACTGAAAAGATATTAATATCTATTAGCTAATTTTTATTCCATTTTTACAAATTTTTATGAAAGTAATCTATACACAATATCATGGGGATCCTGGATGAAAATTTGAGAAGGAAGTAGCTTCTCACAAGACAGCAGGACCACCTTTTCACAGTCCTATAATTGACAAAAAGATGCAGAGAATGAACAAGTTCCCACTGTGCTTTGCTGCTTCTGGACTGTTAAAAAGCATTTTATTTGGAAGATCATTGTACTGCCATTGTACTGTAGGAGGTGTCCTTTTTTCTTTTTTCTCCCCACCTCCCCCACCCTAAAAATAACACATCTATGTTAACATTACACAAGATTCCTTGAAAACTGTCTTAGATATGTCCCCCAAACTTCTGATAATTAACATGAGGCAAAGCATAAAGGAGTTGTATGTCCACCAAAGATGTTGGTCACCATCAAGAAAGATTTCCTACCTCGTGAAAGAAAGACTACTCATAGACACTTAGTGTCTCCAGATGTTCTTACTCTCAGATGACATTGTGGTGATTGTTCAAGCCCCTGAACATTGTAGAACCTCCTTAAATGAGATTCACGATTCTTCAATCCTCAGCTAAAGTGGAACCTTTGACAAAAAGTCTTTTCAGACTATTCCAATCAATGCTACAATTAATTACTCCAGATACTTCATCCCATTTGGGGGGTGGTGTTGGAGTAGAACAGAGCCTTCCAAATTTTGGTCAGAGAACTTGACTTTGGTTCTTGGAATAACTCTAAAATGGAGCTTAAAGAGAAAGAAGCCAAATATCTAGAAAGGTAAACAGTGATTATAAAGAAACAGCAAGGCTCCATCAAAAACAGGTCATGCCAGACTAACTTCATTTCCTCTTTTTGACAGGATTACTGAGAGGAGAGTACTCTGGATATAGCTCACCTCTATTTTATCAAAGCTTTTGATGAAGTTTCATATACTTTTTCTCATAGAGAAGATGGAAAGATATGGACTGAAAAATTATACAATCAGATGGATTCGTTACTGATTGGATGACCTGATTCAAAGAGAAATTGTTCAGTGTCAACGTGTCAGGAAGTCTCCTGTGAAGTAACCTAGGGATCTGTGTTGTCCCTGTACTGTTTAATTTTTTTTTAGTGAACTGAATAAAGGCCCAGACAGCAAGCTCATCAAATGTGGGAATAACAAAGATGGGAGGGATGGCTGACAAAATTGTTAATAGAGTTAAGATCCAAAAGGAATTTGACAGGCTAAGAACAGCATTTCAATCTTTTTGGCCTCAGGGCCCCTTTACATTCTTAAAAATTATTGAGGCCAGCCACTCCAAAGAGCTTGTTACTGTGGGTTATAGCTATCAATATTTACCATATAAGAAATCAAAATATATTAATATTGTTATGAAAGGTTTTGACCTTGGAAATTCCCTGAAAGAATGTTGGGGTCTCCGAGGATCCTCAGTCCACACTTTGAGAACCAGTGGACTAGAGTATTTAAAAGAATCTAATAAGTTGAAAAGGAATGGATATAAATATGAAATCTTACACTTGGGCACAAAAAGCCAACTTTGCAACAGTAAGATGGGGGACATATGGTTAGATAGCAATTATTCTGAAAAAAGATCTTGGGTTTTAATGTACTGCAAATTCAACATGAGTCAGCAGTGTGATATGGGAAGTTCCTGACTTCTTAGGAGAGATTAAGAAGGATAGAGATTCCACGAATAGGAAGGTTGTGATCCCATTGCATTCTATAGAGTATAATGTTCTATTCTTGGCATTCCAGTTTAAGAAGGACATTGAAAAGCTGTTGAGAATAAACAGGAAGGCAACCAGTAGGGTAGACAACCTTGAGTAGACAAAATATGAGGAGTAGTTGAAGGAACTGGACATGCAGATACACTTAGCCCATAGAAGAGAAGACTCAGTGGTTGATGAGAACTGTCTAAAAAGCATTTGAAAGAACATCAAATGGACTAGAGACTAGATTTATTCTGTTTGGTCCCAGAGGGCAGAACCAAGAGCAAGGGTAGGACGTGCAAAGAGACTAACTTAAATTTTGTATTAGAATAAACATCCTAATAATTAGAGCTGTCTAAAAGCAGAATGAATTATCTTGAGAGCTAGTGGGTCCCTAATCTTTGGAGATCTTCAGGCAAGGACTGGATTTTTATTAAGTGGTGTTATAATGGAGGTCTCCATTATTTTCTTTCATATCCACACATAAACACTGGGCTGGACCTAATGATAAAGTCCCTTTCAATTCTTAAATGCTTCAATTCTGTGAATTAATATTTTTTGTCGCTAAGTACTTTTGAAAAATTACTTTATTTTAAATTTATGGAATAAAACAAGCATTTTCATAACAGTATGATTTAAAAAAGATGATTGCTCATGAAACTGAAAATCTATACACAACTTGCTATTCCTTTAAAATATATAATGGATTATCATGTAAATTTCTTTTTTCTTTTTTTTCTCCCCACCTCCCCCACCCTAAAGATGGTTACCATTAGACTGGTTGATTGATTGGTTGGTTGGTTGTTACCTTTTGGTCTCAAAGGGAACCAAAATGTTATCACTATGTTAAAGTCAACTTACAATTCATCCAACCATGGTTGTTTAGACCAATATGAGCTCAAGATGCTCTAACATGTGTTGGACACAAATAGTACATGTTAACATTTGTGGTGGATGCTCTAAATTCGGCATCTCACATTTCCTCTGAGCTATTTTAATTCTGCTTTGCTCAGAGAGCACAGCACTTTCTCTGATGAGGGCATGCCATGATGGGCAGTCCTGTGCCAGTGTCTCCCATGTCACACAATCAATTCAAAAGTTCTTAAGAGACACCTTGAGAGTGTCCCTGTACATCTTTTTATGACAAACATGTGAATGCTTACCCTGTGTAAGACATCCACAAAATAGTGTTTTTGGCAAGTATGTGTTTGTCATTCAATGAGTCCATACAAAATAGTTGTGTATATATGCAAAATTATTCTGTATATACTTCTATTTATCAGTTCTTTCTCTGGATCCAGAAAGCATCTTTATTCATATTGCTTTTTAGTTAATTTAGATGTTTATAATAGTCAAAATGACTTATTTGCTCAAAAGAAACATTACTGTATAGAATGTTCTCTTGGTTCTGCTCATTTCACTATTCACAATTTTGTGCAAGTCTTTCCATACTTCTCTAAGATCATTGAGCTCACTATTTCTTATATCAGAGTAGTATTTCATCACAGTCATATACCACAACTTGTTCAATAATTCCTCAATTTTTAAATGTCAGAATGGTTAACATTTATTTCAAATAGAAGCATAGTTCTCTTTTTCTTTTACTTAATAATACTTTTTCCAACTACATGTAAAGATAGTTTCCAACATTCATCTTTTTAAGACTTTGAGCTCCAAATTTTTCTTTTCCCTCTCTTCCCTCCCTCTTCCCCAAGGCAGCAAGCAATCTGATATGAATTATAAATGTAAAATCATGTTAAACATTTCCATGTTAGTCATGTTGTGAAACATGAACAAAAGGGAAAAAAGGTTTGAGAAATGAAAAAAAAGTTTGAAAAGTATGCTTTAATCTCCATCCTGACTCCATAGTTCTTTCTCTGAATGTGGTCAACATTTTCCATCACGAATCCCTTGGAACTGTCTTGGATCATTTCATTGCTCAGAAGAGCTAAGTCTATCATAGTTGATCATCACACAATGTTACTGTTACTGTATACTGTGTTTTTCTGGTTCTGTTCACTTCATTCACCATCAGTTCATATCAGTCATTCCAGGTTTTTCTGAAACCTGCCTGCTCATCATTTCTTAGAGAATAATATTATTCCTTTACATTCATATACCAAAACTTTTTCAGCTATTCCCCAATTATTGGATATCCCCTCAATTTCCAATTATTTGCCACTTCAAAAAAAGCTGTTATAAATATTTTTTGTATATGTGGGTCCCTTTCCCATTTTTATGATCTATTTGGGATATAGACCTAGTAGTGGTATCAAAGGCTATATATAATTCTATTGCCCTTTGGGCATAATTCCAAATTACTTTCCAGAATGGTTACATCAGTTTGCAACTCCACCAACAACACATTAGTGTTCTTCTTTTTTTGTGTGTGGATGTCTTACATCTTCTCCAACATTTAAGATTTTCCTTTTCTGTCATACTGGCCAATCTGATAGGTGTGAGGTGGTACCTTGGAGTTTTAATTTTCATTTCTCTAATCAATAGTGATTTGGAGCATTTTTTTCATGGCTATAAATAGCTTTAATTCCTTCATCTGAAAACTGTTCATATTCTTTGACCATTTATCAACTGGGGAGCTACTCCTCAATTGATAGGAATGTAAGTGCCTTTTAATGAACCAGATGATATGTGGCACGCTCTAGTACTAGAATCCTCAGGATGTCAAAATATGTAATGTATTTAGATCTAATATTCCTCATTCCAGGGAAAACAAACCAACCACTCTGGATAATAGAGGCTCAATGAGTGCCTGTAATAGGAATGGGAATTTGAAGATCTTCTCTGCCCCTAATAGACCTGGGGGCAGTTTGAAGACCTCCCCTGCTTTGAAAGTAAACTCTTCCCCCTAATAGGCTGGATGTAATCACATGGAGCCTGTGTTGGAGGGAATTTGCTAAAGGGTGGAGCAAAGCCCACAGGAAGCTTCCCTCCTATGAAAATAATCTCTGCCCCTTGATAGACTGAATGTAGTCACATGGAGCCTGTGGTGGGAGGAGTTTTGCTGAAGGGAAGCAGAGCCCACAGGAAGCTGGTCAGAGCTAGCCAGACAGTGGGGGAAAAAGGAGCTCAAGCAAGGAGATAGAAAGTTTTGTGAGTAAATATTGATCTTGTATTGGTTTGTGGGAAGGCTGAAGGATACCATGACTCTCAGTGTTATTATGGCTTCTGAATATCTTCGGTACTATGATGGAATCAGCTTACTGGTTTTGGGATTTGGTTTTCTGGTGTCTAAATTAATGTTTCAGTTCTCTCCTCTATCTGGAGAGTTTGACATATTTTGCGATAGAACATCATGCAATACTTATAGTCACAGTCTTGACCATGGGCACTGCAAATATTGCTTTAGTACTACAGGACCCTGTGCTACTAGTTTGCCCTTTAACTTGGCCTCTTCTGCTCCTTTCATTGTGGCCCTTCCCTAACCTATAACTGGTCTCAGGGCTACACCTTCTCCGCATTTCCACCCTAAGAGTTAATGTATCCTTATAAATGAACAGTTCAGATTGTCAGTAGATTAAAACTTACTTAAATTTCATGTAAAGTCTGTGGTGTGTTGTTGTTGTTTTTTCCTGTTAATATTATTTGCTTATTCAATCAACTCAGATAGCCTTAAAATTATCTACATTGCCACTTACCGGGGCAAATCTGGCTTTTCAGTTCTTATTAACAGTGAGCACCTGCCAGGCTTGATTAAATGCTTGGTTAAGATCTTACGTTATCTTTATTTACTCTCATTTCCAAAGTAGTCTACAGACCTACAGGGAAACTTTAGAAACTAAAACTTGACTACCTTGCCCAGTCTGGGAGAATTCTTACCAGAAAGAGAGAGAGGGGAACTTTTCTTTGGGTGATGCACCACATTATTCTGATGGGAATGTTGTCTATTGCCATCATGAGACGAATTGCAGGCATGTCAGAAGAGGAAAATGGTAAGAACTGATCCCCCAAATTTCCAATCTCATACCTCTTTCCCCTACCTGTTAACTCCAAGATAGGGTAAACTCAATGGCTAGGCCAAAGCAGGATTACCAAGGTTCCTTTAGGCTCATTGAAAAATAAAAGATTGGCATTAAAATTCTCCAAAGAATTTAAATGTACCACCCCCATCTTATAAAAGTATGAACCCCTTATAAAACTAAGAAAGCTCATTCCAAGGTCACATACATGTGATATTTGATTTCCATAACTAGAAATAATTCACACCTATGTTCCATATATGATTATGGAAAATCATCTATTGTTTTTCAATTGAAAGAATTACATAATATTATTTTAATTGATCAGTCAAGCCAATGAATCAACACACATTTATTAAGTTTATTTTGTATATCAGGCCCTGTGCTAGGTATATGGAATAGAAAAGCAAAAGCTAAACAGTCTCTGAAGAATCCTAATGGATTTATGCTAAGGATAGGGGGGATTATAAAGTAATAGGAATCTTCACTGATAGCCTCTTGGAAATTACCTACTTAGGGTGAGAGTTGAGGACCAGAGATGAAATATTTTGAGACTTCTTTTTAACCAAGCCACAGGTATCTGAAATAGCCTCCTATGTATGCCACATTGCTTCCTGGAACCTATTGGAAATTAAAGTTCTTTGCAATGTCTGTGATTTTGGGCAACCTCTCCATCCCTGAATTGCCTCATTTAAAATGAAGAGATTAGATTCAATGATCTTTAAGGTTCCTTCCCTCCCTGAATCTACAAATTCATACTCAATTGAAACAACAATATGTCAAGGTAAAAATAGAGGAAAAAGATTTGGAGAGACAAAAGGAACCCTGACCTAAATCAGGAGATCAGAAGGAAGGATAATGTGACATAGCCGAAAAGGTCAGAAAGAAGGCCACTGAATGCTCAGTGTTAAGTCATATAGATGATTCTCTTCCTATTAAGCATGGAACTGTACCCACTGAGGAGAAAGAACTTGCATGTGCTCCAGGGAATGAAAATGGAGGTCCACAGGTGCTGTCAAGTGAGAAATCATTTGGGAAAAGTCACAGGAAGAAGGGATAAGGAAGGGCCAGTGTAGAGTTCCTGCTTAGAGTTATGGAAGCAGTTATTTCTTGAATCACCTTAATAACAGAGAGCTCAGCTGTCTTCCCAGGACATGGATCCAAGACGTGACTGAGCATCTCCCAGGACTTGTCAAACTTGCTGACTACTGCCAGTTAGTCATCAAGGTGAGTCAGGTGAAGATGAATGATGCTTCCAGAAGGAATCCAGAAGTCTTTGCCAAGGCTAATAAAGTCTTTATAAGAAGACAACAAACAAGAGTACAAGAAACTAAGGATATCAGGGCCACTGGTAGCACTTTTATCACTGTTGCTAGTCAAAAGCAAGGATTTTGTAAGAAAGGTAGATTTATGTACAGCTGATTTAGAAGACAGTATCTAAGACTGGGATTTGGATTTCTTAACCATGGCATAAAATATGGATATACTCTTAGATAGGCTGAGGATCAAATACAGTTAAGCAGGGCTAACAAAATATATATTTGTCAATCTTGCAAGACTAATTAAAAGATCTTTACATTGAAGCCACTACTGCCTATCAACCTATTTGCGGACTTTCACAACCTTGGATTTAGGTTTAACTCAACTTTTCCTCACCCCCACAGTCAAGCAGCTGTAGTCAAGCCTCATCAACTCTCCATCCTTACCATCTCTCACAGATGTTTACTCAACTTGCAACATCACTACTGTAATTTAGACCTTTATCACCTTTACTCCCTTGCCTATGGTAATAGCTATCTGAATTACTTCCATATTTCCAGGTTCTCTCCTCTTTAGTTCAACATACACTTGCCAAAGCAATCTTCCTGAGTCATAGGTCTGACCATGTCACTCTTCTGCTCAAAACTGGTTCCATATTACCTTCAAGGTAAAGTAAAAACTCATCAGGCTATCATTTAAGACCATCTACAGCTTGGTTCTGACCTACCTTTTCAACTTTTATTTTACATTATTTTCTTTTATGCACTCTATAATTTAATCAGCTTCCCACATGATGCAAAATGGAGTAGATTTGTAAATTATCTTGGAAAGATTGTGAGGAATGAGAGACCATAGAACTAGAGAAAAGCATCTTGATCATTTTTTATAGGAAAAAGAACGATATCTACAGGATAATCTGTAGGCCAGTGAATTAGTTTATCTTTAATTCCTGGAAAAATTCTAGAATGTGTAATTAAGGGGATGCTTAATGAGCATCCCTAGAAATTAAGTGATCATCACAAATAACATGCTATGCCAAATTAACCTTATTTTCTTTTATGACAGGGTTATATGACTGGCAATAAAAATAATAGTAACAATAGCTAACATTTATATATAGCACTTTAAGCCTCACAAAGTGTTTTTTTTCATATATTGCCTCATTTTCTTCTCACAATGGAGAATGCATATAATTTAAAAAATGTATTTTAAAGTGAAGCAAGCCAAAGCATCTGATTTTTAGATCATGGAGTCTAACTGTAACAGAGTTAGAGCTGCAGGTGACCTTGGGGACCATCTAGTCTCTTTTGCAGAAGAAACTGAAAAATAGAGGTTTAGTGACTTACCCAAGGTCACACAGGCAATATGCAACAAAGGCCAATTTTAACTCAGATTTTAACCCCTAATTCCATAGTAGGCACTATTTCTTTTCTACCATGAGGACTAAATGTCATGAAAAGACTGTTGTCTGGATAATAATATAGGTGAATTTGGGAAATGGTCAAATCACTAGATCTGAATTGTCATAAATGTCTAAAAATCACCTCAGAAGGAATTGTCTACTGGAGTAATTTAAGGATCCATGCTGGCTGCTGTTCTGTTTTACAATTTTATCAGTGGTTTAGATTAATATATAAATGTATACTTTTCAAATTTGAAGAGAAGGTAGAGATTTGAAAGAGGTAGCTAATACATTGAAAGACAGTAGTAATTCCAGATGTTCATAAAGTCTAAAGAGATGAAAGTTGTCTGTATGCAAATGTACAAAATTTAAGCAATAAACAATGGAACCAGAAGTCCTAATTCAATGGGGGTATATTTCGCCTCTTAAGTATTATTGAGATTTGATGGGATGAAGCCCATGATTTAACTATGACTCTGGATTGGAATATCTTGTTAAAAAAAAAAAGCAGTCTAGAAAAATGGAGGTGGGATTAAGTAGCCATGCATATGTACATATATAATTTATATATATATATATACACACACATATATCTATATTAATAATATGGGATATATACAATACAAATAATATAGGAGATATATATATGCATAATTAAGAAGGCATAGTAATTTAAGGAAATCCAAAAATCAGAGAGGGAAATCGTTATGGAAAGTATTTAGGTAAAGGTCAACAGAGAGAGAAACAGAAGTGATTTTTATCATTGTAGTATATGACAGATCACTTGGACAGAAAGAGCATATAGATAGGTAACTTGGGAAATAGATCTCAAACCTTGCACAGAGATATAGTATAGTATTGATGAGGAACTTTCATTGTTCAGACATATTAAAGGTTGGCATTTATACAGTACTTTCACTTTTGTAAGGTTTTTTACAGATACCATTTCATTCTATCCTCACAACAATCCTGGGAGGTAATTGCCATTATTATCCCCATTTTAGAGATAAGAAAACTGAAGCAGACAACAGTCAAGTTGCTCCTCCAGTGTTACACAGAAAGTAAGTGTCTGATGTAGGATTTGATCTTTGGTCTTCCTAGTTCCAGGCCCAGCACTCTAACCACTGCACTACCTACTAGCCCAGAAGTTCCTGCCAAAAAAGCAAAGCAAATGATCATTTCTTCATTTATCTTAGTGATAACTTCATTCTTTAAAAGGTGGAGAAGCAAACAAGAGGCAATTATATTCTGGCAATAATAAGAAGGAACTGATTGCTGCTGTAGAAATAATGGGAACCTTAGGGTAAAGGGACCATTCAATCACAGATTTCATAGTATAAAAGGAAAGAAAATCCAGGCATAGTCTAAAAGGCAACTTAGATTTGAGAAAAGCACATTTCAAAGGGTTCAAAGGAAAGAAAGTTAGAATCTCTTGGACTAAAATGCTTCAGAGAAATGCAGCCATACAGGGATACTCAAGAATGACATTCTGAAGGCACAAAGGGAGACAATTTCAGTGAGGAGGAAAAATAGAATTTGACTGAAGAATTTGACAGAGAACTCATCAACCAACTTCAATTTTTAAAAGGAAGTATAGAAAAGATGCAAACAAGGCCAAGTAGCAGGGAATGAATTTAAGAATATGGCATAATGCTACAAAAAAAAGTGACAGGAATGCTAAAACTGAGAGAGATGATACCAGTAAGGAAAGCTTAAATACAACAAGAAGCTTTGGTTTTTGTTCAGTTGTCTGTCTGTTGCTCTATTGGGAGAAAGGGAGGCCAAGCAAAGGGCTAGGTCAGGACCTTTGCTAGAGGTGGAGAGGACGATGATAACTGACAACAGAAAGAAGGCAAAGCTGACCAGCTCCTGTGATGTCTCTTTTCTGCAAGGGAGAAAGAATATAACACTGTAAATGACAGAAGGAAACTTCCTAACAGGAGGGGGTACCAAAAATAAGTAAGATATTATACGTAAGAAGACCGAGTGGCTAAGGCAAGAGACATGGCCCTAGGGAGAGCTGAAGGGTCAAGAGCTTGGAAGTCCCAGCACAGATGAAGAAGAGAATTTTGTGAAGGAAGGCAAATGGTCAGATAAGGACATTTTGTAATTCTTGGCCGTGGTGGTGGTGGTACATTTGTGGGCAATGGCCACATCAAGGATACGAACATCTCTGTGTGTGACGGAGGTGGAATGGAGGGGTAGGTTTTATGAAGTGAGTAAGCTGAAAAAGTGAGTGGTTAGGTTATTTGAGTGAGACTCAGTATGGATGTTGAAATCCCTTAGTATGAGAGCAGTTCAGGAGGAGACAAAAACTGTGAACCACATGAAAACTCACTGAGGAAGGAAGGGGAATAATCTGGCTGTCTGTAAACAACAGCCATCGTGATTTTGATAGAGTGATAGATATGAATAGCAGGAACCTCAAACACAGAGAGGTTACTGAGTTGCTCTGGAGTCAGGGGATTTTGTTTTAAATCCCATGTCTGACACAGCCTAAGTCACCTTGGATAAGTCACATAAACCTACTTGGGCCTCTGGTAAAATGGGAGAGAGTGAATAAATGATCTTTGATGTACCTTCCTGCATACAGATGATGAGGTTTTCCAGATATACCTGATGGTGAATCATGAAATTCTATCTGAATTTTACACAGGGTGTTCTCTAAGGACTAATGAATACCTTTGTTGAGCTTTTACCTATATTTTAAGACAATATAGTCAGTCATATTTCATCATCAAGATCTCATAATCTGCACCACTGTTGATCTTGGCTATCATGTCTCCCATGTTGTAGCAGCAAGAACCCCAAGAGTCCCCAGGGTGGCTGCCAACATAGGTTCTTGGATCTGCTTTGATAAAGGAAAGCAACTCAAAATGGGTTAACAAGCTTACTTTAATCAGTCAGATATGTATCGTTTACCTAGTTCAGGGGGAAAAGGTCAGCACCCTGAACTTCAGAATATACAGACAGAATTATCAAGACAGAAAAACAGATCAAGTAGACAGTTTTCCAAACTGTCCAACCATTACATCCATACCAAATCAACATATGGGTTTCAACATCTGGGTTTTTCAAAGCCAAGGGGAGGGGGGCTCTCAACAACGGCTTCTCATAATCCAGATCAAATCACAGAATACTTCTCAAAGTGAGCCCCAAAACAAAGCTACACATCAGGACTTATATAGCCTTCTCCTGGCTCAGAGAATGTAACAACCTTATTGACCCACTGGCCAATCCAAAAGTATCTACTGAAAAACAAGACTCCCACCCCAGGCTCCAGGTGCACTTTAGCCTAGGGGCAGGGAAGAGCTTTAAATTAACATTCCCATTACACATGTCTCCTGATTTAGCAAGGAAATAAAGTAACTGTGACTGATGTCTTTCCTGGGCTTTTTTTGCCTCCTTGTTGTGGTGACTATTTACATTACTTAAATTTCAAGAAATGGTAATGAGTCAATGTCTTGATTCTTATTCACTTCTCACCTTTCAGTCAACAACTTATTTTTAAACCATTAGGCTGAATTTGTAATTGCATGGTGGTACTAGAATACCTAGCATTTCCCAGGAATTTGTTCAGCCTCTTTTGTGGCTCCTAACCCCTTATATGCCTTTGTGGAATTGCAATTATTTCAACTAGGTCATCACTCTTGTTGGCCCCTTTCAACTGAAATCTGACTGGGTAGGGATTGTGTTTAATTAAAACCAAAAAACAAACACAAGCAGTATTTTGCTCACATTCAATACTTTGTGCATTTTTTCATGATCACCAGGCATAGTATAGTAGGGAGTTCCCTTTGGTGGTTCCCAGAATTGAAATTATGTCAGGTTTTCTTGTCCCTCCACAGAGAGGTCAACTAATTGACCTCTTTTACACATTGTAGTCACTTTGAAATAAATTTGAGCTTCTAAGGAACACAATGACCTAGTTACTCTTGGGTAGGACTTCAATTCAGTGTCATGAGGTGGGGAGTTTACTATATGAAAAATCTGCATTGATGACAATTCACATAGGCAATCTTGAACAGAATATGAAATAATTACTTAGGCACTGCACAACTTTGTCCTTTCCCTAATTAAAAGAAAAAAGAATTAGCATGGCTTAACAGATAAGACATTGGATCTGGATGCTGAAAGAAGTGGGTTAAAATCCCACCTCAGACACTTACTAATTGTGTAATCCTGGGGAAAATATTTAACTGCCCTGTGCAACAATTTCCTCATCTTTGAAATGAGGGGGTTTAATTAACGTCCTCTAAAGTTTATACTATGAATCTTAAAAACTAGTGTCCTCTGTTATACTCTGTACTATACACTTGTATGGGTGAGAAATGTTTAGGGCAATTTTATGGGTAATCTAATTTCATCAAATTTTAAAAAGCATTCCATAAATGCCTACTATGTGCAAAGATTCTGAGCTAGGAATTGGGAATACAAAAAAGAAAAACAATGTAGTCCCTGCCCTCAAGAAGTTTACAATCTGATAGGATGATCAGATGTGGAAACAAAGTAGGATGTATGGGAGAGTGTGATAAGCACAAAAGAGAAGGCGAGACAAATTTGAGTGTTTAAGCCAATGGGCATTTATTAAATCACTCTTTTCCAGGTCCTGTGCTAAGGGATGGGGATGCAAAGAGAGGCAAAAAAAGAAGAAGAAAATGACAAACACAACAAAACAAACAAAAAGCAAAGATTAAAAAAAAGCCAGCCTTCACAGAGAGCTCACAGTCTATTGAAGGATATGATATGCAAAGAACTATGTACATATACAATATATACCTAATACATAGGAGATAACCTAAGAGGGAAGGACTTGGCATTAAGCTGCATTGTAAAAGGCTTCTTATAGACAACAGGATTTAAGCTGAAATGAAGAAAGTCTTACACAAGGAGGGAGAGGATTCCAAGAATGAAGGAAAGCCAATGAAAACACACAGAATCTGGAAATGGAATGTCTTCTTTGAGGAAAAGCAAATAGTGCAGTCACTGTGTGTTTTGATTGTTGAGCAGAAGAGGGGGGGAAAGGGATAAGAAGACAGGAAATGTAGGGAGAAACCAGAATAAAGCCAAACAGAATTTTATGTTTGACCCCACTGGAGTTTTTTGAATGGTGGAACAGTTTTTTGATTGAGAAGAGGTAAGAAGGTCATGATGCCTGTACTTTAAGAAGAGCAAATTGAAAACTGAGTGCAGTATGCATTGGGATGTGGAAAGACTTGAGGATGGGAAAACAAACAGGCTTTTAAGTAATCAATATGTGATGTGAGGAAGGTAGTTGCTGTGTTGGAGAAGAAAATGGCAAGTTACTAGAGATGTTACCAAAATAGAATTGACAAGACTTGGAAAATGATTGGCTATAGTGGAGGAAATGAGAAAGAAAGAGGAGTGAAGATAACTCTAAGTTGAGAAAGTGAGTGACTGGGAGGATGGTCATGCCCTTGAATGGGGGAATGGCAATGAGCTCTGTTTTACACATGCTGAGTTTAAGATGTTACTGAGAACTGTTGGCATAGAGAAGAAATCACTTTCAGCTGGAGGATTCTGATAGGCTTCATGAAAAAATTGTGAAAAGGAGCAGAAAGAGCACTGGGGGTGGAATATAAGAGGACTTGGGATTTGAACCCAGGTCCTTCTATTACAAATCTCTTTCCTGATTTATACCACCCTGTGACATGCTGGATATTCATTTAACAAACATATATAGGGATCAGATCTGGGCTCAGACACTTAGCACCCACCCAGAATCATCTGGCCATGTAGCCTGGAGCAAGTTACTTAACCCCAATTGCTTAGGGGTGGCCAGGAGGTGCAGTCAGTAAGAGCACTGGCTACAGAGTTGGGATGACATGGGATCGAATCCGGGCTCAGATACTTAGCACCACAACCAGAAATAACTGGCCATGTAACCTTGAGCAAGTTACTTAACCCCAATTGCTTTAAAAATATATATATTGTGCACAAGGACTGCATACTCAGATAGACTCAGACTTGTCCTTTAAAATACTGGGTAGCATTGTATTTTGTGTGGAAACACAGCTGTTGAGGAATACCAAGAGGATTGTTGTTGGGGTTCTTTCTCTGAAGTGGGAATTTATTTATTAGATTTATATACCGTCCTTCCTGTAAAAAGCTAAATTGAACATTGCAAATCATTCTGATCCCAGCTTTCCTTTAAAATTTGATCTCTTAGAAAGGAAATGAAAGTTTCTATATTGCACTGTGACAAGAGCAGGTCCCAGTGATTCGATCTGGAGGGAATGCTATGTTGTCATTTCCACATTAAATTTTTTAGTAGTCATCTCATAGCTCTTGACATTGGGATGTGCTGAAATACCATCCCAATCCTGCCGTCAGTTGTGTAAGTTTTTGATGATTTATGTCCTATGAAGTTCTAGAATGACATCTGACCAGGTAAATGTATGGCCAAGATTATATAGATATAATCGGTGGATTGTCATGGAAAGATCACATTGCATATTATAGATATTAGTAGAATCTTATCTCCTCTATGCAAGGAACTCCCATTGTGGGAACTAAATCCACCAAAACATATTGCAATCTATCTAAGACTTAGTATGTGAGTAATAGGAGGTTGCCTGCTGTGCAGATTCATTGATTTGCCCTTGCCACACAACCTTTAAATGCCAGAATTGGAATTTAATCTTTTGATGTCTTGACTCTAAGCCTCCAAAATCCAGTATACCAGACTACCCGTTGTTCCAAACTAACTGCATAAAATGGGACATTCACCTCTCCCCCTCCTCCCCCTTGTAAATATTGAACCTCACAGTTTTTTAGCTAGCAACGTTCCTTTGATTGCCTAGTTAAATGAAGCCATTATGTATAGAAACAAAATGAATATGACATGTTTTAGACATGCCTACCTAGCTAGAGAATATTCTAATACCTGATGCTGGCATTCACAACACTGATTTCATAGAAAAGCCAGAAAAAACAACAGAATTTTGGAGTTTTAAGGGGTGTTAATTATCATCTAGTTATCCACCCCCTCCTAGGAGAGCTCTAGCAGAGGGAGAAGGCACAACTTTTCAAGTCAGTTAGAGTGAGTTTGGGTTGGCAGTTTTTCCATAAACTGAAATGAAACCTGCTTTCATGAAACTTCTACCCTTTGCTCCTAGAAGAATTATCTCACTTTTCTTGATTGATAATTATATTTTGAGCAGAGAGTTGGCAAGTCTTTTGGTTTCTTCAACCCAGAAATCTTTTTGCTAAGATGGATGACCTCTTACAAGAATGTAGAAGGTCAACATTGCCTGCAAGCAGAAAAACTTGTTAGGTTGGTTGTCACATTCTACTCTGGATGGAGCTGAGGCCTCCAGTGAGATAGTGGCATGGAGGAAATCAGAGTATCCTATGATAAGAGAAACTCTGTTGTGATGGTAGAAGCATTGGTTTCCACTGAGATAGAGACTAACATGAACCAATTAATTGGGTCAATAAATATGCACTCCATCTCTAGTGTTCACTGAGAAGCCTTGGAAGAACTTCAGTACTCTCAATGCAGAGAACCTGGGACTTTAATCATGATAACAGCCCATAAAGCCTCTCAAGCTCCACAGCTCTTCTCTTGTCAAAGTAGTGGTCCCCTACTATCAGGATACTCACTTGCGTGAATTTGTACTGATTTATCTATTATCTATTAGGTACTTTCAAGAGCTTTGTCTTCTCAAATACTTGTTGACTTGACTTAGCCCAATTGATAAATAGTATTGTTATTCAGTAGCTTCAGTCATTTCTGACTCTCTATGATCCCATTTGGGGTTTTTTGGCAAAGAAAGTTTTTTTGTTGGAGTTGTCATTTCATTTTCCAGCTCATTTTTTAGATGAGGAAACTGAGTCAAACAGGTTAACTTACCCAGGGTCATACAGATATTCCAGTCTGTGACTGGATTTGAACTCAATAAGAAAAGCCTTCCTGACTCTAGGTCTAGGATTCTATCCACTGGAACACCTAGCTGCCCCATTGGTGGAGGATAGATCAGAACAATTTTGCAAGAGCAGCAAGAATCTAGAAGTAGATGAAGATATCATTGAGAAAAACAACTACCCCTTCCCTCATGCAGCAAGTGTTGTAATACTACCCAATTTATGAATTCATGAAAGACTTTTTGGGGCATTGCACAAACCGATATTCCCTGCAGGTTACAGTGAGTCTGGAGGCTCTCATCCCTTCATTGCCCCTTTGAATGTTGACTAAGTTTTAAGCCATCCAATGACTGATTCAGTGATTATTGTTTCCCTGTGCAACTTAATGTTCTGCCTACCTGTCAAAACTTTATCTGTAACCCCTTCATAATTTTCTATGTGACCAAGAGCAGGGTTCAATACATAAAGATAGACAAACCAGCGTGGGAAGTTTGGTATTCAAACCTGCCTGTACTGTTTCATTATGGACATGGCAAAGTCCTCCAAATATTGAATGGGCAGAGGAAGGTTATTCCATGCCAAATCTTTATTTAGTATATGTAAAGTGTGGCATATTCTCTCATGATACTTTTCCTTTGCTGAAGCAAACAAGTCTCTTGGCTATAAGGTGAGTTGGGAGAGATTCCTAAGATGTGGAGGCAATAAAGGAAAAATTAGAAGACCAGCTAGGTAAAGGGACAGAACTGGGAAACTGAATGGCATTAATGGAAAATTACAAGTTGAGCAGTTTGGCTGGATGGTAAAGTGAGGTAGAGAATAATAACAAGTTTTCCCATTATCCAATAGGTGGTTATCTTCAAAGGGGGAGAGAGGGATAATACAATGAATAGACTGCCCCAATAGGGATCATGAAACTCTCCCCTCTACCTAAGTACTATCCTTTGGAGTAGGGGCCTAAGAATAACTTTCGTTGGCTCAGAAACCCAGAGATCTTCTATTTAAAAAAAAATTCCCAGTCCTTGGGAGCAGATATGCTGACTTCACTAATGCCTCTCTAATTCATTCAGTTTCCAAATGGAATTTTTTAAAACAAAAATCTCATCATGTCACTCCCCTATTTAAGTGTTTTTGGACACTTACAAGCTGTGTGAACCTGAATGAGTCACTTAGGTGTTTCTCTATACCTCTAAATTCAAGTGCATATGCCACTGTTTGGCATTTAAAGCCCTTAAAATCTAATTTCAACCTAACATTGGATACTTATTACATATAACTGTTTCCCATCTCCCTCTATCCTCTAACTAAATTACCTTACTTGAAGTTTTCTATATATTATTCCATTTCCCATCTCCATACCACTGCCCCTCTGGCCTGCCAATCATTCCCTTTATATATCTTAAAGGTTCAGCTCAAATTCCATCTATAATTCCTATGGGAAAAAAGGAGTTTTTCATTATCTTCCTAATAGTTAACAACAACACCCCCGAAAGCTCTACCTCTTCCCTTTCCAAAACAAGACAAAAAAAACCCTTACTTTAAATTTACCTTCCTGTGTGAATGGTGTTTCCTTCTAGTACAATGTAGGCTCATCAAAGGCAGTAATCATATCGTTTTCATTTTTGTATCCCTCGTACCCAGCGTGGTATATGGTATATCGAACTGTTAACTGGAGGCTGGAGACAAGGAAGTGTGCATTACTTGACTAAACCAGTGAAGTTTGGAAGTATTTGAGGTGGAATCACCTCAGACATTCTCTGACTCTAGGATTGGTGCCTCTCAAAACAAATGTTCATTGAGCTAAATTAAGCCAAAAGTTGATTTCTCTCCATGTAACAATGTGCCTTGCAAGGCAACCTGTAACTGAGAGGTTTAAGGCTACCATTTCTGCTGTTTCTGAAGATATCTGCTTGGAGCAGTTAGAGGTGGATTGTGGTCCAAGTGGCCACCTTGACAGCCTTAGGTCATCTGTTTAGGGAGACAGAAAATTCTGTAATATCACTCCTGGGGCAGGATTAGCATGGGTCCCTGATTAGGCAAACACCAGCCTCAGGGGAATGTGATGCCTATCTGAATGGAGAAACTGGATTTAAATTAAGAATCAAGAAAGCATAAATTGTAGCACAGATTGTTCAATTTCAGGGTTTCTTCAGAGTATGAAATACAAGCACCTGAAACATTGTCAGAGATATTTGAAATATGATGAGAAAAGCAGTTGCAGGAATGGCGAGTAAAATGTGAGTAAAACATGAGTTAGGAAGGGAGGAGGAGCTGTCCATTTGTATAACTCAATTCAATACATCAAAGCTTTATTCAGCAATAGTATGTGCAAAGCATTGTGCTAGGTTTAGTTCTTTAAAAACTTGTATTCTCAGTGAATAGAGCACTGGCCCTGGAGTCAGGAGGACCTGAGTTCAAATCTAGCTTCAGAAACTTGCCACTTACTAACTGTATGACCTTGGACAAGTCACTTAACCCCAATTGCCTGCCCTCCCCCCTCCAAAAAGAAAACAAAACAAAACAAACAAAATTGTATTCTATTGGAATGGGGAAGAATAGAGTGTATAAATATGTATGGATATGCATACAGGAATATTTGAAAAGGCAGAAAGTACCAAGAACGACGACAATCAGGAAAGGATTCCCATAGGAAGTGACACATAAGTCGAACTTTGAAGGAAGTCAAGGATTTTAAGAGATAGAGGTGAGGAGGTGTTCTATTTCAGCCATGGGGGACAGCCTTCTCAAAGACAAGGTGATAGGATAAAGAATATTGAGTTCAGAGAACAGTTAAGCAACTGTTAGAGAATGCAAGCATCAACCATTAGCAAAGTCTTTAGTCTTTAATGGACGATGCTTGCATTCTCTATCCTCGCCTATTTCATATGTGCCAGCTGGATACATCATGGTCTTTTCTAACTCAGTTTGGACAATAAAGCAATGGTCTCTAAGTCCAGTAAAGAACCAAGATGTTATCTGATTTTAGATTCTAAGTTTTAAGAGAAAAATTACCTAAAGTCAGGAGTGAGCTAGTAAATGTTTAACAATCAGTTCTCAAATTAAAAAAATATATATACACAACATACTTTTAAGCTTTTATATTCATTATTACTTCCCTTTCAATTTCTTATATGTAGACTATCAATTAAAAATAGATTATACCTAATTTGTAGCATTTGCCAATTTCCAAAATGCAAATGTTTATACTGAAAATTTAACAACTGACTCCCACAAGACAGTTTGAGATGACTCCAGCCTACCCCTGCCCAAAATAAAATTCAAAGCATTAACTAAATACTTTTGGGTAATAAGGAAAATCAAGCGTTCTTCCAAAAGAATTTTCAAAGTTTTATTAATGCCCTTTCCCATTACATATAAATTAATTTCCAGATATACCCATATCCTTTCTAACATGGCATAACAGTAAAAGATCTGAACTTGGATTCAGGAAGATTCTGAATTCAGTCTTCTTCCCAATGTACCACATTGCCTCACTTGTGGGAATATGCTAGTTCCCTTTGACCCCCTTAGTGTATATTCCCAGCTATGGGTTCTCTGGGTCAAAGGTTATGAACATATTAGTACCCTTTTTTCCACATAATTCCAAATTGCTTTTCAGAATGGTGACACTACTCCACAGCTCCACCAAGAGCATAACAACATGCTTCTATTCCCCCTCCATATTAATTCTTCCTTACCTTTGTCAATTTTCTGGTGTAAAGTGTAAACTATAACTGCTGTAATTTGCATTTTTCTATTTATTGGTGAATTTGGAACAATCATATGATTGTTAACTATCTTCAGTTCTTCTTTTAACAACTATGTGTGGCTCAGATTCTATCTATACTAAGTAAGGCTCAAGGTTCAATTCGGCCTGCTGTTATTAGCAATACAAATGCTCAGGCTCCTTAAGAGTCTACTCAATATGGCAAATCTTTATTAAACTTTGTTTTCCTTTGTATGAAAAAAAAAGAACTATGTGTTCAAATACTTTGACCACTCATCTAGCAGGGTCAGAATGAACATTTCCAAAGAAGTTATGAACCAAAGTATCTTTAGTCAATCAATGTTTTCATGTTGTCTCCCCCATTAGATTATAAACTCTTTGAGAGTGGGCACCTTATTTTGCTTCTTTCTGTATCCCTAGCACTGTGCACAGTGCCTGGCACATAGTCATTTGTTAATAAATATTTATTGATTGATCAATTAAAACAAAGGGAACATCTCAGTCTTTCCTTCATTCTTCTATGGGCCTTGGTGGTGGTTCTTTTCTCCATCATGCTCCTTTCTTCCTCCTCCCTACTCCACCTTTTAGCTCCTTTTACATGTAGTATTTCCCCATTAAATTTTAATTTCTTTAGGCAGCTAGGTGGTACACTGAGCAAGGGGAATGACCTGAATTCAAATCATGTCTCAGATACTTACAATTGTGTGACTCTGGATGAGTGATTTAACCTTTGTTTGCCTCAGTTTCCTCAACTGTAAAATGGTAATGATAATAGTAACACCTATATCCTAGGGTTGTTGTGGGGTTCAAAGGAGAAATATTTGCAAAGCACTTAGCAGAATGCCTTGTACATAGTAGAGATTTAATCAATACTTCCTTCCTTCCTTCCTTCCTTCCTTCCTTCCTTCCTTCCTTCCTTCCTT